>NC_139319.1:23775905-24423405 GCF_056507025.1 Lutjanus erythropterus | reverse complement strand
GTGGAGAGGAAAAGAGACTGAAGGGGATTTGAGTAGAAGAGTGACAGCAAGGGAGAGAGCTTCATTTCAGCACCATGGACAGAGACTCATATTCTACAGCACCAACATCAAGTGCATTAAAAAAAGCAGGTTTTGTTACATCACGTTTTTCTTGCCATGATTGTTTTTAACAT
This sequence comes from Lutjanus erythropterus, assembly GCF_056507025.1. Classification (NCBI taxonomy): domain Eukaryota; kingdom Metazoa; phylum Chordata; class Actinopteri; order Lutjaniformes; family Lutjanidae; genus Lutjanus; species Lutjanus erythropterus. The sequence continues at coordinate 24,423,232 of NC_139319.1, read as the reverse complement.
AAATTAGATATTTTTATCAGTTTTGTCAAACCTCTCAGGATCGTTCAATGTCACTTTTTTTCTAAATTGCACAGAAAACGACTCCAGAGGTTTCTAAATTAGTCACTAAATGTAATCCATCAATGTGAAGGAGCCAACTGTACCTCTTTCTCTCTGTGAAACTGCCTCACAGTGTTTAATATCTGGATTTAATGATGATATTTTAAAGGGATTTTCATCATATTTTAATTTAAGAGCACCATGAAGCCTGAGAATAGACATGAGAGGGTTTCTTCCTTATACATTCTGTTTTTGATTTCCACTCTTCAATCTTCATCTACAAAACAACATCTGTAAAGCTACTACAGGGAGTATTTAACTGGTTATGAAACATTCCTAATTTAATACAGATGTCTCTATATGACCTACATAAGAAAACTTAAGATTTCTACATAGTTATTCTCAACGCCTCGCTGTGAAATCGGATGAAACAAGCCGGTGTTTACATTTTCCCAACCAAAGTTACAGTGAGCAGTATGATAAGCCAGTTAAAAAGAAGCAGGAGGTGATTTCTATTCAGATCCATCTTTGTTTTTTATTATTTTTTTGGGGAAAAAAACTCCAACTTTTGTCCACAGAGGAAGTTCCCTGTAGTATCTTTGAGTATGCCCCTCAAAGTTGGTCAGTTAGCTGTGGTTGTTTTTTTTTAAACCTATATTTGTTTAAAGTATGTTAGAAGTATAATGAATTAGCATTAGTTGGATATACTGACAACTATCACTGAGTTCCACTGATACTGTAGAGGAATGATGATGATGATGATTCTCAGTCCAGTCCTGGAGATATAGGGACTTCTTCCCTTTATGGATATCAGAAACTTAGTCACACTAACACACATCTTTTTGGACTACGTCTATTTTGGATTACTATCTTGCAGAAATATTCCTGTACCACAATCTGTGAACTTTTGTATGTTCCCTTGAGAATACTTCGCACATTCCTGCACAAAACTGTACAGCTCTCTAATTTAAATGCTACTCCCTATGATTGTTATGCACCAAAACACAGAGGAAAATTCCTCCCATGTGTAAACCTGCTTGGCAATAACCCTGATTCTGGAGTATAAGTCACACTGAATCTAAAAATATATGCGTCATGTTTGTTTACTCAGATTCGACTGTGTTATGACTTTGAAAAAGGTGTATGAAAATTGATGCAAATTTAATCGCCTCCATGAGTAGTGTGTTGAAACACTGCTGCAGCTGCTGACCGTGTTGATAAACAGACCAAATTAGAGAGTCAAACCACAATAACTACTTCCCTGTTGCTGTTAAAACTGTGTCTTCACCTCACACAGTATCTTTGCCTCACACTTCACCCTCCTCACAGTTTGAAAATCTCTTGCCTAGGGATATGTACTGTACGTAGCTTTCTAATTTGATTTATTTGTTATTTGCACACGTTGGACCATCCAAAAGTATGTCTCTGGCCTGTTTATTGTTACTCTGTAATGCTAATTCTCTCTCCTAGGGATCACTTAAGTTTTCTCTTAATTGCCTTAAACATACAGTATGTAAATTCTGCTGCTTGTCTTTTTCATGGTAAAGTCTTATCATGGGAGTTGTTAAACAACCACCATTTAAGATAAAAATCTATCTGAGGTGACTCAGGCAGAAATCATGTTAATGGATGAGGTAATCTATTAAATTTTATTCATATGACATTTAGTCATGTGCTCCGAATTCCTACCCTCTGACATACCCCATGTTTTTAATCGAAGCTACAGACGAATCTGGCCTCCGCTCTGTGTGTTCCACCATCTTGCAGCGCCACCATTGCTGGGGTGGCACGTTGTGTGTCCAGAAAGGAACCCAAAATCTGCGAGACTCTCTATGACGCATCATGGTCCTCTGAACCCTCAGTGAATCTCAGCGGCACACTCAATTAAGTAAAGGCTTATGTATTTTGCGTTCCGTTTTTTTAAATTTGACACAAATGTTGGAGCACCCAAACTACACACTACAACTGACTTCTTAAATATTGTTGTCAAAAGTAACGTTACAAAAAAAGTAAGTGTAAAAGTTCACAACTGTAAACGTCTTATGACGACTTGCATTCATTCACACACTGTCTATGGCTACTAATGATTAGCAGGAAGCACACCGTTACTGTTAATATTACAGATTTCTTTGGGTTCATTGTTGGAAACATTTAGAATAATCTGAGAACAAAACTCAACAAAATATAAAACATATTTCTTGCATTTTCATACATTTTAATAAAGAAATGTTATATATCATGGCTTTATCTGCCTTCTGCCGTCTGAATCCTGTCAGACAAACCAAAGACAAACCAAAACCAAATCATCACAAGCTAATGTATAGCAGGCCTTGAAAAAAAGTAAATGTTCAAGGGGCCAGACATCACATTTCCTATGCCTGACCTGTAAAAATGGGAATGCGACTTTTTTTCTTGACTTCATTACTTTTCACAATCAGAAAAGAAAAATGATGTACAATTGTAACAAAAAACACAATGCGCCTTTGTGATCCTAGATTAAGAAGTAACTTGTTGCTTTAATAAACACTGTTAACATCTTTTTCATTCAGTTTGACTCCTAAATTCCCTCTGCTTAACTTTTAAAACAAGTGTTTTTGTGTTTAACAACAGGCGTAACCTGTGGATGGGCTACTAAGCCTTTTAATAAAATGATGATCTTCTAATAAACATCCATAAACGTAGAACATTAGCAGGTTATTTAAATAAAATCACAATGTATAATATATGTTGTTTTCATATTCATAAATGATCAATCAATCATTATTTATTTTTTCTAATAAGATTCAAAGAGATTCATTAACTACATGTCTGGGTGCCCTACTGGCTCAATGTGCTCATCGTTCTCTGCTGTCTAGTGCTTTAAAGGGTAGATTCACATTTTAGGTTCAAGTCTGTCCCAAAACAATATTCACGTGGCCAAATGTACAGTGAAAGAGGATTTTTGGTCCTACTGGCCACAGACAGATACCAATTTAAAGCCATTTCAGTGGAAGTACTGAGAGATAAAAATGTTTTCCAAATTTCAGTAAAAAACTAGTATAAAGTTTCAACAGTCAGAGTTGGACAAATCACAGAAGCACTTCATGTTTCTGTCCACAGAAGCATAAAGTGAGAATTTGGCACTGAAAAGACTTTCAAAGATATTCATTTGAGTTGTTTCTCATCATATTAGCTTAAACTAAACTTTAGGAATAATTTTTACACAGTATGACAGTATTTGTCAGTATTACAGTATTACTCTTTCCACATACATATGGACATGTGATTATTATATTACGGCACACTAATGTGAATCTTTCCTTTATTAAAGCATAAATATACGTCAGTCATTCGCTCTCTGCACTGAACATTTGATGACTTAACTCACATCATGTTACACATCATGTACTGCTCTGTTCTCCCCTCTCAACCTCCGCGCCTTCCCAGTACCACGCAGGGCATTGAGGTCACAGCACGGCTCTCCTGCTGCTGAACTTTCATTGCACAGCTCAGTGGTGCAACAGATTGGGCTGACAGAGACGCTCTGAGAGTGAAAGGGCTCCCGCGAGGCTGGAACATGCTGCAGTCTAAAGACAAGGCTCCCACTGAAAAATAACATCAACTTGGCCACGACTTCCTACAATGAAGCTGCAAAGATTCCAAGTCCTATAGCTGCTCTCCATCCTCCTGGATCCATATTTATGATAGATGTGTTTTTGCTGTCATTTTATGATATTTGTATACTCTGCACACACTACCTCTATTGCATATCTGTCCCTACTGAGAGACAAATCCCTCCTCTTTTTCTCTACCTGAGTAGAGACTTTGGGGGGAGTTTTCCTTATCTGTTAGAGGATGTCATATGTTGTACAGATCGTCAAGCCCAGTTAAAAAAAACAAACACAAAAACAAAAGCAAAACACATCTTTCACCGCACGTCAGTCTCATCTAGTTAAGCTGTATATGGTTACCTATTTTCCATTTATGATATATAAAGTTTATGTGTTGTCATGTAATTTTGTTTTTATTTTCATTTGTTTCACCTGTTACATTATTATTTGAGTCATGTGATTGCCATTGGCTGTTGATATCATATAAATGAGGCAACACCTGTGTTTTTTGTTTTTTAAAACCCTGACAAAAACCTGCAAACAAGTTAGCTATTTTAATTATTTAACAACTAAAATAAAGGCTTTTTAAAATTTCCTTCCTCGTGGTTACCTCGACTGCCTTCCTGTTTATCCTCAGATTGTAAAGCCCCTTGAGGTAAAGTTGTGATTTGTGATGTTAGGCTATATTTTAAAAAATTATATTCCTTCCTGGTTTGTTTACATCTTTCGGTCTCGCTTACGTAAAGCAGCAAAACAAGATGCAAATTTCAGAAATTCCATAAGGAGTGGAAACCCAAATAAGACAGTAAAAACTCTCAAAAGTAACAGTCACGCATCCAACACAGCAAACAAACTCACCTGTATTTTTGGGAAATGGGCACACATAAACTAGAGACAGTATCTTTACAGCATGCAGTGTATTTATCCAGAAATATTTATACAATACAGAGAACAAACAGGTATAAATGTGAACTTACCTGCTACTTTTCCGGGGCAGAGGTAGATCCTTCTGGGGAGGAAGAGGAAGAGAAAGAGAGAGAGAACAGACAGATTAGCCTGATTAGATGAGTTCAATCATTCAATCATTCAATCTGTTTATAAGAGTGTGGAAAACATGATAATGTAAGTGTGATGATGAAATATGAATTACTAAAATAATTGCTGTGATATCTCATTATAAACACACAAACACCAACAACTCAGTTAAAGACTCAAACAGATTAAACTAATTCTAATGACCTTCTGAGGTTTTTAAATGAATTTCTGATAGGTGTCTTAGAGACTTTAATGACAAACCTTTATAATTACTAAACCTTAATTTCATTTTAAATGAGTTTTCTATTTTTACCTTCTCATATATCTCCCTACTGTTGTTTTTATGCTTCTCCATAAAGCACTTTATTGTTTCTCAGCATACAGATAGGCCCTGTATAAATCTAATTCATTCAAGGTCAAACACTCCTCACGTCTGTTCGTATGCAGAATTAATGGATTTCTTGAGTTATTACAGTTACTACATTACAATTTATTTAAGAAGTAGCACATCATTTTTCAGATACTTTATGTGAGAATATCCACACTTTGAATTTGACACCATAGGGCCATATTACTTTCCTTTCGAACTTCAAAGTTGTTTTGACCCAGTTGATCCCTGCTTTTTTGTGTTATATAAGCCTTGTCACAGATTATTGTCTTAAAATGCCTTAAGATAATAAGAAATTTCCCCTGTGCTTCTGCAGAGACTTGCACAGGCAAAGCACAGAACAGGTGCATGGCCAATGTATATAAACAGCTAATTTTAGCATTGGATTTAGCCAAGTAAACTATATCCCTATTCACAAGGTAGACTGCTGACATTTTGCTATGCATTACTTTTCCTGGTAAGATTATGTGGGTTAGGGTTTTTCATGCTGTGAGAGTTTCAGAGTTCAACCTATAACACATCACTCTCTCCCTGCCGCTTGCATGTCACATATAGCTGTCATCTCATTGGTTGTGCTTTGCAAAAACTAAGGTCAAAGTTGAAATAATTTGAAGCTTGAACTTTGAGCGCAGTGTAGCGAGTTTCCTTGATATATAATTCTATTGATTTCACTGGCCTGAAGAGGTGAAAGTATCCAGTATTGCACACGTAAGAAGGTAAACATTACAATAAATGTGGTTTAAAGGGATAGTTCAAAGAATTATTTGTTCATGATTTATTTTTCCATGCTGACTAGTAAAACACCCAAGATAAACGTCTTTTTCAAAAGGCATTATGCCAAGTACCAATTCCTCTACACATCAGAGATATGGAACTTGTTAATTCACAAGCTTATGAATCACACATGACTTTTTGCTGTTAAATCATTTGCTTGGACTCCAGTGATAATCCTGTATCTTACAGTTAAACCTCAGCATCATCATTAGCATATAGGCTAATGCTAACATCCCACACAGAGAGTAGGGCTCTGCAAAAGACTTAATTTTGTAAATCACATATAACATGAAAATATAACAGTGTTGAAAAGCAACATCACGTTGCATCTTCTCATCTCATGCATCTTCTCTCAAGACTGAAACTTTCCAAAGAGAGTAGGAGAAGAAATCCCTGATGGACACTGAAGAAAATATAACACAGCGTTTCTAATGTCAAATATTCTGATAATAAAATGTTTCAAACTGTAGTGCGGGATAAGACTAATCTAAATCCAGTTTGTAATTTCTCTGTTAATCTCTTGTGTAAGTGGAAAGCAGTTTGAAATCTGATCCGTGCTCAGAGACTTCAGAGCTTCAGGAACCAGCAGGTCGAGTGGAGCCAAAGTCAATTTAAAAAACGTTGCTGCTATATTTATGACACTGGGACACAACAGCAAGGACCCTGATGTGATTAGGATCTGCTGGGATGAATCTGTGCGCTGCTTGTTGCCCATCTATTCCCAATTTGATCAGCTTAGGTAAGATCAGGTTACCTTCAATTTCTGTTGTCAGCCTGAGCTGCACTGCTTATCAAGCTACTTTCTATGGCCCGACGGCTCCCTGAAAAGATATCATCATTTGTTTCTTTTCACTCAGGGAAGCTTAAGAACACAGAGCTATGTTACAGAAATTAAAAGAACCCAAGTGACAAATCACACTGGGGTCAGGAGTTGAAAACAAATATAAACATGTGAGAGGAAAAATAAGAGACTGTAACTGGGTTTCCAAAGAAGGATTTCATCCTGTTAGACAAGGGCAGTCCTGAAATTTCTCTCATACACACACAGTCTCTCTCTTTGTCTTTGTATAAGTAAACAAGCATTACAAAACCCAAACAAAGTCGAGCTGATGAAACATGACTTGACAGCTGGAGCTCTCGTTTCCAAACAATCTCAAAACAAGCATACTACCCAAACTCACCCGATTTACTTTTCAGCACTGTGAGACTCTGATACTCACACTTAATATGAAATCTATGGGGAGCCTGAGAGCAGCAGAAACCCTACGAGGCTGCAAAGACGTACTATAATAAGTAAGAACCCGTTTTCCAAAGGCATGGTGAGGAAATCACAATTATCCCTCTTGCAGCTTGAAAAAGTGCAGCAGTGCACAAACAGGTATATTAAAGAAATACAATTTTATTCGCAGTGAGTAGATGTCACAGTTTGTGGGGGTTTGATGGGATTGTCTCAGTTTTCAACATTCACCAACAAAATTGTCCTAGTTTTTTTTTTAATCATAATTAAAATAATAATTATAATTTTATATATGTTTCCAGCACTTACATAGACATTTGTCATGTTCTGGCCCACTCACACAAAAAGCCTAATATAAGAACATTAATGCACCATGTGTCTTAACTCAACATGGTCAAAGATGTTATAGAGTCATAGGGAAGCGTGAAAGGCTACAATGTTTACGGCTCTTTGTGCTGAAAGTTTGCTGTTGTTCTGAGGTCAAAGTCAGTCTTTTCTTAGGAGATCCAGGAGGTTTAAGGGCTGTCCATACCAGGAACTATAACTTCTTTGTGGTGGAGTCCAGAACTGTAAAGCTGCGGCCCAGATGCCTCCATTCGCTTGAGTTAAAACCATTTTTACATGAATACTTTTATAATTCTAGTTTTACTTATAGTTCTTGATGTGGACAGCCCAAAACTCCTTCCTTCATAAAGTGCCAGGTAACAAAAACACTGTGCTGATAGCGTCCACAGTGTTGAGTGGTGTGCTCAGTAAGTATGCTGGTGTTAAAAAAAACTGTCCCCCGTCCTGATGAAAACACCTATGGAGCATTCATAAGCACATGCAAGTGCAGATACATACATACAGCATGCTTAAAGTTTCTGCTTTAGAGCTTTGAAAATATGGTAAACAAGAAATTGTTAGACTGCATCTACACCTAATGTTGTCTTACATTTATTTTTGTGGAATTAAACAAACAAGATATAATGTGTTTATTAGTGATCTTTAGAAGTGCTGGTACTGTATGTATATTTTTACATTTGGGCAAAGCCAAGCTGGCTGATTCCTGTTTTCAGTCTTTATGCTAAGCTAAGCTAATCCTCTCCTAGCTGTAGCTTCATATTTAGTGCACAGACCCTGACAGTGGTATCTTCTAACTCTGAAAGAAAGCACATGCGTCTTTCCCAAAATGCCACACTGTTAAAATGCACCTATATGATGGCGGAGAGCGATAACCGTTTTTTCAATGGGAGTGACATCACCCATCACAGTGCGCTCTTTCTGGGACAGCTAATGAGTTACATCATGAGAGGAAGTGAGCTCCGCCAGGGTGACTCAGACAGAGGCCCCGCAGGAGTCTTACATACATATCTGTGTGTGTGTGTGTGTGTGTGTGTGTGTGTGTGTGTGTGTGTGTGTGTGTGTGTGTGTGTGTGTGTGTGTGTATGGGGTGACGGGGTGGCTAATGGATAAAAACCCCAACACCTGCTCCCTCTCCACTCTCTCAGTCCAACAGACAGCTCCTGTACGTGTTGTTGCCATGTTACTGGTCACTCTTACGTTTCTACTCAGTTCAAGTGACCATGACAACTTATGAAAGTTGTCAGTAATATCCTCTTTGCTTGTAATATAGACCTTGAAACATACAGCTCTGGAAAAAATAAAGAGATCACTGCAAAATAATCAGTTTCTCTGGTTTTATTATATATATATAGGTATGTGTTTGAGTAAAATGAACATTTCAGTTTTATTCTATAAACTGCTGACAACATAACACAAAGAAAACACGTTCATATTCATTTTTAAACAACACAACACTAATATTTTAACTATTTTAACTTAACTATTTTAACTTTTAACTAATATTTTAACTTTATATTGGTGGGATAATCTCAATCTTTAATCACAGCAGTGGTTTTTATAATCTTCCTCATAAAATAAGATTTGGTTCAGGTGGTCACCTAATCAGTGTCTCATTAAGTAGAATGAGGAGTTTGAATCTAACAAACAGTGGAATGGACTGGCTGCCATACATGTAGAGATGTGGTCTCTTAATTTTTTCCAGAGCTGTATATGCTGCAGGACTAAACCTTCAGGTACTGGCAAAGAAAACAAACCTGGAAGTGCAAATATTACACATCAAGGATATTTCCAGATGGCACTAAGTTACTGCAGAACAAAGAGGTTTTAAAGACAGATGCTGACAATTACATTTTCATTTTCAGAATATTCCAACCACTAATATGAGCAACTTGTCAGTGTAATCCAAATAAGTCTGCCAGATCTCTAAGAAGGTATTAGATTCTTTTCTAAGACTGAATGTGATCAAGCGTCACATAGCTGTTCATTTTCTAATGATCATCTTGCTATAAGGAGAGCTATACACTTTCTGGCAACACATTAAGCTTTTTAACAGGTTTTTGTAAGATATGTTTACACCTGTACTCATGTTTGCACCCTAATAAACAAAATTCTGGGCCCAAAGGCTGATTAAATCCGGGAATTTTTGCCGGTATGTTACAGATATCATGCCAGAAAGAAAACACTGTAATAAACAGCCAGGTACACTGCAAAAAAAAAAAAAGAGCCATTTTCAATTCCAGATCTGCAACATATTCGGGTATCTGTCCTACATCTGATTGACGTCTTTCACAAGATTCATATTATTATTATTATTATTATTATTATTATTATTATTATTATTATTGCATTCATCAATAAAAAGAGCAACATTGCAATAAATCTGTAAGCACGTGAAGCAAACAAGTTTTATTTATCAGGCTTGGGTGCCAAATATCTGTTCCTCCTCTTCAAATGTGTGATGTTGAGGATTTTCTGTTTTATACAATTAGATGTTGCCTTCAGCTCTAACAAACTCATGATGGGCAATTTTTTACTATTTTCTGAAATTTTATCAATTGAATAATTAATCAAAAATAAAAGGGACAGATACTCCAAACAGTCATTAAGTGCAGCTTTATAAAAGTCTTTGTTGACATTTATTTGACGCCTGTTTCAATTCCTTCAGTGTATTTGTCTTCAGTCATTGTCATTAAGATTGATCAGCCTCATCTGTGTTTGACTTTTAAGGCCTAAATGCACTGAAAGCATCTGATGCATGTGTTTTGAAGTACACCTATTGTCCACTGAGGCACCAAAAGCATTATGAGGCACATCACACATTTTTCCAACCTTGTTTCAGTTTTGGAACACCAAATGAGGACCCAGCGACCAAAGCTGGTTAAAAAAAAGGTAAAAGATTTATATATTATAATAAATAAATTATTATTAATAACAATACTAAACAAGTATTAGTAGTGTTTCCTGTTCACATCACATTAATCAAATAGAAAATAATGGGGTTATCTGTAATAACCTAAGCGACATTTTCCTAAAATACTGCTGATTCTGTTGTGTTGCAATTTCAAATCGGATGCCTGCACTGCAGCATAGGAGCCTCAAGTGACACACAAGAAATATCACTTTGAATGTGTTTGAGCTTCATACCTCAGAGTGACACTAGAATCCTAAAATAAACTGTGTAATAATCACATTTATATTTTATATCTTTATTTACTTTTCTCTTTAATCTTTATATCTTAAAAGAAGCCTTTCCCATTGTTGGACATTTCATAAAATGATCAAAGCTGACATGCAGAGGACAGATAAGTGGAGCTGGTAGTATCAGAAATGCTGAATTACATACTGCAAGAAAGAAAACATGATGTGACATGACAGAGATGTAACTGACAGGCCTGGACCATCATTATACGCGAGTGCTCATGATTAAAAACCATTTCCTGTCTTCACTATTACACATATGAATGTCTTGACATATCCTTTTCTGACCTCACATGCACACACACACACACGCACACACACACACACACACACACACACACACACACACACACAAATTACACAGTGCTAAGTTAACAATGCATCAACACCTGCCCATGGAAAAATAGGTGTTAAAAGTAGAAAGGAGTGATTACAGCCAAACCAGCTAACTACCCCCAACACTAACACACACACACCTCTTCCATTTCTGTTGTTTTCCTGAGGACATGTCACAGCTCATCTCTCTCGAAGTTAAACTGAAAATCGAGTAAGAAAATATTCTGATGTGACGTTGCTGCACTATGAGGAGGATTCAATCTCACAGCAGCATTACATAAGTGGTTTTGCACTTCAAAGACGTCTGCACATACAAACACCTTCTCAGCACGTTTAATCCATTAAACTTCCATGCTACAAGTAACTGCAAATTATTCTCATTCTCCTCAGTGGCTACGCATTGTTGCGAAAGAAACGTTCAGAACAGATTAAAATATTAGACTTTTTTTTTTCTGTCTGACGAGTTGAAGAAAGGGTGTCACACGGTCATTTCCACATTTTTGTTTTTCTATCTTTCTTTTTTTGGTTTATATTTACTCAAGGACGAACGCAGGGCCAACTGGAAGCCAAAGAAAAGAAAAATGTTAATATGCTGCTGCTCTGGGCAGAGACATGAGGCTTCTGTTCTGTGTCTTCTGCCAAAACTGACAGCAGACTGGGAGCCAAATGTCATGCAGTGTATTTTTCAGTTTAATAGTTTCACTTTAAAAGCTTTGAATTCAATGGTCATCACGCTGAGGCTGAAAACAATGTAACGTCTCACTGACTCACAGACTTGACCTATATTTCTTGTTTCACTGGATCTAATTTCCAACTTTAACGAGTGCTATTTTTTCCTTACCTTGTCCATTTCTGTCTGTTTGGGGATTAAGTCGGGATCACGCCTTTGTGCTTTATAGGCGTCTGGCATTATAATTCAAGCCCAGCTAAAGTAGTTCAAATATTTGAAGCTATTCCCAAATATATTCTGGCCCAGATCTGTTGCTTTGATGTACTCTTTGCACTCTCAGTACAAAAACCTACACTTTCTGAATAATACTGACATCAGAAGGACGTGGCGAGGCAGAACAAAGCAGTGGGCATGGCAGTGAGTGACAGGACTTGGCACAGAGAGCTGGATCTTCTGTAGTGATCACACTCTTATCCCTTGTGCTTAGCATATTGGAAATGGGCACGCTGCCCAGAACAAAATATTGGACAAATTATGCTAGTGTGTGTGTGTGTGTGTGTGTGTGCTGTATGTCAGTGGTGTACTCCATACTCCTACAACAGAGAGGTGAGACATGTCGTTTGACTTGTGTTTGTCTGTGTGTGTGAGTGCGTGACCACATGGGTTAAGTGTAAGTACACTACACACACCTACAACTGCTCAGGGTGGTGGGATCATCTTCTTTTGATGAAAACAAGTCATCTCAGTGACACACACACACACACACACACACACACACACACACTATTCTGTGATTTAAATGTATTCAGTGTGCACATTACCTATTTAAGAGCCATAAACAGTCACATATGAATATTAAAACCAAAGCCAGGGGTCCTTTGTTGAATGTCCCCTCTCTCTCTCCCTACATTTCATGTTTTCCTTCTCTGTTAAACACACAGTGGGGCTGATATTGAAGATACACTTATCTCCCAATACAATATCACAATACTTGAGTGCTGATTTGATATGTATTGTACTTCTTAAATATTTTGATTCTACAAGTGCTGCAATTTGATATTACAATTTATTGATTTGGGTTGGCATTTTTAACACTAGACGATGGAAAAAGTTGAATCGTACACTTCCGGAGTCTGTATACCATGTGTCATATTTCTGAAAACAGTGGCCGTCATGGCAGTCAGTCTTTCTGAGTTTTATTTCATCAGCATCATCTCTACTCGTATATTTTTGTAACCTATTCCAGCCCATAACAGATAAAATAAGATGTTTGGCCAAAAAGCACCTTTAAATTAACATTCCTTCATATATGAAATTGAACCGTCAGTTTGAGTTTTGACCCTTTGAGGTTGCTGTAGGTCAACATGCAGTGTTGAAGCCAGATTGAGTCAACAATGTCAGGTCAGCAGCTATTAGTTTGTTCTAACAGACCAAATGTATATCTTTAAGTATGAACACGTCATGTGAAGTAAAATGGATCAGTTTGTTAACATAATCTTACCGCAATCTTGATGCTTATTTCTGTTAGTGCATTAATGGATATTCCCATTGTGTGTTAGCAGTAAGCTGACACACTAAGCACTACTGTAGTTATTTATATATATACAAAAATGATTCAGCACTACAAAAATCTACTAAAGAATTGTAAAAAAAAAAAAAAAAAAAAAAAAAAAAAGACGATACTTAGGAGAATCAATTTTTTCTCCTGTCTCTAACATACAGTATGTCATTTCAACTGCTAGGGTTCTCTCAATTAAAAAAATTAACAAAAGACACGTGAAGTAGTGCTGATGAAAATCTATCTGACATGACTCAGGCAGAAATCATGTTCACACAGGAGGTGATATTAAAGTTTAAATCACATTACATTTAGTCACATTCATCTTCCTTCATCATTCATCTTTCTTATTCACTCTCTTACACTCTTCATCATCATTAATCGCCACTGACAGGCAACCATATGCACCGTTCATTAATAAAATTATGGATTTCTGTGTTGGAAATAGAGTCATTGTTGGAAACATTTTGTATGTATGTATATAGCTCAACCAAGGTGTAGTCATTTTTAGATATTTTAAATTTGAAATTCTCCATATTATGCCTTTTAGCTGTCAAATGAAAGCAGAAAAAAAAACCTAAATATAATGCTTGAAAAAGAAAAGAAAAGAAAGGAAGAAGCCAGGAAGGACCCACAAAAGGTTAAGGTCTGCATGTCGGGGTTAAAAAAAGCTCCAAACAAAATCACCTGCTAAATTAATGTACTGTATTGTACTGTAAACCATTTCCTGTAATAACGATGACAAACCCCATGCCAAATGTCATGCCCTTAAAATGACGTGTCACTTGTGTCAGATGGAACTGCCAGAATGAGAGTGAAAATGAGGAGGATGGTGACAAATGGGGAGACATGGACCGAAACATGGGTGAATGACAGAGGTGATGAAGGCGAAGGAGAACTGAGCAGTACATAAATAATAAGGAGATAGTTACTGAGGAAGTGAGGGCAGCAAATGAAGAGAAGAGCAACACTTCATGGCTTAAGGATGACAGCAGGACAGATCAATCAGGATGCTGCAGGTGGCCATGAGAGAGAGTCTGTCCTCCAAAGAACAACAACAGCATCAGTTGTTTCAGCTAGTGCCCCAAAACAACATGTTTATTTTCAGAGCTCCCCAGAGGCTGTAGTTACTAAGACGGGGGGCAAAAGGTGTGCATGTTAGTGCATGTGAGCCGCTCTCTGTCCCACCCGCATCCATTTACATCATGGTGGTACGGCAAGTAACTTTATCATATTACAGCTAAAAAGTCCACCAAAGAAATGCATGTTTTCTGAAAACAGCCACAGTGATGATGAAAAGAAAAAGACAAAACAGGAAACAAACAGCAGTTTCCCATGGCATACACCAATGTTTTCTGTTCCACGCCAACCTCCTTCATACTCGGACTTTGATGCATTTGTTCACATGATAAGTCCTATGGCCACTAGAGGTCTTTGTCACAATGTAAACATAAAGTGTGGTTAGTAGGTTTTGGATCATTGGCTGAAACGAATAATGCTGTTGTTCTTCAACTGTCCAATAGAAGGAAACAAAACTGACTAGCACGAACAAGTTTAACTTTCAGTTGTAAATTGTCCCTCTCAGTATGTAATTTCGCAGTTCTTAAGTAACCAAATTTAAGGGATTTAAGGGAACTCAAAAATGTCCATTTAAGTCTTAGAATTCAAATATCAGTAGGTGCTGGCCCCATAATGTTTGTTAATTTTACATCTACTGAACTGAAAAAAGTTTCAGTTCATTTTGTGTTAATACAACACTGAACTGATGCATTTGATACTGTCTGGTTGTTTTTATTAAAGGACCAGTTGTAGGATTTAGTGGCATTTAGAAGTGAGTTTGCAGATTGCAAAAAAGTCATCTACAGTGGACAAGAAACTCGCTAGAGCCAGTGTTTGATCCGTTCTGGGACACTGCATGGCGGCGCAACATCGTGGACTCCATGGCAGAGGGCCTGCACCCTCTGTAGATATAAACCGTTCATTCTCAGATAATGAAAGCACAACAACTCTTATTTTCAGGCAATTATACACCAATGAAAACAAACCTGAATATTCTGTTCAATTTCTATTTCTACCATTATCTGCCAAGAAATCCCCCTAAATCTTGCACAATGGACCATTAAATTAATGAATGAGAAAATGTGATTATACTCATGTATGTTTCAATATTGTCTAATTCAAATAATAATCAGTTCTAACTTAGTTTTAGCCCTAATTATTGTCAGTGTATAGACAAACAATAAAGTGTCTGTGCGAAATACAAACACGCAATACATGAACACACACACACACACACACTCCTCACTCCTCCCCCGCCTCTGTCTCTCTGGTGTGAAAGTAGATCCAGGCAGTAAAGGGATCCACATATTGTAATAGCCACTTAAATGGGGTCTAGTGTAGCCCACAGCTGCTGCCAGCCTGAGGTCTATGCTGCCCCCCCCCCCCTCCTCCTAGCCTCCAGCCCTTTCAGCCCGTCCTGCTGCTGGTGGATGGTCTTCCTCCCCGAGGGCACACAGGGCTGTTAGGCCACCATTAGTCCTGCTAATGGGCCTGACAACTGCGCCACATCCTCAGCATTTAGACCTCCTCTGTCTGAGATATGGATATCGACCACTTGAATGGAAATGGACAGTAGGAGCAGGGGGTGGGAGTCGATTTGATATGTACATATAAGCATGAATGTTACGCACAAACACACACAAGATGCTCAGTGTAGCCACAGTACAGACAACTGAATGGATGGACACACACACACACACACACACATTAATGTGCACTCAGCATCTGTCTAAAGTTTGACTCACCACTGAGCTCCGTGTGAGTGAGTGTGTCTTTTTATGAGTGTCTTTGCGTCATCATGTGTGTTTCTGTATTACATTCAAACCTTTATGTTCCCGTCAAATTGTCTCCGGTCCCCCGCCAGGCAGCTCCTGTGCTCCATTTCCACTGACAGTATTCATATAGAAGTCTAAATTTCAGCTTCAATTAACGTCTGAGAAAATATTTCAATCAAAAATATGTCTGAGCTCAGCAGTGACTGATTGTCTTCTAATTCACACACTTCACTCTGCCAAACTTTCATTTCAGCATGAGACGATTCCTGTTTTTCATTTTACATGAACAAAGCCCCATAAAACTACCTGAAAATTTTCACCTGTGTGATGTAAGAGATCAGAGCCTCATATGAGCAATAATGTTTGTCTACGAACTCAACTGCCGTTCAAAGGCGATCTTGCTTGTTTAGAGTAGAACTGAAACAATTAGGTAGAAATGGCAAATGATTCAAGCTTCTCAAATTGCTGCTTTTCTTAAATCTAGTCTCATTCTGAATTGAGTATATGAATTTTGGATTGCTGGCTAAACAAAATTAGACATTTGAAGTCGTAATCTTGGGCTCTTGTTTGGCATGTTTCTTCTTACATATCGTAGAACAGCGACTAATCAAATAACCCAAAAAAATAACTGTTGGTTGGAGCTAGAGTTGAAAGGTTTAACTGTTTAATCGGCAGCCATTTTGATAATGAAATATTATTAAAAATGGTTAAAGACATCTTGTAAAGTAATAACATCAAAAAATTGCTGGTTCCAGTTTCTCAGATGGAAATTTATGCCTGTTTTCCTCGCGCCCTGTCACACCTATCTGGTTTGGTCCTGATGTTCAGATTTTCACTTTGATTTGAACCAGCCAGTCTGACTTAAAAAAGTGGTCTCAGTCTGGATCAAATTAAACCCTGCTTCCATTTGCTCAAAATTATAAAAAGTTGGAGATAAGAAAAAATACTGCCTAGACAAACTACTGTATATCTCCCTTCGTGTTTAACAGTCTCAAAAAGGCAACGATTATCTAAAGCCTCAGTCTAAATGTCACTAGGGTACAGTAGAAGGGAGACGTTCAACAAACAGTTCAATAAGTACAGTTTAACAAAGGCAGAGCCGGTGGTAGAGGGAGCAGATAATCTTGTATTCCTGAGGAATGAAACGGTCCCTGAACTGGCTCATTTATCATGACATCTTTAATTTACTGTCTGCTTTAATCCACCAGGCTTTACAACAGGAGTCCAGCACCTGTGAGAGCAGAAACCTGGCATTGTAACTGCTACACTCAACAAACTCAACAACATTTGTGCAGGAAATCATCCAGTTTCGCTTGTCTATATAAAAGATGAGCGATCATCTAGAGCATATTACTTTGGCACAATGTGCAACAGAGTACTTTTACTGTAAATTAATTCACAAGGAAGCAGAGAAGGACTGGCAGAGAATGGCCCTGCATAGTAAGCTTTGCCTGCTGCCTCCCATGATTAATTTCTCGCGAGCACCCGCCTCGCAGAGGAGAGCCTCGAAGGAAGCTTTTAGCAGTGCCTTCTCGTGCCTGTCATAATGTACAAGATAAAGGCTAAGTGACTAGCCAACATCATGCAAATGTAATAGAATAATCTAGTCAGTCTCTTTAAGTAGCACAGGCTCAATATATGACTGGTTATTATAGACTCATATACATATTATTGTGAATGAAAAACAGGGCTGTCATCTACTGTACTTCTTGGTGCTGCCTTTCCTACAAGTTGTTCCCTGTGCAATAATCCTGCTTAATCTGCTGTAATTTTGCTTTCTACAGATTTTTATTTTGTTCTTCATACTTTTATTTGTGTACTTGTATTGTTTACCTTATGCACCTGAGTGCACGTCAAGTTTTCCATCTTTGATGATAAAAGGACTGAACTGAAATTTTTTTTTTCGAATAATATGTTAAGGAAGTTTGTCTACTGTTTATATCAGGGTTGCTATCCCTTTAATAGCTCTGGCTGCATTAGTCCATTGTGGACAATGTTGAAAATCAATTAGATGGACTGCTTCATGGCAAAATCAGATTTTTTTTAAATGTGTTGTGTATGAATGTGATGAAATATTATGATTTGTTGAATATTCATTTGCCAAAATAGTCTGTTTTTTTAAATCCATTAACAGATTCTTCCTTGATTTTCCAGAAATTTTACTATATCATGCATATCATATTGATATTACAATTCAAAATTACATTTACTGTGATGGAAGATTGTCCATGTTGCCCATTACTAGAACAACTGACTCCACACTTAAAGGTAGAATCAGTAGAATTGGTTATTTTGTTTGTAAAATGTTGCATATTATATCTTTAAGAGCATCACATTTTTTAATGTTTTTTTCCCGTTCATGTTACATTTATAACCTCACTGTAACTATGTTTGCTATGACTATTTGGACATTTCTTCGAAGCATATATACATACATACATAAATATTCCAATACCATTTTGTCATCTTGATACGATACCTGAACTTTGCGAATCATCTGACACAGAGTACAGATATGATACCCGTGTACTGGGTAAAATCTTTATTTTGTTTTTTACAGCTGTATACTACAAACCCTGTAGGGGTGTGATATGATTGCAGTCATTGTATGGCCTGGCTCAAGATTAAAACAAACAAACAAAAAAATGCATATCTGCGTAAAATCTGTTTAAAGGAGTGTGTTTATATAAAAATTAATTCAAAGTATAATT
This sequence comes from Lutjanus erythropterus, assembly GCF_056507025.1. NCBI lineage: Eukaryota > Metazoa > Chordata > Actinopteri > Lutjaniformes > Lutjanidae > Lutjanus > Lutjanus erythropterus. The sequence goes on along the minus strand of NC_139319.1, from coordinate 24,404,517 downwards.
CATAACATTGGCTGTTTTCATTTACATCCCTCACACCTGTATCCTGACTGCACAAAATACCCAAGAATGTGGTGATGGTTTTGCCTGGACATTACAAACTATGACCCACATATGATGAAATCCATGTTGGGTACTCTCTCATGACATTGCAAGGTGTCAAATCTGGAGCATATCTTATCTCTGGATTGGACCCACTTTGGCACATCAGAATATGTAGTTAAGATAATTTTCTCATTTATGACTGATCAAGTGTTTTGAATACCACACACATGCTTAAATGACTAAGAGTGATAATTATCCACAGATTTGGTCATATTCTAGCCAAATACGTTTAATATATGGCATGAGGAAATATTTACGCATCATTAGATCTGGACACGATATACTATGTGAGGCAAGTGCTGACTGAGTATCAGACCTGGTAAAAAGCATATCGAAATATCTCCAGATATGATCCAGATTCTTGTAAGAATTTAAAAAGATAGATCCAGATTCTGGGGTATTTTGCGTGTATGCCAGTTTTACGAAAATGTCTCAACACCTGCACTTACTCAAATATAAAAAGGCACGAGTCCTGTGTTGTATTTGACAAACTGAAAAGCATCTTTCTAATGCATATTTTTAAGTGACATAATCCTCATATGGAAAAAGAGGTTTTTTAAAAAGTTCTCACCTGCAGCCTCCGTCTTCGGATGATCCCAGAATCATCCATGGCGCGTGTCCGGGTTCACACCTGTCGGAGGTCTCGTGGCTCCTGTGGTCTCCAGGTGACGGGGCGAGAACAAGCCCCAGTCTCGCGTGGCTTTCAGCGAGCCAGCACTGCCTATTAATTCACCACGAAACCGAAATACTCCGCTGTTTTTCTTAGGACGAGTCGGTGCTATTATTGCCAGTGTGACAGATCGTATCATACAGGAAATAATGGTATATAAGCTTTAATCTTCTCTCGCCTTACAACCAAAAAAACTCCACTGTCAAATATGACCAAAGTATTTTAAAAAGTGCCGTTTATCCTGTGCTCGACCCCGGCCAGCATCCATCGCTGACAGACACTCCTGACTAGGCTGATCTGTGGTGGGAACTGCTGAATAAGCGAGAGGCTGCACGGTGGGATCAACTGAAGTCCAGCTGGGAGACAGAGAAGAAGAAAAATCCCGGACAGCCCAGACTATCAGACCGAAGCTTATCACACCACAGATTAGATAAACCAAACAAGTTTGCAGACATCTTCACCCGAACGCACCGCGGCTCAAAACAAAACTACAAGTCGCCGATTGAACCAGAAACAGCCAAGACCGAGCAGTCTAGTTCCTGTCATCCTTTAAAAACGCTTCTATCAGTGATCCTCTGTCGGTGAACACACTCTTTCCCTGCAGCAATCCGCTACATGTTCCAGGAGTCCACATTCAAACACAGTCTATGAGCTGAGGAGGCACCGGTGCATTCACGTACAATGACTTCGTTGCTTGCATTTTGCTACAGATCTGCGTTACATGACACATCCACGCGCTCAGGGCTCCTGTGCATTAAAAAAAAAAAAAGGCGAGATCAATGAGAAGCTGTAGCGACTCTATACGTCCGTCTGGTGAGAGATACACACACGCGCGCGCGCACACACACATCGGCAGTGAAAGCAGGTTGATGATAACTTCACGTTTTGGTCCTCTGGTCGTCAGATTTGTCCGTTTTGTTCGCTCTGTTACAGGCAGGAGATGTGTTCACCCTGTTCTTCTCTGCTGTAACGTTGCTTTTCTCGTGAAAACCGATCTGTGGTTGCTACACAGGCTTCGCTCCATCCTCAGCTCCTGCCACCCACTTCCTACTACCAAATGATGTTTAACCCTTCAGCGACCACAGGCTTTGTTTTTTTTTTTTTGCATTCATCACCTTCCGTACGGAAGTGTTTTTATATTCAGGTTTTTAAGCCCACATTATAAAAGAATATACTTAATATTAACACACGTTCAGGTGCATCATCAGTCGAAAAGAAATGCAAAACATTTCAACTTATAATGCAACCATAAGACAAACTAGTGTTGGTATGATGCACATCTTAAATGATTAGTTGATTAATCACTTAGATGACTGACAGAAAAAAAGAAAATCAGCAATTATTTTGAACATCAGTTAATTGTTTCAGTAATTTTCAAGCAAAAATTGTGACAAATGCAACACATTCTGAGGTTCCAGCTTCCTAAAGGGGACTGTTTTGTATGGTAATGTTGTTATGATACCAAAATTTTAAACTTTGATACAATAAGTACTAGAACAAAAAAGAAACTCAATACCGTTTCATAATGTTGGTATCATCTTTCTATGAAAAAATACAGTAATAATGGCATTATTAGACTTCTTGACGTAATGACATCAGAACTTTACTGACGACAACAACCATGACTGAAGGTGAATGTAACACAGCTTCAGCTCTGGAGTGAAGGTGTCTGTTCCAAAAAGGGGAGTGATTTCAGTAGTGGGGAAGAAGATCAAATGTACAATAAAGCACAATAATATGTGTAAAAAGTGCAAGAAGAGTGTAAAAGCAAGATATATCAAACTGATTTCACCACCTCAAGCAGAAGCACCTGGTTGAGTGTGTGGAGAGCCAAAAATCCCAGCTACTGTGAGTTCTAAACTAAAAATATTTTTTCAGTAATTTGTCATATTGTCAAGAATATTATTATTGCAGAAATACTTTAAATATTGTGATATTATCTTAGGGTCAAATTGCCTATTCCTACTCAATGCCTCTTTCAAGGTTATGGCAAAAAAGAAAAAAAAAAGTCCTAGGCACATAAAATAGGATTTTCTTTTTAAATTAACAACCTGCACACCTGTACAGTCTGAACTCTGTCTGGTTTTCTGGCTGTACGGTGAACTTCAGGCAGGAGAATAAAGACTGGACTGAACTGGGGTCTTGAATAATGAGCACTTACATTTTTTAATTATCATTATTATTATTTAGAGTTTCTGTACTTTTCAAAATAAGTATCTTAGTATTGACGCATTTGACAACCTTATCTCTAGCCCATTGAATATCTGGGTTACACACTTTTCATCATCTTGGTTCTGTGAAACTGTCATTAGCATTTATTGACTGCTCATAGACGAGATTCATTGATTCGTGGAGAAAATAATTATCAGATTAATTGAAAATGACAACAATTGTTAGTTGCAGCCATAATATGCCATATTGAGCTGAGATGATAAGCTTGTCAACTGTGCCATTAACACTGTAGTATCTCTCCTTCAGTCTATCCAGTTGTGTCAGGCCGTTGTGAGCAATGCTGTAAACCAATAAGCAGGGCAAGTCTTAAATTTGTTTTCCAGAAGATTCATTGAGAGAGCAGAAGCAAACACTTACTTTCATTATTGATTATTCTGACAGCTTTTTTCTTGATTTATTGGTTAGTTGCTTGGTCCATAAAATTATGAAAACTGCCAATCATTATTTCCCAGAGTCTAAGATGATGTCTTCAAATTGCTTGTTTTGTCCTGTCAACTGTCCAAAACCCAAAGATATAATCTCCATGAGGTTGACATATCCTGCTAACTTCGGACCCAACCTAATATGACCCATTACCTTTGCAGAGTGTTTGCAGAGTTACTTAGCTACTTCCAATCCAGAAAGCACTTTGCTTTGTCGAGATGCCTCTATGCTGCCCATGGACTGTACATGTGACTGGCACACGTAAACGGACGTGTGGACTAAATTAACAGTCGACACAGCCTCCCGTCATGCTTCCATTGCTATTCCAATGAAAAATGGCATCAAGTATTATGCATTATTCAACACTCACACCTGTCACACATGGGATTCACTGCCACATAACATTTCACAGCTCCTCACCCTTCAGTTACTTGCATCCCTGATCCAAATGTTAATGAATGAACGCTGGCATAGAAACAAATTCCTGCCATGGTGATTTTAAAGAGAAGGATCTGGGGTGCTGTTCACATATTAACTGGGACTGCACGTCTTCTACAGCATGTCTAATGTTTATACCAAGTGAGCCATCCCGTCCCCACTGAGCCTGATAACAGATGTAGATGTTTTGTCAATAAAATCAATGCATTCCTTGATCAACAGTAAAGTCACAATTAAGCACTACTAATCACTGATTATACTGAAACATCTAAGGCCAAAGTCCATCACTGTGTTCACACAGTGTGGTGGATGATGTTTCACTGTTAAACATTCTCACAAGAAGGAGAGCTAGAAAAAAGAGAAATGATGGTCAAAGGTGGCTGGTGGGATGGATCAATGTGGAGAGAGAAAAACACACAGGAGGCCGGGCAGCTGGTCCGGCTCCAGCTCCACGGCCGGGAGACAAGAGGGAGACTTAGTGGCTTTTAGCATTGTGGCCTTAATGTTCCCTCGTCTCTCTGAGCAGACAGAGCTGGGAGGCTTTAGTTCCTCTCACCCTGTGATTTACTGCTGACGGATCACTCTGGGTTCAACCTCAGCACCCCACCTCCTCCACCGCCACTTCAAGTCTCCCGCTCTCAACCACACACATGTACAAGGAGAACTCCCTCATCTAACGGTGTAACAAGGCCATATGTTTTATTAAATAAAGGACCTACACCACATTGATTATTTTCCTTATCAATTAATCTGCAGACTATTTTTTCCCAGAATAATCAATTAATCACTTAATCTCTGAATTGTCAAGATAATTATTAATATATGACCATCACAATTTTTCAAAGCAGAATATGAGGTGTTAGGTTTGCTTGTTTTGTTAAATCCATCAGTCAGTCCAGACCCCTCAAATATTCAATTTATTTTCATATATGACCAAAAAAGCAGCCAAAGCTCACATTAAAGAAGCTGGAACTATGCAGTAAATACAGTAATGCTAAAAACTTTGTAAAACCTTTAGAATTGTCTGTATTCCTGCATAAATGTAACCTAAAATGTGATCGAATCTTCATATTAGTCCTAAAAAATTGATAAATAGGGCCTGTGTATACATGGACCATAAAATTCCAGGCAAAATCAGTAATAAATGTGCCTCATATAAATATCTCAACGGGAAGAGACCTGATCTGGCCAGATCAGAAGGAGGGGAGGGGTGGTGTATAGCTTTGATAATCCATTCAAAAGAAAAATAATGACCATGTAAATGCTTATTCCAATCATTTTTGGAATAAATATATTATTTCAGTGCGCGTCAGCCCTGTGTGGGGATAGGTGGTGTGAAGGTGAACAAGTTTCCAGCAGGGACAGAAACATGGCAATAGTAAAACAGAATTGGTCAGTAAAGGATGCAGCTTAGAAAACTTAAAAGATTTAAAGATACCAATTAGGATACGATGTGGGTCCATCCTGAAAGTTACTGCGCGGAAACACTTCTTCATTTTGTTGTTCCTCTTATTTCTTTGCTGGCGGTTGGCAAATTGGAGACATTTCTTCTTCTTCTGTTATATTTCCAGCAGATTAGACGCTTCACTGTAGGCGGAAACAGTTTACGCGTCAAATAAATTATTAGTCTGATGAATGCTTTTGGGCATGTAAACATATAATTAGTTCACTTTATTTAGAATTTATGTTGGAATTTCTAATCAGAACGATTTCAATCGGTTTTAATAGATATTATCCATGTAAACATAGCTTGGTTAAACAAATAAAACAGAAAAATACATTCATTTATTCATTTAGCAAACTTGTCTGCCATTAAATATCTTTAAATTAAATGCTGGAAAAAAATATGTGAACCTCTCAAATTATCAATTTCATTTACAGGAGGAGTTGGACTGAGGTGTTTCAATCAGTAGGTGGTAAAGGTGTGTTTAAAAACCTGCATATTTACTATCCAAAATCTGTTTTTCACCACACAGATTTGTGGAATTGTGCCACCTTAAGTTTGCTTAAGGCCAACAGGAACAATTATTTTTATTATTTAAATTATTATATATGGTTACGATTATACTTATTTATTCATTATCAAAGTTCTTGACCAATAATTTCATGTCCATCTATAATTTAATCAATGACTAATCATTTTAACTCTATGGTCCACTAAAGTAAAGGACCGAGAAATACTTTGGTACCAATATTTGTTTTTTATTTATAAATATCCCCTTTATCTTGGCTGTTCATAAGTCATACAGTTTCTGGAATAAAACCAAACTTCCCGAAATGCCTTCCAGGTGGCATAGATTTAAAAAAAAAAAAAAAAAAAACCATTAAGAACATGTGTGAGGTCACTGGTTACATTTTTGTAGTCTTGTTTAGTATTGTATGTAAGCTGTGCGAGAGTTGTGTGTTTTTCCAATAACTTAAGAAGTTAAAAAAAATGATGTAGTAATTACATTAAGTAGACAGTGATCATATAAGTGTATATTTTCATGAAATTCTTCACACACCATGCTCAAGTATACACAGCAATTAAGTATTCATTTTTTAAAGGTGAGGAACACAGAGAAGAGACAGATAAAAATGATGATCAAAATGAAAGTATTCATGGCCAAAATATCCTGTTTTTTAGTGTCCAGTGTGACTTGATCTCCAAAAATTCTGGATCCTATATTTCCCATGATGCTTCTCGATAGCGTATTGTCTTGCATTCATGTGGAGTTGGAATAATCTGAAAAATTTGTTCTCCATTGGGAAAATTCATGTGAATGCTCCTTCAAGTCAGAACAATGATGATGAGGACAGTCGGGGAAAATTTTGGTACACGATTTGCTGAGCTGCTGACGTCACATATGCAGAAGCATGGCGGATGAATGTTCAGTTGTTGTCCATGTAGAGTGACCTAGATTTATTAGAAGTGTTATAATAAATAACACTTCTAACAAATCTGATAACAAGTCAGATAAAGCAATATTTTAGTGGTTTTAGGGAATGTTCTGGTGCAGAAACATGTTTGGGCCAAAATCACTTACAAAGCTTTAAACTGTTTCATTGATTAGCAACATGTACATTTACTGGAACGCTAGTCTCATCCAACTCATCACCCAGAGGCACCCGACCCCGAACTCCTGCTAGAAAAAGTACAATGGCAGTACAGTTCTGCATGTAAACTGATATCAAATATGTTACCGATGTTATTAAGCGCTGTAAAATAAATGTTTAATAGCGTCTGTTCCCTCGTGTAATTTTTCCTCCTCTGTGTTGTTTATATATGCAAGCAGGGTAAACAGCTGAGGGTTCAATTGTGTGTACACTTGCCAAAGAAGGATTCATTTGTTATGGTCGGCCAGGTTTTGGCCTTGTGTACCTTGAAGGCTTTGAGTTTGCTAGTTGGAAATATCAACTCAAAGTCCGGCTTTGACTAGAATGCAGCATAAAAGCAAGCTTGTGACCTTAAGACTGCTAGTTCAATCCCCCCCCCCCCCCCCCTCATTACCACCACTTGAGCAAGGCCCTGAACCCCGACCACTCCAGTGGAGCTGCTCAGCGGTCGGCAGATAGGACTGTGGTTGTACTGGGCAGCTTCCTGGGGTGAATGTGTAACTGTGTGACTGTGATCAGGGCGTTCCTGCAAAAGAGAGCAGATAGTTAGCGCATAATCATATATTTAGTGTTGGATACATTTCAATCTATAAATTATCTAACGCAACAGTCTGTGATGGTAATCTGGAAATTCTTGAGCGTGACTTCAAACAAGCTTTAGCTGTTGTCCAATATGCCTATGATGTGCTGGGGAATTTGTCAGCAGGAACATGGTGAAATGTTAAATATTAAACATGTAAACGTCGGCCATTTTTCAAGCTCATACTGGTCTAACACTAAAGAAAGCATTAGGATAAACTGGAACCAAATGTGCACTGGTCTCAGCAGGTGAAAAACGATGTTTCTCAGAGTGACCCAGTTACCAGCTTGTCTGACTTCTCTAGCACATTTAGCCTATGCTGCTTTTCTTATTAATATTAAATAATTAATGAGTGCACATGAATTTTACATCTTTTTTGTTCATTAGGTGCTGTGAGATTTGGGGAAAGGAGGAGGCAGCAGCAGCAGCAGCAGCGTAAGAGCCTTACGAGGCACAGTTTTTAACAAAGATTTTTTCCTATTGCCCCATGCAAAACCTCTCAGAAATGATGTCACCCTTTTTCAGAGGATGCCCCGAGGGAGGTCACATGGGGTCAGCTCTCTGCAGCCAAAAGCCTGGCAGGGCTGGGATTTGGAATATGCCTGCCGCCTGTGCAATCCCATATCCTGTCCTGGTAAGCCAGTCTCACAAGAGCCACGTCAGCTCACATCTCTTCATAGACTACAAGTGCCTCCCCCTGCATTCACATCTGCTCTCTCTCTCTCTCTCTGTGTGTGTGTGTGTGTGTGTGTGTGTGTGTGTGTGTGTAGGTTGATGAAAGGAGTCAGCATTCTCACCTCATAGTCAAACTGTAGGCATTATTTTAAGTGAAAGTCTTCTCTTGGTAGTGATTAATCACATCAAGCACTATTGTGCAGCTGCTTTTAGGACATAAAAGTACACAAAATAACATAAAATACCCACACAATTCAATACAATCTAGTCTCATAGCCCTCCATTAAATACTATCTTTGTGAAACATAGTTTGTCAGTATGAAGTATTTCAGAGAGATGCTTGTTTAGCCCCGTGGTTATTTTGAGGCAATAGCTTGTGGTGTTGGATTTCCTCATAATAGGACTGCGACTAACAATTATTTTCTTTAGCAATTGATCTGGGGATTGTTTTCTCATTTAATCAATGAACAGTCTGGTCAAAAGCCACAGAAATGCACAATTTTCCAGAGTCCAGTGTCGCTTCTTCAAATGGTTGTTTTGTCTGAAAATCCAAAGATATACAATTTACTATCCTAGAAGACTTAGACAAACAGAATATTCACATTTGAGACTCTAGAAGCTTGTGATTTTAAATTACTTAAAAAGGCACTTTGTGGAAATTTCAGTAAATCTTTGTTTTTAATGACACCAGTGGCCGTTGAATGAACTGCTGTTAGTATCCTTTTGCTCTCACTTACATGTAGCACGAGCGAGCAAGCGAGCCTCCTGGCCAACGGCCAAAACAGAGATGTGACATACACAAGACTGAACACCAAAATGAACGCTGAATGCTGGAAAATAAATAACAATCATATTTAGAATAATGTTACTATCAGTAATATTCCTATATTTTATTTGAAACCACTGGCTTCATGATACTAGCTAACTTGCTGTTTGCAAATGACTTTCTCACCTAATGTGACAAAGCAACCAACGCCAGTTTCATGCAGCATAGCTAAGTTACAGCTAGCTGGCTAACCTTAGCTTAGGTTACAGTAAGCTAATTGGCCACGCCTGGCTTGCATTGCTCTCGGCTAGTAGAAAGCAATGGTTAGTTGTTGCTTTGTATCGTTACATTGTTTATTGTTGGCTAAAAGAAACAGGATTTGTCATACACAGAAGTTAGTATCATGGGTCACGTTAGTAATTTGGCTTGGTAGCCAAATAGACTCAAACAGTAGTTTGCCAGCAATAAAGTTAGCAAGCTAACTAGCTAAGGATAGCCAGCTAGCTGTGATGTTGTTACACTGCATGGATCTGGTGTTGGTTACTTTGCAACATCAGCTGATGAAGTAGCCTAATTTGTAAACAGTAAACTAGACAATTTACCAGCGAGGTCAGCCCCAGCGGTCTGGATGAATCAGCTGACATTATCCACAGTGATTTGCTGCAATGGCTAGCTGGCAATTTGTTAATGTTAGCAAGCAAGCAAGCAATATATTTCACATACGTTGCAGTAATTTTAGCTTTGACTTTGAATTTGTGTTGGACTCTGTGCTGTGGCGGGTGCCAGTCATTTGTTGACTCTGCCTCTAAGCTGATGTTAGCTGGTGTTGCACACTGTTGGCAGTGTGGGGGAGCAGAAGGGAGGCGAGGTACTCGTGAGTGTGCATAAACCTCTCATCCTTTGAATTTTCCTGGAAAAACCATCCCGAGTCCTTAACAGAGAAATCAGTCCACAGGCTGGTACAGGCAACTAAGAGAGTCAGGGAAGATCTCTTTTTTTTTTTACATTACAATCTCTTCACACATTGACCATAACAAGTAAGTCTTACATTTAAATTGCTTCACATTCTTACAGACTGATTGCAAATAGATTTAAAATTTTTTTATTTTAATTTTTAATTCATGATTCTCACACATTTTTCCTAATGCCTAACTAACCATATTGGGGGAAACTCCGAATTAAAAGAGCCAAATTGTGCTGTACTGGAAAAAAAAAAAGCTCAGCAAAGTAGCTTTGCTAGCATCAAAGTCAAAGAGTGCATCAAAGAGTAGACCCATCACCCAGCAGTTTCAGAACAAGTGGACTAATCGATTAAGCGACTGATACTTTCAGCTCTACATCATATAATGTGTTTATAAGTAGCCTGCCCAGCTAAATACAGGGGCAGGGCCGCATTACAATATAATTCATTCCAAAAGCCTTTGAGGCTGAAGGCTGCGTCTGCTAATTCAGACATAGCTCATTTATTATGACTAAGCCACCAATGTGCATTTTAAAATCAGCCAGTAATGAGCCTATCTAATTCAGCATCACACAGGATAAATCCTCACAAAATATCATGTTAACATATTCAAAGCATACCAGCAACAGTGCCTCATTTCGTGCAATAAGTAATTCAGTCTTCTGAAAGAAGCTCCTTCAAAGTGCAGCAGTGATTTAGCCTTTTTGAAGCTCAACGTTCCCTCTTTTGTTGCTGTGGTAATTCACATAATATAGGAAAGTGCTGATAGCCCCATTTTTCCTATAGCTCACTATCTGCTGCTAATTGGTATTCAACCTAATGTGACCTGACTCTGTAGCAGTGCTTGTAATTGTGATTGTGTTAAAAGGAACATTTACCATCTGTAGGTTTTAATTACCAACTTGATGTTTGTGTACATTGCTGTGTACTTCTTTAAGTGATCCAATACAATAACATTACATTCAGGGCACAAATTCACGGTAGGTAAAGCACAATGACATGTCAAAATGCTGTGACAAAGGTCTATTTTCTACCTTAATTGCTGCAAAACTGTTCTTTCAAGTCTATTTTTCTGCCTTTTAAGTACGGTATTTATAGAATCATTCGAGGCAACAACAGTTTACTTGATTCCTATCTTCAAGTTTTGGACAATTTGCCCATAGCTCCTTATCTGCATTTCATCCTCCTCATCTCCTATTGTCATCCTCACTTATCCATTAACCCTCATCTTTCTTGTCCCAAAAATCTGCTTCCTTAAGACCCTGACACCTCCTTTCTCCTCCTCTCTGCTCCCACCTTCTCCTCATTTCTAGCTCTGTCTGTGCAGAAGTGGGTCACAGACTACAGCTGTGCTAAAAGCCTAGTCTGGGAAGAAGAGCTTCTCTAAATAAAACACTATATGATCAGCGGTCTCTGGGGTGCCTCATCATACATACATGAACCTAACAAAGATGGAGAGATGAGGGGAAGGAGTTCAAGACAGAAGAGATAATGTATATGTAGCTTGATTGGTTAAGTGGGTGGCTGGCCTTGTTGTCTCTGTAAAGATAGAAAGCAATTTCCGCTTGCATGTATTATATATATGATATATTATACATAAAAGCTTTTAATTGCAGACAGATGGTTCAATGGAAGATAGTTTGTCACAGTAGTGGTGAAGTTTTTCAGTGTTTGTGCTTTTGATCTATATGGATCATAAGAGCATAAGGCGTGTGCTGTTAAGTATTGTGTCCTGTGGATTCTGTCCCGCCACCATCAGTTAGTTTCAGCTGAGCATTTTGTTGCTATAGCAACACCTACTGGCACGGCTCCATGGCTGGCAGTTGAACAGACATTTCTCCATCCATCATTTTCTCAAACCTGTGACCAATCAAAAGTGTTGAAGGGAAGCCAGGATTCGTCCTAGTTCCGCCCGACTATGCTGTGATTGGCTACTTCTAATTGCTTCGACAATGCGTCCATGTGACTGCAAGAAAGCCTTTCTAAAATTATGAAATGGTCTATTTTAACCCCAAACCCACACAGCTAGCTCTTGTTTATAAACCCATCCAAGCAGTTTTTGTTCTTTAACCTACCCATGTACTTTTTGTTCCTGAAACTGACTGTTCGGTTGATTATTTTGCATTTTATTCATGTGCATACTGTATGTTTATGAGATGCATTACTGTGTGAACTTCCTGTGAAGACTTCTTTCACTGGTGAAACTGACTTTTTTCTTTGTGGAATAAGCAATAATCTCACTAATTTGATAATCATTTTTGTGAATCCAGTTTCTTCTTTAGCATATATTTCATGCTCACAGCATGGCTAAAAATGTAAAGTGCAGTCTCCCTCTTTGTGGTGCAGAGTGAAACATTTTCACTAGTATTGGCTGGACTGCTGTGAAATTTGCTACAGACCTGCAGGATCCATAGAAGATAAATTCAAAACACTTCGGATGTCCTCCATCAACAAGTCAAAATGTTTCCTTATTCAGTGACATAGCTTGACACAAATGTTTAGAGACATTAATGTTTCCATGACGAGGTGTCCTAATGACTTTGGTAATTCTTTGACTTTCTTCTAACACCACAAGCAGGTTGACATTTGAGGGTTTGAGTGAAATGCACAGTACCTTTGGTTTAAGTCTTGTTTCACGGTATCTTTTCTGATTTACAATCGCCATCAGTAAATGTAAACAACGGGAGCAAATCTTACTTTGTGACTAAATTAAGTAAAATCAAAAAAAGTGGTAGTGAATTTTTACTTTCATATAAGACTATAAATTCAGAGCATATACTGTAGCAGGGGTTTTTAAAGTCAGGACCAAGGTGCCCACCCTGACAATTGTTGTCACGTGTTCTTTATTACATTACATGTGAATATATTTTTTTACATTTGAGATTAGTCAGTTTGAACATTTGGATGAGTACCTGTATCTGATGTGTTAAGGCATGTTAGAGGCGATGGTTACATACAAGCAGTGCTATTTCTCTGATGAAATCGAGCCACTACGCTCAGTAAATTACATTATGGGCAGTTGAATGTACAAAATTTCACATTAGGGCAACACATTAACTTTTATTTAAATGCATTTTCCTGACATTGTTCTGAATAAATAAAATATCTATAAATATAGGGTATGTAGCCCTAGGAAAGGAAGAATGTTTGCTCCAGTAACACATGCAGGATGTATTACTGTATACCAAACTGAATACAGAAGAAATACAAGCACCAACAGGCAGTAACACAGAAAAGATATAATACTGTGAAACTGTTGATATCACTGAGTAAAGTGGTACAGATCCAGTGGCCTTCACATCACTTTTCACATGCCATGCCAGAACCTGGTATATGTTCTTTATTTTATTGTATATGTTGCATTATATGATTTTCATGTAGCTCTTGAACACCACTGTACTGACAGGACTTATGAGAAGCCTGCAGAATTCATAAATCTAACGCCCTCTAGTGTCACTGAACACTAATATTGACTGTCCTCCTCTACAATAGAGACCAATACAAAAGAGAGAAAACAGCAAATGCATTTAAAATGAAAGTTTGCTCCAAAAAAAAGGAATATTACGTTCTTCTACACCAAAAATTCAATTTATGTACAGAAATTTTGATAGTGCATAAAAACAGAGCTGTTTTTATTTTGAGTCAATAGGGACACCATGTGGAAAGCATCTGCTATTCCATTTAAAACGAGCCAACATATGTGAAATGTGCAAGAGGAAAAAATGTCAGCACACCTGAGGGAGGTTAAGAAAAAATAATTGAATCTGAGGGCAGGTGCAACAGAGTCTGCGGAGACCAGTTCACACTGCTGAGAGAAGCAGCAGCTTTAGATCAGACCTCTGCATATGGACCAGAAGCTGTGGGAATATGTGACACATGGTTGCGATTAATAATTATAAAAGTGATGATTTATGAGGAAATTGCTTAATGATCTTTAAATTGGTACCCAGGAAGATCTGATGTTAAAGAGAGCCAGCGTGAAATGCCAAGCGGAAATTTCTGCAGTCTAATGAAGAAATCTGCAAAGGTCACTTTAACAGATGATGGCATTTACAAAATACATTTTGGCATCTGATACATTTAATAAGACGGCGCGGATTGTCTTTGATTTTCTACTGAACGGAACACAATCAGCAGCATTAGCTTGACTTTTAAACTGCAAGTTCAGTGGCTACAGCATTTTATACTGCACAGTGAATAGCTTATACCTCTGTAACATATTTAAAAAACCTGAGTATCATATGTTCCAGCTGAAGTTAATATATTTGGGCCTTTTTTGCTTGCTTAATGAATTAAATAAGTTGCCAATGTTGATTTGTACACATAAGTTAGGGAATACATATATAACTTAAGGAAAAAAAATAGTTAGATCAAAACACATAACCCTAGTACGCCAGGCATATTTATTCCTTGTAATTTTATCAGACTCGTAGGTGAAACGTCTCCATGCCTTACCATGGCTGTACTGCCGCCACATTCATTCATGAAACGCTTTCTGTGTCAGTGGTGGAAAAGAACCGGCGCAATCCAATTAGCACAATTAAAGAGACTCCATGAAAAGAAACTGGGACTACGTGTAACAACCTTGGGGATTAGAGACCGGCTGACCCGTGTGACCTGGGTCACGGTGAGGCGGAGCTGTCCTTGGTGCTGGAAACGGTCGCAGCTGACAGTATGAACTGATGGTTTTTAGTGGACAGATGAAAACTTTTTTAAAGACAGTCTTCTCATCAGTAATAATGAAAACGGTGTAAAATGACAGGCAGATTCGGCAGCACTTGTTACCTTACTAGCCTGACATCTGATTTTTAGTGTGGCGGAAATTAACTGCACCCCTCTCACTCCTCATGAATCATCATGGATATTATTTACTTTGTTAAAGTGGGAAACATTAGGTGCACTATAGATGTTTAACTTGCCAAATTTAGTAAAACTTCAGGACGTTTTTCTGCACATGCTGAATGTTTGTTTAAATGTTTCTAATTATACTCATGTAGGGCTGTAACTAACGATTATTTTCATAATTGATTAATCTGACATTTATTTACTCTATTAATCAATTATTTCTTTGGTCTATCAAGTGTAAGAAGACAGTGAAAATGCTGATCAGTGTTTTCCAAAGCCCAAGGTTACATCCTAAATATTTTTTTCGTTTTTCTTTTTTTCCTCAACCTAAAAATACAATTTACTGTAATATAGGATTAGAAAACTGAAAATATTCACTTTCAAGAGGTTGGAATCTGACAATTTTTAATTTTTTTCTTTAAAAATTACTCAAAACAAATTAATCAGTTATTCAAATAATAGGCAATTAATTCAGTTAATTACAGCTCTATAATCATGGTGCTTGCTTATGTACTGATGGTGGTTTGAAATGTTAAGTACACAATTTTTTTTATTATGTGAATTTTATACTCGACTCTAGTTAGTATTAGGTGACCAACGTGTGAGGTTTTTTGTATGTGTTTGTTGTTTATTGTATCTTTCTCTATGTACACCATACTCATCACAACATTGATATTCAACTATTTATTTGTGTTTCTGAAAATTGAACAATAAATTAAAAATAAAATGAGATCATTAAGTTATACAAATTAACAAAAACAAAATTATTTGCTACTTTCAAAGAACTCTAATTCACTGGCTGTCATAAATATAAATACTATATGTAAAAAGTTAGAGCTGTTGATTCAATAAAGTTTGAATGTGAAATCTTTTTTTTTTTTTTTGTTTCCAAATAATCAGTTATTTACTGAATAAATGCTTTTTTAGGGTATAAAATGTCAAAAATGGCCCATCCCAAAAAGAAAGGTGCATATTGTCACATTTCAAACTCTTGAAGTAAAACTTGTTTTGCATCTTTGCATAATAAACAGTTAATTAATCCGTTATATCAGTTCTAGCTAGTCTGTGTTAGTAAATGTAATGCCATCCAAAGTTATCTTCCTGTTTACCTCATAAATGTGAAAAACCTGCAAGAAAATCGTGAGCTTTGAAGGTGTTTTAGATAGAAATTGCTCACGCTGTTGGCTAAATGAGAACAGATTACTTATAATTCAATAAAAACAACTACAACTACATTAATATAATGTAGACATAATCTAATCTTTTAGAATAAGAATTAAACTCATGACAAACTGTCCTTACCTGGAGACAAGAAAATTGTTCAGTAAATTCAGTTAGTTTAAACTTTTATTTCTAAATTCTGTTTTTTCAGTGGCTCTTTAATCTTAATCAGATGTACTCAACCTGGATCTTTGATTGAGTTTCTTTTAAGTCTCTCTGAATCTCTTCTCTCTTATCTCATCTAAGCGAACAGAATCCAGACTTGGCTAATAGTCCACAGTGACTCATTCTGGCTGCTCTTCTGTTATCAATTACAGTCGCTAATCAGTGGAAAACCAGCTGACTGCCAAATATTACGAATTCGCTTCACCTTATGTGCACCTTGTTCCTTGATGTCTTTTAAAACTAGGTGAATTCGTTTTGTCATACAAAACTGCTTTTGTCCCTTTTTTGTTTTGTTTTGTTCTGGATTTTTGTTATTTTGAGATGCTAAATAAATGCAAAATGTATAAATAAAATATTCTTTTCAGTTGTGATGAATATGAAGAGAAGCTGCATTGAAACTACCAGGTGAAGGCGTGCAGAAATCACTCAGATGACTGACAACTACTACTACAACAGTGTCATCCCTCTTCATGCCCTTTCCTAATTATATGTTTACACACAGAAGTTATTGACTGTTTGCAAGCTTCAATCCCGTAAACAACTCTGTTCTTTCACTTTGCGACAATGGTGGGGTGAGCTAATAGAATTAAAGGTGACAGTCTTACGCTGAAATAGATCACACCCTTAGTCCTCTGCTGGCATGACTTCACTATTTTTAATCCCATTGACGCAGTAGGAGAGCCGGCTACTTAGGGGGATTAGATGGGAAGCCTGTGGAGTTTATAAATGGACGTAAAGAAACAGATCAGGAAAGGAATCAGACAGAACACAACAGATCAAGAGCTGCAACGCGCTGGTCAAGACCGAGAGATCCAGACACCTCCTGCCGAGGCCGCAGCAGATTCCACAACTATCCGACAGCGACACAAGCTTGAGGACTTTGCCTTCAGCTTCCCTACATCCAAGCAACACAACCATGGAGTCCGTGGCCCAGACCGTGAGCGCCGCCGCAGCCTTCGACAGAGAGACTTTCCCCAGGAGAGCCCTGAGAGCAACCCCTAGAGGAGCGTCGTCTCATTTTGTGGGGAGCTCCATTGTGATCCTGTCCTCATTTGCAGTCTCCACTTTAGCTATGAACTGTGGGAAGAGGATCCAGGAGTCGAGAAACAAACACAACATGAACTAGCTGCGGTAGAAAAATGGATATGCCTTCGTTGTTTAGTTAACCTTTGGTAAGCTGGGTTAGTCGATGAAATATTTATTTTTCTGATGATATGACGGACACCCCTTCTTAGCCAGCTGCCTTTTGTGTTCCCATGGCAAAATGTGATGGGTGTTATGGCTCGAAGTTTCCTGTGTGTCCAAGTGTTGGCCTGATGAAAAATCCTGGACGGTCAGAAGTGAATGAAGCTGTCGCGGATGCGAGACAGATCAACAATGGGAGAACAACAACAGGAGAACACTGCTGTGATTTCTGAGAAGATGAGCATTTGGCAAGATCAAACGATGGGACTTTGCTGTGTTAATACAGATTACACTGTGGTATTTAAAGAGGGGAAAAGTATGCAGTAATACCATCAAACCTCATCCTCCTTTTAGCCTCATACTTGTAGTAAGTAGTCTCTATGTGAAGATAATGGAAAACAAGGAAATCCTAGAGAGATTTGTAGTTCGAAATGTCACACGCCGCAGTTATTCAAATGTGATATTTTCTTGTCAATTATATATCAATGTTGTAAAGACACAATATAATGAAAGGGAATATTAGAAAAAAAACCATCCTATTTTATCTACAAGGGCTGGGAAATGAACTATTGTATTTTTGGTGCTAGTAGTATTGAAAGCTGGCATTGAAAGCTTTTCTTATTTTACTCTTTTAAAATCAGGGTGCAAAATTATTTTTTTTTTGTCCACCAGCCATATGGATAGTGAACATTCAAGTTCTACCAGTTACTCAACAGATTATCATTGTGGCTGTGGTCGTGAACAAAGGAAACTTACTAGAAACTTGCATATTATACCAGCATTTGGCTGGTGGTTTTTGTGCAACATGAAATTATGAGAGTTCTAAAATTATTGTTTAATTAGACAGTTCTCTGATTTAATGATAATTTTAAACTACGCCGTTCTTTTGTATGGTTATTTTTAGACAAAAAAACATGTAACAACTTTCTTTTCCCTTATTAAATAAAAAATAAGGTTTTGCCGTTGTAATGCATGTTTGTATTCCTCATTTTGGTCTTGGTAAAAGGTGTCAGGTATCACATGATAACCAGGATTTGGGCTGTAACTAACAATTATTTTCATTACACACTAATCTATGATTATTTTCATGATTAATCAATTAGTTGATAAAAGGTCAAAAATTGTGAAAAACTCTTGTCACAAATTTCCGGAGCACCAGCTGATGCCTTCATATTGCTTATTTTGTCCAACTAACAGTCCAAAACCCAAAGACTCTTCATTAACTATCATATGTGACAAAGAAAAGCAAGCAAATCTTTAAATTTAAGAAGTTGGAACCATTTTTACTTGAAAAAATGACTGAAACAAACAACTGATTATCTAAATATCTGGCAACTAATCTTCTTATCAACTCATTATTGCAACCCTACACATAAATTATGAATTGTGGTCTTAATATGGTACTGTAACCTAAAAAATGTGATATACCTGATGAGGAGCTATGACAGACTTTGCCAAGTGGTTCTCACTCTGCAGCTGTCATACTGCAGAGAGTATTTTGTATTTGTGTGTGGGTCACCCATCAGAACACTGTTAATAACTGTTATTGTGGAACACTGACACAGCTTTTAAAACCTCTGCTGTATTCTGTGTTATCACCAGCAGAGGGCGGTATTGGCATTAAAGATCGAAACAACAATGTCCTTTTGTTTCTTTCCCCAAGTGTGGTGTCAACTTTTGAGACAAAGAAAGCAAAGCATGGGTTTTAAACATGACTTTTTATGTTATGTTAAAAAAAGAAAAAAAAACAAGTGCAAACAGGACACATAAAGATAAGTCGTCGTGACAGTCTGCTAAGTTTCATCAGTCCATCCAGAGACTCAACTGTTTGGGCTATATGGACTATGGTTTCCTGTATGTGTCAGCATGTCCTCAGAGTGTGTCAAGGCTCTTCAGCCTGCGGTCAGTGAAGAAGCGGTGTGTCTGGTGGGTCGCGTTTCGGTCATTACCTCCAGTTGCTGCACTAAAGTAGGACAACATGGATTTGTTGTTCTGCTTCTGCGCCGCCTTCTCCCCGTCCTCCTCATCATCATCCCTGAGGACACGTTCAACAAATGAAACAGATTTTTACAACGTGGTTAGCACTTGTATCGCAAAATCAAATGATTTGCACAGGCATTAAGTGTGACCTGGAAATCAAAGGAGTTGTGGTTTCCACACATCAATATATTTAAGTGTTCTTCTCTACACAAACAGACAGACACAACAAAGCAGTTTTCAAAAGCATTTCTGTTGAGTTGGAAGCTACTTTCATGATTTTAAGCATTTCTTTTTACCTTGTTAAAAAAATAGTAGAGAGTAATTTTCTTAGAGCTGAATTAGCAAAATAAATCATGTTTTAATGCTGGATTTCAACAGTATTCTTCTGTAAGTCCTTTAATCGGCATCTGCTTTTATGCAGATTGGTCTAAATCAAGTTTAAAGGCTCTTTACCAGTGGACAGTCACACCCTTGCTGTCCATGAGGGTTTGAGCAGTGCTCCAGCTAAATCGAACAAACTGAGGATAACCGAACACAGGATCCAGGTACTTCAGGAGCCACGCTTTAGTCTTAGGGTCTGAAAACACAGGAAAAATTGGTATCAGTTAATCTATGTGCATCGATAACTGCCTTATTCTTGATTAGGTAACCTTACCAGTGACTAGGGCTGGGTATCAGTACTTGTTACAAGTAACAATTAGTATTGAAACGTTTCCATTCAAACAATACCTGCATTCAGTCCTTAGATCTAGAAAAAAAAAAATGACTATGGTTTTGGTCACTGCCAGTCATGACAATTGTTCTTTATAAGGAAGAACATACTATGTGGGATTGGTATCACTTTAAGGGTACTGGTGTGTAACTTTTTAAAAGACACCCAGCCTTACCACCTTAGAAAATGAATAATGCCTAATAACAGTACAAGTGCACACAGACAGTACTGTTTCTTGTGGGTGTCCCATTATATTATAATAGCTGTTGCTTGTTTCTGTTACCGTTGGGGTACCCTGAGCCGTAGTCTGTATCCACCTCCCCTAAGTCCTCAGCAAAGTTCCAGCCCTTTACAGCACGATCCCTGGCCACCTGCAAACCAACAAACAGCATCATTATAACTATTGACTGACACTGAACAAAGCTTAAAAAAATAGGACGGTGAGCTGTTCAGCAGCAGCAAATTTTAGCCCAGTAATCCTGAATGAATGCCACTGAAATAACAAGGACATACATGTTAGCAGTTGTGACAACTGTGAAGACTGAATAAACACATGAAGCACTGGTATGACTGGGAAGTTTAAAGGGGAAAAAAAGATGACAAGAGCTCTTATCTACTCATCTCCCACTGCATATGACTTTAGCAGTTAATACTCAGCTGACTAAAGAAACTCACATTCAAGCCTCCTTAACTGTTTAGCAGCCAAAGACACACAGTTATTTATTTGTTTGTTTTACGTGCAACTGAATGAACATGTATATGTGCACTATATTGTTATATGGTTGGTCTTTTAATTTATATTTTATATTTCTTTTCTCCTCCTCCTAGAATTTATTCTATTTTCTAGGAATTCTGTTTACAACTCAATCCTTATCCACATGTACTTTTGATCCTTGAGCTACTGTAACGTGAATTTCCCTGGTGTGAGATCAATAAAGTTTCTTATCTTACTTACAACAGAGCAATGAAAATATTATTAACAATGAAACTAATAAATTAATTAATTAATTGCTAACCAACATAAGTATTAACCTTGTTAAAGTCAACTTATAAACTCTACACTTGCCTTTAAATATCTGGACAGGTTACAGTCACTATGTTTCACTGTGGAATACTGTGTTCAAAACCCTACTTTCTAGGTTGAGTCCTTTGGGCTGGCAGCCGCCGACTACTTCGGAGATGCTTGTCATTTGTGGCTGCAGTAACACTTCATCCTGAGTTTCAGCATCTTGCCTATTTATTCCTCATCACTCGCTTGATTCTCAGCAAAAATGATCTGTTGATAGTCATATCGGCATCATACCAGCAGCATGACACCTTCCACTACAGCTTCAGTGTCTGTATGTGTATAATGTGTCACAGACTTGAAAACAAGCAGGATTTTTCTGGTACGCTCTTTTTCTCTTTAGTGTCTGATGAACAAAGGGGGAAAAAACAAGTCACATTGCTTTATGGTTATAACTGTTCTTCTCTTCATAACTCATCTGCAAACTCAACTTATTTCTCCTGTCTCTCCTTCTGCTCTGCTCTGTGTGTCCCACCCTACGTGAAACACAGAAGAAAGGAACTTATGCAACCATCTCAGCTGTGCTCCCAAAGGCGATGGAGGGGGAAACACTGCGCTGATTTCTGAATTAACTGATTTTATTTTTAGCAATGTAAAAAAGGCTTTTTTGGCCTGGCAGCGGTGCCCATTGGTCTGGCAGCCTGCCTTTACCCAATGGCAAAGACATGTGAAAAGAAACAAACACTTGCCTCACTATTCACACCAAAAGAGCAACTTTTACCACTTTAACACCAAAATTAGTGCATATATGGAGAGTTTTTAAGCACCCTGCATAAACCCGTGAGAAAAAGGGGATGGGCCCTTTTCCCACTGCCAGCGTCTCACGTGTGTGGAGGACTGCAGAGAGAAAGAGGCTTTTAAAAGTCTCTTTGTTAAGCTCTCAGTACGTCCAATTTTGAAAGAATCTCTGTGATTTGAAATTTAGTGACTCTTCGGTGTCAGTGTTTGTCCTCTGAGATGCATGTCTCATGTTTGCGTTTAGCTGCATCATAATAACAGCTTTCAGACAACAAAATAACTTGCTGTGAAGAATTTATAGATAGTGCACTGTTTATCCATTGGTCAGTCGCTTGACAAAATAGAAACGCTTCATCAATAATCACAACCCTTCAAGCAGGTGCAAACTCTACTGTGCTGGACTGCAGCACTGAGTCAAGCCTGCAGCACATGTGGATGAAACAAGACAACAAGTCTTCACTGCCTCGGCCAAAAAGGGGCAAAAATAGCGTGTCCTCCCAGGTGGTGTTAACATTCCTGCCAATCGGAGCTGGAGATGATAAATATCCGTGTCTACTGCAAAGTCATTTGACCCGGGACTAAATGCAGATTGTACCCTTTCCTACTGAAGAAACAAGCCAGCTGTTAATGGGTGTTAGTGTTTTTTTGTCAAATGTAAAAGGGGCTTTTGTTCCATAATGACTCAATGTAACTTCACAGCCTTCTGGATACAGTAATATACTGTATACAGTATATAGTACTTGAGGCCAAAATATAGCAATAATCAGGAAGATGAATGGCAAGTGAAAGATCCAGTTGGCTTGTAGTCACTAACCTTTGCACAGATACTGGCAGCACTGACAATGGGGAAGAGGGAGTCGGCCTTTGGCCTCACAGTCACCTCAATACCGGGAAACAGCTTTGAGAGTTTGTCTTCATACTTGTCTGCTGGACCGACTGTGTCCACAAATACCTGCAGAAAACCAGGGAAAACAAGAATGAGAGAAAATGATTGAAAGAAAATATCTTACCTGATGTTGAATTTTCCTATCTTGAATCAGTTGCATGTATTCATAACTTTCAGTCACCGTACAGCACATGAAGAGCACATATTTCACAGGGGCTGCAAAACTATGGAAAACACAGACAAAGTTTAATAATAACAACCATGGGTTAAGGGAGAAGGCCCAACACAAAACCCAGCTTGTGTAGGTCTGCCTAAGGACCCTATGCTGACTGTATGACTCTGACAATATAACAAAAACATTAGGAGTGCACCTTTATATTTATATGATTTACTTGTTTACATACCTCTTTGAGCTGTACTCCACTGTCCAAGGCATACTGTACAAGGCCAATAGCTGTATCATGTGAAAGGGCGTTCAGGTTGTATTTGGTCCTAACAAAAGCAGACATTCAAGGTGAGAATATAAAACACAATTTATGGGGACAAAAAAAGTGTTTGTGTGACTGTAAGTGCCACATACCTCTGTAACATGCTGGTAGAGATGGTGTTTGGGGAGAGAATCTGCAGAGCCCAGCCTACATAACTTTTGGCTTCATCTAGTTTTTCGAAAAGATTCTCTCTTTCTGCCTCTGTCAGGGTCTTTGAATCTGATAAAGGAGTGACAAAAAGGCATGCATTTTTTTTTAAATCCAAGAATGTAATAATACAGAGGATGTGGTGAGGAGTATGTCTTGCTTATTATATTTATTTGTAACCATTAGATCTAAGGAAAAGATGAATTGGCAAACTTTGCATTTCTCTAGGTTATTCAGGAAGATCGTAGTGAGGATGAGTTCAAAGCATCACACTTAGAAAGACTGTGCAATATCTTTTTTTTTAGGTGGAGATTTAGGTGAATAGGATTACCTGCCACTTTCAAGTCCTTCAGGTCCTCCTTTCTGGAAACTGGACAGAAACATATTCCATACACCATGGGCCCTGGACCAGAAAACATGAATACTGTTAGTACGCAAACTACATGCAATACAGTGACTGCTTAAACAAATGTATTTAAATTGTGGCTGGCAGTAAATCAAACCTTTATTTCCATGATAAATTTAAGGTGACCAGGTCTCCTGCTTTATGATAGACTACACAGCATTTTTATCCCTTGTCCCACACCCCCCACACTGAGACAGTGTCCTGCATTTTATTGGCTCCAGTCAAACACCTGCAGGACAGACACTTTTCTAAAATCTGGCTTATATCCAGTGGCTGTGAAGAAGGTAGAGTCGGAGTCAGCTGTCATCACAGGACTGTGTAGAGTGTGATTCTGAGTCCAGACTTTCAGTTTCACATGAGGGGGAATATACAGTACATGTGAGTCTCACAAGAAACACGTGGCTGAGAAAGAGATGTGCTGATCTATGGATGCATTCCTACTGAAACCCAAAGATAGAGCAGCTGAATACACATCTATTTACCACCCTGCAGCACTCCCAATTATCCAAGTATGTGTTTATTTTGTTACTTAGCACAAGAGTTTTCCTGCATAGTCTATTGTGTGCTGCTGAATCAACCAAAGGGCATAGCATATGTTATGACCTAAGGGGCAGAATACCCCTCAGCACTGGTATTGTGTTCCACACAAAACATTTGGTTTGTTGGGGTCTCGTCACCCAAGAGAAATTATGGATGACTGCAACAGAAGATGTGAGGATGCAGTTATATGTAAACACTGTGAGGTTTAGTAAGTAACAGCATACCCAGCACAGGCCCCCTGCCTGCCTCGTCGATTCCCAGACAACAGTCTTCAGTCCGGCAGATATCCGGGATCTGGGAAGCCAGCCGGCAGCTGACCGAGTTGTCTGATTCAAAGGGTCCGAGGTCCATGGCAGCTGGCTGAGAAGACAACAGACACAAATTAACAGGCTTGGAGAGTTACATGTAACACGATTACTTACTCTGGATACAAAAAAAAGAAAATATTCCATTACAGTTACAGATAAAAAAAAAGATATAACCAGATCACAGATACATTTAGTAAAAAAGGGAATGAGTAGGATTACAATTTTAAAATACAGAATACTATACTACCATGCGCAGTGCGAACAGTTACCAATTCATTATCTTGGCATCTTGTGAAGAAAATGCTGCTATGGGTGGAAATTTCACCATTTTGTTCTTCAAATCAATGAATGAATCAATCAGTCAATAAATTGCACAAAAAAGAAAGGAGCAGCTGGCAAAACTAATAAATCTATCAACAAACATAAAATACCCAGAACTGCAACAATTAATCTATTGTTAATCTACTATTAATACAATCCGCATCTATTTTGATAATGGATTAATCATTTTGAGTCATTTTTTTAAGAAAAAACTTCTCTGGTTCTCTAATTTCAGATTCTTAAATGTGAATATTTTCTGGTTTCTTTACTCCTCTCTGACAGAAAACTGAATATCTTTAAATTGTGGACAAAAAAAGACATTTGAGGACGTCATCGAGGACTTTGAGAAACACTGATCGACATTCAACAATTTTCAGACATTTTACGGAGCAAACAACTAATCGATTAATGGAGAAAATAATCAACAGATTAATAGATAATGAAAATAATTATTACAGGAAAGACAGCCATCCCTGTGCTCCACATGTTTGGACTTTTTTTTTCAAATGACAAGATTGTGACAGGATAAATTACCATGTGTGTCAGACACATGAACTGATGAGGCTTCTTGGATGAGAGGCGAAACGTTTTCAAAGACATATAGTAAACAAGTCCAGCCGCCTTCGATTTAATCTTTTCTTGAGCTTCTTAAACGTGAATATTTCCTGGTTTCATTACTCCTCTCTGACTGTAAACTGAATTTTTTTTAAATTGTGGCCAACACAAGACATTTGTGGACGTCATCTCTACCTTTGACCAACACTTCTGACCATTTTCTGACATTTCATGGTCCAAACAACTAAAAGTTAATCTGGTTAATCGACGATGAAAATAGTCATTAGTTGCAGCCTTTAAGACACTATATCAGGCTAGACAATTTCACCATATTTTATACAGAAGTTGATCCAGAAGTAAAGATGTACACAGTTGTGTCTCGAGCCCTGAAAAGAGGTCACTTTATTTACAACAACTCCTGCTAAACTTTCATGTTAGACACACTAATGACAGACACACACACAGATGGTCGTTGATGCTCTTTTATGTTACAGACGAGCTCAACTGTCCGTTAGTTAGTTAGCTGAATACTACACGCTGTTCAAACGGTTCAAACCGCTCAAACTGACAATTTCCTCTGTGTCTGTTTAAATATGTGTGATTTAGGCTGCTGCGAGAGAACAATAAAGCAACATGTAACATCAAAATAAAGCTAAACTCTCACCTATTCAGACGGTGACAGAACTCTCCGCAACTTCGTGTTGTGTTTCTGCAAGTTTGGCGCCTCAGAAATGACGTCAAACGCGTCGTGTTTTTCTTCTTCTTCACTTTTCAGGCACACTACCGCCACCAGCTGGTCTGGAGTCTGAGCTGGAAATTCACACAGCTGACCTGGAAAAGCAAGACATACTGTCATAAAAAATTAAAAAAAAACAATTTACAGGTAATTAGTTAGTATTTTTAAATCTATATGCATATCTTGCTTTCAGTCTGATGCGTAGTCTGTTGCATGTTATTTATTGAAGTACTCAGATCCTTTCCATAAGTAAAAGTAGCAATGTCACAATACCCACAAGTAAAAGTCATTAAAAATATTAAAAGTATATAAGCTGGTATGACAAAGTAGTGATTACACAGAACTACGCATGTTGTTATTATAATAATCTATGTATCATATTATCAATTTGCTATTGGTGGTGCATTAACATATAAGCAGCATGTTTATGTTGTAACTGGTTGAAAGGGATATAATTTAAGTTTCTTACATTGTTGATTAGATACATCTGTGACAGTGAAATGTATGTAGAATATTAATATACAAAGTAGCAATAACATATGTCAAATGAATAGTAGTATAAAACATAAACATTTCCTAAACTGCTGACTTGATCTCAATCTTTATGATAATTTCACCATACTTCACTTTTTTGTATTGTATTTATTTCTCGGGGACAGAGCACATTAATCAACATACCATTTTTTTTCTATCTGCAAAGATAAGATGTCTTTTGTTTGAGCCAAATACGGACACTTTAGATGTAGGCTGACATGGGTGGAATAACCCGTTCAGAGGCCTCTGGGCAAAAATGAGCTCTGGGCTCCGAGTGGCATCCTCTTTGTCACTTGTCCCTTTACATTTGGGTTGATGTTACGCTTCATGGTGCATTTTCCCAAACAAATTTGCAAGAAATCAAATGACCATAAATCTGGCCCTGAAAAGATAAGATAATCCATTCTCTAAAATGTGTTCCTTTACTGTTTTATTTTATCCATTTAATTCCACCTAAAGCTGGAACCACAGTAAATTAACCCATATGGGGAAAGTATAGATACAGTTTACTAAATGTTTATGTTTTATCTGAAACTTGTAAGTAATAGAAGCCTGATACAAGATCCCTGTGTAATATGAAAGTATATGACAGTCAATCCACATAGAACATATTAATGTAATATCAAACTGATGTAAGTTGTGCAACTGTCAGTGAAGCCAAAATCTTTCAAGTATTGTATAAAAACAAGAGGCAAGTGATATGAAATGCATATAAATATATGTTATTTCTCAATTTGATTAAGTCCTTGAATACTTTTATAATGTTTGTTTTTGTTTG
The DNA here is from genome assembly GCF_056507025.1 of Lutjanus erythropterus. NCBI lineage: Eukaryota > Metazoa > Chordata > Actinopteri > Lutjaniformes > Lutjanidae > Lutjanus > Lutjanus erythropterus. The sequence goes on along the minus strand of NC_139319.1, from coordinate 24,376,963 downwards.
TGATGTTTGTGAATGTGTCAAGATGGATGTTCTGTCTCTCTTTTTACTGCAAACCAAATCTACCTATGAGTACAAATAAGTAACCTGAACCTGAATCTGATATACATAAAAAAAACCCACAATACATAATGTTTAGTTGATTCATTCCAAATTAATTAATCATTATGTTGTATAAGAAAATGTGAAAGTGACCCATTTCATGAATAAAGCATAAGAAATATATGTAAGTATTGTACTATACATATAAACCATAAACATTTACTATTGGAGGCAATAGGAAATTCTTGTAAGTGTTTTTTTTCTATTTTTTTCCATATTTAAAAGATAACTGATAGTTAAGTCATTTATGGTATTTCTTATAAAATGAAATGCTTTCCCCGTGTCTGCACAGCTCTGTGAATAGCTTACCTTTCCTTTTCTCACAAAATTAATTTCACACCTCATTTAAGATATTGGCTCTTTTTTTTCTGCAAAACATGATCTTTGTTTTGTCTCTCCCTCCTCAGACTCCAAGCCAGCACAATAAACTTGACATTTTGTATTTGGATGCCCCTTTAACAGCAGCTGTGACTGTGGAGGCAGGGAGGGAGCCTCAGGTGGAGAGGAGAGGGCAGAGTGAAAGGAAAGCCATGTACAAAAGTCCAAGTGTACGCTGGTATACTGAGCTGAAATTGGCCTTGCCTCTGGCTCTTTACACCCACCCCTTCTCTCTCTTTCTGTCCCTCTGCCTCGCTGAATGGCTCTCTTTGTCTTCCTCAGTAACACGCAGTCCCCAGCCGATTAAATGTGGGGAATTAGTAGTCAATTTTAGCCTGCCACACACACAAACAGCTTAGGTTGGTGGGGCACTGATTGTGTTGTTATTACAGTTCACACGTCAGCAGCATGTTTTAAATTTATTTTGTTCACCCTTGACTTGCCAACGGCTCCACGTGTTATCTCCGGACCATCGCTGCTGCATAAAATAACACAGGCTGTTACACTTTGTTTTTTTTTTTATAAATAAATTGATTTAATAGATGACAACAATAATATTTCAACATTGCTTTTCTTGTATGGAAGCAAAATACTCAAGTGAATGTACTGTATAGCAAACACTTTACAAAACTATCCAGAATTATACAAAATGGAGGAAGCAAAGGTGTGACACACAATGCATTATTATTACTTACATAAAAATAATAACTACATGGTAAGAGGGTCAGTATAAAATGATAAAGTATGCATCACGTGATAAAGGTGAAGCCTGTGGTAATGACCATTATTCACATTGCTGAAGAGGAAGAGGGCTAGTTGGGCACAACATAGGAATAAAAACTGTAAAGACAAAAAAAAAAAAACATGCTTTTGGCCTACATGCAGTGCAGAACAGTTGTACATGTGATTCTAATCCTTAAGTAGGACCCAAAGCTCGCCAATTATCTGAGGAGATTTGGTTGAGACTTTGTACTTATAGATTTTAACTCAGTTATTGGATAAAATCAGAGGGGACTCAACAAAATGTTAGTCACTTAAAAAGCAAAAGAAAAAACAAAACAAAAACAGATCAGGTATACAGAGTCGTCTTTCTTCTTTGCTATTGGCACAAAATGAAAAGAGTTGAGGTAAGTGTGAAATACATCTTTAAGAGCTCTCTTTCCCTCTCGTATTCCTATTTTTCCCCTTAAATGCTTAATTCTTCAGTTCAGTGAAGTGTAATGAAAGGACAGAAATACAGAGTGCTATCTACAAAGAAAAAAAGGTTGCAACTATCCTTTTCTGGCCACAATAAAAAAAAACCCAGGAGAGAACATCTTTTTGAAAGAAAATATGCTTTTTTCCCAAAGCAGTGGTGCAGATGTATTAGTGTAATATCAAATCAGTCACAATAAAGTTACACCCTAGCATATCAACGACAACAATAAACTTACTACTCATATAAAATAATAACACAATAACATCAAAAACATCTGCTTTAGTTTGGTTAATAAAAATCTGATTATGTCCATCTAACCCTGGCATCTCTGGGTCAAATCAGAGTCACTCATCAATGCAACTTTTGTCCACTCATCTGCCTCTCATATACACACTTCTCTGTACATCCCCACTTATAAAATTTATGATGGCACACATTTGTTAAGGTTTTATTTAAGTTTTGATTGGCTGTTGATTCACAATTTACATTGTGTGAGTTTGTGGCTGTGTTTTTTCTAAACTGTGTAAGGCCCCCGCGTGGATGCGTCTTGCATTATATTGGCTAAAAAAGTAAAAACCTCTAATATAACATCAATATGGCACGGGCACACATGCACACACACACACACGAACATAATCACATACACCCACATACACAAAAATATAAAAGCAACACTTTTGTTTTTGTTTCCACTTTTCATGAGTTGAAGTTAACAAATCTAAGATTTCTTCTATGCACATAAAATGTTTATTTCTCTGAAATTTTGCTAACACATTTTGTAAAAAAAAAATAGTATTAGTGAGCATTTCTGCTTTGCCGAAATGATCCATCTACTTGACAGGTGTGGGATATAGAGACACTCATTAAACGGCATGATTATCACACAGGTGTGTCTTGGACTGGTCACAATAAAAGGACACTCTAAAATGTGTAGTTTGATCTTGAAAAAAACATCTCTTAGTCACCAAACTGTGGCTATTTTACGAAGGACCACCAACTTTTTTTTCAGGAGAGCAAAGTCATGACCTGTCCTATGCTGCCTCTGATTGGCTAGTACACATTGCCTTTGTTGGTTGGGTTGAGGATTGCAATAGTTGAAAATGCTAACAATTGATTTATCAATTAATCACTGATAATTAGTAGGATACAAAATGTGTTTTTTCCTCTTTTTTCATTTTAAGTTTAAGTTTAAGTTTAAGTTTCCTCATTCAACAAATGCCTCGACCAGACATAACTTTGTCAAATGAGGTGCAATTACTGTCATTTCTAGACTATTGAATTATCAATTAATACATTTGTAATCAATTAAATCCTTATAAGTGATTAATGATTAATCATTAACATCCCTGGTTGGGATGACTTAGGGGTAAGCCAATCAGAAGCAGAGTAGGGCAGGTCATGACTTTGCCCTCCTGGGTGAAAAAAAATCTATCAGTGTGAAATAGCCATAGTTCAGTGCCTCATAAATGTCTTTTTTCAAGATCAAACTGCTCATTTTAGAGAAGCCTTTTGCTGTGACCAGACCAAGATACACCTGTGCAAAAATGCTGTTCAATCAGCATCTCTGTGTGTCACAGCTGTCAGGTGGATGGATTAAATGCTCCCTTACAAAGACTTCAGCCAATTTGTGAACAAAATTGAGAAAAACAAAAAACTTTTGTGTGCTCAGAAGAAGTCTTAGATTTTTTACCTCAACTCATGAAAAATGGGAGAAAAAACCAAAGTGTTGCGTTTATATTTTCGTTGAGTGTATTTACACACCCACAGACACACAGATCCACTCACACACTTCCCATATTTCCCTCTGCTCAGCTGGTCTCCCTCAAGGTCTTGTGAGTGTGGTGTAAACAGGCTGCTCCCAGTGTGTGGGGCTGTGGGAGGGGGCCACACTGGAGGGGTCTCCTATGGTAGTGTACAGAGGCCTCTGTGTAGGGCCCATGTAGGAGAAGGCTGAGTACAGCCCCGGGGCCTGGCTGGAGTGGGCATAGTACGCCCCAGGGGCCTGGTGCTCTCCATACTCAAACTGAGCCCTGGAGGCCAGCGAGGGGAAAGCGGAGCCATAATGGGGGAGGCTGAGCGGGGTGTAGGTGACGTGGGTGCCTGAGGAGGGAGAGGACGAGGCCTCGGCGTAGTGGCTCCCAGACGCAGACTCGCTCTTGATCTGGGCCTTGGAGGGGTCAGAGGACGACGGTGAGGCCTGTGGCTGCTGCTGCTGCTGTTTGGAGAGCCAGGCGGAGTGACCGCTAGCAGCAGCCAGGGCATAGGCGTAAGACGAGGCCGAGGATCCCACCGCAGGGGCCCCGGTTGCACTCTGCGGGTGGCCATTTGGAGGAAGGTACTGGTCGAACTCGTTCACGTCAAATGGCTCAATGTTGGACATCACCTCGTGGCTTATCTCGCCGATGTCCATGGTGCCAAAGTCGATGTGGGGTTTAGCACTTGATGATGACGGACCACCGGACGCCCCTTCAGCTCCCACCCCGAGGGCTCCCCTGGACCCCCCTGATCCTCCAGCCGCTCCTGCTGCCCCCTCCCTCTTGGAGTCTGACAGTTTCCCAGACTGGAGCTCTGTCTTTGGGGTGGTGGGGGGCGTGGGCGGGCTGTGACCCTGACCTAGAAGAAAGATGAGAAGGGACAAGTTTATGTTAATTTTATTTTTCGCCAAATACCTCTTGACATGCCAAAATCAAAATGAACCACTTACCAGTAGGGGGTGTAAGAAAATATCGGTACAAAATTATGTTTTGTGATATTGTATTTATCTCAAAAACCCTGTATTGTGATATTGTGATACATCCAAAGGTTTGAAACCCCGGCCACTAGATGGCAGTGTCGTTATCTAGCTTTATGATTCGGATTGCATAAAAAGTAAACTTTTTAAATTTAGATGTTATGCATATAGTGGTGTGTTCTTTATACTATGAAGGTTTTCCTAAAATTAAACTGAAAAATGAGAAACATATCGCCTTGTTTACACCATCACAATATATTGCAATATATTGAATTGGAATCTCTATGTCGTGATACACATCATATCACCACATTCTAGCCCTATGCAAAAGTGTAAGAAATATAAATAAACTTCAGTATTGTGATATTATAGTTTGTGATATTGTATCAATTCTCAAAAAACACTGTATCATGATATCATAATACCCGCAAAAACTCATTGCACTAGTACATTTTGTGTTGTTTAAACAGCCACTAGATTGCAGTGCTGCTATCTATCCCGACTGTTCTGATCGCATAATAAAGTAAACATTTTAAACTCAGATTTATGGATATGGTGGTGTATTCTTTAAACCATGACAGTTTTCCTGAAAAGGAATGCATCAACTTGCTTACAGTATCGCAATATATTGAATCCCAACCCCTGTATTGTGATACATATGGAATCACCACATTCTTGCCAAAACACAGTCCTATATAGGGGTGTAAGAAACTGATACACTTGAGTATCATGATATTATGTTTAGGATATTTGGACTGAAATTGCAATTGTGATATGCCATGTGATTAGTGGGCATTTTCATTGTTACTGGAAGAAAAAATTTAATTTTGATGATGTGGTATTAGAGTCTGTACCAAACAAACATGTTTTCTTACATCTGGAGGACATGATTTGTAGGTCAGGGCATCTAAACAAGACTGCAGTACCTCATTATAATTCTGTTTTCTCACACATTTTTCCTTTTTCAAAAAATTGTGATTTGGTTCTGGTTCTAAGTTTGGATATGGCACTTGGCCATATTGTGATAGAATGGATTCACAAAATAATGTTATGTGAAACTGTGATACATACAAAGAGTATGTGGTTCATTTTGTGTTTAAACCTGTGACCGCTAGATAGCAGTGATGTTACCTACCTTAACTGTTCTTGCAGAAAAAAGTTTGAACTTTTAACTCAGATATTATGCACATAGTGTTTTGTTCTTTATACTTGATTATTAGATTACCTAAAATTAGATTTTAGCTAACTGGAGCTAAATAAATCAAAATTAAAAGCAGGATTGGTTATTCTCTTGATAACCCCGACCCCCACACTTCTTGTGCATATCCTCCAAATGTCTGAAGGAAAAAACAACAGTGTAGTTTACCAGTAGCCTGCAGCTGCATTTTTTACTCCTGGAGTTGGACATGTATCCAATTCTTTGATTGACCTTTGCTTTAAACCTTCACTATGGTCATTAAGCAGCTAGTTCAGTGTTTCTGCTGGTAACATTTATCTGTTTATCTTTTTAAAGAAACAATGATGTAAATGTATAACCTTTGACCTTTGCGAATCAAGACTCAATATGGCATTGCTGTGAGTGCTGGAAAAATGGTTAAATGTAAATCGAAAAAAATCAAATAAATTGAATCTTGACCTTCAAGTCAAATCAAATCGTGGATTTTGAGAATGTGACACCCCTGTATCGCGATACCTGTCATACTCTTGCCAATACACAGTCCTACTTACCAGCAGGATGGTGGTGGTGATGATGGTGGTGGTGCAAGTCACCCAGCGGAGACCCAGCCCCGCCGTTGTGCTCCAGATGCAGGGTCTTGTAGTGTGACTGGGAGTGGCTGGCCTCCCCTTCCCCCTGGCTGTCGGACTCATTAGCAGGCGCTAGTTTGCCGTTTTTGCGTCTCCGGGGCTGGTACTTGTACTCCGGGTAGTCCTTCTTGTGCTGTTTCCTCAGCCTCTCTGCTTCCTCGATGAATGGCCTCTTGTCGTTCTCATTCAGCAGCCTGCAGGAGAGAAAAACATGGAGTGATTTTAGTCTGGTTTCATGTGTATTAAGTATTCTGTTAATATTTTTCTGAAAATTGAAAATATTTAACATTCAACTTCGTGCGTAATGGATAAATACGGGAAAATGAGGACAAAAGCCGCAATTTTGGTTGGTATAAATCTAAATTGAGCACATGTTATACATACTATTAAAGAAACAGAACAAAAAGCCGTTTTCCTTGTTTACAGTCACCAATTTGAACTTATAATTTACCAATTTTTAGATTAAAATTCAGTATCAAAGGCTACACAGGAAATGTGCCACTGTATGGCTACACTGTTCGTTGTCTGGGACAACCACCCTCATACAAACCTCCACAGTTTGCCCAGGGTCTTGCTGAGCTCCGCGTTGTGCAGGTGGGGGTACTGGTCGGCCAGTTTCCTCCTCGCCGCTTGCGCCCACACCATAAAGGCATTCATGGGCCTCTTCACGTGAGGCTTTGCTTTGTTCCCGCTGTTTACGCGCACAGGCATAGGCACAAGTGTCCAGTCATATCCGTCCAAAACCTGACTGACCGCCTCCCTGATGCCGATCGGGAATCGATCCTCCTCCTCCTCTGATTTGGCTCCCGATCTGCCTCCATCCTCACCGCTGCCATCCCCGACACACAGCGCGGCCAGCTGCTGCGGCGGCCCGGTCAGAGGTGAGTCCTGGCCGGGTGGCGCTCCGGGCTGAGTCGGTGACAGTGAGTGACCATCGTCTGACCCCCCGGGACTCAGCTCCGCCTCGGACAGGCTGTGCTCCTCGCCGGACATTTTGTTTGATTTTCGACAATTAACAAGACAACCGTTGAATGCAAAATTAGTGTCAGAGAGAGTCCAGAGTATTTAGTGTAATTAAATCTTTTTAATTGAATAAGATCTCTGGAGTCTACGGCGATCCCAGTTATTGCTGACTCTTCTCAGGCAAAGCCATTCTGCTGCGTAAAAGTCTCCAAATCCTCTCCACCGCTGGCTGGAAATCCGTTTGACCAGAGGCAGCTACACCTAAAAATAATATCAAGTCTAAAATAAATATATCAATTTTAATAAAGTGAACAAATGGAAAAATATATTGATATTTTGTTTTACTTTAATCAAATGTGCCCCGGGTTACTTCAGTCTCAACAAGTAAGAGATTTAACAGACTGAATGTGACCATATAACGGCCAAAATTGCATCTCTTGCCAGTAAAAATTGTGCTGTTATTTGGATGAAAGAAAGGCATCCAAAAAGTAATATTTTACCGATCTACTGCTTTACTCAGTGCCAAATTAACGCTAACCCTCTTTAAATTGTAAGAAATTAGGATTCACCTGTCATACAATTATTGATATAAAATATCCCCCTTTATCATAGAAATTTAGTTTTTAAAAATTACATAACTTACCAGGTTAGATGACCAGTGGTCCAACATGGGAGTGTGTGTGGCTGACTGTAGAGCCGATGAATGGCTGCTCTGTGTGGCAACACCGGAGCTTAAAGAGCGCCTTGTGAGAAGGACTGGGAGAAAAAAAAAGTGATTGAAAGTGGAAAACATTCCCAGAGAGGCAGCATTCCAGCACACACTCAGCCCCGCCCCCCCAGGGGCCACGCCGCGCCCCTATTGGTCCTCTAATTATCCCGCCGCCCTCTGATTGGACAGGAGCAGCGCACTGTTAATGCCCGTCTGTCCGTCAGTGCAACGTTTCCAACAGAGAAGAGGTGAGATTTTACATCGGAGTGGCTTAAATGACTCTACAGTGCGCCCATTTAGAGGCAAGAGAAGGCCAGCTTTGTTGGACGTGTTGACATGTTATATCAAACAAATAAACAATCATGAGGAGAGTTATTGCCTCGTGTGGTCACGTTCAGGAAAAAAAAGGGAAAAAATCAACATTGAATTGTGAAGTTCAGCTCTGATTTAACAGAGATTCATTCTGAAATACAATCTTTACAATAGAAATAAATCTCGCAAAATTCAATTAGAGAGTTTAGTCAATTAACGCTGGATTTTATTTTTAAAAGAAAAGGAAATAGAAACTAAAATAATCAGGTGTGTGGGAATGGCTACGTTTGGGTTACTGACCAATGATGTCTTCATAAAAATATGATAATTAATCCAGCATTGGTATTTTCTGTCTCACCACAAAATAATCTTTGAAAGCCTTAAAATCGTCCAAGAACAGTCAAAAATGATATTAATTTATCATTATCATATTTATATTCTCATTATATTAAGCTGCATTAAATGAAGTAATCAATTAATCCAAGTTTTTGGTTTTAATTAGAAAGGACAGTGTCACCTCAGCAGCAGTGGCCCGCTTTTTGGCAAATGTACTGTCTGTAATCTACAGAGTCTCAAATCCAACAAGACCCCATTTTTTCCTTCATTCAGGTTTTTCAGGTTTACTGAGACTCTGATCTACAGTACAGTTCATTCTAAAGCGAAGACAACACTTCACCTCTTACAGATTCGTTCATTATTCAAAATGTCTACTCAACTATGACTGCAACAAATGATTAAAAAGTAAAACAGTGATTTTTAATTCAGTTAGCTTATATTACAATCAACTAATCATCACTAACCTTTTGATGATATGCTGTACATTACATTATATTTACAAATCTTATAGGTTATGCAGATCTTGCACTGTTCATTCTTGAATTAAAATGTATGATGTTTCGGATGTTTAATTAAAGATATTTCGAAAGGTACCCTCTTAAAAAAAACTTTGGACCAAAATATGCCCAAAATATGATTTCCAAGAAGATTAAAGCTGACATTATGCATTTCTATTTTCTAATGTGGCAAGCAACAACACAGCTTTGTTAAAATACAATGTTTCTAATAGCTGGCTTTAAGCTAATAACTTATATATACTTAAAAACGCTCCATTGTTTTTAAGAGTCCAATTCATTTCCAACCCAGACTTTCCACCACGCCCACATTGATGATGTCACACAGACGTAAATGACTGTTGAGTGACAAGAGGTGTTGAGGCAAGATTTTAGCATTAAAATAAAAATACTGGTGTAACATGGCCAAAAGAAATGTGATGCTTAAATGTTTCACATTTGTTGAACTCAGCCTTCGGCTAAGTCATTGTTTCATAAATCCTGTAGCTTGCTTGTTTTTACCTACTAAACTAAACTAAACTAAACTAAACTAAACTAAACTAAACTAGACTAGACTAAACTAAACTAAGGGTGTTTTGACATCACATCAGAGATGCAGATGGGTTTGGAATCGCTTTATTAAAATAGTTTTAACTTATCAGTAGTTTAGCCTACATGTAGGCCTAGGTTGGAGATAAAAGACTTATGCTAAATTAAATTATTGTAAACAGTAAAATGGCTCGTTCAGACTGGCAAACACTTGAAAAATATTTCGCATATCTTAATCAATAATTTTAATCAGTCCTAACATAAAATATAGAAGTTTTTAATCGTCTCGCTGCGATTTTGTTCGTAAAACAAGACTGCCACAATGAAAAAGTTGCACGCTTGTAGGCCGTGATTTGAGCCGTTAAAGCATGGCCTGATGGGAAGGAAGAGAATCGACTTCACCAGCATCTGATGCGCACCCGGACACACACACACACACACACACACACACACACACACACAGAAAGAGAGAGAGAGAGAGAGAAAGAGAGAGAAAACGAATGCAACAATAACCCCTGTGTGTCCGTTGCCTCTCATGTTGAGGCTGCCTCTCGGCTGGCTCCCTCTCTCTCTGCGCTCTCTTTGCTCTCTTTGTCTCGAGCTCAGGTGAATTGTAGCCATGTGATCAAACGCCCAAGCCTCTATCCATTAACCCTCGTAAATGAAAAAATGGGGAACAAAAAGCAGTTTTGTGCTGCAAACATGGAAAAAATTGATAACAGAGAGCGATGTGTGCGTCTTTCTCCCCTTATGTCCGAGCATAGACACTAGTCGCACACACATAGAAAATACTCTGCAGCGGACGGGACACAACATGGATCTCTCTGTGTTTCTGCCGCGCCGACACTTTTCTATCTATAAACACTCTCACAGCACCTGGATCTGGGCCTCGGTGGTGCTGATGGTAGGAGAGAGGGGGCTGTGTTTGGGGATGCAGGGGGTGATGGGTTAGTGGTGCTGTGTGTGTGTGTGTGTGAGGGGGGGAGTGGGGTGGGGGACACCTTCATGCTGCACCCCACCGACCAACCAGCAACACTGGGATCCTGCATGAGGCCTCCGAGGCTTGTGAAGTGAGTGTTTTTGTCTGATTGTTGCTGTTATTGTTTGTAGGAAAGTGTTCGTTCAGCTGGTCCAGTTGTAGCTCGAGACAGAGCCGAGAGGACTGGAGGAAACTGCGGTTTTACGGAGAGGGTTGAGTTAGAGCAGCTTGATGAACATGGGCCCCCAGGGAGTCTGACAGACAGAGCAAGGTGTTCTTTTTTTTCCTTTCATCAGTGTGACCTTACTGGAAAAATCCATCTCCAAATTTAATAATTTAGAAAATTACTCCTTAAAATGCTGTCAACGTTGCAATTAATCTGAGGGGTACCGAGTTACAAAAGGCAAAAATAATCATATATAACATTTATATTCTGTGACTTATTTATAATTTAGCATGGGCCTTTAGGTATTTTTATATTACTATGAATCTGCGTGTTACCGTGACTTCGTAATAATTCTGTGACTTTATTATTTTCTATCGCCTCTCAATTCAATGCCGAATTGTGGAAAACTAAACAATTATTTCCCCCCGTGGTGGTTATTCGATAATGGATGTAACATTTCTACTTTTCTGTCATTCAAAGTTGAATTTGACAACTAAGCGCATAGTGGTATAGTTTTATATTCAAGTAGATTTGTTCTTGATATTGGTAATTACAGAAAGTTTGTGGAACAGGAGATGTTTTTGTGTTTTAACTAACCCTTTTTTCGATTGAAAAATCTTTTAAGATGAAAGACATAATATGCAACTTATGTTTATAATTTGTATGACACTACAATTTGTATTCTGACCAAGTACTTTTTTTCTTGTTTCATAATTATATGCGCGCAAAAAGTTAAATGATCAGTTGCTTGGAAAGTACCGGAAAATTATCCAACGAACTTAAAAAAAAAAGTTCAAATGGATTGTCATGCAAAAATCAAAATTGTAAAAGCTTTTAATTATACAATGTATACGATTATATTATATTACACCGTACGCACAATTATTAAAACCTAAGGTCAAATAATCGAAAAAAGTGAAGACAAGAAAGCCTCGTGGCCTTTAAATCTCATCTTAACATGGTCGATGTTTCACCCAGTCTTGTCTTTTATTCAGAAAATGCAATGTTGTTTTACACAATAAAATCTATTTATTGTTACGAATGAAATACAAAGAACGAAGCGCATTTTACGTGTTGCGTTTATGCGTGTCTTTGAAAATAGTAATTATGGATTTGCGTATCTCAACAGGCCTCAGAAAGTTTTTCTGAAGCGCTCACGATATATTTTCGTTGCAGTGAGACAAACAAAAGTTTGATTGATCTTTGAAGATATAAATTTAGATAAATATTGTATGTGGCTTCTTGATTATTATCATTTCCTTGTTTGCCTGCAGGTCTTCAGTTCTTCAGTTGGAGCGCAGCCAAAATTTTAGTCCATAATCCCCTCTAGATTAACTCCAGTTTTTTCTCTATTTTTTTTTATCTTGTCTTGTTCTCTTCTTATTCGTATTTTAAATGTTAAATCTCTAATTAATTCAAACTTTATTTTTGTCTCTAAAATGAGTAAAAAAGTCAAATAAGAGAGAATATAAAATAAGTGAAACAATACTATATACTATTTTAACTATTTCTTTACTATATAAGAGATAATCAACTAACTTAATTCTTCATTTAATTTCTTCCTCTGGAACTCTTAGAGTTTAACATTACATGCTCCAGTATGAGACTGGTGTTTTGCACATATTAATAAGTTCTGAGTGTGCTTTAGAAGATTTAAAGAACTTTTTCTTTTACTATTATTATTATTGAAGACTTTAAAAAAGTAACAGCTGTGACAGGTTCAGTGTCACATCTAATTTATCAATATCTCTGAGCTGCAAGCTCATAGTTTCTTCTTCTTTTAAAAAAATGTGTATCCAGCTTGTTTAGTATAATTTATTAGTTTACTTTGAAGGGACAGAAAAACATTGACAGTTGCATAAGCATTGTCTAATGTACTGTATACGTGTTTGATAGCCAGTTAATTTAAAGTTAATTTCCAGCAGCAGTCCCTGGATGGGCACTGATAGTTCAACCAGTTAAAATTAAATGTTTGTACTCTCAATCTGAAGCTCCTTAACAGAGCTTAAGTTTAGGATTCAAATGGGTTCCAAGCTTTAGAACCATAGTGATTTAAATGTTATTATATCAGTGTTACTTTTTGATTTCAGGGAACTGGTCTGATCTCTCTTTTACATTAGGACCCAGAGGTCCTTGTTATCCAAAATACTTTATTCTTTAAGAGTTTTTTCAAATGTGTGTATACTCCTCCATAATATTTAATGCACCCATTCTGATCATCATATTTTAATATGTTTTCCAAATTAATCTGCTGAAACTCAGTTTGAACTTGTGCCTGGCTGCATTATTCCACCTGTCACCCAAAACCTAAAGAAAGAAACACGACTCGTGCATATGTTCAAATAAAAACAAAGCAATCTTGCGTTTCGCTTTAACTCTAAACCTGCAGTGCATTTTCAGACGTTTTTTACATCTGTGTCTTGTGTGAAACTATCATGGGCCTCGAGGGGGGGAGGGAGGGCTGATACTTGTTAGAAAATAGAGCTCACATGGTCGCATCAGTCCCTGAGCTAACCTGCCATGTGACTGCAGTAATAGGCCTCTCCATGGCTGCACAGACCACTGGGTCACAAGAGCCCGTTTCCTGTGGCTCCTGGGGGAGAGGATGGTAGGACAGGGTCTCATGATCAGTGGGGAGGTCAAAGATCATGATCAGCAAGAGGGGGTCAAAGAGTCAGCCTTCAGGTGCACACTCTGGGCAGCCATTTTTTATGTGGGATGAAACCGAGTCAATGAGTTCAATTTAGACTTATTTCTGAAGAATATATTTTGTTGTCGACAGGTAGAAAATGAGGTGATCAGGAAGAGGAAGGATAAAGGAAGTAGGAGAGAAAAGAAGCAGAAAGAACGGCCTTTTGGTTTGGCCTCAATACTTGAACAACTCCCAGGGGAAATTCCTGAAATCTGACGATGGATGGAGGGAAAAAGGCAACAGAGAGAAGGAGAAAAACAGAGAGATGCAGATAGTGTGAGAGAGGGATGCAGATAAGGGAAGCATGCACAGCGGTCAAATATTCACATGCTGGGTCACATTCTGCATTAAACTGATGTATAATTGGTGGAAAGCATTCATTCCCATGTCAATGGGCACATTGGGCCTGAAATGAATGGCGTCACTTGTTCCAAATGATGACGAACTTGACAAAAGGATCTGAAATTATATGTCAGAAATGGCGAGGACTGGCGCAGAAGCATGTTTTCTTCTTTTTTTTACCACAAGATTTCAACCTGAAATGCTCCTGTTTGGTTCAAAATGGCCATTTAAAATGAGTTTAAGGGCTTTTCTCATGCTTTGGGTTTCCTCTGCGTTTTCTATGGTTTGTATTTAATTCATAAATGCCATCTCCTCTTAGGGTTTGTGCAGAAAAAAAACAGTTGAGCTCAGTGCTTTTGTATGGGGATTTCCAGCCCTGAAGCCAGACTATCAATAAAACCAAACCTCATGTGACTCAAATATTGTGACTCAGACTTTCACACTGTACTGTACATCTTGCTAATGCTCCTGCAGCGATAATGTCTGAGAACCCAGTGCAGTGATTTCACAAGACACAAGACAACATCTGTCCACATCAGCGGTTTTGTTGAGAACATTTAGTGGTAACTGTGGATGTGACTGTAACCTCAGGGCTAGATGTCATCTGAATTATTTATACCTGGACTGAGATATGTTTTTTTTTTAAAATGGGGCCGTGTTGGGTCTTCAGAGGTCACAAGCAAAGTTTAGTTGTTGAGATCACAAGCAGTGGCTCAAAATCTCACCTTTATTAAGTGATAGAAAGAGTACTGAAAATCTATACTCAAGTACTGAAATATTACTCATTCCAAGTAAAACTACAAATGCCCTAGGATTAATGAAAGGACAGAATATATTTCTCAAAATCTGGAATTAAGGTAAAAAAGAAAACTCACAGGTGTTACTTGCTTTATTGCATTATCAATTGCAGTGAAAGGGATTTCTGTTTTTCCAAGTCTTCAGTCTAAATCAGGGGATTTCAAAGTCTGAGAGTGTGGACCTCCCCTCAGACACAGCTTGGAAAATGTTTACTTGTTTAGTTTTGCTCAGTTCCTGAATATCTATGGGATCGTGAGTTAGTTATTTTATCCCTGACACTCAACAACGGAACCAGTATAGTCTAATACTGTTGTTTTATAGATGGTCAGACTACACCCAAAGGTCTGTCTAACCAGGTCTGCCTCTGTCAAAGTGGGAAAAACAGTTAAACTGACCCCTACGTGAACGTTCTCCATTTCTGTTCCCTGTTCTTAGATATGCTAAGCTCATCTATGTTGAAAAGAAAAACAAATTTTGAGGATGGTTAAAAGATGTTGCTGGGGCACCTGTAAAAGTGACATATATAGTTACATCTTAAAGCTACTAAAAGAAACGTTAATGCTGAGTTGATTTTAGAGGCCCCTGTGGACAAAACATGTGGTGTTTCCACTGTTATTAACACAAAATGTAATTTCAAAGACAAAATTATCTTAATAAAAATTTCCTCCTACTTCATTTAACTGCCAAATATACGACTCGCTGTAACTATGTGTGGGAAAATGTAAAAACAGGCTTGACACTTCTTATTTCAAGGAGTTGCTGACCTGGTGGCAGGCCTTAAAAACAACTACATAAAAACAGAAAAACAAAAAATAGTCTGTTTATCTTAAGTCATACTGAGGCATCAGTAATAAACTGAGACTGTTTCATAACAAGTTAAAAATTCTTTGTAGTAGCTTTAAGTTAGCTGATGTCAGCAACACACTTGCTCACTAGCTAGCTAGCGATTGATGTAGATTAGCTGTCTAGTTAGCACTCTTTTTGCTAAAATTTTCAATCAAATGTAATATGGATTAGCTAACTGGTTTGAACCTGTGCCTGTTGCACTAATTATTTTTCATTTTTATTTATTTATTTTTGTCAGTTTCACTGGCCCTTGTAACTGTATTGGCTTCTTGGGTGAGGTATCATTTGGATTTTAATAATTCTGATTTGAAAGTCTGATTCTGCTTTCTGTTCTTAATGAATCTCATTTCCAATTCTCTGAGCAGCCTCCGGCATTTTTCACAGTAGAGGTGTGTTAAACACTAACTACAATGGATAAATGTTACCAGTAGAAACACTGAGCTAAGCTAATGTTCCTTAACTGTAACGATGGTAGTCTCTTATCTTGTTTCTTGAATGTTTTGGATTTTTATTCAGGCTACTTTACTCTAACAATAGAGAATATCCTGTCCTTGTCAAGCATTTTGTAACATAGCATTTGCTAAATAGAGGTGATTGTTAGAAGACACATTTTTTTTCACCTGCTAGTCAAGCAATTTAGCAACAGCTGAGTAGGTTAGCTGAAAATAATGCTTGACTCATGATTTAATAAGACAAATGCATTAGGGGACAGGAAGACATTCAACTCATGTGTCTATAGGTGCAGACAGACTGATATATGGAAGATGTTTGCAGCGCAATTTGAAATTAGAATTACTACCTCACAGTTGTATGATGCAGACAAGTAGCAGTTTATACCCATGTCTGTCCAGACCCTAATATATGTGGTGAAGACTTTGAAGGAATTTAATAAAAAGGTATTCCTGTAAAGAACATGCTGCCTTCAATTAGAGGATATTTTTTTTACAGAGGACTACAGCGGGCTGATAGAAAGCTTCAGGTGTTTTTGCATAATATTAGAATGTCACAGTGAAGTGGACCTTTGACCTTTTGGATATAAAATGTCATCAATTCATCATTTTACCCTTTTAAACATTTGTATGAGATTTTGTCATAATTAGCACATGAATTCTTGAGTCATGGCCAAAAACATGTTGTGTGAAGTCACAGTTATTTTGAGCTTTGAGCTCGAAATTGTACTCAATTCATCGTTGAGTCCAAATGGACGTTTTTTTCATCGAGGGGTTCCTGAGAGAGACCACATTCACAAGACTGACACATGACTTTGACCTTTGACCTAGAAATTCGAAGAAATTCATCCTCGAGTCCAAGTGAACGTTTGTTCCACAAACAATTCTGTCGAGGCGTTCTTGTAATATTGCGTTTAGGGATGAATGAATTAACCCAAAAACATAATGCCACTGGCCAAGGCTGTCACCAATGTGGAGGCATAACTAGTACGACTTAAATTGTGTAGGTATCAATAAGCAGAATCAAAATTTCTTCTGAATCAATTCTTATTTGGAATTGGTTCTCAATTCCCTAACCCTACTGGCTACAAACATGCAGATCAAAGGTTCGGATATTAATTCAAATTGTAGGCCTATTCAGTAGAAAATTATGATCTAAAAGTAGTTACATAGTGTAATACATATTTAAATACAAGCAAAATTACAAACTTGAAAAAAACTAAAATACTAATTACAAGTACCCCCCGAAAATGACTTAATTACAGTAATAATGGTTATAATTTGTTATTTCCAACCCTGCTTTTATTTTGAAATTTGTAAGCGCTGCAGGTGTTTTCTAGGTCTATCACTGGATTTATCCATCATCAGACTTTGTAAGTGTCGATGATGCTGTGACACGCCATCCATGGGGATGAATAAAAAATGATTCTGCTATCTGACCTCTGCCACTCCTTTTTTTTGCCCATTTTCACCCAGTAAATTAGTGCAGCTGCACCACACTTAAATGGGTCCCCCTCTTTTTTCTCTGGGAGTGTATGTGACTGAGCATGAATCCTCCCTTTGTGCTCCGTCTGCAGAGTTTCCCCCCTCTATAGTTTCTTGCCTTCTTCGTCTCTTTTATTTGGGGAGAGAGGGGCTTCGGTTGCGATGGCGGCAGCACTGGTGAGGTGGTGGCGGTGGTAGCGATGGTGGTGGCGGCGGCAGGGAAGAGGGGGGGGAGCGGGTAACTTGTTGGACCACATTCCTGTGCAGCTGTGGAGGCTGGTGCAGGGTGGGGGGAGTGGAGGAGGGCAGAGCAGGATCATCATTGCATTGCAGGGCATCATGAATGGCCTATTGTTCGGTGGTTTGCTGTGTCCGCATCTCTTTGCTACAAGTTGAGCCTGAGAGAGAAATGGAGGAACAGAAAATGGAAAACAGATAAACAGACAGATATTTAGATTTTTATTTGCAGCATTGATGAGAAAGATGAGAGATGAAGGAGGAATGTGAGAGAAAAGCGTGAGAAAAAAGGTCATAAATTGACCTCATATTAGTGCCTCTGACTCAGATGCAGGAGGATGTTGAAACATGGTGATGGTGATGGTGATGATGAAGATGGGGATGATGGTGACATGGACAATGGTGGCATTCATTTTGTGACTTTATGACGATTTTGCCCCTCGGTCATACGTGCCAGCACGCTGTTTAGTCATGCATATGTGTCGGCTGTTAAACAACACTTAAAATTCTTCCCTCTGCAGTGGTGCGAAGACCAAATCAGCAGTGGGAAGTTGTAGGAATATTACTCCGCTGATATTGTTTATCTGTCAGATTCTATTTAAATATGTGATATCTGTATATATTTAACTATATAAATATGAAATTATGTCGTTATAATTGCAGAAATATGATAATTGTACATTTTCAGAGGCTCTTGTGGGACTGGATTGTTTCTATTTTCTGTGTCTCTCAAGTCTCATTCATTCAGGATTAAAATGATACATCCCGTTGCTAAACCAAAATCCCTGTGCTGCGAACTGAGATCTGAATCCAGGGGATATAATGTGATATGTACATTTGTCCTGACTGATGTGTTTTGTACGTTTGCGGAATGTTTCATATGTGTACTGTTTGTTTAGTCCGCGTGTAATTGTATTATCTTGCATAAATTAAACAAAAGTCAAATGAATAGTAGATTGGGACTTTCTCAGTGGTTCTTAAACTGTGGTTGTGTGTGGACGACCAGGGAAAAATGTGGGGTGAAACTAAGTTTAATTCATAAATATGATTAATGTAGGGAAACAAACTGTTTGCTGATGCTATCATGCTGACCTTCATTTCACTACAATTCAACTTGGAGACGTTTTTAGTAGTTGCTTCCCTATCATTGTTAACGGCTGATAGTAAAAAAAAAATGTTGGGACATTAACTTTTTTCAGTTTTTCTCAGGGGCTTTCCACAAAGTGAGAGCCACTGCACTATATGAACCCAGGTGAACTTCCAGGTCCTCAGCCTCCCACTGAGAAATTAAGCAAGTTTTTGCATGTGAGAGGCTTAGACAGCGTCATTTAAGACCTGTAGCATAACACTAAGGCTGCAACTAATGATTTTCATTACCATTTTTTTCAGTTCCTTGATTCATCATTTAGTCTATGGATAAAATTGTGAGAAACTGCCCATCAAAACTTCCAGAGTCCAAGTTGACATCCTCAGATGTCTTGTTTTCTTCGACTGACAGTCAAGTAGTTATATAAAAACAACCCCTCTCAGTCATCACTCATGACCCACTTAAAGTGTGTGGTGGTGTCTGTATCTGCAGAGACAGCTCCCTGCCTGCATTTTCTTACTTTCTCATTTTCTAGGATGATCTCTTTTTGTTCTTGTTTCTGTTGAATATCTCTGTTTTGTGACATGATTTTGTCTTTTGTGTGCTGCAGAACAGGTACCTGCTGTAAACCACTTTTAACTGAGCCTAGCCTGTTTAACT
Organism: Lutjanus erythropterus; assembly: GCF_056507025.1. Taxonomy (NCBI): domain Eukaryota; kingdom Metazoa; phylum Chordata; class Actinopteri; order Lutjaniformes; family Lutjanidae; genus Lutjanus; species Lutjanus erythropterus. The sequence goes on along the minus strand of NC_139319.1, from coordinate 24,357,647 downwards.
GCAAATGATTTAACTATCTGTAATGTTATTTTTAATCTTTTCCTGTATAATAATAAATTAAATGAAAATGAAATGAAAACTGTCATATTTTTCGATGCCCTGGGAGTGCAACTCATCTTTCTGGTGTGTCTACACCAGCAACAACAGCAACTGACAAATCTTGCCTATTCTTCCTTTAAGAAGCTGAAACTGGAAAATGTTTGGCAATAGTCATTTTTCTGTCACTTGACTAATTGATAAATCAAACTAACCTGTGGTGCCACAGAATTTGGAGACTGAAGGTTAGAAATTTGTTGCTGGCATCATTTACTTATGCATGATTATCCCGGTGCGTATTATGATGTCTTTAATGACAAACATTAACAGTACAGTGGTCCTGTAATGGTTTGGCATGAGTTGTCTAAAACTGTTGCTTATGAATATTTATGTTTTTCTTTGTGGGACTCTGGACCTTTACAAAGCATCTTAAAACTAATTTGTTTTTTGCTTTTTCATTTTTTCAGAACTTTTATTTTATGGGTTGAACACTCTGATTATTCTTATTTCTATGTGTTACTCTTTGCCTTTTGTAAACTCTATCTTTCCCTTTTTCTTCCTCATGTGAAGCACTATATAGGTTTTGTTTTTAAAAAGCAAAGCACAGTTCAGTTCTGCCAAAACAAATGACTAAATGCACTCCTGTTATTAAAAGATTTGCATTTCACCTGTCATCCACTGCACGTCTCCTTGAAGTTTAAGACAATTGGAAAATAATGACACATTTTATCTACTGTGTTGTCATATTTGTTGTTAATTAATCTAAAACCACAAATAAAGTGACATTTTTATTAAAAAAAAAACATCTGTGTCTCCATTTTTAAAACCAACATTTAAATTTCATCAGGAACAATAACTCAAATATGGATTTTATGAGGTTTTTTTTACCAGACAGAGAGGGAGAGACAGTGGCGAAAAAGTGCAGACTTTCTAATCATGAGTTCTTCTCAGAACATTTAATTAGTCTGTGTGAACGAAAGAGAGGCAAAAAGAGGCAAAGAGCCTGAGGGGTCTGAGGAAAAGATGTCTACATGAAAGAGTCTGTTGTTGTCCGAGCAGAGGGCGACATAAAAGCCAGAACGACTGAAAGATGGATGGGATATTTGGGACCAGAGAGTGAGAAATGTGGTGATTTACGACATTCCTCGTGTTTTTCATTTTGATTTTTCTCTTCTTTTGAATGATTCTTTGAAGACGTGGAAGAATATGAGGAATCTAACTGTCCCGCTGTGTGACGACAGCAGATTAATTTATGTCACACAGCTTGTAAAAGTCAGAAAGTTGTCACATTCACAGAGAAATGGTAAAACACATGCATACGGACAAGCTGCCAGGCTGACAGGCAGAGAGGAGCACAGACAGGTGACACTCAGAGCAGAGAGACGAGCTTGTGAGCAGACAGACAGGCGGATGGGGGAAAGCGTGCAATAATCTGATTTAAAAGCACTGTAATGCATTTGGCTTGGTGGGCTTGTAATGTAGGTCACATAACAAATACAAAATTCAGATATCTCTGGAAGATGTGGTGTGAAAGTTGTGCAACTAGCACAACTAGCTTTACTTTAATTATGTATCCTGAATTTGTACGTGAGTTACAGTTAATTCTCAAGATTATACCAAAAAAAGAGCACAACCAGTACACACCCTTAAGGTGACTGTATTGATCTGCAGTGTTTGCTATTCTTAAATTACTGTGCCTGTATTACAGTCAAATCTTTTTGAGATGTAACAGGAATTGTTGGGCATTGTTGGGAGGGTGCAATATATAAGAATTTTAGTTTAAAACAAGATGTTTTCAAAGTGGGAGGTGGGCCTCCCCAGGGGGTCTCCAAACAGTTTCTAAATACAAGAGAAAAATTGTTGCATTAGTTACGACATTAGTTATTCAAAGGAGGTCACATAGAATAGCCTAAATGTGTCCAATGTGGTTAAAAAGATAGTTCAGAGATACAGTAGTGTCGCTATTCTGTTTCGGAAAAGTATACCATTTCGTCTTGATACTATGATAGCAGATCCATATGGCAGGTACTTAATGATTTCAGGTCATATAAATTCTCTCCCAATAACAATGCTTAACATCTATGGTCCAAATATTGATAGTCCAGATTTTTTTCGTAAAGTTTTTGAATTGGTACCTACCTCCACCGTTAATATTATTATTGGGGGTGACTTTAATTGTTATATAGATCCTATTTTAGACAGACTATCAACAAAACCACCATCTACTTTAGCTTCAATGCAGATTTTGAATGATTTAATTAAGACAAGGAACATGGTTGATGTATGGCGATTGCAACATCCAACTGACAAAGAGTTCTCTTTTTACTCCCATGTCCATAAGTCTTACACTAGGATTGATTACTTCCTGATATCATCTGAATTAATGCACAGTGTCACCAATTCTACCTATCACAATATTTTAATATCTGATCATAGCCCAGTCTCATTACACTTTAAAAATATCCTTTCCAAGCAACAATACAGCTGGCGCTTCAACCCTCTTCTTCTGGAAGATCAATCATTCATTGAGTATATGACTGCATGTATAAATGATTTCCTTAAAACAAATGATAATGGGGAGGTCTCTGATTCTACTCTTTGGGAGGCTTTTAAAGTTGTGATAAGGGGCCATATAATTGCATTTGAATCATCTAAGAAGAGAGAACTTAATAGTCGTCTTAGGGATATTGAAAAAATGCTGTCGATACTTGAAGAGACATATAGATCTTCCCTATTACAGGCTGACTATAATAAGATTCTAAAATTAAAATATGAGTATAATACTATTCTCAGCAATCGTGTCAGCAACCTTCTTCTAAAACTTAAACAAAAACATTTTGAACTTGGGGATAAACCAGAGAAATTGCTGGCAAGTCAACTTAGAGGCGAACAAGCTAGTCAGGCTATTCATAGGATTAAATCCAAATCAGGTAAATTAGTTACTAACCCAAAGGAGATCAATGCTTGCTTCAGAGACTTCTATAAGGAGTTGTACTCCAGCGAAGCGAATGTCACGGAAACAGATTTTGGTAACTTTTTTGCGAATTTAGACATTCCTCAATTAGACAGCGCAGCGAGAGACGACATGGATACTCCATTTTGTAAGGCTGATCTTTTGAATGCTATACAAGCTCTCCCCCATGGAAAAGCAGCCGGTCCAGATGGCTTTGGCTGTGAATTTTACAAAGCATTTCATGAAAAAATAGCTCCTCTCATGCTTAGGATGGTGAATGATTCTGTGAAAAATAAGAGGCTCCCCAGTTCATTATACGAAGCAAATATTTGCTTGCTTCTGAAAAAAGGAAAGGAAGAGTCTGACCCTGCAAGTTATAGACCCATTGCTCTTTTAAATTGTGATCAGAAAGTGATAACTAAAGTTCTGGCCCTGAAATTGGGTAATCATATATCAAAAATTGTACATCCTAATCAAACTGGCTTTATTCCAGGTAGATTTTCATTTAGTAATGTTCGTCAGCTCTTAAATACATTATACTCAGCCCATGTAAGGGACACACAGGCTGCTGTCTTATCTCTTGATGCTCAGAAGGCATTCGATCGGATCGAATGGCCTTATATGTTCGAGACTTTGAAAAATTTTGGGTTTGGGGAACATTTCATTGAGTGGGTCAAAATAATTTATGCTAATCCAGTGTCTTTCATTGTCACTAATGGAGACAAATCCCAGCCTTTTGATTTGCAGCGGGGTGTGAGGCAGGGCGATCCACTCTCCCCTCTTCTTTTTGATATTGCTTTGGAACCACTGGCAATAGGTATCAGGGGTCATTCGGGTATTCATGGTATAAAGTTTGGTAATGTTGAAAGCCTACTGAATTTGTATGCTGATGATTTATTGATCTGCTTATCAGATCCAATAGTATCCGTTCCGATCCTCCTGAATTATATTACATCCTTTAGCAGACTGTCTGGATACACAATCAACTGGGAGAAAAGTGAGTTTATGCCTTTGACGAACAACCTGAGCCCTGCGTTCTTGAATTCCTTGCCATTTAAATTAGTCACTATATATTTTACCTATCTTGGACTTAAGATTTCCAGAAACCCCAAATTGCTATTGAAATTAAATTTTTTGGACATGTTGGATAAATTAAAAGCTAATATTGCGAACTGGAAGCTGCTTCCCCTTTCAATGATTGGCCGCATTAATGCTATTAAAATGGTCGCACTTCCAAGGTTCTTATACCTATTTCAGAATCTTCCTATTTACCTACCACTGTCATTTTTTAAACGACTGGATTCACTCATCCTCTCATTTGTCTGGGCAGGTAAACCCCCCCGCATTTCTAAAGCTCATTTGCAGAAGCATATAAACAGGGGTGGCCTTGGCCTCCCTGTATTCAGACATTATTTCTGGGCTGCAAATGCAAGGGCTCTCACTTTCTGGCAGTGTCGCTCCCCTGATGATGACTGGTCAGCTATTTCCCCGATTTGGGTAAAAATTGAATCAGTATTAGTTTCAGAAACCTCCCTTCCAGCGCTGACTTTCTCCAGAGTGCAGCCTTCTTATAAACTAACTGGCTCTAATTTTATTCTCAGAAACACACTTAAGATATTGAATCAAATAAAAAAATTCCTTGGCTTATTAAATACTTCAGTACACGCCCCTATAACTCACAACCACTTGTTTAAACCAGGAATGATGGATGTGGTGTTTCTGGGTTGGAAGGAGAAGGGATTGTGCTGTTTTGGGGATCTTTATGTAAATAACAAATTTGCCTCTTTCCTTCAGCTTCAGACTAAATATCATCTTCCTCATACACATTTTTATCGCTACCTACAAGTCAGACACTTTGTACAGGAAAATACCTCAGAATTCCCAGTCAAGCCACAGAGCCAAACTTTTTATGATATACTTCTCTCACAACCAGATTCTAAACATTTAATTTCCCGTTTTATTGATATTTTTATGCCTCCAGCAAGTACCAGTCATCTCAGAGACATCTGGGCAGAAGAATTGGGCACCTCCTTGTCAGACGAACTATGGGAGGAGGGCCTGTCCAGTATACAGAGTTGTTCTATCAATTCCAGATATAGGTTAATTCAATTTAAAGTTATTCATAGACTGCATTACTCTAAAACTAAACTTAGTAAACTGTTTGATTCTGTGTCTCCCATATGTGACAGATGTAGTGGTGCTGAGGGCTCGCTTTCACACTTATTTTGGCACTGTCCCGTCTTGAATAATTTTTGGTGTGACATATTTAATTGGTTTTCCAAACAATGCAAAATGAACATTCAACCAGACTGCAACTTGGCAATATTTGGCTCCTCCGACAGGACAGCAGCCCTTCCCTCTCATCAAAAGCAAGCCCTCAGGACAGGCATGGTTGCAGCTAAAAAATTAATATTGTTAAACTGGAAGTCTTCTTCACCCCCGTGTTTTAAAAGATGGCTTAATGAAATGATTTCTATTGCTAGGATGGAACAAATTCGTTTTGGCAATCGGAACTCTCAAAACTTTTTTCAAAAAGTGTGGAAGCCGTTTTTGACACTACTTGATGAGACCTAACTGTGTAATCAATGAGCCTTGCTGCTATGCTGTATCTTGTGCTATTTGTCAGTCTTGCTTCCTTCTGACTGATTAACACTTTGACAATCCTCCACCCGTATACGTGTTCTGTTTTTTTCTGTTTTTGTTTTTGTTTTTTTTGTTTTTTTTTTTTGTTACACCCCCAATCACTCTGGTGGAACAGACAGTCTCCCATTATACTAATACCGTTGTGCACTAGTCTCTCCTGATTAACCTTTGGGAGCTTTGTGATTATGCCAGATTTCTGTCAGACTTCTGTCAGGTTTTTGTCACTTTATATAATAAGGTGGGGTGATTCATGTGTTTTGTATGTATATTTGGTTTATTGTGTAAAAGCTAAAATAAAATATTAAAAAAAAAAAAAAAAGAGATACAGTATTGTGCAATTGTGTTATAAAAGTTTTTTCTACTATCCCAGAGTCAAAAACTAATGAATACTTTTGGATAATCTTTGTTCTGTGTTTTGTGTAATCTGAAGTTGCATCAAACAGCAATATTAGGTTGTATTGGCTCAGTTGTTGAGTAGTTATAGGATTAAATAACATAATCAAGATATCCAGAAACTGAACTAAACTAAGCTAGTTAACTAGGATGAGCTTCTTTTTCCAAGCTTTGTCTGAAGGGAGGCCCACACTTAAAACATTAAAATATATATATTAACTGCAAATATACTAAAAACCTAAAATTATCAACAGAAAATGAAAAACAGTTTTGATGTTATGTCAAAGATGTCCATGTGTTGTGTTGCTGAGATATCCCCTAAAGTTAGCATGCTAACCAGCTAGCTTCAGTCTGTCCAATCTTGTAATACCACTTTGTACCTCAGGAGGCAATAGTGAGTCACTGTAGCTTCCAATCTGCCCTCAGACCAACATCACCAAGGTGGTTTCATTGCTGAGTTTGGCTCCTGGCATCCCGAGGCTGACCCCGCTGCATCCCCCATTCAGGCCTCCAAAAAGCTGGCTGATGGCTGACCTCCATCTCGCTCCTCTTCTGCTCCATGCCTCTCCTGACACAGTTTTATCATCGTCCAGAGAGTCAGAGTCCTGGTCAGAGCTGCTGTAAATCACCTTGTTAATGTATTCTCCGTAGTCAAACTGGCCTCCCTCTGTCTCGGAGGCTGTGCTCAGTTCTAGTCTGGTCGCGCTCAGAAGGAGGCTCTGGAGTCCGGTTCCACAGCATTCCCAGCTGGGTCCCCCTTGTGTCAGGACCTCCTCTCATTGATCTGAAGTACCTGTGCTAGCCATGTAAACACCAACACTCTCCCAGTGATCCAGATTGCTATCTGCATGGCTAACTGAGCTAACGGCAGCTACAGTTTGTCACAGTTATCAGTGACTCTGGTGATATACTGCCCCCTGTTGGTTTGAAATATGAATTCAACAGGTGGTCAATTATTACATACTGCACCTTTAATTAATAGTGTAGATACCAGGGGTAGGGGAAGACTTAACAGAAGCAAGGAAAAAAAGTGTAGAATTTGTGTCAAATTATTGATTTCTTTTAGTATCTATGTAATAATGGGGATAATGTAAGAGTGAGCCGATATGCAGTCCTGCACCACCTTGTCAGGGTTTATTTTATAATGTATTTTTGCATTATGAACATATATGAGTTCTTATTACTATGATTATGCAGTGCTATAATCAGATATGTATATTGATGATCATTATTACGAAATAATAATGATGCAGGACCCCATGATGACCTGCTTGCTGTACATTAGCCCAATTAGAATATGATTACTCAAATAAAAAGTTTAAAAATACTGATAAAATATTAATTTAAAAATAATTTATTAATTTAATAATGATTTTTTGCTCCATCAGAGTCTATGATCAGAACTGCATCCATAGGAATGGTCTGTTAGTCATAGCAACGGTCTGCTATTCAGAAATATCAGGCGTTAGGATGCTGTAATTGACCAATCAGAATCAAGTATTTAACAGAGCCGTGTAATGAGCAGATTATAAAGCATTTCAATGTCTCTATGCTGCTGTTCTTGAATAGAGCAACAGTAACATAACCCAATGTCCCCTTCGAGATGAATTTCTGATTGTGATTATAAGTAAAACCAAGAGTAAGTACAGTATGTTTATAAGGCATTGTAGATGATAATTATAATATGTACTTATTTGGGGAGCATCTTGCCTTTATGTGATGGCAAACAATTCATGAAACTACAGGAAATGAGGGGAGACAGAGGAGTGTTGACATGTAACAAAGATCTCAAAGCAGGGACACTATGATTAAGCTCAGCGTCTTATTCACCAAGAGGAGTGGGACGTTCATTAATTAATGTATTTATTTAAATAAAAACCACAAGACACACTTTAGCTTCTGAGACGTGACTGATTGTGTGGACAGCCTGTTGCCAGCCACAAAACAAAGGAAAAACAAAATACAAGATGAAAGAGGTCAGATAGACAGGCAGAAACAGCAGACAGACAGACGGACAGACAGGGACAGACAGAAATATCCAGAAGATGTTTGCCCCGTGGTGCTTCCCAGCCTGGTTCAGTCAGGCCTCCTCTGCTGTGCTGAGCTGTGGTGAACAGCACACAATGCTCCTCTGTCCCCGCAGCGAGCTGCTTCACAGCTCCACAACACACAACAGCTCATTATAGAGCCAAAGATCCCCTGGCCAGTGCTCCCAGTGCTCCCAGTGCCTAAATACTGTCCCCTGCTGAGCACACACACACTGTCACTAGCTCTGGTCACATAGCCCCAGGCCACAAACAGCCAGTGAGGCCAGAGAGGGCACGGAGATATACAGGGTGTCACACACATGAAAGCACACGCACACACTCACACACTTAGCCTACGTGAGGATGAACACACACCACCTTATTAGACCAGATCCTAGTCAGCCATTAGCAGCCTGAACAGAGGTCACAGAGGTCACCCAGCTGTTCTGCCTCTCGGACGCTGATGACAGGGGGTGGGATGGGCCGGTTAATTAAACAGCATCAGAAAAGGAGGATGGGATGACAGCAGGGAGAGATGTGGAGGGGAAATGTCTTGTTAAGAGTGGACAGGAGACAACATCTAACCAAATCAAAGATCAGCTGATTAGATTACAGGAGAGGAAGATGATGGAGGGAGTTTACTCTCTGACTGAGCTGATCTGAGCCAAGAAGTTGTCACCTTGTTTTGGTCTTGTGAGGATTGTAAAGATACAAAAAGGAGCAGCAGCAGGGGGGGAATTAGAGCATGACATCGGCCTAATTATCAGTCACAGTTCTATTACTGGGGGACGGTGGCTCAGAGGTTAGCGCTGCAGGGTTTGAGTCTCAGCACTGGTTCTTTTTGTGTGTAATTGAGGAGTTCCTCCAGGTACTTCCTCTACATCAACAAGTATGTGTGTTAGAAGTACTATCAAAACAGTGGCCTCAGATCTGAATCCCTGTGTGCTGTGCTCCTAAATAGTTAGACTGAACAAGTTTCTCCAGACGGGATTAAAGGATAGTTTCACATTTTTCAAAGGCTGTCCCCTATATCATTAGGAAGGCCAGTATCAGTGGTACCTTTACTCAAGTACTATATAAAGTACAAGTTGAAGTACCCCAAAATATATATATTGAGCCAATTAATCTCCTCTCCACCATGGACACCCGGAAAAGGACAGGCCACACAAATAAAGAACAAGGTCGTATGTCAAAATGTTGTTTTTTTCCTACTCAACTGATCATCTTTAGGCCCTTTAGAAAGGCTTTGACTCCAGGGTTGGGAATTACTAAAAGTACCCAAAGTGTTTGTATGTACTACCACAGTGGCTGCCTATCACCCACAGAAATATCAGAGAAAGGTGTTTATTTAAGTAAGGGGTAATGTCCTGAAGGTGTTTATCTCACACTAAAGACTTGCTCACTGCTCATTATCCCTCTTATTACATGGTTAATTATTAAAGTATATAGATATATATAGATATGGCACACATTTACATGTACTGTACAATATCCTGCTCGTTTCATGGTTAGGTACCAAAACAGGCAAAGATTTGACACAAAATATTAATTTCAAAAGTTATCTTAGCCTGATCCACCGGAGTCTATGATTAGGACTGTGTCCATAGCAACGGCGTATTCTTCATAACAACAGTCTGTTATACATAGCAACAGTCTGCTATAAAGAAATAACAGACCTTAGAGTGTAACTGACCAATCAGAATTGAGTGCTTAATAAACCCATGTCATAAAATGTTACGATTTTAGCTTCAGTTATATTTCAGATGTCCTGATGCTGATTTTAGTGAACAGATGAAAATAACTACAACCAACAAACCGCCATAGAAAACACTGTAATGATCCAGACAACAGCATCACTTTGGCACTGTTTCTCATTGTGATGTCACTGTTCAACCACATGGGGGAGCTTGTACAACAGCCAGAAACACTCTGTCCTCTACATAACACTGTGACGGACTTTAGTGCTTCCTGATGATTATTTTTTTATTTTTTTATTTTTTTTTGTGGTGAGTTCCCTCCTGTCCTCTGTTTTCATTTTGTCCCTCTTATTCCTCCCACAGCCGTTCACCTTTCATCCCTGTCTGCTGTTGCTCAGCCCAGTTTGTCTCTGTGATCTGCTATTCATTTATTTCTATCTGTCCTTCACTCTCTGGGACTTTTGAATTGAGACATAGCCTGACAGCATTTTTGTATTTGGGGCAGTGCATTTACTCTTCATGTATTTGTGGGTCTTCTAAAAGAGGAAATGTAACTGAGCCGGATGGACGCTATAGTATTTGTCCTTGTTTTCAGGGCAGGATTAACCTGTTTAGGTGCTCCAAATGTTGCCGTTTGGCCCCTTTTGCTCCTTTAACGTGCAGTGGACGCAGCACGCTAGAGGTCAGCTTTACTTGTACGTCTGATCATTGTTGCTTAGCGACAGAGTTCATAGTTCACATAGTAACAACAGGAAGTCAGAAAAATATCTACCTGGCACTTACCAACCGAATGTCATTAGAATCTGGCATATATTCGAATTAGTCTGGAATTTCTCAATTAACTTTCACTTTCCAAGGGACGTTATGAACGGCTGCAGACTGTAATGACTCTGGACACAGCTGGATAGACCTGCAAGCAATCAGAGTAACTGAAATGTAGTGTTTTTGGTAAATTCAAGTTAACAAATCCTGTTGGAAGTACAGCAAACACATCTTTCTCATCAACAAAAGCTTTAAAAGCTGTTGTTTGTTCTTTCATAAAAAATGCACCACCTAGTTTGATTAATACTGATGACTGATGGTTCATGAGACTGTTGAAACTGTTGTGACTGGCCCGGCTAGATCGAGGACTAGTGGAAATCAGTTTGAATGGGAGGAAGGCCAGATGTATTTTCCAGAGCAAATAAAACACTAGCTTACAGATTTTCTCCCATGTTAGCTCAATCCTGATTGGTGCATGGAAGTACATGAAATTCAAACTGGTGAGAAGAGCACAAAGTAAAACCCCAAAGTGAATTATATCTCATGTAAAAAAAAAACAAAATCTGCTCTAACTGGCAGGAAGTTTTTATTCACCCTAAACAGCCACTGCATTGACTGTACATTTGTTAGCTGTAAGCTAGCCAGCACCAGACACACCAGCTTTATTAGTGGAAATATGGAAGTCAGAACTCACCAGAAACAATAATTCACCACTCACCATTGACTTTGCATAAATATGCCTCCTTGTCATTTCCGTCTGCTAACAAACAACAGAAAAATGCATAAAAGCTGCTGTTTAGCAGGATGCTCTAACAACAAGGTAAAGAACCCAAAATAAGCTGCTGAACTGAAAAACTGAACCTTTTAGAAGATAAAAGTGGATACAGATGTGCTAAATGGTATTAGTCATGTGGTGCTGAAAGAGCCAAAAAAATACATTTGAAAAACTCAACAGCAATGTCTCTTTTTTTAGAAATCATGATCTCATTGATCAAAATATTCACAGACCTTGTTGTGAGAAAATTCATGTAGGAACTACTTTCCTTCAAATAAAAAGAAAGTGGTTCCTACATGAAACTGCTCACAACAAGGTCTGTGAAATATCTTGAGTAACTACGTTATGTTTGTTTTGAAAGGGACTTATTGTTGAGTTTTTCAAATATATTTTTGGCTCTCTGAGTACCACAAGCTGAGTGTCATTTAGTCCCATTATGTTGAAGAGAAGACATCTCTACGACAGATATCTCCAAAACTCTACAACAGGCATAAAAAAAATGTAGAAAGAAAAGCAGCTCTACAGGTCAGGGGATGTCAGAAGATGGTGAACTGTCCCTTTAAGTTACTTTACTTTTCACAGTCAGCTTGTTACATACTGTAGTATTTACCATTTGTTTAATGTTTTGGGGCATTTTGATAATGACCTCAGTGTCTTAGATAACCATCAACAGCGTTTGCTGATGTTAGATGTAACGTTGGTCAGTTAAAGTTTTATTTTGATCAAACCAGATGGTGATTGTTAGAGCAGTGAAAAGACAAACCAAGACATTTTGGTGACTTTGATTTTATTTCTTTCCAGTTTGAATGAAGATAATGATGGTAGCTAGCTAGCTAATGTTATTAATAGTTATCAAAGACCATTAGGTCATTAGCAAAATGCCCAGAAACACTATATACAAAATGAATGTCAAATACCATTATCAGTATGTATTGAGCTAACTGTGAAAAATGAAGTAACTAACCTCATGATGAAAAATCATTCAAGTTTGTAGGCAAAGGTATCATTGCTATAGCGATGACAGGAAATAAACACGTGCAGCTCGTAAAACGAATTGTCACACAACATTGTGAAAGTAGAGAATAAAGAGTCAACAGCCACACTAGCAGAGACTTTGAGCTAAATGCTAACCTTGGCTAATGGCATTCTAACATGCCCGCTGTAACAATGCTAACATGCAGTTTAATAGGTGCAGTGTTGTTAAAGCTCGCCATCTTAGTTTAATGTGTCAGCATACTAACACTTGTAAACTGGCACTAAATACAAAGTACAGTTCAAGCAGATGGGAGTGTCATTAGTTTTGCAGGTATCTTGTTATAAATCATAGTACTGGACATATCTTGACCTGACGATGGCACGAGATGAGGACAAAGGAATGATGAAGGTCAGCACACTTCATACCAAAGGGAGCATATATGTTTGCACCAAATTTCATGGCAATCCATCCCAAAGTTGGTAAAATATTTCAGTCTGGGCCGTAAGTGGGGGACCAACCACTCTCCACCAACCAACAGACTGTTCGCGTGGCTAAAGAAAAAGCCACCACATGATTTGATCCAAAGTCAAGATGTGTGTGATCTTGTCTCATCATAAACACGTAGTAATCAGCATGGCTGGACTATTAAACCAGTGAGAAAATGCACAATAGAGATTCAACAGAGACATTTCAAGTGTTAACAGTATGTACTGTTGTTTATTAGGTGCTTTATTGATACAAAACAACACACTGTTGCAAAGTGTTTGCATCTATTGATAAAAGTAAGTAAAGTGCTTGTTCTTCATCTGTACATGTTCAACTAACCGTTTTTAATTCTGCTTCATGATTCAGGATTTAATTTATCTGAACTTGTTGTCTATCATGGAAAAAAATTATAAATTTTGAAAAAAAAAAATAGCTTCTTTATTAAATGTGAAAATTATGGAAGAGTATTAAAGCCAGGCATGAGAGGAAAAATAGATGAGGAAGAGTTTTTTTTTTTTATTTTTCATTTCAAAATTAAAGTTGAAATGTTGAGCATAAAGTCAAAATTCCGGTTTTAGTACAGGGCACGAGGAAAATAAATTAGAGGGGAATGACTGAGAAGTTTGACTTTATTTTAGACATTTTGACTTCATTCTCAAAATGTGAAATTAAAAAAATGTTCCTCCATATCTTTTTTTTCCCCTTAATGCAGCCCAAGTACTCATAGAAAAGTAACAGAACTCAGGCAGGAAGACAGACGTTCAAAATACAGAAATAATTTATTTGTACACAGAGAACATAAGAGTGTTGAAGTTGTGCATTTGTGTCATGCTTCCTTTAACATAAATTGATTTTTCTCTCATAATATTTATCTGTATATGATCCATAATCATTTTAAAATGAAAACAAAAGCATATCATATTTACAAAAAAAAGAATGGAAATCAAGAACAAAAGGCTTGACTTAACTTGTAGATTGTATATTATATGTCATATTGAATAAAACAATAAATCAAGATACCTCATGATCTGAGAGAAATACCCGGTCACCATGTTTGAAATGGATGAGCTGTGCGTCGTCTAGATGCTGATGTTACAACAAAAAGTGTACAATACCTGAAACCAGAGCAAATTATGAGCTAAAGCTGGCTGGATTTTGTGACAGCTGCAACAACCATCCTGCTCTCCACCCTTTTACAGTTTAAATTGTGTCCACCATCTTTTATTTTTTACACAAGTCATTACTTTGGTTAGATGCACACAGACAAAGAGAGGAAACAAATGGAAGGGCGGCCATTACCATTGATTAGACTCCTGACTCTCTGCTGATGTATAAAGGTAGGGTGGGCTGTAGTCTGTCAAGGCTGATCTGATTCTCTGAGTCCAGAACACACAACATCTCCACCGTCTGCTCCTCCACAAACGTCTCTTTGAAACCCAAGTGAATGTCGTCTCTCATCTTTACCTCTCTGTCACTCCTTACATTCAGGCTCCCTCCCTCGTCTTTTGCACCCTCCTCATCCTCGTCGTCCCCACAGCACAGAGCTACCTCATTCTCATAACAGAAAGCACTGGGGGAGTGAGGACCCAGCAGATGGCGGGCCGCCCTGGGGGCAAACGGTGATGGAGAGCGGGAGCAGCTCGAGCTGGAGGATGAGGACTGCCCACCACGACTTCTCATCTGGCTAAGTTCCCTGGCACTGCAGTGAGGTGTAGATGGCACTTCGTAGGTCTTATGGAAGCGGGAATAGTCCACGTGGTAACGGTCGCCCTTCTCAAAGACCACCGGCTCAAAGCGGTGACCCCACATGATCTCCTTCGCCAAGTAGGAGCTGCGGGCCTGAGTGGTCATAGCTGTGGCCTCAACCATCCCCTCCAAGATGACCACAATCTCAAAGTCCTCCTTCTGCAAGTCGGTGTGGCTCAGGTTGTACAGAGGACTATTCTTGTTGATCTCATGGACAACCACGAGCGGTGAGACCAGAAACAGCCGGTCCAGTCCGTCGTCATAGCCGACATCAATGTCTGTTTGCTCCAAAGGGAGGTACTCACCCTCCGCTGTCACATGCGGCTTGATGAGCTGAGCACGCACATGTGCTTCGACAATGTGGCTCTTGCGCATGTTCCCCAGGCGCCACATGAGGCACAGCTTACCATCTCGCAGAGCGATAACGGCGTTATGCGAGAACAGCAAGGTCTGTGCCCGCTTCTTGGGACGCACCATCTTTGCCATGATGGTGCCAATCATGAAGGAGTCAATAATGCAGCCCACGATGGACTGGACCACCACAGTCACAACAGCAACTGGGCACTCTTCAGTCACACACCGAAAACCATATCCAATGGTGGTCTGAGTCTCTATGGAGAAGAGAAACGCCCCAATGAAACCTTGGATGTGGAGAATACATGGTCGCCATTCATCTTTTCCATCCTCTGCATTGTCTCGAGGATCCCCTTCCTTCGCAGGTATGCGAAGGTCAAAGTCTCCATGTGCAAGCGCCACTCCCCAGAAGATCAGACCAAACAGCAGCCATGACAGAAGGAAGGTGGTGGTGAAAATGAGCAGCAGGTAGCGCCAGCGTATGTCCACACAGGTGGTGAAAATGTCGGCTAAGTATCGTCGTGGCTTATCCTCCATGTTGTTGAATACCACATTGCACTGGCCGTTCTTCTTCACAAAGCGGCTGCGCAGGCGGCCGGTGCCCAGATCCAGGCCCAGACGACAGGATGGTGAAGCACGACAGCTGTTATGGACGATGGGCTCATTTGTCACTCTCAAGGACAAAGCCCCTCTACCCTCATCACTTCCAGGACAGTCTCCTCCTCCGTCTTCGCCCCGCATACAGGCCCCCGACAGTGTCTGTTGGGTCAGAGGACTGTGGCCGTTGTGGAGGCCCAGGCTGGAGATCTTCAGGGCATCTTCATCTGTGGAAACGATGCTGTATCTGGAGGAACACAGGGGAGAAGCTTAGTTCAGGGAATTGAATTTATTAAGCCTTTTCCTACTCAGTTAGCCTACTGTAGAGTGCTGCAGCAATGACGAACTTTTGAAAACCATCCTGGAAGTCCTGGAAGCATCGCTCTGGTTCCCTCAAAAGGCTAATGGGATTTTTCCATTGGAATTTTGATAAGTGCAGAAAATAAGCTCTGTGACCATCAAAAGTTTATGATTTTTACAGATTTTGTTCAGCAAGATAATCTTTATGAATGAATGTTATGAGGAAGCATTTTAAAAATTTTGTTATGATGTTTAATGTCTCCAACAACCTCCGTAGTCACATTTAGCCACTTGTTAGTAACTGCCTTTTTAAGACACGTATAAGCTTCAAAAGGCGAAAATTCTCTTAAACTTGTGTTAACCCCCGACCTTATTTCAGGCAAATAATCAAAAACCCCTTCAAAAAAAAAAAAAAAAAAAATGACTTTGAGACAAGGGAACCGGAGATGGTAACATGCTAATTCATTTCTGGGTTTTAGGACTCATTCCTGAAGCCCTCTATTGCCACCACTGTTAAACTTCCCATGCTATAATACAGTCTTTTGGCTGCCTTGCTTATGTGCTTGTCTATATTTTCAACAACTTTGGATGAAGTGTAAACTTCCCCAAAACAAATTAAGAGTCAGACAGAGTAGCAAACATTAGCTTAAACTCTGATAACATTGAGGTAAGGCTGAATGATCTTGAAAACATATCTTATTGCGATTATTTTGACTGATATTACAAGGGCAATATGATTTGTCATATTAGAGGTGGTACATCATTATTCTTATTGGATTGAAAAACATGTTAAAATGACTATTTTTTGCAAGAAGATGTATCAAATTAGGATGTATTTTTAAATCTGTAGAATTTGATCTGCGGGACAGGACATATCATGACATTCATTAATGCCTCTTCACAAATGTTGCACCTCCTCCTGTGATTTGAAAATTGCAGGAAGCCATATTGCAATTTTGATAAAATTTAGAATAACTGTGCAGCCCTGCATCCAAAACTGGCTTCCATACAGTGAGGAAATAATTCACAGTAGATGTAGGCCTACTACAGGAAACAGGATTTTTTTTAAGGGTAAACTCTTATCCCAAAAACTAATCTAGTTAGTTAATAATGTGCTCTATGGCTTTTGAGGTAGTGGTGACTACAGGAGGTAGTAAGCTAGTTAGCAGGTCATGCCAATGCTTGTAGCTCTTGTTGGAAGCAGACAAAAACATTGTTTTTTTTTTCTTTACATATTCTCTTGTGTTTTTGGTTTCGTTTTTTGTAAAGGCTGAAAACTTACACTGCCTCTGATGAAATCTGATTAAATGCAGAGTATCATTCTCATTTCAGCATGGTGCTTCTACACGTGGAAAATCTAAAGCATGACAGATTTACATTGCCTGGTTAAGGTTGCTAAGCTGTGAATAGACAATCAGTGTTTTGAGGATGTGACATCAAGATTTATAAATTGCTAAATGCTATATAGATCAGTTATAAGCTTGTCAAAAAGTCAAGCCATTAATAAATCATCATGAGTTTCTCTCTTTCTAAGCCTGCAGAAATAAATGTTACACATAAAGGATAATATACCACCAGTTAACCTGCATCCCAAGACATCTGCATGGAAGTATAAATGTTAATAGTAAGTTATTAAGAGTTTTGAAGATAATCCAGGAAGTCTAAAGCTGTAAATTATCATAGTAAATAGTAGAGGGTCAGCCTTACTGTGATCTGTTGATCTATTAAGCATTAGTTGATAATTTATTGACAATTATATTGACCCTTTATAATGGGTGACTCATATATATATATATGCTGTAATTTTGTGATGTGGCCATTGACATAGTTTTATTTCCCATTCTGTCTCACCTGTTGACTCGCACCGCTCCCATGGCACCGGTGATCATCAGGCTGTGTCTGCGAGGGCAGTAATGTAGGTTGGGGCGGGCAGTTCCAACCATTAAAGTACTGTTGCTGGACAGGGAGGCAGTATGAGCTCAGGTCTGTCTGTCATTCGTTATCAATGCTGCCCTCTCATCATTCATTTTCTGTGAACAGAGGGGACAAAGAGGACATCTCTTCAATTGTCAGAATGGTACAGGAATTTTTCCAAAGCAAAGCAAAACTGTCACCACAGTGATATCCTTCTAACAACAACAGTCACTTCTGAGTAGATTTGAACTGGGGAGATTTGTAAAAATTTGTTTATTTCTGCTGTCATTTTTAACTGCTGGTTGTGGGTAATTATTAAGTTATTAATTAATTCTTAAGTTATTTACAAGTAAATAAGGTCACATAAAACATGCATTTTAGATGAAGGAAATGTAAACTCCATGAAATAATATCATGACACAAAGAAAACATTTAGCATGTTGCTGCCATTAAACTGTATGTGATGCAGGGGTTTTCTGTCCAGACATTATTGTAAACAAATGTTGTGATTGGTTTGATACAAAGTTTAACAAAGATGGCTAATTCCTGGACCCATGCTAACATGTTCACAATGACAGTGGTAACTTGCTAATGTTTACTTTGCAAGGTAGTGTTTACTATGTTCACCTTTGTTTTGCATGTTAGTTACACAGGAAAAGTTAGCCTTTAAATCTCTCTTCCAGAAAGGCCTTTCTCACACATGGTTAATGATCTATTTTGACCCAAACGATTATATTGATCAAAATGAAAAAAAAATGATACTAGTGACCAAAATAATCACAGTTATCAATATTATCATTGCATTGCTGAAATATTTTCTAAATGTTCACAAACACCTCATACACACACTGAAATCATTTCACCATATTTTATATTGAAAACCTCTCAACAATTTGAAATTACATCATATCCTTTGTAATATCAGAGTTTTCATTCATGCAGAATAAACCCGTGTTGCTGCTGCGCCTGCATCTGGCAGACTGTTGGTGACTGTGGTTGCATTTACTGTGGGTTTTTCAAAGGGCAACAATCAAATATGATTATTACGATAATTAACATTTGACAACACTTATCTTCAGGAATTTATTGCAGTTTATTATGAAACCTATTATTGTTTCTTGCCAACCAAGTGTTACCCAAAACTAACCAAACAGCAACTGAAAATGGAAAAAAAAATGTAGATAATAAGCCAGCTAACTCCAAAAACGATAAGTCAACAATAAAATTCACATGGGCATTGAACTTCAGTCTCTTGTGGGAAGTTCTGACAGAAAGTTTTTTGAGAGAAAGATTGCTGGCAGAAAGGGCTCTCTGGCAGAAAGTCCTGAAGCCTAACTTCTTCCTTGTACGCATGTTAGCATCTGACAATATTTGTAAAATCAGCATAAAACACAAAGCACAGCTGAGGCTAAAGGAAAGGGCATTAGTTTAGCAAGTATTTGATTGTAAACCAGAATATAACTGAAATTTTGACCTCATGACTGTGCTGTGTGAAAAGTTCAGGGGTCAGCAAAATCAGGAAGGGGACACAAATGTCTGTACCAAATGTCTTGCCAATTCGTCCAGTAGTTTTTGAGATATTTCAGTGTGGACCAAAACATTGGACTGACCAACACACAAACATTGCAATCCATAGAGCCACGCCACGAGCGTGGCTAAAACTCAGAAAAATCAAAAATCTCTCACTGCAAATTCTGGCCCTGCCCTAATGCACGGAGCAGACCAGACAGTTTTGTGTAATGAAAGCTTATTGATTAGGTCCTTGCTAGTGGTTAGCCTTAGGGACCTTTAGGCCAACCAGGGGTGGAAAACCAGACAGGCAGTGGAAGGGACAAAGGTCTAAAAAAGAGATGAATCAGTGGTAATCTACTGTTAGAGGAACAATTGATCTGCTGTTTGGCCTGATGACAAGGTTGGAGGGTGATTTCGCTCGGCTTATTATGTCAGCAAGCTGGAAACCAGGAGAACCAAAAAGCAACGGGTTGCATAACCAAGAGAGGGGCAATCTCACGCAATACAAAGGGCATTAGTGGTTTCTGTTTTATTGTGCATGGATCGCTTTAGTTGACATAAATTAGTTGACAGCACAGGCCTGCTTTAATTAAAGGTAGTAATGGATTGTCTTGGGCAAATTTTTGACAACTGCAGTTTAAAAGCTTCGATACCACCGTCACGTCAATAACAAAAACACACTTGGGCACATGAACACACACACACACACACACACACACACACAGTCAGATTTTGATGGTATTTGTCATGTAATGTGGACTGTGTGCAACCCTTGTGTGTGATGTGTTCCAGACTCTTTTTCTTGTTACACCAAGGACAGATGTTACGAACTGGCTGTTTATTGGCCGGATGAAGGGTGACTAGATAATCCCAAAAGGGCAGATGATTACGTCAGCTCAATAACTCCCGCGGCTGGAGGAGCGCGTCCCTTCTGTGAAATCACAACCTTTTCTTGCAGAGTTCTTAAAGACGTCAGCCAATAGGCCGAATCATGCAGGACAGCCTCATATCAGTGCCAGCAGCATCGTGTTTGACATCAGCACAGAACAACACAGTTCACATGTCAGTCTATTTTACTCCAAGTAGTACTAACTGATATGAAGAGAACCTGTGATTTTCCTGTCAGTATCACTTATTTGTTGTTTTACATATTAGTGTTATATCTAATGCATGCTAGTTTTTTTCTTCTTCATCATATTTGTATTGTTGTCTATAGTTTAATGTATAATGCACACATTTTTATTTTTACATATATACTTCTATTCTTGAATGGGAGCGACATTTTCACAATTTCATTCCTGGCATCAATAAAGTATTTCTGTTTCTGATTCTGATAAAGGGATAGTTTGAATTATTTGAAGTGGGTCTGTATGAGGTTCCTATACAGGGTCAGTAGATGCCAATGCCTGGACACGGTCAGAAACAAAGGGTATTTTAACCACTTAAGGTCAGCCTTTGGTTGGTAGTTTAATAATAGAATGCTTTCACCACTTGTCCTTGCAGTCAGAAAGCCTTTTCTGATGAGAAACCACTATTATTATTATTATCATTATATAACCCAAATATTGCTCTCTCCAACCAAACTCCACTGGTGAAATCTGTTGGTCTGCTCGTGTTTTTGTGTGACTTTGGTAAATGAGAACTAAGTAACTAACAGACTGAGGCAGTGGTTGTTTAGCAACTCTTCTGTTCATTTAGGTAAAATGATTTCACCTGTGGAGTTTGGTTGGTTTGGAGAGAGTGATATTTAGTTAATACAGTGGTGGTTTCCTTTCAGAAAAGGCTGTCTGACTGCAAAGTAAAGTAGTGAACATATTCTAAATAGAATATACACTTATACGATCCTACATGAGAAAGTCCAAACTATCCCTTTAATTTTGTTAGTTTTTAATTCTGTGTCATGCCAAACATTTGGTTTCACCCCACATGGAATTACAAGACACAACTATTCACTGAACATCAAAAATATATAACTTTCATAATACAAAACCAAAAACAACAGGCCTATATGTTCTTTTATATTATTTTTTAATTATGTTTATTTTAATATATGTTGTGCATGGAATAGCAGAAGACAGAAAAGAAACACTACAAGCCTGGAGTTTTGAAAGGTTTTTTTTCTTTCTATCTTCCAGGCTTTATTCATGTAACTCAGCAACAGTCTTTGTGCATCATCCATTATCATAAAATCAATTTCTGCTTTTATCTTTTAAACAAAGCATTGCATAGTTCCCAGTAAAGAGGATAGCTGAAAACAAAATGGGACTCGTTTTATAAGTGCTTTAAATAAGCATAATAATAAGACGGCAGATTGAACCAATCTACTTACATTTTGCAAAGATGGTATTATGTGATGTGGGTGGTGGGCAATAAAGTTACATTGTACTGGGATGTTTTATTACATTTTAGTGAGGACAAATCAGTTGTTAAAAAACACCGAAGAGGGATATTTATGCTTGTCATCATCAGTGTCACACAAACAAAACTCAAACAAAAATTACTTAATAGCATTAATAACAAGCTTTGACACAGCTGGTGCACACAATAGTTCAGCTTAATGCTGCAACAAATACTCCCTTTGTAAAAATGACTGTAGGGTGATGCTCAGTTACTGAAATGTTAGGGATGATCTATTAATTTGAAAAGACTTGATATTGTCCCTCAATCCCAAAGATTTAAAACTATATTATTTAGAAAGTGTGCCACAAATGAATTCAATTCAAGATAATTTCATTCATGTACAAAAACTATGCATTGTGCTACAAAAACAAATTGCAGAATGAAAAATGTTCAGGTTGAAAATTAGACACAACAACCTCCAGCTTCATTCAACATATGATGCTGCATGATGAATGGAGAGTTGAGGCTTTGTTGTTAAATGGGGTTGCACTTGATGAAGAGCACATTATGACTTGTTCAGGACTAAAAACTCAAAGTTTTGGACTTAACTCAGGACTGGTTTGTTGTTGCCATGACGACAATCAGGCCGACAAAACAACAAATACATCGCGACAGAATTTCACAAAAACTTCCAATTACCAAAATTCATTCTGACAAAACGATCCACACTCCATGTCCACTTACTGGCTTGCCTTTTAGGCCCACATGCACAAGAAACCCTAAAGTGTTGCTGGAAGATCCATCTCCATGACAACTGAGCAGCAAACTCCATCTTACAGCACCAGAAATAAGATATTAAGTAGACCTCGATCTGGGATAGTTTTGTCAAAACACAAACTATGATTTTAAATAATATGGAAGCCCTTTCTGCCAGCGTGATGAAAATAATGAGATAGTGTCTCAAAATAATGAATTAGTATCTCACAATGATGAGCAACTTAATCGCAATAGGCATTTAGGTTCTTAAAATAATCAGTTAGCACTTCAGAATAATGAGAAACACCATCAAAATAATGGGTCAGTGGATTAGTATCCCAAAATGGTGAGAAACTTTCCAGAAATTATGACTTAAAATCTCAAATTAACAAGTTAGTATCTCAAGATAATGAGATAGTAAATGAAAAAAAATAATGAGAAACATTATCAAAATAATGAGTTAGTATCTCAAAGTAACAAGCAACTATCTCAGGATAATAAGTTAGTATCTCTGAATAATTACTTACCTACACTACCAGACAAAAGTTTTAGAACACCCCAATTTTTCCAGTTTTTTATTGAAATTCAAGCAGTTCAAGTCCGATGAATAGCTTGAAATGGTACAAAGGTAAGCGGTGAACTGCCAGAGGTTAAAAAAAAAAGTAAGGCTACCCAAAACTGAAAAATAATGTACATTTCAGAATTATACAAAAAGGCCATTTTCAGGGAACAAGAAATGGGTTAACAACTTAAAGGTGTTCTGCAGCAATGGAGGCTGATCAAGCCTTGAAAGTTGGTGCTACCAGTTCCTACAGGTGTCCCAACTTTTCTTGATTCCTTACAACCCGCTCTGTCTGTATAAAAGTAGTGTTGGAAGACACTATGGTGACCATGACCATACCGTCATGAGCATTATTTGAACAGTATCGTACTGCAGAAAGTAGCGTGTTGCTATAAAAATGGTGAGAAAAAGGCAATTAACAATGGAAGAGAGACAGACCATCGTAACACTTAAAAATGTAGGTGTAGAAAGTCAAGGTGTCAGTGAGTACAGTTTCCTTCACCATCAAAAGGCACTCAGAAACTGGGGGGAAATTCTGACAGGAAGAGGTCTGGCAGACCCAAAGAATCAGAAGACAAGTTTCTGAGAGTCAAGAGGTTGTTTGATAGGCGGCTCACAGGACAACAGCTTCAAGCACAGCTTAATAGTGGTTGTAGTAAGCAAGTCTCAGTTTCAACTGTGAAGAGAAGACTTTGAGTTGCAGGTTTGACAGGTCGAGTTGCAGCAAGAAAGCCATTGCTAAGACATCAGAATAAGCAAAAGAGGCTTGCCTGGACCATGAAACACTTCCAATGGACTACTGAAGACTGGAAGAAGGTGTTATGGACTGATGAATCAAAATTTGACATCTTTGGTTCATCACACAGGATTTTTGTACGCCGTTGAGTAGGCGAAAGGATGGTTCCTCAGTGTGTGACATCAACTGTTGAACAGGAGGAAGCGTGATGGTCTGGGGCTGTTTTGCTGGATCCAGGGTCGGTGACTTGTACAGAGCGAGAGGCACCCTGAACCAAAACGGCTACACAGCGTTCTGCAGCGCCATGCAGTTACCTCTGGTTTGCACCTAATAGGTCAGGAATACATCCTACAGCAACATAATAACCCAAAACATGAGTCCAAGCTATACCAGAACTACCTCAGGAAAAAAGAACAAGATGGTAAGCTTGAAAACAACACAGTCTCCAGACTTAAACCCCATCGAGCTGGTTTGGGATGAACCGGACAGAAGAGTGAAAGCAAAGCGATCTACAAGTGCCACACATTTATGGGAACTTCTGCAACAGAGTTGGGAAGAACTTTCTGAAGAATATTTGATTTCCATTGTAGAAAGTGTGTTCAGCTGTTAAATCTGCCAAAGGTGTCTACTTTAGAGTCAAAAGTTTTGATTACATTTTGTTTTATAAATTGATTCCATTATTTATTTTTTAACTTCAATTGTTTATTTGTTCTATGCCTTCATTTCAGAATACAATGAGATATTAAACTGCATAATTCACCAAAAAAAAAAAAAAACAAAAAAAAAAAAAAAAGGAAAAATTGGGGTGTTCTAAAACTTTTGACCGGTAGTGTATATCAAAATAATGAGGAGCTTTCTCAAAATAATGATTAAAAATCTCAAAATGATGACTTAGTATCTAATGAATAGGTATCTAAGTCATTATTTTGAGCCATTATGTCATTATTCTGAAATACTAACACATTATTTTGAGAAAGTTTCTCATTACAATGACTTACCATGACTTAAATGGGCCTCCATAATGACTCATCAACAACCTAATCCTATTTGTTTCACATCTCCCCTGTGACTCACTTTACTAGATTTGTTTACATGTAATTTATGACACTGAAAAGCAAAGAACTGCCTGTATTTATGAGTTTAAGATGTGTCTTCATGTTTGTTTCTGTAAATCTGTTGTTTCACAAATGCCTGTGATTGTAAATATTATTGCAGCCAACTGTTGTCAGTGTATATGTCTGGCTGATGTCTTTTTCTCTCCTCAGCTGACAGGAGCCCTGGGGGGAGAGTGGCAGTAATTAATGGTTGATCATAGTTACTGTTTTAGCCGTCTCCATAGGAACATCTTTCTATGCTCTCTCTGTGGGGCTGATTTGCTGCGTTGTGTGTGTGTGTGTGTGTGTGTGTGTGTGTGTGTGTGTGTGTGTGTGTGTGTGTGTGTGTGTGTGTATGGTGATGGTTTATCATGTGAGACAATTTGTGAAGAGGAGGAGGTGGAGAGAGGAGAGAGGTAAATAGGACTCTCCCTTGAGTTAACATGCACCCTATAACTCTGTAAAGAATCACCAAACTGAATACACTGCTCCACAAACAAAGATGGTTGTTTTAAAAGGTTATGATTGAAGAGTCTGAGACGAACGCTCAGCGTCTGACATAGCTGTTATTCAAGTACGTCAGAGCTACTAAACTGACGTATATTACAGCATAATCCAATGCAAAAGAAAGGATGGAGGAAGCCCTTGTCAAATACCAGATTATACATGTCCCTTAATCTCTGAATCCAAACAACAATATGAAAGGTGGATGGTGGTTGCTGTGTGACCTGGCTTAAGCCCTTTTGTGTAATCTGAGATTTGATGATATGAGAAGGGTTGGAAAGAGGGATAAAGAAAGAAAGAAAGAAAGAAAGAAAGAAAGAAAGAAAGAAAGAAAGAAAGAAAGAGTGAAACAGACTCCATCACTATAATACAGTATAACATGTAACCTTACATGACACCAGTGTAATTATGTAAAATATATAATATATGAATTTTCTGTAAACTGCTTTGGCAGTAACATGTTTTTCTTCATGCCAATAAAGCTATTTGAATTGAAAAAAGAAAATATACACTGATGAAAAAGTAAGGGGCTAAAACTAATGGTTTTCACAGGTGTGGCGTCCTCCACGTTGGACGCCATGTGAATAAAGATAGAGATTAAGATGAAGAGATTATGATGTCAGAGGATGTTACTACAAGGTGTAATGTCATTTACAGAAAAATGGGAGATTTACACACATGCCAGAAGCATGAAAGAACACAATCTACATTATTTATTATTTTGTTTTTCTTCTTTTTCTCAGTGTAAATTCCTTTCTAAAAGGCAAAGAAATAGGTGAAAATGTTGTATTTGGTTATGTCGTGCTGTTCTGAGGTGATTCTCCTTTGTTTTTTGCTCTTTTTTAGGTGTCTCTGTACAAAACATAGTCTTAAACTGACATCAAAGAAGACTTTTCTCTGAGGACAGCACTGGGTGTCCTAGTCCCACAGTCAGGCAAAAATAGGGACTTTTATGTCCGTAACAGGCAGGTTAGTTATTTTCAGCAGTTTCAGTGGTCATTTATTTTATTTATTTATTTAAGTTTTATTTAACCACCAGGATGTTCCCTGAGATTAAACATCTGTTTTTCAAGGAAGACCTGGCAAATATAGTATATTATTACAAATCCTACACACACACCAATACTAGAAATAACACTAGATTTACTGTAAAACTTGGACAATGTTCTCTTCACAGGGCAAAAATAATCATAATGTAGCAGGGATGTAACAATATATCGTAGATTATCATATCACAATACGTCTTGATACCATACCAGACTGTGATGAATTATTTTCTTTTATTTTATTTTATAAAAGGACTGCCACTGACTGCTGCTGCATTGTTTTTGTTTTGCAACTGTTTATTCATAGTTCAAGCGTTCATGACCAAAGACAATTCATGCCAATTTTACAAACATACTTAGATCATAGCTGCTTACTTTTATCTTGTATGTTTTTTTTAAAGAAGAAAAGCAGAACATTCCTGAACAAAGCAGGACATCTTTCCTCACTACTGTCGCCTTCGTGCTTATTCTTGGTGGGAGCAGCTGGGACTGAGCATCCTGAGATAACGTGTCTTATGATTTGTGCATAAAACTGACTTGACGTGACTTGAATGTATGTTTACAAAATAACCATCACTGTTTTTATAGTAAACAAAGAGGAAAATTCAGAACAAAATGGAGCTCATAATTTTTATATCACTGAGATGGCACATTGAACAAATGAGCTTGTATTTTGCAAAGGTGTGGTCAAAGACAAAATGTATCATGGTGGACATTAATGCTTTTTAATTATGTTTTTACTGTGGTAAAAATTAATAAGCAAGGTTTTTTATTCTCAGTATATTTTATGAATTGAACATAAGCACACAATCGGAAATGATCTTAAGACTAAGTTCAAGTATAAATATAAGGATATTTTAGTAAATGAGGCCCCTGATCTAATTTTTAAAAGTTTTTTTTACACTACCAAACAAAGTATTGTGCATTGCCTGGTAAGGAGGCGACCAGAAAACAAAATGGAGCTCATTTTTCTATCAGTGAGATGGTACTTTGAACAATCAGGTTGTATTTTTGTATTGTATGGTCAAATATAAAAATGTATCAAGTTGGACATGAATGATTTTGATACTTTTATGCATTTACTGCAGTAAAACTTTGAAAGCAAGACTTTCACTTGTAATGGAGCATATTTATTGTGCAGTATTGCTACTTTTATTGAAGTAAAAGAGCTTAATACTTCTCATACCAATGCAAAAATTAGTTCATTTTTAAAGAAGCAATGCATCTATCTTCAAGTCAGTCTGATAGACGATACTCTAAATTTGGGTCATACTAGTTGCCTCATCTTTGAAATGTGCACCACTTGTGTTAAACCAAATCAAAATAATAGTAAAAGCAAAGTTTCCATTTTTGCACATGCATCAGTGCAGTGCCTAAATGCCAATCAATGGTTCACACAGTGCGACCATAAGTTATGACGGGGCAGTTTGCAAACTAAGCAGCGGCTGTGACGTGTGTTCGTTTCATTGAGGCCACAGGAGCTGTCCAGTGCTGAAAGTCAATCCAGAGCCTGCAGGAATAATCGACAGCTGGGAGCGGAGAGGTGGAGGGCTGGGTGAGAGGTGGGGGCACAGCCGAATACTACTCTAACCTTGAAAATGATTTCAGCCTTTAAAATCTTTTCCTCTGTATCTGTTTACACTGCCCGCATTTTTTACAGTCGACTTACTCAGCCACATGAACGTTTTGTTTAAGTATCGACTGTGTTTTCTGAGTAGTCAGTCAGTTTAAACAGAACAGGGACAGACAACTACGGCAGGACTTTACAGACGTGGCAGTTTCTTACTAAATTTTAAGATTTAAAGTGGAGTTAGGAAAAGTAAACAAGTTGGAGTCAAGAGTTGATAAATCTCATTTTGGGTTGTAATTTTTTTTTGTTTGAAAAACAAGATTTTACCACAAATAGAGATAAGAAAATGAGGACAAAGACTTACCTTTGTGTTACTGCAGACAGAATCACTTGCAGACCAACATTGGTTTCATCCTCATAAAAAGATATTTTAGTCGGTTTACTGTTTACAGCAGCGTCCTCTCCTCTTGTCCTTGTTTTTTCCTTTAGTAGACAAACACCTTTCTCATAAATCTGCTCCCAGATTTCTCCTGCACAAACTTGTATATGTCTCCAGTCTGAGCTTTGTCTTGTTGCTCCATAGCCGCTGAACGCAGTCGCTCCTGCCTGCCTGCTGGTTGTGCATCTGCCCCGATCCCTGCCAGTGTGTGTGTGTGTGTGTGTGTGTGTGTGTGTGTGTGTGTGTGTGTGTGGGAGAGAGAGACAGAGAGACAGAGAGAGAAGAGAGAGAGAGATCTGATTATGTTCCTATTTATATATGCTATTGTTTTCCCCAGAGTGTGGAGATGTGGATTGTATAATTTAGACTTCTGCCCACTCAGACAGATACTTGCACTGACATCCAAAAACACCAGTGGAGACTGTTGTAATCCTACAAAATTCCTGTAGAGACTTAAAAGTGTCTCTGAGGCATTTTGCATTGTGTTTATATCGACTCTGTGGTACTCTGTGGTGCTTCATGTTACATTACAATGATAAATATTAAATAGATTTTGTGCAGAACTGTGGTAATCTAGTGTAAATTTATACTTATCTTGAGTATTAATCCCTGTAACCTTGTCTGAACTGTAACTTGCCGTTACTCTTTGTGGATTTGCTGATGAAATGTAGTTATCTGGCAAACTCTAGCACACACAAAAAACACCAAACATGAAAAAAAAAAGCAAAACACATTTCCTCTAGCTCATTAGCTTCATCCTTTGCAGACTCATTATCAGTTGGTTGAGGGTTTTCTTTTCCATTTGTTTGTTTGTTTTTTTCATTGAGAATTGTTTTTTTTATCTGTATGATAGAGTGAACTTTTAGATTTACAAAGTTTCAGATTATCTGGAATACATATATTACTGGATACAAGTACATGGAGAGAGAGTGAGGGGAGGGTATCATTTGAAACCTACGTCACAGCTTTTTGCTAACAGCTGAGTGGGAGTTTCCATTTGGAAAATCCTGGAAAATAATGCAGATGCAGTCACCCTTTAAAGCTGCACAGATTTCGATGTAAAGCTTCAAATTTCTTTGACCAATGACCGATCATTTCTTTCATTCCTATTGAACTGTTGCTCTGAGGTGTCTTAGTCTCTTTCTGCACTTTCATTTGTCAGTCTGGTTGAGGTTTTGTGCAGCATTTTGTTCTCCATGGGCAAACCCTTCATATACAAAATAAGAAGTATTTATAAAAAACACATCTTACCACCTCAAAGTTTTTGTGGCTGATGATTCCAAACTTTTGAAGAGTATTATATATTTCTAAAAGAGGCTTGTTTTGGTGCCCGATTGCAGAGGTGTGAACTCGGGTCATATGATGTAGACTTGAGTCAGACTCAAAACATGAATCTGGTGTCTTTAGACTTGACTTGCTTGAAGACTTTGACCTTAAAGGTGCATTCCAGTGATCAAGTATTGCATTTCCACAAAGTTTACAAGAGCCACATTAAAAAAAAAGTCTGGTCAAAATCAAAGCAGAGGCCAGGATGAGTTGCACACTCAGAACCTTTATCTTCCCAGAGCTGACCTGATGTAAAAAAGGTCTTTTAAAAGACTTAGTTTGGTAAATCAACTTGTTATTTTCCTGGCAATGGATGAGTCCAACAGCAGCCAGTCACATTCAGGAGGGAGCGGTGTGTTTGTCTCTGGTGTGTTTATTCAAATCATCAATCATTACAAATTATTTAACTGTGACACAGAAATAACATACACACACAAAATATATATATATATATATATAAAACAAAGATGAGCAGTAAATCCTCATAAATCCTCACATTTGAGCTGGAACCAGGACATATTTTAATTTTTGCTTGGAAAAATGAGTGAAACACATAACTGATGGTCAAAATAGTTGCTGATTAATTTCCCCCAGACTGAGTACTTGATCAATGGACTTAACGCTGCAGCTCTAGATTTTCTGTGACTCTCAGGTCAATTAAATGTGCTTAATTCTTCTTTTTTTCAGACTTACTTGACAAATTAGAGATCTAGTAATTGCAAAAAGCATGTAAACACAAATCACTCTTATGTAACCTGTGTTTAACCAGACATAAGACACGGATGTTGCTCTGACTTAATCACCTCTTTTGGCATGCAACTGCATGTAAATGATGCCTGAGAAGGACGACAATGAAGTGAATGAGGTCAGAGCGGCTAAAACAAGTTCACCACCTCTCAGTGAAAGGATCACCACTGTTATATATTTCACTTCCTTTTCATCATAGCTATTCCTGTTGTGACAAGTAGAAGCACAAGATGAGATGTGAATTGCAACCCTGGTTCAGGTCGTTGTTGCGGTATACTTGTAAGTCCATCATGACTTGTTACAGTGTGGCTGTTGGTTAGATGCTGTTGCTCGAGGCAGGACAGAGAAGGAGGAGGAAGCAAGTTTCAGAGATTGTAGCAATTACTTTCTTCCGCCTCTCTGATTATGTTCAGGAGACTGGCTATTCACTTATTATAGTTGACGGTGCAAGTAATCTGTGTCTTCCAAAATATACAAAACTGTAAAACCCTCCACTTGATTGTGTAGAGGACAGTTTAGTCAAATTTCGGGTGCTCTAAGTATACAGTACATTTATACAACAGCCACAAAGGTATTGGTGAGAATATTATATATAGAATAGAGCAGAGGTGTGACAAGGCCGCTGTTTTACAAGCCAAGGTGAACCAAACATGACGACACCCACTCGTTTGTGGACTGCTGTTTTTAAGCCTCAAGTTTGGCATTAGGGGCAGTCGCCATGGCTGGTTTTTGAAACCAGAGAATGCACAGTACTGATGAGAGTGTGGAGCTGGTGGGTGACTGCAACTTGGTACGTACTTGGTTTTGGCTCATCTTTTCAGCAGGAAGTAATGGCAGCCTGCCTGGTCACAGTCTTTCTCATATTACAGCTAAAGAGTACACTACAGTATGATTCTAAAAAAAAAAAAAACTGGGTGAGCAATAGTCAGTGTACTAAAATATTCTTGATTCTTATTTGAACAACACTGCCTAGTTTGACAGTTTGATCTGAGTTTCAGGAGGCTCCATTGGAACTTGGTCACTTTCTTTCTTACATGACAACTGTACAGTAAACTAAATTACGCTTTTGACAACATTTTAAGCGAGAAACGGGCATTATGCATTAATCTGTAAGAGCTGCTGATGTGTCACATTAATAATTCCCACCATCCAGCAACTGCATGAATGGTGAAAACTTGCATTGGCTTTGATGGACAGTTTGTATATTGCAATAATGTATTTCCACAAAATCCCAAGGCATACCTGGACTTTCCTCATGGTGAAACAGGGTGACTCAGCACAATGTTTGGTAACCACTGCGCTACAGAGACTCACTGAGACTGACCTATCAAACACAAGGCAGCCACAAACTAAAGTGTACATTGCTTTAACACCTATTTTACTTTAAATTGGGTTGTAATTTAAGGAAATGAACATTATGCTGTTGTGACAAACACTAGTAACTAGGTATTGAGACCATAAACTCATTAGGAAAGTGTTTACTGTGGTCATAAATCAAGTGAGAAGTAGGGTAATTTTCCCATAAGGGCACATGCAATTTGACTGCTCTTTGCAACCAGTGGAGTCCCCCATCATCTGGCCCTTAGAAAGAATGCAGATTTTAGGCACTTTGCCACTGGCTTCACTTTGGGAAACTCTATCAACTGTTTAATATGGGGACTACAGTCACAACTAAGTGTAAAGTCAAGCCCCAGACAAACAAGACCAAAAACAAACCATTTAAAGACATCATTCTGGGTTCTGGGAAGTTTTATAGACTAAATGATTATTTGAAAATAGTAAATTCTGGGATGTCCAAGATGGCATGTGAATATCAGCAGTACTTAAGTCAAGCCACTCTTGATAGCTGTCATGAAAGAAAGGGATTTTCTTTTGGCAGCCTGGTTAATGTTTGATTTTTTTTCTGTGTGTGCTTGTGTGTGTGTGTGTGTGTGTGTGTGTGTGTGTGTGTGTGTGTGTGTGTGTGTGTGTGTGTGTATGTGTGTGTGTGTGTGTGTGTGTGTGTGTAGGATGCCGAATCAATCTACAGGGCTACCTGTGTGCCAAAATAATCTCCCCTGCTTTCCGTTTCTGATAACCATTCATCCCAGAAATAGACCACGCAGAGAACCGGCTGCTGCTGCGGCCAAAACCGTTTTGTACTTGTTGAACTGGACAGATTGAACACCATCAGTCTGTGTAAATAAATAAAAAAGCATTAATAAATAAAAGCAGCAGTGTTGATTGAGCATGGCAGCGCGGTGTCAACCGTATCTATTCGGCCGGCTGTGTGAGACCAGCTTTATGGCTTCTTATTTCAGATCTCCTCTTTGAGGTGTTATTACCAATTAGACACAACTCTTTAGTTTCCATGGAAACCTTATTTTATCCCTTCTTTCTGTTCTTCCTCTATATACACATGCACACTCTCTCTGTGTCCACATGGTTTATTTTTAAAACTCCTTTCTTTTTAGTTTAGTGAGACAAGAGGTGGGTGTTGCAGGGCGTAGGAGGGAGGTTGGGGTGCAGTAATATGGGAGTGTGTGGGCACAGGTCAGAGGTTAGGGGATTAACTAAGTGGGCACACACAGAGGGAGTGAGTGGGCTGAGAATAACTCACAGTTGAAGGAACATAATGTCCTCCATGGAACAAGTGTGAATGAAAAAGAAGTTGCTGTTTCTGTTGTGTTGGCCTGTTAAAGGCAGCTTTTGATGATTCATGCACACAAAGGTTTACAATCAAATATGAGGTGGCACTTACACTTGAGAAATGAATGTGGGCTGAACGTAAAGATAGTACAATAGATACAATAGCATTTAAATAATACATTAATACAGCAGAAGAGTAAAAAAGACAGCATGTGCTACAGCTATAAATGCCAAAGACATGTGTGTGATAGAAAACCCTCTAATTAGAGAGTGTTAAGTCATGCAGCGGGACATGAAGCTGAGCAAGGTGAAGGAAAGACCGTCCTCGCTGCCAACACGGCCATCTGTGTGTAGAAATAGCTCTGATCTAGGTGGCAGTGAGATATTAATGCGTTTTAGTGGCATATTTCGCTGGAGGCACTTCTGTATTTCTGTCTCCATCACGGACCATCCATCACTTCACCGTATCACACACAGAAAAGCTTTGAAAATCACGCTCACACACACAGACAGCCATACGCATGATCTTTCCCAGTGGAGACCTCATTGAGGAGGTCAATGACAGAAAGCACCACCAAAAGCCCTCAACAGCATTATAATAACTCTTCCCTTCAGTCCTGTTTGAATTTGATAAGCAGATGATGGGAGCTATTTTCTGTCTCCGTGGCCCTGCTTCATGACTCCCCCTCAAATGCCACGAGAGCCAATTTACTCAGAAGCAGGCGGACACCTCATTTCTCACTCTGAGAGCTGATCCAGGTCAACATGTTTTTAGAAAAGTAGGCCGACGGGGGCCGTCGCTCCCTACAGCTGAATACATTTACTTTAAATAAAATCTGTATGTGTACACTGCTGCTCTATACACCAGAAACACCAACAGACCACACATGCACTTTGTTGTTTCCTGTACATTCTTTTCAAATGACTACCAATCTGTGGTGCTAACTAGAACCATTAAGGGTTCTTTAGATTGTCCACATAGGAGAACCCCTTTTTGGTTCCTGTCCCCACTTGGAACCCTTTCTACCTCT
Organism: Lutjanus erythropterus; assembly: GCF_056507025.1. Lineage (NCBI taxonomy): Eukaryota > Metazoa > Chordata > Actinopteri > Lutjaniformes > Lutjanidae > Lutjanus > Lutjanus erythropterus. The sequence goes on along the minus strand of NC_139319.1, from coordinate 24,323,697 downwards.
GACCCAACAAAAAAGGTTCTGTATGCCTGGAACCATCTGTGAAAGATTTCACCCAGAATCCACTATGAAGAGGTTCTAGGTTTCTATCCAGAAATGTTTCCACCTTCTAAGATTGTTATCAAGAACCCAGCCTGGTGGTTCTCCCAAGAACCTTTTATATTCCAAGGGTTTTATCTATAACCCAGGTGGGTTCTACTGAGAACCCTTTTATACTATGGTACAAAGAACCCTTGACAAAAGAGTTTTTCAAGGATTTCAACTTACAAAAACAGATCTTTGAATGAAAAGGTGATTTATAGAACCCTTAGTCTTACAAAGAACCCTTGACAAACCTTTTCTTAAAAAAAAAAAAACGTTCTGTGTAGGACCTTCAAGAAGAACCCTTTTGGAACCCTTATTTCTGAGAGTGTTCAACTTTTCTCAAAGACAGACTTCTTGAACACTTCATGACATAAACACAAAAACACCTCCAAAAACCTGCACCCATTGTTTGTTTGTCTTTTCTTGGCACTTTTTGTCAGTGAGTGTTGAAAGTGTTTCTTTAATTTCTCTCCAGACACGCTTACATAACAAAACTATTATTCACAACAGAAAGTACCAGACTGAAATGTTTCTTGTCGAAACAGAGAGATATATTTTGCTGGTATTTAGCAACTCTGCTCAGTTTACACCACATACAATGATTTAAAAACTTACAGATTTACTTTTTGTGCTATAATTTGTTTATCTACACTCTCTGTCCCTCTTATCTCCTCCTCCTCTCTCTGCCTGATTACACTCAGGTGTGCAGCAGGCAGAGAGAGAGAGAAAGAGAGAGAGAGAGAGAGAGAGAGAGAGAGAGAGAGAGAGAGAGAGAAAACAAGCTGCTGCATGTAAGATTATTAATATATTTGTCTACTACAATTCCTCTTGTAAAGCATCTGAGTGAAGATAAAATTCAAACAGTCTTCACATTTGAAATTTAAATGCAAAATATTAATGTATCATAATGAAAATAATGAAAATATATCTATACTATATATTCACTCTCATGACATGAAATGCAGCTGAAAGCTCGGGTATTTTTGGTCGCCCTTTTTTTCATTACACTAATAACATGTAACTAATCGTACTTTGTATCAGATTAGACAAAATGTAATAACACGCAGAAATATTCCGCTTCAATTTATTGTACAGTTCTGTCGTAATGCGTCCCTAACTACCTTTTAATTAAGTCTAGTGGTATCTAATAAAGGGTCTCATAAAGAACAGATCATTTCTAGTTTTTGTCTAATTTGATACAAACTATGGCTTGTTATATCTTATGAGTAGACTGTTAAATAAAGGTTTTTGCAAAACTTCTATTTCCAGGGTCAAAAGAGCTCAATTCTTCACATCTAACATTTTCAAACCTGACTATGAAGGATTTTTTGTTTTGATGACTCAACAAAATGTATAAATGCTTAACAACACACTTGAGTTAATGTGTGAATTTATACATAATTGAATGTGATCATGTTACACTGCAAAAGTTGTTCATTTATCATTGTTTATAATAAACTGTCCTTACATGTGCTTACAACTACACTATTGTGTGTTTAATTGATAACTTTTAATATATTGCCTCTAAAAGCTAAATGTGAAAGTGTTATCGATCAAATGTGAGAAAATAAAAACCTGGCATTGTGATTTGTAGCTGTTTAATTGTTGATAATGACTTCATAGGACCTCATGTAAACCTATATAGTTCCAATCAAAGCGTGCCTGTAAGTGTTAGTCAATAAACAGTATAAAAATAAAATAGATTTTGGCTACAGATAATATATCTTCCTTGTGTAAAACTAATGTAGAATCTGCTTCTATGAAACAGGATTTGACCCAACAGATTGCGACAGTGTTTTAAATGAAACATAAAATATAGATTCATAAAATGTGTGGGCTTGAAAAAGATGGTTAAAGTTGTTGAGTTCACAAGGTTGCTCTGAGCAGGAAAACTGTTCATGATCAATATTTGCCTTGGGTTAGGGGTTAGGATCAAGGTTAGGAGTGCTGGATCAATCTTTGCCCTCCATGCAGAGGTGATGGCTGATGGGGATTTGATTATCATCTGTGGTCGGTCTTATTACGAGAGACTCTGTTACAAAGCCCTGTTTCTCTGGTATTTCCACGTTATTTCAAGTCCAGTGGACAGAGTGATGCAGAGAGAGACGATCGATTACATGTGATAATGTTTGTAACTCTGATGTAAAACCAGCAACGCTAAAAGCCGAGCACACAGCACGTCCTCATATGTCCATGAACCTCAGCAAGGTGGACCAGCTAACAATTTACATTAAGAAAAACATAAGCTTCAAGATAACTCAGTTAAAGCTTTGAAAGATTCCTACGCAGGTGATAGTATCTTCAATTTACAGCAGTAGCATGTAACAACTTTAAAATTAGGTTATAAGGTTCCTAACTGGTGACGATTGTTTAAATTATGTTTCCATAAACTAACAAACTAATTCCACTTCTAATATGAATTCAGAGATTTCCACACATTGGCAGCAAGTTAAGGACGATCAGCTGGCGCATAAAAACAAGATCTGAAAGCAAATGCCTCACAGTTCTTGCTAGCATGAACATAGTCAGTTGTTCGTGATTATTTACCTACATCCAGATTAACACAATGTTTTCAACCCATAGCACCTACTGGAAATCACTATGGTATTGGATTTGTAATGAATATGGGTAGTTACGTTCTTTGATTTGCTGATCGTTCTGGATGTGTAGATTATGAGGTGACTTTAGACGAGCAGAAATTAATTTCTACTGTACTAAAACGATTTGACCCCCAGACTAACTGACTAGCAAATTCAAGAGTGATTTGATGAAGACCAGGATGAATTTAATACATGCTTTGTTTCTTAACAAAAAGAAGCTTGATACTGATCTGGTGACTGGGGACCGTTGGGCTGTCTCTGTTATTTTGTCAACCCCTGAAGACTGTTACGATGCAACGCATTATTTGGGATGTTCCCAATGACTAATCTCCCTGTTGAGTAAACAGAAATTTAAATCCAGAGTCGTCGACTATAGTCTGAAAGTAAGATTACAGAAAACAGTCAAAATTGAGCACAGTTTAATCAGTAAAGTTAAACAATGTCCAAAAGCATGTTGCATGTATTTAAACTTGGGTTACTTGCTTAGTTTCCCATTTTTGTACACTGGAACGGAAACGTCCCTATGGACATTATGTGCATGCCTGCCTCCCACTGTGAAAACCTCGCTGGTTTACACCCGGGGAGCGGCGCCTGCCTCCCGGGGCAGCAGCCCCAGAGACATGTGACTGTACAACATCTTGACACAACACATAACCAGAGTTGTACATTAATAAAATATTAATTATTTGTTTAAATGACAAGTGTTTCTGGTATCAATTTATTCATATGCATTAACACCAATTTTACTTAAATCTATACTCATTCATCTTTTGGCCAGTTGGGGCACTGGAAAAATCAACCCTGCCATATTAAAAGTTGTTATGGATAACGTGTTAACAATTCCTGTCCTATTTACACATCTGGCAGACGGGGAGCAACAATGGCATTCATTTAGAGCTGTATGTCTGGCCATCTGATCGATGTAAGTACAATATTCACTCTCCTTTTAGCTCTGTCTTTGGTTTCCACCAACTCGTGAGGGGAATCTGGCCCTTTATCTGCCAGATTGGTCGACTGTGTTCACCTGCTTGCTGCTGACTTAGTTTGTCTGTCGTTTGGTGAAATGACAATGATGAAATCAATAAATTTGCAAAATGTGAACATAAATAAACGAGCTGGAAGACAGTGAAACTCTTCTTAGAGCTGAGAGGAACTGCAGGGTCAGGTGATAAGTCTCTGTAGGTTTATCTCTATGACTGACACCTTTTATACTACACCCAGCCATTGATCCATTGTTAATAGAAAAATACTGATTAGAGCGGCTTTAAATGAACAAAAAATGGTTGATGCTGGACCTTTTTAGTTTTGGCTCAGTGTAAGGCCATGTTCAAGATCACTGCGTATTTACTACATAATTACACTATAATTACTCTTACCAGTTTATCTGGCTGTCTGAATTCTTTGATTGTGCAAATCAATCCATATATAGTGCCCTCAAAACTTCCACAGTGGAGTGAAAAAAGTTGTCTCTGGCATGTAGTCTGCAATACTTTGTGCTAACAATCCTACAATTCAATGTGTTGCATTTATCGCTGTGAAGATTACAGTCAAGTGACACTACACCGATCAGTGATGATGCAAAATGATAATGACTGATATGTGTCCAGAATCTCAGTTTACAGCTCTCCATTGAGTGAACTATTGATCGTTTATAGTACATACAGGGTAGTGAACGTGAACGAGTGACTTTAGATCAGCCTTAATTTGAACGCACATGTTATGACATCAGGGTGGTGTTGACCTGATGTCCTACAGTCTCTATTAGTATCAAAAAGGAAGTCTTGATCAATTTCATTTTCAAATCAGCAAAAACATAAAAAAGCAGAGCTCTGACAGTATTACCAAATGTAAGTTATGATCATGAAGTTGCTTAAGTACGGTCACATTTACCTTCCTGTTTGTTTTAAGTTGTGTGAGCTGAACTTCTCAAACTGCATTTCCATGGATACTGGCTCTACTCTCCCATTATAGCAACTGCTGCCAGAAAGGCTGAATGTAGCGACAGTATGCATGTGACACACAGCAGAGGACAAAAATATCTCTCCTTAATTGTCATTTTGCTTGCCAGAAATGTTTAATTATACTCCTGTGTCTTAGACCTTCTCTTGATGGTGTTGCATGACAAAACGTAGGCTTACGAAACTGTAATTAATCATCAGGAACTTTGGACATGTTGCACAAGTTTACACATGCACAAACACACACACACACACATACATGCAGTAAACTGGGCCTCCGTACTCAATCCTCACCAATCATTTTGAAACAAGCAGCAATAAAGTACATTTAAAAATACACACCATCTCTGTGGATGCTTGATGATGCTGTTTTTGTTAAGTCAATGTTTGTGTATGTGCACCTGTGTGTGTGTGTGTGTGTGTGTGTGTGTGTGTGTGTGTGTGTGTGTGTGTGTGTGTGTGTGCGTGTGTGTGTGTGTGTGTGTGCAGAGGAAAGAGAGAGAAGAACTGAGAATGTGAGCATTTGAATGTGCATGCTTGTCCTCAGTTTGTGTTTATCACTGTACTGTACATTTACACACACACACACACACACACACACACACACACACACACACACACATTGTTAGCTCTGTTGAGACAGAAGGCCCCCTCTTGTGGCTTGTTCAAACACTGAAATCCCCACTGAAAAACAGTTTCAGCACTTTGTCACCCCATGGGAACTGACTCAACTCATGATGCCAACACTTTTCAGTGACACACTCTACTTGCTCATGGTACAGAAAACAAAGTAGAGCTCTTGTATAGCCTAATTACTGGTAAAACATTACCCTCCCATCATCATCTATTTATCCTAATTAACCCCTTTCCAGACAGTTTCCCCTTTTTATTTACTCTTAATTACCTCGAAGGCGTTACTGTTTCACACTGGTGGACTCAGAGGGGGGCATTTGTTTGACAAACCTTGAAAAAGTGTCCTCTTTGTTGCCCATAAGATAGATAAAACATAAATCCCTCTAGAGTGCCAATCCAGAGGACAAACTGTGGTAAGGTGCCCTTCCAGTAGATAAAACATGAAAACATGATTAAGTAACATCTAGAGTGCCCTTCCAGTGGACAAAATGTTAGAAAGCACCCTCTAAGTTGCCCCGTATCAGACAAAACATAATAAAGTGCTCTCTCGAGTGCCCTGCAGCAAACAAAACAAAATAAAGCGAGGTGCTTTTACCCATTACCCCTTATGTTCTTACCCCATTGTCACCCTTTTAGAGAACTTAAACCAGCCACAATGTCATTGTCATCTATTACCAAAATATTACAAAGTTATTGCTACTGAGAGACACATTATAAGCCTGGACTGGGAGGCAGGAAGCACTTTAACTTACAGTGCTACAAATTTCTGTAATTTTCACACCATTATTACAGTAAAATGTAGACATACTTACTGTATAATATATATACAGTAAATTGCTGTGGTCTTATAAATGGTGGGAGAATCTTACAGTAATAATATTTCTGTAAAACTCAATGCAGTCAATTTTAGTGGGATTATTTTTCCAGCAGTCACATAATAATCTACCTTCCCTGTTAACACATTTTGCATGATTTTAAACACAAATGCCGACTTATTTTGTTATCAAGAAGGCAGAAGAGCACCTGACTTCCCTCCAGGCCAGGTGAGTGTCACAAATGATGGGAATATATGGTTTTGTGTTGTTGGTCACCTGCGTTTCTCTGTGTAATTTTATTTCTGTGACCAAATTCCTCACTTTCCTCAGCCTTTGACTCCAGTAAGGTAACATAACCCGTTATTTTTAAGTGTGTGTTAGTTTAGCACAGCTATCGTAACGTTATCAGGTTGGTGTGGGAGTAACATCACTGGATTAAAGTTAAATTTACCAGCTAATTGCTGCCTGTAAGTTACTGTAAATTTTTCAGCATTCTTGTTAGAATGTAGCATAAAGACTGATCTCAGTCCACTTTTTAATTCTCTTTCTCAGACACTGTAACCCTTGCTGCCCATATCTGCTGCCCTGCTCTTTTGTCTCTCCTCTTTGTAGCTGCACTGTCAGAGTCACCATCTGTGCACAAGCCCACCACCGTCCATAAGACATCTGTCAAGAGGAGTCAAAGCTATGTTTCACTTTCTAAAGATGATGATATTTGATAGTACACTGTGAGAACCAATGAATGTTTGTTTTCTGATAAAAGCCCACGGCCTCTGTAGCCTCCATGATCACCCCAGACCGTTCCCATCCTGGTGTGAAGACAATAAGCTTTCACTGAAGGATCTTAGCTTGGAAAGCAGCAATGTTTCAACTTTTCCTCTGTGGAAATGAAGACTTTGGAGTACATTCATGAGGTAAGGTGTCTTGTCATGAACCTTGCCATAGATACCTTGTGCCGGAGGATTCCCTGTGTATGATGGTGACATTACACACTGTCACAGTTTTCTGGTCAGAGGTGTAAAGGTATCCCATCAATAGTGGTGTGTGTTTCAGTCATACGATATTTGAGTAACTGTGCTTCTTAAGGGATATTGCATTGTAAGTGACATAGCAGTGTGATGCATTGAGTTCTATTTATAGGAAAACATCAATATACTTAATAAAAATATATAGAATTGTATTGCTATTCTTCTGCTTGTATGCAATTCAAATATAGACATCTAAAGAATTAACTGTTAATCTCTTAGATCTTGCCTAATCATAACTAATAATACTTGTTTTGATGATAATTGTTATTCATATCATGCTAATGAACTAGTGCCCACGGAGTCTCCTGGGAAATAAGGCCACACCAGTTCTATTGTGAATAAATCAATCGAAGGCTATTTTAATACTAAGGTACCTGAGAATACCCAGCTACACTCCTCAGGTGACAGGGCAGGATCAACATGGCGCCCCCTGCTGAGGACTACTACTGCCTACAGTTCCAGCCCAACACCTTTGACCCCTCCCGCTGCAGCTCCTGCCTGAGGCCGGATCACATGCACCTCAACAACACGACTGCTGCAGCTCCACAACAGGACGGTTCACCAGAGTGGGTACGTACATCAAGTCATTCAATATTTTTTTTAAAATAATCTAGGTCTATATTATCCAACTTTTCTCAAGTCACGTCATAATTGACCCACCCCTCTTAGCCAGTGTTGGGCGAGTTCACATTTAAAAAAGGGCCAGGTCAAAGTTGAGTTAACAGCATTCATAAATTTAGAATTTTGAACTAAGTTCACAGTCCCAAAACTGAACTAGTTTGCTCTCATTATTTATTTTTGATAGAACTACTACCAGGGACACTGGAGCCCATAAAATAACATCTTACTAAATGTTAATTATCAATGTTTTTGTATTAAAACATGAATACTGAATGGCCAGGATTAACTGTTACTTATTTCTTTCATTTTAACAACAATTTACAACAAATTGAGAATGTTTTACATTACAGCATACTGCAAACTTGAACACCAACACACTGTTGAAACTTTCCCAACTGACAAGTCAAAATTCCAACTTTCCACTTCCACTTTCCACTGAGAAGCGTCCATGAAAGTGTTGATCTGATTGGTTGAAGTTAGCCCATGCCAGACATAACATATGGTTCATCCAATCACCTGCTGAGTGTTTTTTGAAAGTGACTGCCCTTTTCCAAACAGTTTATAAGTACAACCCCAACCAAAACATCACCTCAGCTATGTCAATTGATATTTATCTGTCACGCAAAAATTAAAAAAGAGACGCTCCATGCCTGCTTGTTTGTTTTTTTTTTTACTAATAATGTGATGCATTTTCCATCCAAAAGCATTAGTTTGCACAACTGTCACATTCTGTCATACTCTAGGCGTCCACCTTTTCACCATGGATGGCCCATTGATCACAGGGCCTCACAACCTTTTAAGGGTTTAAACAGCTTAAAACAGCTTAAAACACACAATAGCAGGGTGAGCTGCTTTACCTTCAAATTTCTTCTGCAGTGCAAAGCTATCCACCAGTTCATTTAAATCTAAGGCTGACCAGATCTTGAAATGCTAATACCTAATTCTGCCCCTGACTTAAGTGAGGTGTGTGTGAGTTAAATCAGAGGAAAAAAAGACCCATTCTTTAATGATTCATGCAGTTTGAGGCACAAAAAACTTTTCATGATGATGCAATAAAATCCTCCAATTCATTATAATTTTTAATACAGTAGTTCTTTGATTTCAGAGCTGTGACCGTGGGTTCAATTTCACTCTACAGCCCTTTGCTACATGTCTTCCCAATTCTCTGCCCAACTTCATGTCTGTCTAGAGTTGTCCTATCAAATGAAGGCTGAAAAGCCCCAAAATCATCTTTAAAAATTGTATTTAAGACAAAACCAGCTTCTCATGTCTAGCCAAGGATTGTGGATTTCACCAACAAGCAAATTTCATCAACTGTGTAAGCTAAGGCCTAATGCTCAAACTCAAGTTGGTTGGAAATTGAGCTCTAACTAACTATTTAATGTTTCAAACTGATTTGATTGAAATAATGTAAAATGGTCTTAGATATATAGTCTAGAGTATATGTACATCGAGATCATACATAACATATTAAGGTCAGAATCCATTATGAGGATGTTAATAACAGGGTCAGGCACTTTCTAATGACTTGCTACCATTTAATACGTCATATAGCTGTTGCACAAGCTGCACACTGAGACAATGATGTCAACCTATAGCACAATCACCAAGTGAAAATAACTGTGGAGGTGGAAGAAGAATAATACAACAAGGTGGCATTTGATTCTGTATCATTAATTAATGAAAGCTCATTACAATCCCTGGGGAATGGGTTGTAATCTGATACCCCCGTATGACACATGCAAACATGCCCCCTCACACAACACTGTCCCACTTAAATTAAACTATACAGTGTAATAAAGACAAGAAAGTTCTTTTTATCAAAAGTTATTGCTGTGATATAGGCTTTTCTTTGATCTGAAAACAAAAGATGATACTTAATATTTTTATACCTGCATCAAGAGCTAAAACTGGCAAAACTTTTGCCACCTGTCTGCTAATGTGAGGCAGAAATGAAGATGGGATCAAGATAAAGATGAGAAAGAAGTTGAGTGTGGGCAGCTCTGGTAATGCAAAAGCACTAGAGCAATGAAATAATGATGAGCATGACCAGAGACTAGCTTAAGTTACGTCCTGTGCAGCCTAAAAGTATTGGCTAAGCTAGACCAAATGGAGAGAAGGAAGGAGAGAGGGAGGAGAGCTGCTCAAAGCTTTGACAGCATAAGGACAGCGAACAGTCACAGTAAGTGGAATATGTCTTCATATTTCGACTTGGGATTTTAGTTAGTTGTATGTTAGTCTCTGCAGGGTAAGTTTGTGTTGTTTTGTGTCGTTTATTGTTTAAAAATTGTGGGATAAAAGCTACAGTATCAGTGGTGTATTTCAGGTCGACAATGTAATGTAAATGATTTTGTTGCTGCATAACAGAAAACATGATGTAATGTAATAGCATCAAAACACGTTCTTTTGAAAACAGGTGATAATAATGTAAATATATATAGACACAATCAAATTAAATATTGCCACAAAAATTGCCTCTTTGAACAATTTGACAATTCTGACTCCTCAGATTTGATTTTTTTCTTTTATTTGAAACACACTTGAGGTCAGAGATCTCTCACTGAATTACCCAAATGCTTAAAAATGTGTTTCTCTGTTCCTCAAACTAGGAGGAAGACGGTGACGATGATCGTGCCCTCTCTGAGGTGACCACAAGTGCCAGTAGTGATGATGACGTCAATGGTGGTTGGACCTACGAGTGGAGTCTGGTCCACAGTCTGAGTCCTGAGTGGGAACTTAATATCTGTGACACTGACATACAATCCAGGTGACTGTATCCTGTATCCTGATTTTAGAAACCACTTTTTTTTTTTTACCAAGAACACTCAGTGAGCAATGAGCACATACTGAATACACTAAGAAACAACATACTCACACAAAGACACGCAAGGTAAGGGTTTCTCTGAATTAACTGCTACACATTAGCTTTTAGGGATCTTACTTTTTTATACAGGAAAAATTAAGTTAATCAATATTTTAACAATGGATAACATAAGCATTTGAGATCGCTCATAGTGATGTACCTACATTGATAAGAATTATTGACCAACTCTGCAGTTCTTGCCGCACTGCAGAGCGTTTTAGTGTGTCTCTCACTGTTTTGTTTATACTGTCCACAATTTTACTGTTTTGCTTCGTTCTCACTGTTCTCATAGTGTTGCATTCAGGCAGAGCAGGTAAACAAACCCACTGTTACCTGATCAACACCAAACAAAGTTAGTAACAAGTTGGTGAACATAGCAGAGGAACTGCCCAGTGTTTTGACAGCTCCTTATTCCTAAACCCCAAAAGTCTGAAAAATGCCCCATTGAACCAAAAGACCATTTTTGTGAGAACCTATTAGTCCAAAACTAAACCGCTGTGGCTGAGAAGACCCATTGCTCCCTTCAATTGGGTTAGGGGTAGGGTTAGGTTAGGGGGCATTCACGAACTGAGTTAAAACTTTTATTCCGACCTTTGAAATTTGTCTGTGACAGTACAAAATTGCCTAAAATCTTGTTTGGTGTAAGGTCAGACTAGGGGGTGATTTGCACACTACTAAGTACACTCTCCTGGTTTCATTGTAGTTTTGGTCAGCATGGCTAATTTTGACCCTTGCTTCCCTCCAGCAATTTTTAATTTAAGGGTTACTTTAAGAAATGTACACCTGTGAGCACCTGTCCCTTTATATTTAGTTTTAAAAACAGGACCTGACTTAAATCAACTGGCCAATCACATGCAGCAGAGGGCTGCAGGCTAGAACTGTACCCACAGCCACTGCGGAGGACTGATAGCCTCAGTTCATGGTGTGCATGCTCTACCAACTGAGCCACAGGACAGCCCCCTTACTATATGTTTCTTGGTTTCTCCCTTCCTTTCTGGTAGGCTTGTTGTTGTGCATGCAGAAGTTGGGTCAAGAGCATCTTGTGATAAACATAAAACAACCCAAAAGACCTTGGAGAAAAAGACAGAGGCAAGGAAAGCATTAAATAACAGAGTTCAGATGAGGGTCAATGTTATAGAGGGGCCTAGAGGAGTTATACGAGGCAGCAGAGAGAGAGGCTGAAGAGTTTCTGTGTCTGCATTCAACATTCCTACTGCAGCCGTCAGGCCAAAACTCCCACTGATTCAGGACCATGGACAGGGCTGTCTGAACTAACAACTGCAGAGAAAGTATGTATTTTTGGAGCAATGGGTTATCAGAGTTAATTATTGGGATTTTGGAATGAGGGAATAACCTATAGCAGATGTTGTGTGTATGTGATTTTGCTGTTTTCAGTGAAATCATGTTTGTTGTCATCACGTTGCAGTGGATTCATGATCATGAAGCTTGGATTTTAGGCAAGTTGACATTTTGGCAGCTCTGTAAGCTTCACACATTAGTTCACGTGTACCAATAAAGCTGTCTTGTGATGCTGTGTGTCAAAGGAATATAGAGACTGTTGTTAGTGAGTATTGTTCTTTGGATGCCCTGTGCATTCAGTGGCTTTCGCATGAAGTTTGGAAGTCAGTGGTAATTTCATTTGGGCAAACAGGGGATCTCAATTATGCTGTTTTCTGTTGCTAATTTTGTTCAAGGATGATTAGATTGGGTATATTTGTACAGATAATGCTGCTTTGTGCTGCACAAACTCTTTTTATCATTGCATCCTCTTGTAAAATGAGACAATTGTAAGATTGTTTTTGTGACAGTGAAGTATGTAGATTAACTTCTCATTTATTGTGATCAATACTGTGATATTTGTGGGATGGTTGCATTGTTTAAAATACTCATATTTTGGGTTTACATAGGAAATACAGTACATAACACTTCACAGACTGACTGTAATGTTAGGTTTAGGTTGGTGATGTTTGGTACCAGAGTTTTGTTAATGAAGCAATCATTAAAGTGAACCAAGTTGTACTAGAGAAGCTTCACCTATGACTGGAAATTTGTTGAAATTCACCAACTAGTTATCAGTTTAAGAGTAACTAATGTATACTATCATCTTTCAAACACCTTATAACATTTTGTGTTCCTTCTACCTGGAAACAAAGCCAAGTAACTATATAGTATACAAATTTTAGAAGTGACACCTCCAAGTGATGACCTTGTTCTACCCTCCACCAGCTCACCAAATCAGTGGGACTGTCGAGAGAGGAGCATATCGCTCAGCCCAGAGAGGCTCTGCGTGGCCCAAAGAGATATGACCCGGTTGGACCCTTCTCCTCATCGTGGCACTGAAAGCTCCTGGATGGACGAGAGGAGGGGCAGAGACAGATCCCGCCGGGCATCAGGTACAGTCACAGATACACACTGCACCAAAAAAACGTAATGTTTGAAAATCTGTGGCTCTGTTAAAGGGATCGTTTGAATCTTTTTTTAAGTGGGATCAGATGAAGTGCTTGTCAATAGTCAGTGTAAAACCTTCAGTAGATAGTAGGCATGTCACAGTTCTCCAAATCCATGTCTCGATTTGATTTTTGACTTAAACTATTGAGTTGTCACCTGCAAAAAGCCACCAGCCCTACTTTAGGGAAGGTGGCCTTGTGGGTAAACTGACCCTTGTATGTGACATAAACTAGAGGGCTTGTTGTAGGAAGTGGGTCTCTCCTTGTGCCAGCAAGTTGCTACAGTCACAGAAAAGTGAGTAGTGGCAGTTAAACGTACTACAAGAAGTTTTTAACTGGCTATGACACAGTCCCAATTAAATATTGATGCCTCTATATGACCTACTTAACCAAACAAGACCATCCATGAGAATATTGGCTATTTATATAGTTACACTTCATGCCTGGGTTGGCATGCAGAAAAATACTGGGAGAATCACAGATCCTGCTTTTGATTTTGGTTACTGAAATCAAAAACTAATTTTGATCAAGTGACACTGCTAGTAGATAGTACTACATAACCCACAGTTTGGATTACCAGCAGGAGTACTAGTAAAGGAAGCTAAGCTATGTCCTGCTGTGGACAGGGTCAGGAGCAATTTTGATTTTTAATAAATACTCAATATCAGTTTCAGTGTACGCTATAACCTATACAGAATCAACCAGACTCATTTGGCAAAAACAGTCATTTAACCATGCAGAACGTGGGAGTTGCTGGTCTACCACTGCAAAGTGAAATTACTGTTTTTGCCAAAGGAGTCTGGTTGCTTAGGAGTGATATTTGGCTAATAAAAAGGTGGTTTCCTGTTGGAAGAGTGGTGAAAATATTCGAAATATAGCATGCAGTGATATTTTGCTGCTGACCCTGTCCACAGCAGTACATTGCTTAGTTTTCTTCATTGGTAATAATAATAATAATAATAATAATAACTTTATTTGTATAGCACTTTTCATACAAAAGGAATTGTAGCACAAAGTGCTTTACAATCATAGCTAAGAGAATACCCCCCCACCCCCAACCCCGCCCACACACCCACACACAGGATCACACAAACCCATACAATCAGCACTCATGTTACATCATGATAATGAGGAAATTAGATAGAAATTAGATGAGGAAACACAGGAGATAAATTTAAAATATTAAAACAATAAAAGTATAAATAATAAAAACAAGAATAAATAAATACATAAGATAAAAGAATATAAAATATTTGACAATTATTAAATGGAATAGAATGAATAAAATACCTAAAAAAAAAAAAAAAAAAAAAAAAAAAAAAAAAAAAAAAAAAATTGATAAAATTAGAAATTTAATTAAAAGCCAGACTAAAAAGGTGGGTCTTAAGTTTGCCTTTAAAAATATCAATATTACATGTTGCCCTCAGATCTTCAGGCAGGCTATTCCATAAACGGGGGGCATAGTAATAAAAAGATGCCTCACCGTATGTTTTAGTTTTAACTTTTGGCACTGTTAAAAGGCCACTTCCAGAAGACCTGAGGGCTCTGCTGGGTTCATAGGGTAAAAGCAAGTTAGATAAATAAGAAGGGGCAAGACCGTTAAGAGCTTTATAAACCAATAAAAGAATTTTAAAATCAATTCTAAAACGTACAGGAAGCCAATGCAGAGACTTTAAAATTGGTGTAATGTGAGCTCTCTTTCTGGTCTTTGTCAGCATCCGAGCGGCTGAGTTTTGAAGTAATTGTAGTTGTAAAATATTCTTTTTAGGGAGACCAGAAAGAAGAGCATTGCAGTAATCAATCCTGCAAGTAATAAAAGCATGAATAAGTGTCTCTGCATTGGCTTGAGAGAGAAACTGTCTTATTTTGGCGATGTTCTTTAAATGATAAAATGCCTTTCTTGTGACATCCTTTATATGAGCCTCAAAATTCAGTTCTGCATCAAATATTACACCAAGATTTTTGACTTGCTGACACGGGCTAACAGAGAGGGCCTGTAGCTTGCTAGCCAGTTTCTCTCTCTGGTCCCCTGTACCAATAACTAAAACCTGAGTTTTGTCCTGGTTGAGCTGAAGAAAGTTCTCTGCCATCCAGGACTTAATGTCTGAAATACATTTAAAAAGGACATCAAGTGGTCCTGTGTCATCAGGAGACACGGCGATGTAAAGTTGTGTGTCATCTGCATAGCTGTGAAAGTTGATACCGTGCCTCCTGATGACATTTCCAAGTGGTAGCATGTAGAGGTTAAAAAGAGTTGGACCTAAAATTGACCCCTGGGGAACACCACATTTCATTTGATAAAAACTAGATGTGTGTTCACCCATGCTGACAAAGAATTTCCTGTCTGTGAGATATGATTTGAACCAGTTAAAAACAGTGCCAGAGATGCCAATTAAATTATGGAGTCTGTTTAAAAGAATGGTATGATCTACTGTGTCAAATGCTGCACTCAGATCTAAAAGCACTAAGACAGACGGCATTTTTGTGTCCATGTTTGACCTGATGTCATTGACAATTTTCACTAATGCTGTCTCTGTGCTGTGATATTTTCTAAAACCAGATTGATATATTTCAGCAGCGTTTGTCGAGGTCATAAAATCATTTAACTGGTTAAAAACAAGTTTTTCTAAAATCTTACTTAAAAATGGCAAATTGGAAACAGGTCGATAGTTCTCTGGTAGTGATGTGTCCAAATTGTTCCTCTTCAAGAGTGGCTTAACTACTGCTGTCTTAAAAGCAGTGGGGAAAACGCCAGTCTGAAGTGAATGATTTGTGATGGTCAGCAGATCGTTTCTTAAAAAGCTATAAACGTCTTTAAAAAATGATGTTGGAATGGGGTCTAAAAGGCAGGTTGCTGAACTTAACTGGGAGATAACTTTCTCAAGCATTTCAGCGTCCACCAGGACAAACCTCTCCAGTGTTTCCTCATTTAAAGGTGAACATTTTGAAACATTAAAATGTGTAGACTGACAATGTAAAATATTAGATCTAATAGTATCTATTTTGCTTCTGAAGTGGGCTGCAAGATCTTCACATGAAAAGTCTGGTTCAAGACTTCGGTTAAAAACAGGGTTAATTAAATGGTCAATGGTTGAAAAAAGGACTCTTGGATTTTTGTGGTTGTTACTGATTAATTTTGAAAAATGTTCTCTTCTTGCATTTTTAACTGCTTTGTTGTAGATAGTCAGCTGTTCCTGAAACATTTGAAAATGAATTGTTAGTTTGTTTTTCCGCCATTTTCTTTCAGCTATTCTGCAATTTCTCTTCAGTTTTATTATGTTACTGTTTCTCCAGGGAGGTTTTGATTTTGTTTTAATCTTTCTAAGATTTACTGGTGCAACTATGTCCAGTGCTGACTTGAGTTTACTGTTAAAATTATCAACAATAAAATCACAAGAAGAAGGTAGAATCTCTGGAGGAATATCACGTAAAATATCAATAAAACTTGCAGCCACGTCAGATGTCAGATAGCGTTTCCTTACAGTATGTTCTGGAATTTCTTGTTGCTTAAAACTGTTCACTTTAAAAAAGACACAGAAATGATCTGATAGGCCTACATCCACAACAGAGGAAACCTGTACCGACAGGCCATAGGTTATGACCAGGTCTAATACATGTCCTCTGTTGTGGGTGGGCTGTGTAACATGTTGCATGAAATTCATACAGTTAATTAGGTTTAAAAAATCTAGACTAAAGGAGTCTGATTTATTGTCCACATGTATATTAAGATCACCTAAAATAATAATCCTGTTATATTTAGCATGGATAATTGAAAGGAGTTCTGAGAATTCAGTGATAAAAGAGGTACATCGTTTGGGTGGTCTGTATATTGTCAGACATAGTGTGGGAGGGCTGCTAAAAAGAAAAGAGTGATATTCAAAAGACATGTATTCACCAAATAAAAAGTTTTTAAAACCATGTGCTGCTAAAAGGATTGTGGCTGTCCCCCCTCCTCTTCTACCATTTCTAATAGAATATGAAAAGTCGTACTGGGGGGGTGAGGCTTCAATGAGGGTTGCAGGTCCATCAGTGCCGAGCCACGTTTCAGTTAAAAACATACAATCAAGATTGTTCTCTAAAATCAGGTCATTTATAAGGAAGGTCTTATTTGAAAGAGATCTCACATTTAAAAGTGCCATGTTTAGTGACCTCTGTGATGTTTGGGGAGGAACAGCAGGGGGGTCACGTATGTTTAGAAATTTCAAGTTATTGAGATTAGGGCCTGAGGATATTTCTTTGTCGTGGTATTTTAAATGTTCTCTGGTGGTAATAATAACAGGGATAGATGAATTGTTAGAGAAGTCTGAGGGTCCCAGTCCCGTAATGCAGCTCTCATCGTTAAAAGTGGAACTAAAATAATAGTGACTTGGACCCGGGGGACATCAATCACTGATGGGCTGGTCAGCAGGTGTGGGCTTGTAGCAGGGAGAGGTGGATGATGTGTGTGCGTGCTTGATACCGTATGCCAGATTGGCGGACAACAGACGGCTGCCGGATCTGTTCAGGTGCAGTCCATCTGCCCCGAAAAGGTGCCTCCTCTCCCAGAATGCATCAAAGTTGTTTATGAAGCCCATCTTGTGGTATCTACAGGCAGTGGACAGCCAGGTGTTCAGGCTGAGCAGCCTGCTGAAACTGCCGATTCCTCGGCCACAGGTGGGGGTGGGGCCAGAGATAAAAACTCCTGACTGAAACTGTTTGACCACGTTGAAAAGGTGAATGAAGTCCCGCTTCAGGAGTTCGGTCTGCTGTTTGGAGATATCATTTGTACCTGCATGAATAATGATTCTGTCGGCCTCCGGATAAGATCTCCTGATGTCTGGAATTTTTTCTGTTATGTCCGTAACGGTGGCACCTGGGAAAGACAGCGTGAGTGCCCCCTTCATCCACACGTTCCTCACCACGGAATCTCCAATGATGATGGTGGTTGATGGCGGCGAAGATGTAGATTTCTCCCTCGGTGAGGTATCCGAGTACGGGGGCTGGACGGGGGAGATGGCGGAGTAACGGCCCCGCGGAGCCGGAGTGAAATTCGGCATTGAGCGGCGGGGCGTGGGGCGAGAGGCTCGTCCAGGTATGTTGACCGTGGGAGATGGAGATCCGCTGGACCCGGGAGGTGGAGGAGGCTGCCGGTTCCCGGATAGTGGGGGAAAGTCATGCGGGTCGAGGATATCGTATCGGTTCTCCAACTGGATGCCATAGGCTGCAGCAGTGCGAGCGGAGAGCCTCCCCTTTTTTCCGCGCTTGCCGACAGCAACCCAGGGCTCC
Source organism: Lutjanus erythropterus (assembly GCF_056507025.1). Lineage (NCBI taxonomy): Eukaryota > Metazoa > Chordata > Actinopteri > Lutjaniformes > Lutjanidae > Lutjanus > Lutjanus erythropterus. The sequence continues at coordinate 24,305,386 of NC_139319.1, read as the reverse complement.
GGGTGTGATGGAGTTGAACTGACTGGGGCTTTTGGCTTTGCCCCTCGCCGGAGCCAGGGATCCATTGGAGCAGGATCGGACGCAGCACCCGGAGCGCAGGCCGCAGCAGAAAGAGTAGAGCCAGCGGCTGGAGCAGCAGCAGTATCAGCCGGCGGAGTGAAGCCAGCAGCCGGAGCACCAGCAGCAGCAGTCGGTGGAGTGAAGCCAGCCGCCGGAGCACCAGCAGCAGCAGTCGGTGGACTGAAGCCAGCCGCCGGAGCACCAGCAGCAGCAGTCGGTGGACTGAAGCCAGCCGCCGGAGCACCAGCAGCAGCAGTCGGTGGAATGAAGCCAGCGGACGGACCAGTAGCAGCGGGCTGAGTGGAGCTGCGGGGCCGAAAAGGCCCTGTGGCCGGAGCAGCAGGGGCGTCAGGCAAGTACGGAGCAGTGGCCTCCAGTTCCTCACTGTTGACTGAGCCTTGTGTGGGGCCGAAGAGGATAGTATCCAAGTGTCTCTCAGCTTCTTGGATTTTATACAGCGTGGATATCCTCTGCTCCAACTCAGCGACCTTTTTGCCGAGGTCGACACAGCTCTTGCAGCCGAATGGCGAGGTAAGTGGGGCCATGGCTACTTAGCTTGTGTGTACAGCTTGATCCTCTGTTAGTTTGAGATCAAAGTGCCCGATTGCTAAAAGCCTTACACCGATTTATAAATATAATTAAAAGCGTTCAGGGCATTAAAAGTGTAACGTGAGATATGGCTGAAACTACACATAAAAGTTAGTTTATGATAGAACCGTTCAGCAGAGGGACAAAACGCTGACAAAACGCCGACGCATGCGCGACAGTGACATGTGTATCACAAGTGGTGGTACTCCTGCTGCTTCTCCAAACTTACTGTAGGTAATACATGGAATACTGATAAATATCTCATACGATTGCAGCTTAAAAAAATCTGAACTATCCCTTTGAATGCAAGCAAGTCTTTAACTTGACCTGACTTGTGCTCATACTCTTACAGGCTACATTTTAAGCCATTGACCTCAGACTTGTATGATTTTCAGAGTCCAGAGGACAAGAGAGTGGCTACTTCTCTCCAGACAGAAGAGGTGATGGTGAGCGCCAGGAGGATGTCAACAAACGGCCGTATCGTTACTACGAAAGGGGGCATCCTCTTCCTAGCAACTATGTTCCTGAGCCTAAAGCCTGCGTCCCCTACAGGAACGTCAACCTCGGCCTGCCCTCTCAGAGGAGGAACCCAGAGACATATATGCTGGAAGCTTGGAGAAGTGAATCTCCAGAGAGATACACGTACCACTCCAACTTTAGACGAGGAACTGATTCAGAGAGGAATTCACCAACACGTCACAGCTCTGTGAGCCCAGAACGCTACAAGCTAAGTGAATCTCCAGTGGGAACCCAGCGAAGGAGCTCTGTCTCCAGGAGTCAGGCTCGGTCTCACAGCTCATCTCAGCTTCCATCACATGGTCCTTCTAGTCACACATCTGGCAGGTCCAGTCCGTCCCGCAGGAGGAGGTCCATTGCCTCTCGGACTGTCTCACCATCTAGGGCCACCCCTTCTCACAGGCACACAGACTCTCTACATTTACAGAATGGCGTATACGAAGCTCAAAAGGGCCGAGAGCTGAGGAGTCCATCACAAGCTTCAACCAAACATAGTTTGGACTCTGAGAAACTCTACAGGAATCTGGAGTCCATCTCCCGCCGTGGATCCTCAGCCATCCAGCAAAACTCATATCAGGGATCTCAAGCATCTCCTCGAACAAGGACGGCTGTCAACAGCTCGGTCAACACTCGCTCTCGCAACAGCCGTGAAGTGTCACCAGCCAGGAATGGCTACAGCACACACAGCCACACCCCACAGAGGGAGCCCAACTCAAGAGACAGCATACTGAGCCCTTCTCAAGGCTCCTGGCAGGGGTCTGCGCACTCTTTACTCAGCCTCCCACCCTCTCCTGGTTCCTCTGCATCAAGACGAGGTGCAAACTCTCAGGGGCTCAGTGGTTCACTGTCGCATGTTGCAGTCACTGAAACTGATAAGAGCAATGAGGGGAATAATAGTGGTGACAGAAGCAGGAGCAGCATGAGGCGAGGGATGGAGGCCTTACTGATCTCTGAACCCGCAAAGGCGACAGTGGAGGTGGACGAGGTACGTATCAAGTATTACTTGTTTTTAGCCAGCTAGCGTGGTTATGGACAGCAATGTCAATCTGTCAACTACTTTAGTCCAGACTTAAATTTCATAGCAATGTATCCAATAATTATTTAGATATTTAAGACAGACATGCATGTTCCCAAGAGGATGAAGCCTACTGTGTTTGGGGATCCCATGATTTGTCCTCTAGCACCACCTTGAGGGTGACATTTCTGGTTCAGAATAAAATTTTGGTGGCTGCGCCATGCGTCATCAGTTCACGGTCCACACATGTCGTGCACTGGTGAGCAGCAACCAGAGCAGAAAGGATAGAATACAAAAAAAAATTCAAAAAGACTACGGAAAGGCTGGCATTATGTTCAGAATGAAGAAAATTGTATTTATTCATATTAGAGCTACATATATTTAAACTGGCCTATTGATTCCTGTCCCACCTGCTCCTATTGACTGTTTTTCCTGTCCCGTCTCCATACCACTTAACACATACTAAATCTTTCTGAATTTGAGGCGGGGATGACAATGGACGACTACATTATTCTGGCCAATATTCCAAAGATCCAGCGGGACTCAGAGGAGGAGCTTCCAGGAATGAGGTGGAGGAACCAGAGTCCCAGCCCATGCAGGGATCAGAAGCTTAGGACATACAGGTTGGTGAAACAAACAATATGCCCTTGGGGGTGGGTGTGAGGGTGGGCAGGGATTTGATCCTTTGCATTGCACATACATAGCACATCTGATATGTAATAAGCAGTTAATGCCCACAGCAAACTTCCACACAGATATCAAATCAAGACATCACAGCAGGGTACAGTACACTCTGCAGAGTTATGTACTATATTCTATCTTGTGTTGGCACAAATAGGGATAGGTCAAATAGCAAAAGAGCCTTTTATGCTATTATGATGCCTCACTTAAATGGTGACAGCATAAATAGCATGCATACTGCTATCTTTATTAAATCGAATTAGTCATGAGTCACTGTCATGCATGAATCAAGTATTATCACACGAGAGCGTGTTTTTATACTGAGTAGCAGTACAACAACATCAAAGATAATCACAGCTATATAGATGTTGCTTCTACAGCAGTTCCACTAGTGCCATTTATCAGTTAACAGTAATAAGTGACAACAAATTATGAGTTGTCTGTTTATTTCATCATTTTCTGGGACTGGACTGTTGTCAAGCAACACAAACATTTTCCTGCACACTAACATTAGCATGCTAGTTACTTTGTGTAGGTCTATACATTCCTGCAAAGGAGCTCTCCTTTAGTTGTTCCGGTGGATCCATAAAACTGCCTCAAGAATGTATCCAGCTTGCTCTTCTTAACAGACTGAATGTCCATGTTTAGTTTGTTTTTTGTTTTGTTTTTTTGGAGAGGGTGGTCAAACCAAACATTTTATGATAGCAGATATATGATGTTAGCATGGCTTCAAAAGCTAAACTACAAATAAATCAAAAATATGTTCAGGAAGCGATCTTATAATCGATCTGTATAAGCCATGTATATATGTATGCAAATTGTTATGTAGCCACAATATCACATATGCCCGTCATTGCAGGTACTTTCTCAGGTCAAAAGCTTTTCAAACAGCTGTTCTTGTATCCTACTCTGTGTACTTTATCAGATTAAACCATCTTTAAGCTAAACCATCTTTTAATCCTGTCTGTGATCTCTACCTGTTAGTCATAGTAACGTTAATGGTAACCGTTAGTAGCATACCTGTAAAGCAGAGTGATACACAGAGTGAAAAGTCCTGGTGCTGTTAGACTCTGTCTGCACTTATGGAATGTCTCGTGTCCAATCACATTTACTTGGCTGGAACTAACTGTTGTATAAACATCAATAATCGCCTAATTTTACACATGATCCATGATGATGAAGATACAGAAACAGAAAAATCCAACGCAATACTAGCATATTGTCAGTTTTCACAAATCATGTTTTCAGGGGAGCTCATGTCTTATTAAGAGGAGTCAGCTCCCCCCTGGCCCCTCTGTATTTCACACTCTGCTTGATGGTATCATGGTGTAGCATCAATTCATGGAGGGCCGCGACCGTGCATCTATTCTGCATTCCTAGTGTACGTGTTTCTTTAAAGTGTTCCTTTGGTGGTCGGAACATTAGGGAAAAAGTGGTGGAGCCAGTAGAAAAGACTTTGAAGATGCCTTTTGATCTGACCATAAATAATTACTTTAGTTATGGCTGAAGAAAAGAAGAGTGATCATGAAGCCTTTGCAGAGGTAAAGGAAAGTTCAGAAATTAAACAAATTATATAAATTGTGCCAATTTTATGTCTATATTTATGTTTATGTCTTTGTTGAAGATTCAAAAATATTTTTTTGTATTCAGTTTCTCTGCACAATTGACTGATTGTCTCTGAAGGTATCAAGATGAACCAGACATTTACAGTTCACGGCTGGAGGCAGATGAGAGGGGCAGAGGCAGAGAGAGAGGCAGAGACAGACGAGAGAAATGTAGAGAATCTGAGAACGGACGATCATCTCGCAGACAGTCAACCGCATCTCTTCATTCACAGGTATGATACAGCAGAAACTGCAGACTAGAGCTGCAATGATTAATCAATTAATCAATTAGTTGTCAACTATTAAATGAATCGCCAACTACTTATCATAGTAGATTAATCAGTTTGAGTGTCTAAATTCTCTTATTTCAGCTTCTCAAATGTGAATATTTTCTGGTTTCTGTAGTCCTCTATGACAGTAAACTGATAATCTTTGAGTTGTGGACAAAACAAGACTTTTAGGGACATCACATTGGGCTTTGGGAAAAATTGATCAACATTTTCTGACATTTTATGGACAAAACAACTAATTAATTAGTTGAGAAGATAATGGACAGATTAATTGCTAATGAAAATAAATACTGCAGACAAATAACACAGCTTGTGATCTTTTATCTGTCAAAGAGTTCAGATAATCAAAGTGGAAAACGCAGATCTTCAAAAGTGAAGGAGCGAGCTGTTCCTGAGCACCCGCAGACACAGGTGAGCACGGTCCCATGACTTTCTGCATCTGTATGAATCACATGAGTGTTTGGAGGAAAATGGGTCATTCATACATTCATTCTAAAGTAGCTCTCTGATATTTATTTCAGCTCTTTTACCTCAGGCGGCGCTCTCTCAGAAGCACCTTGCAGGCAAAAAATCCATTCGTTAGCACTCCTGTGTTTTAGGGCAGCATGTTCATATGATTTATCATCTGTATTAATAGATTCTAGGATGGTATGAGCCGCTGCATTCTGCTGTGTCAGCACTGCACTGTCATGCCTAAAACCGCTGAGTCAGCAAACACAGAGCAGGAGGGATGGTCACAAAATAAAACATTCAAAATTTTGTTATTTCAGTGCTGCATGCTTCCAAACACCAGTTCACTCACCCAACTTAAAAGTTTATCAGACAGGGCTTGTACTCAAAACTTTTTTGCACTGTAAATAATTTTGACCTAGTTGAATTTAAAAATGTTAAGTTAACTGAGGTTTGGTTGAATAATTAGTTTAAAGTCTGACTGGAGTTGTAAAAACCAATCGAGTCAACAGAAAACATGTTCAGTAAGAAATTAAATTGAACCAACAACTGTTCAGTCACACTGACAAATATTTCAAACTAATCTGATTTCCTTTTAGATTTTTGAAGAGTCAGAGTTGAGGAATGAGTGTTTGTTTCAAGTGAACAAAAAAATATTTATGTCATTCTGACAGTCCTGAACATTTGTGTGGACGATATGCAAAACTTGTTTGTTGTGAATGAATTGAGGTTTGCAAAGATGAAAAATATGCAGTGGTTGGGAAAACCTGACAAAATATTTGAAATGATATTAATATGAACTAAGTGTGATTTCACTTTTATGAGTTCTTCATTGCACTAACATGCACGTTTGTCTCCCTCAATGTCTCCTCCTCATATATACTGGACAATATGGTGCATGCGTGGTAAGTATTTTATTTTCTGCTCACATAGCACCTGCTTGCTTTCAAGTCAGTGCAATGGTGATTCATCAGTTCCTCTTTCTCTTCCTGTTTCTCACTGTTAAACAGTAACAATCAATGTTTGCAAAAAACTGCTCCTCTTCCTTTTTAATGTTCGTGTATTTCCTATTTTTTATACTTTGAAGTCTTGCCTGCTTCCCTTCTCTGAATGATGCAGTTCTCTCACAGACACGACAGACCTCTTCTGGCAATTTCCGTTTCCTGTCATTTCACGGTAAAGTGTGAGACAGAAACCACTACAGAATGCTCTCAAAGAGCTTCCTCTTGATACTCTAATTGCAGGTGTTGATACTTGAAGGGATGGATGTGCAGACTGGATGAGCATGGCACGGTAAATGGACATTTTTTTTTAGGTCGCTCTACTACTATATCTTTGAAACAGTCATTGTCTATTCTAGTTCCTGCTGTAACCACAGATTCACAGCCTGACAGACAGCACACAACACAAGAACGAGACTTGACCTCTAAACTGTCTATAAAGACGTCCACACACTATAGTAATGAAAATGTCAATTGATCTATTTAACACATTCAGACTAAAATGGATTTAATTTTGTTCATGTTTACTGTGTTTTGCTCAGTGGAGGAAACACTGGTTTGTTCTGGGTGATACTTCACTGAGGTTCTACAGAGATTCGGAGGCTGAGGAGGTAGGACCTGATCATTTCTTAGATGTTAACCTACACCGATTCATTTCAACCTGCGAAGAGTAATTTGAAAGAGTTGTTATGCAGGTTTTGTCACCATAACATGACCAATGTCACCGGTTTTCGTACAATGATTCAATTCATGCTTGCTGGTTTTTTGGTTACAGACTAATTTGAGTAAATTTAAGCTTGTCTTGTTGTGGTGCAGTCAGATGATCTGGACGGTGAGATCGAGCTGAGATCCTGTGTGAACGTGTCAGACTGTGATGTAGAGAGGAACTACGGACTCCAAATAAAAGTATGTGTTTGCTGTACTTGTGTGTTTTGCTTCTTGTGTTGTACAGCGCACCATCAGACAGATGGACAGTCAGACACCCCTCATACACACCTCCTCCCATTTCCACATCATTGACATGTTCAGCTACTTCCTGTTTAACAGTGTGTGTGTGTGTGTGTGTGTGTGTGTCTTTGCACTGTCTTTTGATCTCCTCCAGACAAAGAGAGCAGTGTTCACTCTCTCTGCTACGACCTCCAGAATACGGCGGAACTGGGTGAAGTTACTGAAGCAGGCGATCCAGAACAACACGCAGTGAGTCTGACTTTACTGGGAGACACTGGTGCAGGAAGTATTCACGTCCTTTACAGCATCAACAGTACTACAGAGGAAAAAAAAAATACAGCCGTCAAAAGTATCAGCACTTCAGTACTTTTTCAAAACCACGTTTAAAACAATACAATATGAGTTAATTTTAGTATCAAAGTACTGAAGCTATTTTTAAAAATTATCTAAGTGCTCATTCAATACCTGAGTTCAGTTCAGCCTTTATTGTCCTGCCTGAAATTTGGCTCGCAGCAAAACCAGACAGTGTTCAGTGACTTTTTCTGAACCAGCACAGTGTGCAGATTATTAATAGAAAAAATAACTAAATAAATAAATCTATTTTGTGTGCCGAGGACTTTTTTTCTTTTTGCTGTGGTATCAAAAGAGGTACTGGGTCTTTTTTTAATACTAGTATTAAAGTTTAAAGTTTATCAAAATTTAAAACTGGTATTGTGACAATTCTAGTAAAAATACTCTATTATAAGTATAAGACTTGGATTGATATGTTTCTTATAGTATTATTATAGTATAAAAAATGTGTTCAATGCAGATACATGGCCATTGAGACAGTTACATTATTGTATATTAAATGATTTTAATATTATTGCAATTCCTCAGCATGTAGCTGATTCAGTTGTTGTTTTTTATATAGTGTTGTGTAGATTAATAACAACACATCATACTTTATAAACTCATCATATATATTTTATGTAAAATCTTGATTTGTATTGTAACTCATAACTAAAGTTGTCACATAAATCAGTAGTAAAAGGTACAATTTTTCTTCTGTTACTGCTTTGAGTAGAAATGTGGCATGAAATGGAAATACTCACCCAAAATGTGTACTTCAGAACAGTACTAGAGAAAATGTTCTTGGATACACTCACCTCCTGCTGAGGAAGTACTATATCAGGAGCATTTTGAGGCCGGTGTGCAAACATGAAAAAAATTACAATCACAAACAAAAGTACAATGTAAGACTGCTTATGATGTATATATATTATTTATTCATAAATAAAATTGATTCAATAAATAAACAGAAAAAAGTTGAAAACATAACATTTAAAGGAAGTTTTAATGTTTTCCAATAAAGGTAAATCAGCTTTATTTATCATATACACAGTCATACACATACAGTGTATATAGTGAAATGAGTATGTTGCATTTGATCCAACTGAAGTATTAGCAGCAGTGGGCAGCACCCGGGGACCAACTCCACTTCTAAGCCAGCACCTTGGTCAAAAGGACTGACACAATTCATTAGTCTACATACAGTGTAAACTTGCTATTTACTTTTGCTATTCAGTCTTACAGCTTCTGGAATAAAAACAATATCGTAAATACCCAAAAGGTGCCAAATCAATCATAAATTAACTTCATGAGATTCTAAGTTCATTCATATTTTCACTGCAAGGTCCATTTAGTAGTTATTTTGGAGCTTTTGATCACAAGTGAAATTATAATCAAATTCTCATTTGATCTGTCATATTTTATTACAAATTAATAGTACTGTAAGTAGTAATGATTAGATTCCAAAAAAAAGGACATCGTAGGTGGTGAATACTTGACGTTAATAATATTATTCCTGCAAAATATGATAAAAATCATATCCTCAATCTATCTAAAGCAACGGCTTTCATTGACCTAAAATTCCTGCACACTGTAAAGAAATGCAGCCGATGTGATTGGGTGGTCCGTCTGTCTGCGGTGAACCCCCTCTATCATCTTTCTTCTGATGTGTAACACTACCCTCTTGTCTGTCCCTCATTCTGACCTCAGCCAATCAGACACCGGCAGCAAGAAAGAGAACCCCCTGTCCCGCCAACCGTCGTCATGCCAACCCCCTGCTCAGTTCACCTGCAAGGACTCTGGCTATGAACCTACCACTTCCACCTCCACCACAGCTGCAAACTCCCATCGGGCCAACCACCACCACCAAACTGTAGACGGGGATCTGGACGCAGACTTGTCTCCGGCCAGTCAGAGAGAGGAAGGAGAGGGTTGGGACCGTGAGCAAGCGAAGCGATTGGAGGAGAGGAACAAGTGGTTTGAGGAGGGGGTTTCCTTCAGTGAGATGGGCAGCAGGTGGGACTCCATGGAGCTGAAAAGGGGGAGTGTACCAATCCCTGTTATTGACACCATGGACTCAGAGGTCAACCTGAAGTGGGCAGAATTCGAGGGGCTGACGTTTAGGGACATGAGCGCACAGTCTCTCATTGGTGCCCAGGCTTATCAGTCAAGCACCGCACAGGCATCGCAGTCTCTCATTAGCTCCCAGGCATATCAGTCGAGCCCTGAAGAGGCCGAACACTCTGTCACTGTATCAGAAACAGATATATCGATTTCAAAGGGGGCTTCTCCGTTCATAAACGGAGATCAGACCATTCAAACAAACACAGCAGAAGCGCTTCAAAAGGAGGTAAGAAAGAGCTTACTGTCACTCAATTGAGAAAAGTAAAAGAGTGGCATTCCTCTAATGTGTTTTCAATACAAGGAAATTATGTCAAATGGATAGTTTTGATTTTATTAGTGGGGTTGTATAAGGTATGCCCCCACTTTGGAGTATCAGCATGGAAGCTAAACAATGTACTGCTGTGGACAAGGTTGGCAGCAAAATGCGTTTTAGCCACTTAAAAAAGGTTCACTTAAAATCAATATCAGTTTAACTCACCTTTACCCCTTTACCCTGCCAACAGGCAGCCCTTTTTTATTATTTTTACAGGAAACCACTGTCATACAATATCACACTCTCTATGCCAACCAGACTCCTTTGGCAAAATCTGTAATTTTATGTTTAAGAACAGAGGAGTCGCTGGTCTACTGCTGCCTTGATCAGTTAGCTTGTTTTGTTACTAAAACACAGAAGTCACACAATTCCACATACAAACAAACAGATCGAGGCAGCAGTAGACCACCACTTTTCAAGTGGACATTTTTAAAGTGGGTAAAATAAGCAGCAGCAGTACATTGGTTACCTTCCATGTTCCCCTCTCTGCTTCTCCAAACTTGGGGCATGCTGACCACTATCTAATGTAGGTAATACACTGACCATGTATAAATGCCTCATATAAACCCACTGCAAAAAACCCAGACTATCCCTTTAACATCCAGTGGTGATGTGCATCTCACTTTTAGCCGTCCTCCCTTTCCTCCCTCCATATATCCATCCCCCAGGCCCTCTCTCTTCGAAAACAGGTGGAGAGCATTAAGAGGGAGCGTGCAGCCATGGGCATAGAGGTGGACAGTCCATGTGGCCCCGGGGCCCCCTGTAGGGCCAGACTAGAAGCCATGGAAGTAGCCCATCGGAAAGCACTGCAGGAGCTGCAGGAGAAACATGCAAAGGAGATCAGGGAGCTGGAGGACCAGAGAGACAGGATGCTGCAGGAGGAGAGCCAGACAGCTGCTAAAGGTAAAGCAGGAAATACAGCTGTGTCAGGCAACGGAGGCAGGCAGTGGGGACAGTCTGACACAAACTGAAGGATAACTTTATCATTTTTCAACCTGGAAACTTTTCCCTATGCTTTTGTTTCAAAGTGCTGAATGGGGACAACAATTTTTCAAACTGGTTCAGTACTGAGGGAGACTACTGCAGCCACCAGCCGTAAAACAGGCTGCCATGTAATCTTTGCGAGCAATTTGCAAACCATATAGGCACATCCACTCAAAGTGCTTGTTTTTGTCATGGACAGATTATTATTATATTATTATATATTATTATAAGTCTGATACCATTATGGAAAGGATCCCGACAGAGATATTTTTAATACATGACAATTTTATCATCATTAATCACACTTTTAAATGGAGACAAAATGATAATATTAATATACTTATATACTAATAATATACTTCACTGCAATACATTAGAAAATATCAGTAAAGAAGTGAGAATCATCACGACAGATATCAGAGAAGCAGCAAGGAAAAACAGGGTGTAAAGCCAAAATAATTTCACATATAAGTCAGTGAATTAAAGGTTTATTTCATTCCAAACTAGAGTTGGTGATTGTTGGAGCAGTGGAAAGACAAGACAAGACATTTTGATGAGTTTTATTCAGTTTAGTTTAGTTGAAGTGTGTTTTACAATGATAGAATTACTATTTCTGTAAATGGAGTCTGATGGCTTTGCCAACAGTGTTAAATTTGCTGTTTCTGGTTGAACGAAGTGTATTTTATTCTTTAACAAGAAAGGTCTATCTCTGTTTGGATCCTTTTCATAATGTTGTCAGACACTTGACAACCTGAGCCTGTCAGTGGCAAAACAAACACTTTTAAGGGCTTTTCACATGGCACTTAGCCCCAGCCACAAGGTTCGCCCATAAGGATTATGTTGTAGCCTGTTTGATGGCTGAGAGCTGCAGCAGGCCAGCTCAGTGCTGGATCCTTGTTAAACACCACAAAAATGTGGGAAAACAGTGTTCAGGTTGAAATAATAGTTATCCTTTCATTCTGAATGCATTGCCTCTTTCCATAAATAAATCTGGCTACCAGCTGCTTGCTGTATTTTATGAATTTATGTTATTTGTTTTTATTGCTGTGTGGAGAAGGTGAACACAGTTCAGATAGCTAATTAACTAACCGGTCATCACAGCTATGGAGGCACTGAGGGCAGCTCACAGAGAGGAGCTCGAGAGAGAGGTGGAAAAGGCCAGGAGGTTGTCTGGAGGAGCCGCACACGTGGATCCTTCATACAGAGGCCACATGTAAGTTTATTACAGTCGCCCTGTTATCATACTGAGAGCGTTTTCCGTCTCACAGGGTCCTGCTGCAGGCTTAAGATGTTCCACAGTCAACCATGACCCCGTGCATGATAGTGCATTATAATTCACTGCAGAACTTGTGTGTTTGTGCGTGTCAGACCCCAGGCGGACCACTTGCACAGTGAGTTAGATGTGCTGTCAGACCGCTACTCTCAGAAGTGCCTCCAGCTGAGCCGCACCGAGCAGAGCAGCAAGGGCCGAGAGACAGAGCTCAGTTGCAAGGAGAGAGAGCTGGAGCAGCTCAGAAGAGAGAACCAGGTTTATAAACATGGCAAACAGTACCATGCCACCTTATAGCATACTTGCCCACCTTTCCCAGTTTTCATTGCCTTGTCCCAGCTTCTCACAGAAACACAATTGTCAATTTTTCACACATTTTCTTTCCTCTTTTAAAGGAAAGAGGCACATTTTTTTAAGCGCAGTCTCACAAACGCCCTTTGAAAAGAATTTGTAAAATCTTCATTTTTGGTGTTATTGTAATCAAATTTGAAATGGAGCTAGGTAAGGCTAAAAGAGTGTCATTTATTGGTCATCTGCTGGCATCTGTTTGCAAAAAATGCCTGCTTACTACTTTGATATTTTCATTCTTGAAAAATGCCTGAGAATGTAGGAAACAAAGTCTATGAAACTCAGATTTTTCTGGTGCAGGGCCCACCCCCCACTTTGGCTTTGAAATGCTCCCTATATTTGAAGTCTCAAGGTTGGCAAGTATCAAATTCATTCATTCATCAAATTAAGTTGTATTAGTCCTTACAGGTTTAAATTGGATGTGGATCTGGAAACATTATAAGCTTCAGGGCTAACAAGCATGCTGATTTACCATATCCCTGCACACCATATAATTTGTGCTAAAAATCTCTTTTCAGGAGCTTAAGGCCAAGCTGGCAGAAGAGATCAGCCGCATGCGTTATTTCATCACAGGCCAGAGGTCGGACACAGTATCCCTTGGCAACACTGAGCGCTCTGCGTCAGAAGTTGAGGTATTGATAGTAATAAGTTCAATGCTTCTGACTAAAATTAGATCCTACATAACCTCAGCTCATGTGAAAGTAGGTGATACTAAAACATGTTCACCTCTCGCTGCACCCCAACCCACTTTACTGCACCTGAAACATTAACTTAGGCTTGAAGGACAAATGTTGACTTTACTGTCATTACGGGGAAGCAGAAAGCAACATTTGTATGACGTATGTGCTCTGGGAGTTTGAACCCACAACAAATTGATTGTTTTTTACTGTTTTGTTTCATATCCCCAGTAATGACTCCCCGTTGCAACATTGTCTCCTGTTTATTTTTTTCTGGTGGCCTCATTTGAGTTGACCATCTGTGGTCGGTCACATTGTAGTGCGGCTCATACTGCCCTCTACTGGCTGAATCACAGCGCTTCAGCACATCACCTGTGCTGCTGCACTGAAAAGCTTCATGATTTTTTGACTTTTAAAAAATACCTTTGTCAAACAATTGAGGAAACACAGAAAAAAACACAGTTCAGGTGTGAGTACAATACAAACAAAACACATGATAACCTTTAAAAAAAAAAAAAAAAAGGAAAGGAAACAATTCTCAAATCAAAGATAAACAACAGTTCTCCTGCCCCTCCACCAGTGCACAGAAGCCTCCCTTGAAAAAGAGATTGTTGATCTCAACAGGCTTTAACTGGTAAAATATAGGTCAAATAAATAAATAACTATAGCTGCTGTCACATAAATGTAGTGGATTAAAAAGGGCTAATATTCCCTCTGAAATGTAGTGGAGTGAAGGCTTAAGTAGCATGAAAAAAAAGTTAAGAAAAAATACCTCAAAACTGTAGATACAATATATGTGGAGTTAATGCACAGAGTTACTCTCCACCACTGTCCTTCATACATAATAACTTAACATATCTGTGAGCATTTTAAAAGCTCTGTCATAATATTGAGGTGTCACATTTTGTCTTTCAGACATTACTAAGAGCAAAGGACAATGAGGTGCAGTACCTTAAAAAAGAAATCAGCTGTCTACAGAATGAAGTGCAGTCTCTTACCAAGGTATGTTTTATGATCTGACATCTTGAATTACACAAAGTATGAACAATAATACACTCCCATATGTTGTATATTTACAGCTGTGTCTTCCTTGCTTTACTTTAATTGATCTTCCATATCTGTCCCAACCTTTACTCTAGGAGAAAGAAGCAGCTTATGAGCGTTATAAGGAGGCCTATGTGGAGCTGAGTAACATGAAGGGTCGTAGCCAGTTGGAGATGAGCTCCCTCAACGAACACTTGAGACTGGCGAATGCTGCACTTCAGGAGGGAGCGAGGCAGACCTGATCAATTGGGACAACCCACCAAAAAGAGCAAAGACAGCAAATCAGCATAAAATATTTATATTGTTATGACTTAAAACAGTCAGAATAAGAATCATGGCAAATATTGTGCCCTTAAACCACCATGCAAAGAGTTTAAAGAATAAATAACAACAAGTGTTTATCCATGTGTAATCGACTCTGTTTATTGAGTGACAGACAGACAAACATGCAAACAAGAGTGAAGGCGTAACAAGCAGTTTTGGCAGCCTCACATGATATGATATTTTTAAAAATGAAAACATAAATAGCAGAGGAGAGAGGGAGGAGATGGGTGGAGGTAACTGCATGTATTTGGAAGTCAAAGTGCCCCATCTTCTCCATCTTCCTTGTGCCAGCTGGTATGGATCCTGTGGATGTAAATAAAAACAACTGTTATCAGTTAGCACGCAAACACACCACAACCTCCACCCTCTGACATGTAGCTGACACACCCTTTACACATGGATAAGATTGTGCACAAGAAAGGGTCCTAGCAACAGTGTTTAAAGGTTAAATAAGGCGCGACTAACGTACACTTTTACTTTACCTTTTATGCTCTGCGGTTAGCTCAGTCATCATCGTCGTCATCCTCAGGGACAAAGATGTCATGCTCCTCCAAGAGAGCTGCAAAGTTCTTGCTGATCAGAGTTCCCACATACAGGAACGGCACCACCACAACTGTCATGCGAATGAGCCCAAACGGTGTCTGAAAAACATTAAATTAAGAGCTTATTCAATGGGAGACACATGATTACTATCAATTTTAATCCTTGCCTCAATTTACTTTGGGATATTTTGGTCCAGATTTCTGATTAGTATGGGCCGCCGTGTCACCAGAAGCTGAATACAAAAATATAATCTTCAAAGAGACTACAGCAGAGCGGACAATCTCCGGCAGCTGCAACACAGCTGGATCCAGCAGAGATAGATTTTGGGTGTAACAAAGCTGGAATTTGTTGGCAGCGGGTAATGCAAAACTGTTCACGTTCATAACTGCAAGAATCTACAATCATATCAAAGCATTTTTATTGGGAAAGCTTTGAATTAAAACACAATATCCACTGACAGAATTGGGGCTTCACGGTAGGTTCTCCTTTTCTACCTAATTACTAACTTGAGGTCCTGTTTTGAAAAGATCATGTGCCAAAATTCAGTTAAAGGGCCTTCATCATCTCAGTACATATTCCTACATTATGTGCTTAATCAAATTTCCCACAGCAATATCGGTCCTGGTAGTATTCTAGCAATGGAAGACAGACACATTTGCAGAGAGACTGAGAGGAATGTGGGGTTAAAAGAGGCCCCACAGCAGGTTAGTCCAGCAATGGGTGGGGCAACAAATTGTTTTGGACAACATATTTCTTTCACTTTGGCCCTTCGCTGTGGCCTTGAGAGAGGTTCTTCTGTTATATTCCAGCGATACTGAATTGTCTATTGACATCTAAAACATGCAGGGCAGGGGTACTTGAGGACCAGGGTTGAGAAACACTGCTCTAGTCAACACTAAAATATCCACTTATTTCTGTTATAGAGTTTATTTTCACAGATTGTATTTTTTACAGTTTATATGGAACATCCTGTTTAAGGCTGGGCAATATATCAATATTATATACAGATGTCTTGGTATTAGACTGGATATTTCAGATTTTGGATATCGGCATATGGCATAAGTTTTGTCTTTTCCTGGTTTTACAGGTTGCATTACAGTAAAGAGATCTAATTTTCTGAACTTACCAGACTGTTCTAGCTGTTCTATTATTTACAGCTTAGTCATGTGAGCATCACTGATGATCATTTATCAAAAATGTCATTGTATTATTTTATGAAAGCACCAATAGATGCTCATCAGATATGATTATCATGTTTGCAGTATTAGATAATTTATGGTATGTTACTTTAGAGGAAATGTGTATATAGTGATATGTAATGTATATCACAGAATAGCCTTAAAATATTATTTGCAAGCCATATGGCCCAGCCCTTGCCCTGTACAGTAGACTGTACAAAGACATATATACATGCACACACTGTTCATAATCATCTGTTCTATGTCTATGCATTCACTATCTAGTTCCTTTGCACTATTTGTAATGTTTGCAAATATTGGTTATTGGTGCTTCTTTATTAGAGCTGAACAATTTGAAATTCTATTGAATTGCCTAATGCAATTTTCAAATCGCAGGAGCTACAATATTTGTTAAATGTGTGTCAAGAATACTATTAAAAAATATCATATAAATATAATCATAAAATAAAATTCTATCTATCCATCTATCTATCAATACATACTATATAAAATAATTTTAAATTATTGTGCTGAATATATGTTCTGGCCTACATATCATAAACCAGACTATAATAAATAACATATGATGAATCTCATAAAATGAGACCAATGATGTAGAAATTTATTTCCTATACTATTGTAAGTCATACTGCAAGTAGATACTTTTTCAAAAACGTTCAGCCCTAGTGAGCATATTGTTGTGTACAGCAGTCCTATATATTCCTCAACTTTATTTGTTTAGCATTGAAATTATATTCCTGTATAAGTACCCTTCCCCTGAGAGCAATGGAAAAGTCAAATTCCTTTTATATGTACTGATACGTGACTCCCAGGCCCGTATCCTTAATTTTCCTCGAGCTTTCCTGCTATGACAATCAGAACCAGAAATCAGAATCAGAAACGGTTTTATTGCCAAGTAGGTTTTCACTTACAAGGAATTTGTTGTGACATGTTGGTGCATACAAACATAATACTAGAATATAAATAAAGATTAAAGCAAGTATTGTCGGTAAAAAAAACAGCACAGCTACAAAATAACACACTACAAGATGTGTAATATTCAGGTCAAATTGTTATGCGCCGAACAAAGCAATTAATGAAAAGCAAATCTTATACTAAGAAATTATTTCAACTGCTTATGTAAAATATACCTTTTCATCGAGAAATGTATTTGTATAGTAATTGTGCAATTACTTCCTGATAAAACCTTGACGCTTATGTAAACACATGTTCATTGGCTGACTTGAGTAACCGAGAACGTATCCTGCATTTCTATTGGCCCCAGCTGCTGTCAATTCAGACTTAAATCCCGCCTACGCCTGTCACTCATTTTTTGTCGGTTTTCAGTCCGTAACCAAGGCAGAAAAAAACTCACTTTATCCGGTTTCGGTAAGATTGCCCCCGACGCCGTCGATACTGCGGTCCTGCATTGAGTCGCCCTGGATATGTTTGATGTTTTCAAGCCGGTGTTACGGCTCATTATCCCCATATTTTTGGCGGAAAGCCGCAGAGGGAGCCGCAGTATACTCGTCGCCATTTTTCCAGAATATGATCAGCAGGGTGGGACTGGGATGACTCTTATGGGCGTGTCTTGACGTTTGAAAAAAAAAAAAAAATAGTTGTCTAGAATTTCGATGCTTCGATTGCATTAATCAGCAATTGATTAACAACCAAAGAGGTACAAGGAAAGTCATGAAAACACAAAGCACAGAGAAAAACATAGTTTGTGACAGGCCAGGGCCCTCTCTTTAGTCTATTAATTAAAATTAAAATGAAATCAAATTAATGAATTTTGAAAGGTGTTTGGAGGTGTTTTTGTTCGTCATACATTAAATTAAAGTTTCTGAATATGATGATATACTCATCATTTCTATTTATCAATTGACCTACCCACAAAATGTTTATCTACCAAGGTCCAGCTTTAAAAGAACCTCTGTGTGAAACTAGGAAAATTAAAAAGGAATTTGCAACACAACAGAACATTTTTCAGTTAAACAATAAAAACAATTTATTAAACAGATATGTGGTGAAAGCATTCCAAATGCAGTTTGGATTTTGATACAATCCACAATTCACTTGTATTGTACAAAATGGTCAAATGCAAAACCTTTTTCCAAAAATAGTTATTTCCTGTTTTGTTTTGTTTTTTTCTTTTTACTGAACATTGTAAACACAGCCAGCAAGCTGATGGACACTGAAAGGACATTCTTTTACAGATTTCAATGAGCAGAGTACATACCAATGAAATGGAATATAAAACCATAAACACATTTTTAATTATACATAAAAATAAAGCATCTGTACATATTAAAAATAAACAATGAAATCGGTAAGCGAATATACCTTAATCAGGAACTACAGAAAATAATTCCTTAACGTGGTCACTTTTTTGATTATCATGAGGGTCAGTGTATCTACAAATTAAACCAAAAAATATTAAGGCTTGGGAGAGATGAGAATCTTGGAGGATCTTTCTATATATATGCGAAAGTTATCAATTACAAGTGTAAGATGTGTCATTTAACTCAAAGGTTTATTGTTAGATTTTAATTTATTGATAATATTTTTAGGTAGAACTGTTAAAGAATGTACAGTAAATATACCTCTCTATGTCACTTCACAAACAGATGCGACTTAACACAATAATGTTCATGTACCTTTTGTTAAAACCTTGATGAAGTTATTTAAAAACGTAAAACATGATATTTCCTGATATTTTGATTGCGTGGCGTTACGTCACCGAACCGACCAGCGCGCGAGGCTCTGCAGCACTTCCTCGAGGTGCAGGCACGAGGGTGCGCTCAGCGGTGACGCGCACGGAGGGGAAGTGGAAAGACGGAAGAACGGACGTTGAATAAACTTGCCAACTTCTAGCTAACTGGCTAGAAATACAGTTAGATAATATGTTACAGAAGAGCTGGTTACTCATTTCGATATAGATTTAGTTCGCTAACCTACCGGCCCTGTCTATATTCAGTCACCGCCCTCTCAGCTCGACACACGACACGACCAGGGGACTCCAGCTCCAGTTTTCAAACAGACGTTACACTTCAACCGACCCGAAGTCATCCACCGTTTCAAACTCACATTTAGCTGCTGTTAAAGTGTTATTATAGCCAGTACACTGTTCTAACGTTACACACAGGCAGGTCGCTTGTTCAGTGGGACTCCTGCTGTTTTTGCTTGTCGGAAAAGTTGTCCGCGGCGGTGGTCTGGTGGTGGAGGAGCCGACGAGGCCTGTAGTGGAGGAGGCTGCATGTGTGAGGACTGTAACTGACTCACACAACGTTAGCTCGACATGTCGGCCCAGGCACAGATGCGAGCGATGCTGGACCAGCTCATGGGGACCGGGAGAGACGGTGAGCACAGCTGGATGTGGTTGAAATTTGTGTCTGATAACATCAGGACAGGAGTTTGTGTTGTTGCTAACATTAGCTGCAGAGCTAACCAGTCTGCCAGACAGTGACAGTGAGGAGGCATGCTTCTCAACCGAGCTAAACTAGCTAACATGAGGATAGCTAGCCGGCTAGCTACCTGTTGTATTTGAGTTTATATGGCAAGTTAAGCTGTTGCGAACATGTAATTCATAAAACATATTAATAACATTTTAGCGTCCTACTTGGTCATGGGCAGTATGCTGTTTTCTTCGTGGGTCTGACTCTTGCTACCAGATGTTGTCATCTTATCAGACTCTGTCAGACAGCGAACTAAAGATTTTACTGGTAATGTATAAGGTGGATAACCATGGCGTAAAATTAGCACCAGCCACCTGCCAAATGCCGGAGAAAAGGCTTTACTCACCAGGCAAAAAACAATGGTAAGCTAGTGAATGACTTATAATATTTCAACATTAACTATCCGTTCGACCAGTGAACAGAAAAGTTAGATTTGCACCCTGATGTGTGACTCAGTCGTGGAAAGTCTCCACCTCAATGATACAGGACTTTTACTGCTAGGTGCCGTACAGATAAAATCATCAGCCAGTAATGTGTCTGTCTGCTGTTCTGGTTTTCTTTTTCAAGGAGATACCATGAGGCAGAGAATCAAATTCACGGATGAGCGAGTCTGCAAAAGTCACCTCCTGGATTCATGCCCTCACGACATCCTGTCTGGCACTGTGAGTATCATATTTATATACACACCTGTGCACAGGGAGCTTTAACATATATCATACACACTGCAGTTATTAAATTTGGACAGTTGTTGTCATTGATTTTGGGTCTATTCCAAAACATTGAACCCAAAGTGATATGGTGATTATAAGCTTAAAGTGCTGGCTTTGTGCTTTTAGGGTGCACATCTTTGTATTGTGTGATCAGTATCTACCAAATTTGCATATAATGATGTCCACAGTAAAACACTGTGATGGACAGTGATACTGTTGCTGGGTCTAAAAAGGGTCCTCATCTAAGCACCACATCTGTAACTTAGTTGTGTTTAAAAATAAAATAATAAACCTGACAAGGCGACTTCGTGCAATAACCATTAGCAACAGATTGTTTTTATTTTCTTTCCTACGTGTCACAAACAGAAGTTAGGCAACACCTCCATGGCAAGTCTAAGGGAACACACTATCTTAAATACAGAGGGCTTTTAAATCAATATGTTATGATGGCCGAGTGCTCAGTGATCAATGGCTGTTGAATCGAATCACAATGGACGATAACATTATTCATTTACATTTACACTATACTATAGTGTAGGATTTTTTTTCATGCATAGTCCTCAAGACCATGCAGCAAGTCAGTGATTGTAAAAATACAGTCAAGACTACAAAGAGCCTTCTTTTTATATGTCCATCATTAAGAACAAATTAAAAGGGTTACAATTCCAATGTGATGCATTTGATTTGAATGTCAACATCCTTAAATTAAAACTGAAAGTCAGCAATTTAACCTCAAAATCACTATTTATTTTCAAGTACAAAACCACTACAAAAATATACTTGTTTCAATACTTTATGATAACACTTTATGTAATTAGATAGTATGGTTGCAGTGAAGTAATACAGTCGGAGTGAGCACTGTAATTCAAGTGATAACACATTACAGTCCCTAATGCAGTGCAAAACATTGGGGAATTATTGTCTCAACAAAAAGATGGAGCATACGAACACAACACATGATGTCTTTGTGATTTCTGCAGAGAATGGACCTGGGAGAGTGTATGAAAGTCCATGACTTGGCCCTCAGAGCAGACTACGAGATTGCCTCTAAGGAGCAGGAGTACTTCTTCGAACTTGATGTGAGTCATAAACATTTACATCGACCCAAACACCTTTTCATGTATAGCTTTTGAAAAAAATTTTTGTCTTCTGTGATTCCACTGTAGTCACTGAGTAATATAAAGATATTTATAGCAGAGAGTACAAAATTAACACCTGCCAAGTGCCAAATGCCCACATAAAAATAGGGTTTGACCAGAAATAAACTTGGGTCGCTGGCCAGTTAGCTGATGGTGTATTTTTTGATTCATCGTGAATGTCAAACTTAAATCACTTGGTCCTCTGTGATTCTTGAGGCTTGTTTATAATGATATGACCCTTGCTGTCTTATTGTATCTCATAAAACATTGTGACATTCAGATGTGAGCAAATCGGTCCCAAACACTACCTGTGAGGTTGTGTTCAGGAAAATGATGCACATTCCTGTTACACTGCTTTGTAAAATAAAGTCACAGTCATCATAATTCAGGGTAAATGATTGTTATTCTGATAACCTGTTTGGTAAAATTCTGTTATTTTAAACCATTGTGCAGTCTTAAAACTCTCAGACACGTTACTCAAGCTGGACTTAATGGATCATATTTCTTCTTCTCACCCGTACTTGCAACAACGCCAACGCAGCACCTTATTTTTTCCCTCACAGTTCTATTTTTGGTCTCAAACCCACCAAGTCCAAAAGTGCATATCCTGACTTAAACTGCACATCCTCATTTTGGAGATTGTCTGTTATGAATCCTTCATTACTACCCTAAAGCTTACAAATGGCTCTCCTGTATCTAAACCATCAATTGCACAGTTTACAATCATTCAGACTGACAAGGTTGCTTTCATGTCACACCAAGGATGGCATGCTAGATCACGGTAAATTAATTCAGACTGTGAGATGACAACTATCCTGCTTTCTTCTGGATGGTTTTCATTTACACGGTTCACCTGGTAATGTGATGATTGCAGACGATGAAAATCAGAGCTGATGGCCCAGAGTTGTCTAGACTAGGGGTCTAACTTATAAGCAAGACATGCTCCAGCTTTTTATTTGTGCCTCTCTCATTTCCAAAAATATCATAGTTTGGTCTAGGAGGTGCTGATGAATTGTGACTGACTGCGTAAGAAGTTGGATGTCTAATTTGTAAGGACAATTGAGAGCAGAGTAAGAGAATGGGCAGGCATAGATGTGTCAGAGGATGATTGGTGTGAGTGCAGTGGATAAACACACACTTCATAGCAGACAGATGCGGAGAATATATATTAGCAATACATTACACATGAAAAATTCATCTAAGAAAGATTTTTCCTGATCAGTTTTATTGAATTGAAGTTTTACACCCCCACAAAAACTCATTTATTGCATATGTTTTCTGGTAGGCTGCTGAGCACCTTCAGTCTTTCATCGCTGACTGTGACCGCAGGACCGAGCTGGCCAAGAAGAGACTAGCCGAGACACAGGATGAGATCAGTGCCGAAGTGGCTGCAAAGGTGACAAACTCACTCTTGACATTGCTAATGAGATTATTATCAGATATTTATGAATGCTGTGCTCTTCATCACTTGCTCATCTTATTTATCAAGAATCTGTGCAAAGTTACATTTTTTACAAGGTGGAGCTCATTTTTATCCCTGTTTGTCCTTCCATTAAAAGGCTGAACGTGTCCATGAGCTGAACGAAGAGATTGGAAAGATGCTGGCCCGGGCAGAGCAGCTTGGGGGTGAGGGGAATGTAGATGAAGCCCAGCAATTACTGGAAATGGTGGAGAAGACTCGTGCTTTGAAGAAAGAAGCAGAGGTCAGAAATTAAATAACTGCTTTTTTGTTACTAATTTATTATAAGATGTTAAATTTCTCAACTATACCTGAATAAATGTATGTATGATTTACTGATGACATTAGTTATTGTTGTATTTCCCAAAATGGCCTACACTCATGTCCAGGTTCTATCATGCAGTCTTGATAAAATAAGAGGCAATAATAATAATAATTCAGATCTTTAGGGTTTTTTAATGGCATGTCTTGAATTTATTTGTCCTGTCTTCATGATTACCGTCTGTTGTGGCAGGATGTGTACAGAAACTCGATGCCAGCCTCCAGCTTTCAACAACAGAAACTACGGGTGTGCGAGGTGTGCTCTGCCTACTTGGGTCTTCACGACAATGATCGTCGCCTTGCTGACCACTTTGGAGGGAAACTTCACCTCGGCTTCATTGAAATCCGTGAGAAGCTTGAAAAGCTAAGGGTAAGAGTTTCACTGGAAATGGCATATACAGAACTGCTTGAATTTGCATGAACTTTCGGTTTTGTTTTGCATAATGATGACCAGCTGCAAGTATTTTTCACGTTCATGCTATTTTTGACTCGTACAGAAAGCAGTTATAGAGAAACAAGAAAGAATGCGAATGAGAAGACGAGAGGAACGTGAAAAAGAAGATGAAAGAGAGAGACAATGGGAGTTGGAGCGTGAGCGAGAACGAGAGCGGGAACGAGAACGTGAAAGAGAGCGAGAATGGGAGAGAGAACGGGATAGGGAGAGGGAACGGAGGAGGTAAGACAGAGGCTTACACTGTTACTGTGTACAAATAAAAAGTTCAGCATCATCTGGAAACTGATTTGTTTTTCTATCTTAGGTCAAGATCTAGAAGTGGAGACCGATACAGGTACGTCTGTTTTGACCAGAATCACTTGATAAGTTCTTGTTTATGTCATAATTTCACAGAATATACACACTCATGATGCGATGTAAACTTCCTAAACCTTAGGTATGGATGCAAGTTCCACACAGGATTGGCATGTAGTGGTTTTGTAGGAATTTGTGAGTGTTCATTTGTAGGTTAGTAGAATACATTTATTTATTGCACTGAGTAGTTTTAGCATTGCAAAATATTCACACAAGGTTATGATGGTTTACAAAGCCAGCTGTGATACAGCAGTGTTGTTGAATACTCAGTAATCAGGCATAAAGACTGTTTTGCTGGGAGGTGAGAAACCATTCAGACTCTGACATGGATCTAATGCACTGCCACCACAAACATCATAAAAATGCTTTATGGAAATTATGTAATTAAAAAAAAAATACCTTCAGGGAAAAAGAGCAGATGTGCTTTGTCACTCAGCAAATGTCATGTGTTAAATTAATGTGACAAATGTGTGTGCTGTCATCTACTAACTAAACGGATCATGAGACAAGATGCATCAGGACGCTTCAGCTTAAAAGCCTTTGTCTGAGAATCTACAGCTGAGAGCAATGAGCCTGTTCTTTTTTTTTTTTTAGTTATGTTCCATTACACTCGATAAGTTTTTCTCTTTTTCCTAAAGTTGGATGTTTGAGCTTGTTTGACCATAACATTTTATTTATTTATTTATTTATTGTATTCGTGTATTTATTTATTTTCACATTTTCACAGTTACATGCTGAAAATTAAAAGTGCTCACTGAGACGTCCTGCAAGCATAATTGGTGACATCACAACCAGTTTGGAAGGCAATCTTGGTCTAATTTACAACTTATACAATTAAAAACTTCAAGCCGCCAGTGCACATAAACTTAGAAATGGTCTTAAGAGTGACATAGGAAACATCCATTGTCTAGCAGGAAAACCTTAGAAATTAACTTCATTGTGGAACAAAATATGACACATTGCCCCAAGCAGACAATTTGTATGTGTCTTGATACATTTCTGGAGGGGATCTCTAAACCTTAAAATCTTTTTTCTCCACAAAATTATTTTTGCAGGGATGGAGGCAGTTCTTCCTCCCATCGCTCAAGACGCCATCGCTCCTCTCGTTCCAGAGAAGAAGGTGGAGATCGGGATCGTGAGAGAGAGAGGAAACATCGACACAAGGACAGGCATCGCTCGCGCTCCCACTCTCACAGACGCAAAAAGAAGAGGTGCGGCTTTTATCCACCACTGAAACTTACATGAAGCATCACTGGGACAAGATTAGTGGTCTGAGAGTGTAACTAATTAACTAATGTAACTCAGACACTGAACTGCACACATGATACAGTGTTTATATATCAGCTTTTCTTTGCCATTATTTTTTTATTATTTTTTTTTTTTTTACATTTTCTGACATTTATTGAAGTAAAATTAGAATTTTATCATATAAATAATTGACAGATTATTTGACATTGAAAAATTAACCTTATAATTATTAATAATTATTATTAAAAATTAATCTTATTTTAACATTACCACTGTAGCTTTAACATAGTAGCCACCAACTACCATCCAAGAATTAAAAGCTATAATTTTTGAATGTTATACAATATAGTTGAATATGGACATTATCACCAACTCCTTATTCTTGTTGCACTAAAATGTATCCAACTTTGTCACTGTGCAATTGCACGTTCATTGGTTACACTCTTGATAATGTGACTTTTGCCCAGACGTTGACTACATTTACATGCACCAAATATTCCAGTTTTTTCCCTTATTTACATGTCTAATGAAAATTAATATTCCACTAATATTCCCATTTACATGCAGCTGTGCATACACTGATTATGGAAAAGTGAACAGCTTGAGCCATTTTACACTTTGCGTCCGTTTTTTTTTTTGTTTTTTTTTACAGTTTTCCATTTGTGGTAGACCTGTTTGACCATGTCAATACAGCGTCCCTCTTTTATTCACTGAACCACCTTTTTGAAAGGGTCAGCATTGCAATGGTTTCGCATATCAAAAAAACAGTTTTTCATCATATTTAAAAGTAGATGTGTTTCTGGTTTGATTACAACACAGAGGTGACCATGAACAGGGGTTTTTACTGCAGTTTGCGACACAGGCCTTTTGCTTGTTAGGAAGTTTATTCTGAATACATTGTGCACATGTCCAAAGAATGCTCCTAAATCTGAACAATATCAGCATATACATCAAGTCTTAATTGGAAAATAATATATTTAGAAAGAGGCTAAAATCTGAATATCCAGAAGGAATTTGCTGCTTACGTGCCCTGTATCAAATTCAGAAGTCATTGAGAACCAGCTTTCTCCATAATAACACTTACCTTCTCATCCCAGTAGCAAAAACAAAACTTGTCCTGGAAGTGTCATTTCCTTTATGTGTGTGTTTTTTTTTTAAATATCTGTTGCTGTTGGTCTTTCTTAAGGTCCTCCAGAGACAGATCATCTCACACCCGTGAAAGAGAGCGCTCACCGTCCCAGGAGAAATGTGGAGAGGGATGGCGTGATGACAGGGCGGAGTACAGAGACTGGGAGGACAGGGAGAGGTCCCCCTCCGTGGACACGGGCAGGGAACGAGAGAGATCTCTGTCATACGAGCGGGACCGACGCTCTAGCTCCGAGGAGCGAGAGTCTGGGGAGATCTGAATAGGAGGGGGACGCCTCCAAAATCTTTGATTTGGATATATTATTTAGTAAAAAGAGCATGGAGAGATGAGCGTGTGTTGGCGCGTGTGTGTCGGCTTTGTATGTGTGTTCATGTTAAAAGCGGGACGTGTACATTAGCAGGGGTTGACAGTAAAAACTTGTCTTAGGGATGAGGGAACAACTTCAATGGTGGCAGTAAAGGAAACATGCAACAAACTTTTATAAGACTCTGAATTGTGAGGCTAGTGTGACCTGGAAGCAGTGTAGTCATTTTTTATGCCATCTTGTCGATCTTCTGTACGTTTATTTTCATGAGGGATGAGTGAGTGAAGAGACAACAGCCTTTCTTTGAGTCTGGTCTTTATTTTCTCACATGAAGTGCTGTTATTATTTTTTATCTTTAGTTGGAGCTTAAATGTTAATACATTTTCTTTCCTGTTCCATTACGAATCTTTCAGTTTCAGTCACTGTGGATTCATTTACACGGGTCAGACTCATTAATGTGGCATAGCCATTGCAGTAATGTTTGAAATGAGCTGTGAATAACTGAAGGCACCTCTGATGTTTGTGTTTTATTCGCTGCCTTCAAGCCATAACAATCTCATTTGGAAAATCTGATACACATCCCCGAGCCTGCCTCTTAATTCAGGATGCAGTGATGAGCTCGTACTTTTAAAGTAAACTCACTTATGCCCCTGAAAGAAGTCACCCACATATTTCCACTCAGTTCCTGACGTGAATGCATCTTTACATACTGGCACTCAAAGAGAACCCAGGGACTCGTGTCCTGTTTGCTGTGATACAACCTGGATGTACTGGGGGAATCTTCTTTGCTGTGTCACCATTAAGTGAATAAACTTTTCTGCTTCCATTCAAATACCATGTGTTTATACAGACTCTTTAACTTCACCCTTTTTATGCATACTTGCATATCATCAGTGGTGGATTGTATCGAAGTACATTTATGCGTGTACTTAAGTACAAATCTGAGATACTGTACTTGAGTATTTACATTTTATGTTACTTTATACTTGGACTCCACTACATTTCAGAGGCCAATTCTGTACATTTTACTCCACAACATTTATCTTACAGCTTCAAGTTCTTTTCAAATTACAAATTTTCATACAGTGAAAACCCTGTATCCCCAAATTAAGTGATAGTGAGTTTTTCTGATGAACTGAAGGATTGAGAAAATTCTTCTAGTTTTTAAGCTAAATAAACTATGTTAAAACTTATTTGGATTAGCTGGAAAATGAATTGTCACTTAGCTGAAAACACTTATTCTGAGTTTGTGAAAATATATATGAAAATAATAGTTTCATTTTTGATGCTTGAAGTAAATTTTGCTGATACACAAGTAAAGCTTTGAATGCAGGATTTTTACTTGTGGAGTATTTTCACAGTGTGGCTGTTGCTTTTACCTAAGTAAAAGATCTAAACTGCATATTATTTTCATTGGTGATTTATCTGTTAATTAGTTTTTTTAATGAATTGATTAGTTGTTTGGTCTATAGAAAATGATGAAAAAATGTCAATGTTTCCCAAATCCAAAGATATTCAGGTTAATTTCATGAAAGACTAAAGAAAATATTCACTTTTAAAAAGCTGAAATCAGAATTTTTACTTTTTTCCTTAAAACAAATGCTCAAACCAATTAATTGATGATTAAAATAGTTATAATGGTTAATGCTATAGTTGACAACTACTTGATTAATTGTTGTAACATACAGTAATGTAAAATTAGGCGTCTCATGGTGTTGAGAGGGACTGAGATACATAGACAGAGGACCAGTGGAATGATTTTTTTTTTTTTTTTGTTAGGTTTTTTTTTTTTTTTTTGCCTTTTGGTCCTAGCATTTATCAGTGTTACTTAAGTATATTTTAAATTGTTTGTATAAAAAAGAAGGGAAAAGAAATTATTATTATTATATTATTATTATTATTATTATGAAAAACTTAAGTACTGTCATTGTATTACCTGCTGTTGTGCACCGTTTTTTAGTTCGTGTCGAGGCCTGAATTACCGGTAGCGCATTTTGCTCTTAATGTACAAAAGCGTTTGAGGCGTGAATTGCAAATCGGCCTGTAGGTGGCAGAAAGTAACTGTCTATTCACGGAGGACGTGATGCCGTCACCTGGGTGTGAAGGACAGACGTCATCACGTCAGGCGCGCGTTCAGAAAAGAAGCGCGAGTAGTAAACATGAAATGCTCGAAAAGACCGGAGAATCAACACAGGATTTATTGACTAAATTGCCGAGACCGAGACTGTTCTGAGTGTTCAGTTGTGTCAGGATGTCGTTGTTGAAGCCGTTTAGTAAACTGCCTGGTTTGAACACAGCGAACATCTTGGTGAGTTTCTGTTATTAGCGTGAACCAAACGGAGACAAACCGCCGAGTTTAACGTTATATGGAGCAACTTCAGACCTGTTGAAACAAAGCAGCGGGTACTTTGATAGTTTACACTGTTTAAGCTGCTCTCTGGGTGAATCAACGGTGGAAAAATAGTGTTTTAGAGTGAGGACACATTAAGTTAACTCAGTCATCGGCGTGTGCTTCTTCCCCTTCCAGTGCACATTTAGTCACTGTTTCTTGTCTGATGTGGATATATTTCTATCTGTCATGTCATGATATTTGTAGTCAGTGGTGGAATGTAACAAAGTACTTTTACTTAACTTACTTAAAACTACTTCATTTGAGTATTTGAATTTTCTGCAATTTTACACTTCTACTCTACTACATTTCAGGGGAAAATATTGTCATTTTTACTGCAGTACATCTATTTGATACCTTTATTTACTTTGCATATTCAGGGTAATAATAGAAAATTTATGAACAAATAAATTACGACGCATTATTATGGCTGACGATAAGACTGATGAAACTGAAATATAAGCCCCACCGTTACCAGCTGCATCAATAAAGTAATGAACATGTTAATGCCAACATTCAGTAATTTTATATACATTGTTTTGCCATTCTGCATGATTATTTTCCTTTTTGTATTTTAAGTATATTTTGATGCTAAAACTTGCATGCTTTTCTTCAGTAAATTTTAAATGCAGGACTTTTTCTTCAACCAGAGTATTTCTAAATTATAGTATTGGTACTCCTACTCACTTCCTCCACTACTCTTTTATATAGGCTATATCCTGCCTGACATAATTAGAGCTGCAGCAATTAATTGATTATTAATCGATTTTGAAATTAATCACCAACTGTTTTGATTATCGTTTTTAAGAAGGAAAAAAAGTCAGACATGAATATTTTTGGTTTCTTAAGCCTTCTCTGGCAGTAAACTGAATGTCTTTGGGTTGTGAGCAAAACAAGACATTTGAGGACATTTTCTTGGGCTTTGGGAAATACCGATTTACCGAATATACCGATTTACATATTTCCACCAACTATGAATTAATTAATTGAGAAAATAATCATTAGTTGCTGACCTAGACATAAAAGCATAACAAAACCATTCACCATTATTGTGCAATACTGGATAGATAAAAACCTCCTCAAGATTCTCAAAAACTCTTTGGTGGTAAAGCTCACAGTACAACTTGTCAGGAGAGGTTTCAGGTGGACATGTATTTTATTTTTTGGTGTTAGCTGGTTAAAAGGTGGGGGATCACTGTCCTAATGCAGTGGTGGTTTTAGTTGTAAAGAAGACCAGCCAGAAATGTGTTGGGGCCCTGTGCATGTTATGTGGCATACAGTCAGCGTTATCAGGGAGCACAGGAACTAATGTATTCCCAGACTCAAAGGTAAATTTACACAATAAACACTGTCAACACTGTGGTGAATTGAAACACCACAATGTAGCACGGCATCAAAAATTATGATAAGATAATCATTTATGGATCCCCCAGAGCGGAAATTCAGGTGTTGCAGCAGCACAAGGGCAGAATAAGTACAGATAAAACCATCAGATGGTACCAAATTACTGTTCCACTACTTGGCTGACTGAAGCAATGGATTAAAAATTTTACTCAACGAAAGGTATAGAAGTATTACAATAATTGTACTTACTTGCAATATTTTAAAGTTACTAGATCCAAGTGACATTTGATAACATTTCTGTTCATATTATATTTAAAGAAGGTGTATACTGTCAGATAATCAAAACAAATTTAACTCTCACATGCAGTGGAGTAGAAGTAACTTACACACAATGTAACACTGTGATAAAGTACCAGCATCAGCTCAGTACTTCAATAAATCTAAGCGTCTTGTTACTTTCCTCCTCCTGCTCAAGTTCAAGCCATGTTTTTAAATTACATCTTTAGATGGAGTGGAGAATATTCTTTTGTACTTCACTTTGGCAGTCTGTTGCAAAGTCTTATCATCAGATTTTGTGCTGACTTGTGTTCTTTCCTCCAGCTGGTGGAGAGCGAGGAGCAGTTTCAGCAGAGTTTAGCAGACGCTCTGGTGGAGGAGACTGCTGTCACCGTGAATGTGTGAGTACTCCACCATCCTGTTAAACTGCTGGAGTCAGCAGGAAACCATCATTAAGCACACAACTGGAAACACTATCTGCTGCTCTGTTATTGGAACCAAACTTGTTTTATGTGAATTGTTTTGTATGTCTCAATGCAACAGTACCAAATTATTTACTAATGATTGATTCTTGATAGTCAAACGCTCAGTGAATAATTAACAAAGTGTTTCTTTACATTCTTTCTTTTGTTTAGATCTCTTGTATAATTGGTGTTGCAGACTTTGGGAAAACTGAGGGTTCAGCTTAAGACTGTTCTGCTGGGTTCATTGTCGGGTTGATGCTCTGGTCCACAAGCAAGTTTTTTAGCCCTGTAAATAATTTCACAAGAAGTCAAGAAAAGAAATATTCTGAAGCATATTTTCCCGATTAAACAGAAAAATTCAGTTGTACACCTTCTGAATTCAAGTTTCTGTCTTGTACTGAACTAGGACCAGGGTCCAACATTTATATTTTTTTTCTCTTGCCCAGTTGGACAAGTGGGCTAGAATTGCCCACAGTCTATGTTTTTTCTTGCCCCATACAAATTGTTTTATTTATTAGTGGCTATCAAATAACAACAAAGACCAAGTTAATTGTTAAGTTAAGTCATAGTTATTCTAGGGCTGCAAAGTCTGTAAAATGTCAGATCTCAAAGATATTCAGTTTAATATGATAATACATGAAGAAAAGAAGGAAATCTCCATATTTAAGTGGCTGAAAACAGCATTTTTGCCTGAAAAATTACTTTAATAATTAATTGATTACCAAAACATTCTTGACTTGCCAAATTTACTTGCCCGGCATGGCATCTTACTGGCCCCTGGCAAGCAGGCAAGTCTTATTGCTGAGCCCTGAAGACCTTGTAAACCTCACTGTAAAACACAGCTCATTCAAATGCAACAGAAACAAAACATAACTCACCGAAGCTGTCTTGGTTTATCTTTCCACTGTTCCAACAATCATCAACTAGTGTGGTCAAAGTTTGATTGTGAAAATATTCTACATGCTTCTTTTCCCCGGTTCCTCCCTCTGCCGTTGCTGGGTTAGCTCTTTTAACTAGAGTCTGTCACTGAGCAGCAGCTCTCACTTCTTCTTCAAAGGCAAACATTAACTAAAAAAAAAATAATAATAAAATGACAGTAACTGGTGATGAAGCCAGTTGCCCGTCTATTTGTCAAGTCATCCAACTCTTGTTCATTGTATAACCACAGTTATTGCAATTACCAGCTTACGACTGGTAAATTGTGTTCACATAAAGTTGTCATTACAAGATTTTCTGAATGTCCCAGTGTCTGTCTTGGTACTTAATAATACATGTTAATACTACATGTATACCGAGGTTCCACATCAACCCAAGGCCACAAAAAGTTACTCTGTGTCCACCAAGTTTTATTCCTAATACTGCGAGCATTCATGAGGATGTTTCATTCCACAAAGATCCTGATTCCTTTGCTTGTTTTAGCTCAACATTCTACAAAAATGGCAAAAAGCACTTGTTGCTGCCTCGCTACTGATATGTCGAGGGTAATGTGATCTTACAGAAGAACCAGAAACACAAAAGATGGACTTGAAAAAAATGAAATGGCACTGAAAATTTAGGAGTGAATGAAAGCCTGAGTCTAAGTGACCAGAATATGACACAGAATATGACACGGCAGTACATTACAAGAATGTACTGTCGTTTGTGCCTCCAGTTTCCTCAACTAGCCAAGTCAGCAAAGTCTAGCTTGTTTTTCATCAGAAACAATGCCTTCAGGAAACACCACATCAATAACACAATCAGCACAGCTGTCACAGTTAAGGAAGGCTGTGTTAAGTTGCATTAAATTGTCTTTTCTGTTTTGGTCTCACATAAGTTTACATTTAGGCAATCTAAAATGTAATTTGGCCACCGAATTTCCCTCCATCCCATATGATGATGGTCGTCAACACAGAGCTTCCCTGTCTGTTTACATTTCAGTGGTCATATTCAGTCTGACAACAAGCCTGTTTATTGTACCAATCAGGAGACTAGCTAAGAGTCTGCCTCTGCCCGTGAAGAATGAGGAGAGTCGCCCGAGGATAGACCTGGTGGTGTTTATCATCAACCTGACCTCAGAGCTCAGGTAACTTTCTGTTCCTCCTCCTTACCTGTATGCATTTCCTGAGCACCTGAACACACGGGTAAAATATCTACTCTGTATTCTAGTTTTAGTTTGTCTGAATAATGCATTCTACTTAACAGTATGCTGTTATTAAACAAGTCTCTCTCAAGTCTAAAAATTACTATGACTATGCTAATATACTAGTCTTTACTATAAACTAGTGGTAAAGTACACGGCCTGTCATGTAGAAAAGAGCTACTGACTTCTTGAGCTAGATTTGGTTTATGTGTTGTATGATTTATCAGGAAAAATTACTGTGCACTCCAATTATTCAGAAACTGTCAAAATATAATTTACTAGTTCATCCTGTGAAATGTACTGTGTTATTTTGTTTTCTTATAGTTTCCAGTCAGCAGAATCTTCTCTGAAGTATTTGGACCCTGGGTATTTCCTGGGAAAAGTCTGCTTCATGGTCACTAACGGTACGGCAGTGGGTTAACTTCTTTTTTGCTGTCCTCGGCTCCTTGAATCACATAAAGGAGAACAAAACAGGAGCAGTGTGGATGAAATGGAACAGAAAGATGAACAAATTTTCAGTATTTATGTACATTATCCCTCTCTATATTGTTGTGAAATGACCAACTTTAAGCTCAACCTTTTCTTGGGTGTCTCTCTGACTGGCTGCCCTCCTGTGCATCTGTCTCTTGTAGCTCGTAACGCTCTGGTCCCCACAGAGCGCCTGGACGCCGTCAGAAACCTGGCCGCATCGCTCCACTGCCCCTTGCTGTTTGCAGAGGATCAGGTTTGTGTCAGTTTTTGTCACAGACACTGAAGATGTTTTAAACCTAAGACATCATTTCAGAGATAAAGTTATGTAATTATCACTGTAATACAGCAAGAGGGCAAGTCATGGATTTACGCTACTGATGGTCACAGTTTGAATTACCTGGATGAGTTTTCAACCCTTTCAGTGATTGTTGTGTTTTGGTACAGACTATCTAACAATCGGTATCAGCAACAATCAACATTGTAGTGCCTTTCTTCAACATCTGTGATGTGAAAACGTCAGATTTCCATAAATTCAGAGAAAGTAAAGGTGTATGTTCGGGCTGTAATGATTATTTTCATCACTGATTAATATTTCAATTAGGTTTTTGAATAATCGAAGTTGCTGGTCCATAAAATGTCAGAAAATTGTGAAAAATGTTGATCACTGTTTGCTAAAGCCCAGAACGATGTCCTCAAAGATATTCAGTTTACTGCCATAGAAAATATTCATATTTTAGAAGTTGGAATCAGTTTTTTTTTTCTTAAGAAGTTACTCAAACCAGTTAATCAATTAAGAGAATAGCGATTAATTTAATAATTAATTCTGACTAGGTTAACTGTTGCAGCTCTAGTGGGCATCATGTGCCTAGTCCAGTTTTAAATTCCCAGTGCACCATGAAGCATTTGTTCTGCACGTAGGCAGACTGGAGTCATGCTACCTGCTTTCATCACAGTTTGTTAATGTAGAAACTCTGTTTGTATTGATATCAACACAGAAACTGTCATCATTACAGATGAGTTCTCCTCCTTCTTCTCCTGCACGTTCTGTAGGCTCCACCTTTGCCTAACCTATAGAGAGTTTCCAAGAGATTTCCAACATGTGAGCACAACAAGTCTGACGTGGACAGTTTCCTGTTGTGTGCTTTAAGTGTTAAAGGGCAAATTCAGAAATGTCCCGCCCTGATTCTAAGAAGATTGTTCACAGTTCACATCTGAAAATGGCTTTAGTATGTTTTAAGAATGCTGAAATATTTAAGCAGTAATATTAGATATTAGGGCTGCAATTAATGGCCATTTTTATTATTGATTAATCTGCAGATTAGTTTCTCAATGGACCATTTTTTATTTAAAATGTTTGAAAATAGTGTAAGATTTCCCACAGCCTAAGATATTCAGATTACTATAATATATAAGAAAGAAGCGCATCAAATCCTCACATTTTAGAAGCTGGAACTTTTTGCTCACCAGAAGACCAAACTTATTTGATTGTTAAGATAATGATACTCTTGATTGATCGTTGCAGCTTTATCGAGTGTAAAATGTTTTCGTATCTAACAAGCCTGTCAGGAGACATTATACACTTCTAAACTAAAAGTGCTGATTGTTGTGACAGTTGATTGTGCTGCAGGAGGCTGTTCAGTCTTTTTTTGTGGAGTTTCAGTCAGCACCATCTGCCTTTTAGCTAACACTGTCACTTTTGCTAGCTGCAGTAGCTAAGAAAGCTCATCCTTTCATAATGGGCAAGTGAATGTTTTAGCAAAAATGTAACTTGAACCCTGGAAAACCCCTAAGGAGGGTCTTTGCACCTGTGGATTATGTACCTGTGCTTCTGCTGTTGTTGACAGTAGAACATCAAATGTCTCTTTGTTGTATTTTTCTGTTTCTTTAAAAAGCAGCATTGTGTGATGTTCTTCCCCTCAGACACCAGACGGTGTGACCAGTGCTACGGAGCGACTGCTGACCATCCTGAAGGTGGCAGCCGGCCACGTTCCCATGGCTACCGCTCTCTACCTGTCCAGCCTGACTCGCTGCACGGTGCCCCCAGACATCGACCAGCCGAGCTTTGATTAACTCTCTGAAGGGATGTCCGTCTAACTTTGATGTACATATTTATTTGTAGCAGTCCATTACAACTGGACTCCGCACAACACATCAACAACCAAACATATGTTATTTCCACCAATCATTTTACATTACATGTTTATGCGTTGGTTTTTAGCTGCAGTAACGGTGTGCTTTTTCCCAGCCGAGCTGGTTACTGAGGGGTTCTTAACCATTTGTGGAGTCGAAATTTTAAACAGTAACTGCTGTGCCAGAATTGAAGATCATAC
Organism: Lutjanus erythropterus; assembly: GCF_056507025.1. NCBI lineage: Eukaryota > Metazoa > Chordata > Actinopteri > Lutjaniformes > Lutjanidae > Lutjanus > Lutjanus erythropterus. The sequence goes on along the minus strand of NC_139319.1, from coordinate 24,269,114 downwards.
AAATGCCAGTTTCATGAATAATTCTGTCTCCTGAAGTGTAAAGAAAACAGCAGGCCTTTTTCACACAAGATATTTTGGCCTGTCAGAGTAGGAAAACAGGTGTAAATAAAACAGGGTAATTAGCTGCTTCAGTTCCAGGGTACTGGTATTGTGCATGCTGGCACACTGGATTAGTAACTGGTACACTTAAATAGAACAGAGCCATCGTTAACGTCATTAGTAACACCTGTTTTTCCTACAATGACAAGTCAAATCTGCCTGCAGCAAATGACCACTGACCTCCCAGTTTAGTTTTGACATTTTCAGAGTATGTACTGGCCTATATAGGTGTTAGATGTCCAATCGATTGAAGACTTGCACACTCATGGTACACCCACACAGATGATTTTAATTATTTTGGCTGCTCTTCTCTGGACTGCGTGGGCGTGTACAGTCTGTGCATGACTGACATGTCCGTGACTCTCCAGTGTCTCCAGTCTTTTCCAGTGTGGCTCTGATTGAAAACACCTGCGTGGGCGTGCAGGCCTAATAAATTATACTGTGTTGTCAAATTAACACACATCATCCTCTGTTGGCCAATAAAAAAAACTGATGCTGCACAGCTTCATTCAAAGCTGCACAGTATTTCTCTATTACACAATACTGTATGTAAGTATAATACAGTACAGTATTCTTTCTGTGTACATACTGTGCAGTGTGTCTGTGATGCCTTTAACAGGAAAACTTTGTGTCAGTACAAGTAAATAAAAGACTTCTATGATCAATAAAAACAGGTTGGACCATTTATCCCGGTTATATTGACACTTTGAATGGTAAATTTACAGTTTAGTTAAATTAATGAATATGACAAAACATTGCAATCTGCTTCTGGGCGAGCTGTTATGAAACACAACATAATCAATCATTCACACATGTAAAGCTTAACAATAGACCACTTCATTACTTAACATCAGTACTGATGTTTAAGTTACTTTCGTTCAGCATCAGTTTGATTATTTAATGTGGTGTTGTTCATACATTTACCTTATTGTGGTATGTGTTGACATTGAAAAATATCTTTTACATACTAGTAGTTTGAATATTTTCATGCTAGTTTCTTCTTCCACTCCACTACATTTCAGAGGAAAATACTGCACTTTCTAAATTGCTGCAATTATTTCACAGCTTTAGTTTACAGATTAAGATTTATGCAAACAAAATATGAAAATGTGCAAGTACACCTGAAACAATTAATTGATTGACAGAGGAATAATTGATACGTTTTGATAATTTTTTAAGCAAAAACATTTTATGGTTCCAGCTTCATAGATGTGAAGATTTGCTGCTTAATTGTTTGGTACAGAAGCATATTGCTGCCATGCCAGAAAAATAAAAACATCAGTATTGTGTTATAATGTGAAAAGTTTATTGTAATGTTGTGTTTCATGTTATCGCAAGATCTTCATCTTATATCATATTTTCATTATTACAACTTTTTGTTATAATAATATACCATTTATATTGCTATGAAGTGAAACATTTTATGTTATAACATAGTAACTTATCTTGTCATAGCCTAAAAATATCTTGTTATAATGTGAAAAACATTTTGCTCCAGTTATAAACTTGACCTTCTAACATGATGGTGACATTTTCTGGTGTCTAATTTTAATTTCTTTCTAATAAAAAAACTGGCTCCACGTCAACAAACTCAAAATATTGCTTTTACATAAATGCATGATGATTAATAATAATATGAGATAAAATAGTTTCAATTTTAATTTACTTCAACTTTTAATAAAGTACATTTTTCTTATGCAACTTTTATAAAGCTTTTTCAATGCAGGACTTTTACTTGTAACAACATTAGCACTTTTACTTAAAGTATTTTAGAAAATCAGAATACAGCTCTTTGACGTCCACTACTTTGACAGCGAAATAATGTCTTGATAGTTTGGACGAGGTAACCTGAGTCCTGGATCTTGTTGAAATAAGTGCTTGACCTCAGTTCAGTCAACAGTCGGTCAGCCGTCAGCAGGGGGGGGGGAGGAGGAGGAGCAGGGAGACAGGGGTGTGTGACCAGAGGCATTGTGCCTGTTGTCACGTCTGCATGCGTGCAAACACATGCACTCACAAACACTATAAATAGTTCATCATGGCAATTATCCATCACATGAGTTAACCAAACAAAGTTATGGCTTCCAGTCAGAAACTGGAAGGACATCAGGGGGTCAGTGGGACTCTGGAATGTCAGTGATAAAGTCAGTATCTCTGGACTCTCTTGGCTCTTATAGTTTTCACAAAGGAAAATGTCCAACCAAAAGAAAAGATTCCTCCTAATTTCCACGTATTGACACAAATGCTGTGGTCTTCGTGGGAAACTTGTTCAAGATGTTTTACACTGAGCGACCTCTCATGTGCCATTGACACATTTTGTTTTGCTCGGCCACCTCAGCATGCTCACATCTTCAGTGCCAACATGAGGATGTTTACCAAGTGTAATGTTCAGCATGGCCACCATCTTAGTTTATCCACCATCTTAGTTAGCTTGTTTACATTTGTTAATTGGCACTAAATACAAAGAAGTTTAATACGTTTCACTGGTATCTGTTTGCAAACTAAACTAGCAGACAAGTGTGAAGTTTGACCTGATGATGGCGCTAGATGAAAAGTCACTGCATCAAAGATGTGACAATGTCTCCAGAGAGGACTGTGAGTATCTGTACCAGACTACTACATGAATTGCTGTGAAACTTAAAAGATATTTTGATAATAAACAAAACTGTCAACCTCATGGTGGCATTAGAGGAGCAGTCTGTGGCTCACCAAAGTCAGTAGGATTCACCCTCTGGAGGAACGGTCGTTGTTTCAGTGGACATTTCCATCCCAGGAGCCCTGCTAGCAACATTTTCTGGTTCCAGTTAGGGCTGAACAATTAACCGAAATTTCATTGAAATTGCAGGAGATGCACTATGTGTTAAATGCATTATGTGTGTCAAACGACCATTTTAAATGAAACATGTTGCAGAAATGTCCTGCCCTGCACATCATATTTTTTACAGACTTAAGAAAACATCTTTGTTTGTACAGATCTTTCCAAAAATTACCCCATATTGATATGTTTTAAATGACAGTAAGAATAATGATATAAAAAATAGCATTCCCTCTAATATTGCAAGTCACATCACAATTGCAATATCAGTCAAAAAAAATCACAATTAGATATTTTTTCAAAATCGTTCAGTTCTAGCAACGAAGAGACTTGTGCGACCTGTGATGAGGGGCCACTGCTTTGTTTTATAAATTATCTTCACATGCAATGGCTTCATACAGGACTTGACGTGCGACCAGTGTATGAGTGGGGAATGAGGAGGACTTATTTGTGGAAAGTGGAGCGTTGGTACTTTACATTAAGTTGATAGAGAGATAAAGTCCATAATATGGCTGCTGCCCAAGGCTCTTCACGTCCACATTAGATCAGGTGACAAGAACTAAAAGAGAGTCTGAAAGATTACCAGCGTGAAGGTCTTTGGTGACATTTTGCTGTGGGTGAAGTGTTCAAGTGGGAGATTTTTGATATGCGTCTATATCTGTGTGCATTTGTTCATGAGAATGTGCATGTGTGCGCCCAGCCACTTAATGTGAAGAGTTTAGTCTCGACCTGATTCCTATCAGGACTGTCAGACTCCAACAATATGCTGGTTTGGATTTCAGATGATATCAAAGACCTTTTTTTCTCTCACATTGACAGCATAGAATAGATGATTTTGTCTCCGTAAAGGACCTCTTACAAGATATAAAAAGATACTGGACTTGATACTTGCACCATGTCAAGCCTAAATGCCCATAACCTAGATACACACACACACACACACACACACACACACACACACACACACACAGGTCAAGACAGTGTGTTTCACTTTTAGTGCATACATAAAAACCATGTGTGTAATCTGTTTATTTTAAATTATATACAATAAAGAATACAACATATATATATATAAAATTCATGTGATAGGAAATATAAAATAGGCCTAAAGAAAACCCTAGAGGAAGTTACTCAGTAGAGTGCAGATCTCTACCAGGCAACCCAAAAAGAATATTTGGTTATAACGCCTTTGTAATCACCATCATTTTCATTAGTAATTGTAATTTAGTTAGATATTTTTCTCAGTAACTGTGACAAATTACAGTTGCATTCATTTTGTAATTTGATTACATCTAACTAGTAATTTGTAATAGTTACTCTGCAGCACTGCTAATACCCTAATAGACATTTGTGTGACATTTTGTCGTAATTAGCGTATGAATTCTTGATTTATGGTTAAAAATGTGTTTTGTGAGGTCACAGTGGCTTTTGACCTCTTCAGTCTTGAATCAGTTCATCCTTGAGTCCACATGGACGTCTGTGCCCCGTTTGAAGAAATTAACTCCCAAGTGTTCCTGAGATCTCGCCATCATGAGAACGGGATGACCCAAAAACACAATGCCTGTGGTCATGACTGGCTGGCATGGACCCAAAAAAAGTTTTTTCCAGGCTTTTCAAAGATCACAAAGGTCCCTCAGCAGACAGTCGTGGATGTGCACCAAAAACAGTTAGGCCGGATTGTCCCACCGGCACCTGAGATAAGATGTGGACATGGTCCAGGTCCATTGGTCACGAAATAATAGGTCCACCCCAGGACTTGAATTTCACTGAGAGAGCTTGTTTTCATCACTAATGGCTGACTTGTTGGGTGACTGTTGGGTGTAAGATTAATATATAAATATATATTTATTTATTTATTTATTACGAGTTATGGATTTTTAGATTAGACCGTAATCTACGAACTATTTTAATTTGTAAATTAAAATGTTATTTGTTGAGCTTTTTTCGTAATGATAATTTAAAGTTTCAGTGTGTGAGATTTGAAGGGAACTATTGTCAATATTTGGCAGAAATATAATATTCATCAGTATGTATTCATTTGTGTATAATCACCTGAAAGTAGCGACTATGTTTCTGTTACCTTATAATGTTTATATCTTCTGAGGGTGTGGTTCCTCTTCATGGAGGTGTTGAGGTACCGTAGGTTCTCCCACATGCTTGGAAGGGGAGGGTGAAATAAGGTGTTTCTGAAAGTTCACTGCTGCTACTAAATCCAACACACTGGTCCTTTTAATGAATGAATCTGAAAACGTTCATGGACCCCTATTTGAATACCACTGTTTGTTTTTTATATTCAGGAAAAGAATAAAAATTTGAGATGTGACTAAAAAATAATGAGCCGATAAGATTGACAGACTTTTATTGGTAACATGAGACAAGAGTTGACAATATGTTGTTAGACAAGAATCATGATCAGTTAACAGGTTGAACTGGTTAATCTCACTGAACTGAAAACTTAAATGAATTTAAGTGACATGAAGAGGTTACAGAGAAATGAATAATAGAAAAAACTTACCATATAACCCAATCTAGTATGTTAATGCAGCTATAAAAGATACATTTCTGAACCATATTATGTTCTTTAACTCTTATGCTGATGTTGTTATGGATTTCATTGCAAATGAGTTAATGTATGAATACAGAGGATTAAACTATTTGATTTTCAAAAAAGGACATGCATGTGGGAAATTTTCTCGTCTGTCATCTGACCCCGGCATGACTCATGGGAATTTTATCTTCACCCCTTGAAGCCCACCTCTTTGTAGTGGGCATCGATGTCAGCGATGACAGTGGCCATCACGTTCCTCAGGGCCTGCTGCCCGGCGGCATCGAGTCCTGCCTTCTCTGCCATGACTTTGACAATGATCTCAGAAATCAGCTGAAGAGAAAACACAGAGAAACTGCTTTAAAATCAGATCAGAGGACAAAGAAAGTGGGTTGCAACAGATGCCACGTTATCTCATGCACATCCACCTCACCTTGAAGTTACTAATGGAGACCTTGTGCTTTGTGGCGTGGGTATTGGCCAATGGTTTGAGGATGGCAGCGTGGTCGCCTTTGGCCTTCAGCAGGTCGCCCAGTTTCTTCAGCACGGTTGCTCCATGGGCAGAAACAGCTGCGTTACCAGCCAGGTCACCCTGGGCAATGCCGGCAAACTTGGGGAACAGTTCCTGGGTGGCTGGGTGCTCTGTAAATAAACTGAGAAGAAAAAAAAATGTGAGGATTCAATATGGGTAATTTTAGTTTGAAACATTCAATACGTAACTAAGATGATCAATAAAAATAAAGCTGATCTGTATTGTAAGACGTGTCGTCAAACTGGCCTCTGTTGGTCTCAGAGGCTGTGTTCAGTTTTATGTTCATGGATTTTAAGTATTTCAAATACAAGCTCAAAGTATTTTGTTACAAATTGTATCTTATTTTTTTTCTGCCCAGCAAAATACAAATGGCAAAATATTCAAAAGTAATTAAATACATATTTTAAATACATTTAATTGATATCTCTTACCCCACCAGGGTTATAGCTATAACCGAAGCCAATGAGGTCATGTCCTCTGTGTTTTTTTAGCAACTTGGGGGACGACCAAAATTCTATTCTCAGCAGTGGGGGGAACTTTTTGAAACAGCATTTCAACTTTCACATTGGGAAACAAAACTTACAGAAAATCTAACTGCCTAGTTAAGTGAAAAAATAACAGCATCCTGAGTTGCATTTTAGAAAACCCTGTCTCACAGCCCCGTGAACCACCTGGCCCGCAGGAAAGAGTTAATCTTATCTCATCAGAGCTACCGACCGGGTCAGAACCAGGCTGCCGTGGGTGTTGTAGTCCGCCTCCACTGGACCCCAGTACTTCAGAACCATATCAAAGTCAGACATGATCTGACAAGAAGCAGAGAAGGGTCACAAAAACACTGATTTGTGGAATAAAAACACGTTCTGTCACAGAAAATAAATGATAATGAGAAATAAAAACAGACAGTTCCTTGATCATGTCAAGTTACACAAACAGGCGTATCCTTTTGTTCCGGTATCATTACAGTTCTTCTGTTTAATTTGATGGCCAGGAGCCAAGAGCTGCTGCATTCAAGAGCAACTCATTACTAGAAAGAGGCAGATACATAACCCCAGCTGCCCTCACTGAGTCTGTAATGTAACCTGCATAATTTATACCAAGTGAAATCAGACGCAGTCGGCTTTGATGCCCTTAAAACTGACACATGTTAATAAAAAGTGCATATAAACAAAAGATTTCTTTCTTCAGTAAAGACATCTTTTCTTCAAAGACAGTTATTTCAGTTATTACTCAGGATATTTTTTCTTGCAGAAATTTTAATTTGAGGACCTTTGATAACACTTAAAACCAGCTTTATTTCTTATAACTTAATGCATAAAACTTTCCAGGGTATTTCTCTGCATTCTGAATGCAAAGTAGAGCCAAAGTACAGTGACGTATGTTTGAATTCCTCAATACCAAATTATTATCAAATTCTGCCGTAATAAAACCCTTATTATTATGTATTTTTCGTTTATATTTATTTTGATTACTTTTATTCTCTGTTAGTATACTCAAAATCAGCACACTTTATCATTAAATTGGAATTATTCTATTTTCAAGCATGAAACAATTAAAAAAGACAGTACCTACCTGCAAAGTAATAAAATATCCTGTGTGACTAAACCAAATTCTTCTTGACCTAAATCAGCCCCCTCACCAAAACTGACCTTTTATACTTCCTCCCTCTGTCCTGTCACCAAATTATTCCAGCCCGCCCCTCTTGTCTACCTCTCTCCTCGCACGTCTCTTCAAATCTCTTCACAACACCTCTGGTCTTAATCTGGAAACTTTTTCATTCGTCTCTGATATGATTATGACTCGGGGAGTCTTTTTATTTTCTGTTTCATCTCTCCAAGCCTTTATATGCCCTGGTTAATCTCATTTGAGTAAAGAAGATCATATTTACCCGAAAAGATATGCAAGCAGATAAACTGTCTGTGTGTGTGTGTGTGTGTGTGTGTGTGTGTGTGTGTGTGTGTGTGTGTGTGTTTAGATTAGATACAGCCAGTGTTTGGGTCACCAGGTTTATGTTTTGGCAAAGCAATCAACTAAAAACTTGGGAGAAAACATACAGATTTATTTCATGTCATTATTTTTTATTATTATTATTGATGAGATGCAGTTTGTGTGAAGGATACAATCATGTAAAACTCGGGGCTTCATAGTGATTTTAGAGCAGCTAGAAGGTGTTATTAGACCCAGCATGACGTGGTTTAACTGTACTGACTGTATTACGCCACTAGCCAAAACTAATGCTGTCTCATATAACAGTCCTGCATTAAAATCCTACTTTCATGAAGACGATAACGGGTTTTTGTTGAAACTATTTGAAAGCGCAAGGTGTCAACTTTCTGGTCAGTTTGGAGGCTGTTGAATTGTATTGTGCTGAAGACATTCAGTCACAATGTCTGCCTTATTCTGCCTCTCTGACCCTCCTTTCAGCCACACTGAATAGAGGGAGAGGGGTTACTGCAGGACAGGAGCAAGTGGCTGAATGTGGGAGTCGGGTGACTGGGACAGGTGGACAGGTCTGAGGGCACCTTGTGGACAGGTAAAGAAACAGCAGTGAAGGTTGAAATCTGTACACTGCAACTGCAGCTAATGATTATTTTACATCGTGGACTAATCTACTGATTATTATGTCTCTGCACTGACAGCAGCCAACGGCAGAGGCATTACATTTGCGAGTTGTCTGCCTGTCCATCTCATTCTTTTGAATCGTGTTCTAAAATTGGCACAAACCTCCAATTGGAGTGCAGGATAAACTGATTAGATTTTGGGGGTCAAAGGTCAAGGTCGCCATCACCTCATGTCCATCCCATTCTCATGAATGGGGCAGACTTGCTCATGATATTCCTGGAACGCCAGGGACAGAATGAACTGATTTGAATTTGGTGTTCAAAGTCAAAGGCCACAGTGACCTCGCTAGATAGTTTTTGGCCATAAAGCAACAATTCATACACTAATCATCACAAAATTTCACACAAAGGTCAAAGGTCAGCTTCATTGTGACATCATAATGTTCATCTTTCTATCAGTCCTGAGTCATCCTCTGTAAAAATAATCTCTACATAAAGACAGCTTGTTTCTCATTTGATATTGTTTACTGAAATCATTTGTCAATATAATGATAACTTCCATTTTGAAAAAAAACAAAAACACTTAATACCTTATATTATATATGCATATATTAAATGAGTCTGGACAGCAGCTTTACTGGTTGGCATCGTACAACCGTTTTCATTATGGACTTATCTGCGAATTATTTTCTTCATTAGCCGTTTTTAGTTTGTCCAAACTGTAAAAATAGTGAGAAACGACACCTTCACAAGACTCACATTGTCCAATTAATAGTCTGAACAAAATTATTGCATGTAAAATGACAGTTGTGAATTCATTTTCTGTCAATCAACTAATTGATTAATTGTTTAACATGCATTTGTACAACTGTATAAACTGTCATATTTTATAAGGTTTTTGTATGTTTTATATGCAAAAACTTTTTAACTAAAGCTGTCAACAAAAAATGTTGTGAGGTAAAAAGTACAATTTTTCACACTCAGCCTTCAGCATCACTCATAATGCATTAATTCATACATTTCTACATTTACTGTATTTGGCAGACAGTTATAAGGGCTTAAGGACACTTCAACATGTGGACACGAGGACAACTCGCAACTCTCAAACAATCAAGTATCTCTGCATTTATTATTGCCATGAAACATAGTTATCATATAATAATTAGAAATTGTCTGAAAATATATATATATTATATATATATATACCAAATTTTTTGTAAGATATTTAGGAATATGTTTTAAATTTGAGGGATACAGCAAAGCAAGGCAACAGTGTACAAGTTAGCTGGGGATTTTAAACTCATAACCATCTGTAAAATGTCTCTGGCATTTTAATGGAAAAACCATTAAAATTCATACATGCAGCAACACACAGACACGCACAGGAAGTCAGGGTTGTTCAGCGTAACACCAGCTGCATTGTTTTCTATAAACCAGCTGTAATGATAAGATCAGATATTCCTTTATTAGTTCCACAACAGGGAAATTTTCATTATTCAGGACTCGTTAGGTCCTTTTACTGTGGCCACTGATGACTTAAATTCTCCTCAGCATCTTTAAATAACGGGGTACCTAAATCAGTCTCCATCATCCTGTAGCTATAGATAAACCTCTTTCATGGCAGCCATATTGGATAAAATATCTCTGTTCTGTGTAGCAGAGCCTTTCTAGTGATCCGACATGCACGACAGCAGCACCCTGACTCTGTTTGATCTGAATGGTACAGAACCTTAATAAGTGTCACTGGCAGGGGTGGAAGTAACTAATTACAAATACTCAAATTCCCGTAAGTAAGTAGTTTTTTTGGTACTTGTACTTTTATGGTTTGATTTTCAAGTCTGTACTTTTACTAGTGCTTAAGTATGCATTCCCAGCTGGAATCTACTTAGTTACTTTTAAAATTATTGTTGAGTACTGAATACAATTTGAATTATTATCCAAACCTTTCATCTGTATTTTAGTAGCCAATCAGGTGATCTGATCAGAAACGGGCCAATGAAAATGAGATACATACAAACAAACAAACAACCAAAAAAATGCAGCAGCGGCACACTTTTGGAGTAAGGATGTAAATGATTAATCAATTAACTGTCATTATGAATTTGATAAAGATGTATTCATGGATATGTAATTAATAGATGTGGCAGGAATTCGCAACGAACCATCTGTTGAATAACAACAATAAAACTTTGATTTAAAATGAGAAAAAAGTTACCAAAAAACAGAAAAATATTGGAAATGTGGGGAAAAACATGCCTTGACTCTAACAAAGTATTAATGATGACAAGCATTAATAAGCATTTTCAATCACTGGCTCAGGAAAATGCTAATATTTACAACCCTAGTTTGGAGAGGTGATGGTGACATCAGCGGTTAAAAGTAATTAATAGTCTGAGTAGTTTGTGAGATGAATACTTTGTACTTTTACTTGAGTGTATTTTCAACACCAGTGCTTTTACACGTAATTGAGTGATATTTTAAAAATGTAACAGTACTTATACTTGAGCACAGTTTTTCAGTACTCTTTCCTCCAGTGGTCATTGATAACACCTATACTATTTCATGTATGTGAAAAAAGTCTATTCTCTAATTATATACTACCATAAAGTTACATAGTTCAAAGATGCAGTATATCTGTTTCTTTGTACATGACACACAGCTGAGTTTCTCTTTTAATTCCAGCATCAACTAATCAGATCTATTCCTGTAGCACAATTAAGTCAGATATTGTATTTGTGAAAACTCCCTTCACTCGCTCTATATTCCCTCTTTGAACTACTCGAACCACAGACAGATGTGTTCATTTATTCTGGTCTGCCAGACTTTGGGCAGAGCTATGCTGGGATATGCAAAACAAAACTGTCAGGTATAGGTGTCAGTCAAGCACAGTCAGTATACGCCCACACAGTCGTGAGCTGAGCCCAGTCAAACATAACAGTACAACAGATAGGATCAACAGCCAAAATTTTCAGTAATAAGCCAAATATAAAAACCCAAATAAACCCTAAACTTTACTCAGTTAAATTCAGCTACACTCCACCTCTTCAGCTGCAAATTAGAAGCTGTGAAGAACAGAACTGATTAATAACAGTATTGACTGTAATGAAAAGCCACTGTTAAAAAGCAGTTTAATGTTAAAGATATTCCTGATCTGCTGCCATGTAATGAGCTGTACATCTACAGGTCTGCTTATCACCCCCAGAGTCCCCCAAAACTAAATGTGCAGAGGCACTTTTGGTTTTTATACCCCTGACAATCTGCATCAAACTCCTACTAAACTTGAGACCTGCTCCAGCGCTAAGTTCTTCAAAATTAGGGTTTGACATTTTTATGGTTGCCATTACCTTTATTAAATTTGGGACTATCCATTCATGTCTCTTGATGTATTGTTACTGCTGCTGTGTTTATTCTCTGGTTTTAACTCCTTAGTCATTTGAAGCTTATTTGCATCTTGTATTTTTTTTCTCTCTCTTTTAAAATCCTACTTGTCTTGTCATGACCTTGTGTTTTTTTTTTTTTTAATATCTTATTGCCTTTTAATTATTATGTACAGCATTTAGCAGTGCACTTAAAAACAAACAAACAAAAGAATCTTATGATATCTTGCCATGATACTATGTTTACTATTTTTCAGTGTTTGTGTGTGAAAGTCTGTGGACTCTTCACTGACAGTGAAGGCCCTCTGCTGGCCACCGGTTACAGTCACAATGGGTAAAAGGTAAGCCCCTCCTCTTCTTCGCGGTGATTGGTCCAGACGCATGTCCACCTACCCAATAGCAGCTTCAAGTCGCGTCACGTGGTTTTCAGCACCCGGAAACGGTTGCGAAAGTCCAGTTGGCTAGAAGTTTCTGTTTAGCTGCCAGACTGTTTTCTTCCTTTTTTTTTATATATGTTTTGATCACACCGGTTGTTCAGCAGAGGTCCATTCAAAGATGATACAAGTTTTGAAAGGCGTCAAATACCTGCACACCTCCACACTGAAACAAGCAGGTAAATGTGTTCGCTAACAGACTTTAACAACTGATTACATAAATGAAGATGTTGCTCGTGTTATAAGAAATCATGTTTTTTTTAATACCTTCCATTTAATGTGACCCGGTGACCTAAAATCCGTACAAAAATGTGTATTAAATAATAGAAGCACTGAAATCTAATATGAAGAGGTGTGTCCTGTTTGCCCTGTGTAGTAATAATACTTAATTACATATTTATTTGGAGAGACTGGGTTAGTTTACATAGATGAGGTTAAATACATCTGTATGAATAAACTACACATCAGCAATCCAAAATGTGTTATATAAACAGGTCAGCACGAAGGTATTAAAACAGTGGACCACACCTGATGTGGATTTAGAGTCTGTTAAATATCCAAATTAATCTCACACAATACCTTTTATTAATGCTCTTTAATGAAAACAGCAGTAACACAGAACATATTGAAAACCAGCAAACACATTCAGGGGAAATACACATTAATATGAACAAGACTTTGATTTAAAAAACTATATGTTTTGCATAGATTTCTTATTATGAGAGTGAGAAATAATATCAGTGTGTAAAAATTCAAACAGGAGGTAAACTGGCTTTGACATTATGTAGGTAGAACTTAGGTAGCAAGAATCTGCATTTAGGTTATCTGTGTTGTTCTGCAGAAAATGAATCAACAATCTTGATATTTGATGAACGGCTTAAGCCATTTCTAAAGCAAAAGAGAGCAGGTTGGCAGTGAGCATGTACTTATGTCTGTCACATTTTCTGTTTTTTTTTTGGATTAACTTACACAATAATTCAATCATCAAAACTGCTGCTGATGAAATTCTTTACTGTTTCATCAGCTGATTGTTTCAGCAGTAAACAAAAGAAATTCAAAGAAAGAAAACACATCTGTTTCCCAGCAAAGCTGTCCCATTGATTTGTTACTTCAGGCACAAAAACCTCTTCTTATTGAAAGAGTGAGTAAATCTTTGTGTTAATATTACTGGTAAGATGAAAACTAATATTGCCGCCAGACTGACTCTAGAGAAGGCAGATGAAGGAAGAGGTTACAGCCCTTCGTGAGTTTTACTTGTTGTGTGTCTAGTTTCAGAGCTCTCTGTACCCGTCCCATGGGGAGAGATCAGAGGTAAAGTCTGGGGTCCTGATCACGGTCATCCTGTGCTGTGTTTACACGGCTGGGCTGACAACTGCGGTTCATTCAACAACCTCATTCCTCTCCTACCCAAAGGTAATAGTCGTTGTTGTAAACTGGAGAACCCATATACAACTTTGCCACAAGTCTCCTTCCTGTCCAAAAGTAAAAGTGTAACCCACAAAAATCAGTTTGGGAAGAGAACTGAACTGAACTGAAGGCTGAATCTTTCTTCTGTTTCTCCTCTTTGATTTAAATCTACACGTAGTATATATCAACATGTTCAGCTACTCCTGCTGCCACATGTGTTTGGCTAATTAGACATTGTCTCAGGAAAGTGTGTGCAGTGCAGGTTTCCTTGCAGGTGCTGTAGCTCAGCTGTTAGGGCAGCTGCCTCCTGCCAGAAGGACGGGGATTTAAACCATTTTTCTGACCTACTTACATGTTGTTGGTGTGAACACTGGAAGCTAAGATTCATTCAAGTTTTAAGTCTTATTCATAGTAATTAGTCTTTCCAACTATTCATACTCAGTCCATGGCTTTTTCATTGAAATTCAGTCCAGTGATTCAGTTTAGCTCCCAGCCATTATTCCTTCCACTGGTTCTTCATGCAAACTAAAGTCAGCAACTCAGGTAAGAGTCAGCTTTTCAACAAAAAAATAAAATATTTCACATTATTCCTATGGAATTGGTTTAGCTCCTCACATGCGCTATATGTTACATCTTTCACCTTTCCCTTTTTTCCAATTATTTATACTTCTTCCTATACTTTTTCAACTCACATATACTCATTTATACTTTCAGTTGTCTAGTCAATATTTCATATTTTTCATACAATATGGGTATTATTCAACTTTGAAATCCCTTTCATACCAATAACACAATAACCATTATCACTATTCCAAGTCTTAATACTCTTTCAGTTCAGAAATGCTGCTAAATTCCCAGCTTATAGTATATGTTGTATCCTTAATTCCTCTCCACCGATTTTCCTGTTCATACACCTTCACCGTCTTCTTACAAATTCAAGCCAGCAATGCACTTTACCTCCCAGCTTGCATTATATTTTGCATTGATCATCACTTTACCACTTTTCCGACCATTCATAGTCCTTCACCTGCTTCTTCACTCAAATTAAAACCAGCGATGCAGTTTAGCATCAACTTTTCAACATCCAGCATTCACACCACAATTTTGTCAGAAATTACCATCTATAGTTTGATGATATTATTGCCACTGCCCTTTAAAAAGACACTGACTTTTTTCAAGAATTAATTTGGCAGTGACTTGATGAGACTCCTTCGTTGTTCCTCCTTGCAGAGTGCAGATACGTGGCAGTGGACCTGGCAGGACACGGTCTGTCGTCACATCGTCCTCCTGGAGTTTTCTACACTTTTCCTTCGTACGTGATGGATGTACGCAGAGTCATTGACGGTGTGTGAGTTCAAGAAGTTGCAGGACAAATTTATGGCCACAAATTCAAATAAAACCTCTGTGTTTGCTCAGATCTCTGTTTTGATATAGCTTGTATTAGCGCTGGATGGTCATGTGTTCATTTTACAAAACTACACTGTCCAAATGAATCATTCTGAGAAAAGTTTGATAATAAACTAAAATTTTTAATATAGGGCCAACTTTTAGCCATCATTTAGAGCTGATGCCGATACCAGTATTAGAGAATGTTTATATATAGCAAAATATATAATAATAATATAAGATACAGAATATAGAATATATACATACACACACATTTTTGACAAAGATACTTGTGATAAAGATATGTAATGAAGGCAGGATATTTTACAGTTTAACAATAAGCATTATCATCCTACATGATATCAGGGCACTGAAACAGTAAACTTTCCCAGGTATTTTTAATAATTCTAAATAGTTATAAATCAAAAATACAGAAATAGAGCAAGGTATATATACATATATGTGAAACCTAAATTAGGATCAGATCTACGCAGAATGCTGCCAATATAGCTAACAAATAAAAATAATCCGCATTATGAACTGTTTAAAAAAGTTTTCATGTGGCCAAATAGGGGAAAACATATATGCCAACACTGATACAGGCGGATATAGCTGTGATTGGCCAATATTGGGCAGTTAATACCGATGTATTGGACGGGCTCTAGTATTCAACAACTGAATTATTTCCATGACAACTAGAAAACTCTACCCTTCGAAGAAGACTGCAGCCCTCCTGTTTTGTGTTACATTTTGTTTTGTTAAATCAAAGGTTGTATGTGATTTTGCACATATTTGCCATTGCAGACTACACATAATATACTATTACTATACTATACTATTATAGAATAAACCTATGATTAGTGATTCATTTTAACAGCATCACCCAGCTGCAGTGCATCTGTCCTGCAGTTAAACCACAGTAGTGATGTTGTCGTTTCAGCTAAAAACAGTCTCCATATCTGTGATGAGATACTGAACCTGGTTGATGATCTGTGAAATTAACTCCCACAGCTCTGCAGTGGAATAAATTCTCCATCATAGGCCACAGTATGGGTGAGTGCGGCTTTACAGCACAGCTAAGGCAATTTTAAATGTTTGGGAGATACCTGTTTTGTTTACATATGCCTTTTCCGTTTATTTTATTTCAGGTGGTAACATTGCTGGTCTGGTAAGTGACAGTGTCATGACAGCTGTTTCATCTTGTTACTGTTTTCACACAATACATACATTGACTCTGTGCAGACACTGCAGACATACCCTGTGGTATTTAGTCCATATTGTCTTTTCCACAGTTCAGTTCTCTGTATCCTGAGATGGTGGATGCTGTCGTACTGCTGGACTCTTATGGATTCTTTCCTACACATATGGTAATTCAACAGTTTTTACACCCCACACTAGATTTGATGCAGAGCTGCAATTTCTGGTTTATGTTATTTAATGTTCATTTGTATAGGGACAGGTATGAAGCATAAATCAGTGCCACACACCACAGCATTCATAGTCTAAGCTAATTTGCAGTGCCTGTCCCTAACTGGGACTTTAAGATACACTCAGCAACAAATTAACTATTTGTTGCTAATGTACGTTTATGTTATATGTTTGATTTTTCTTTCACTATCGAAGAGACTTTCAAGGAATTTTGACTTTTTATCTCACATTTGTCATTAAACTGCACAACCACCAGCCACAAAAAAAAATGTCTGTCGGCCCAAATAAATGTTGACTAAGAGCTTACACTGACAGTTTTGATAGAAATGGACGATCTGTTTTATCATGGCGTCTTGTCTCATCTGCAAGCAGAAACCTGCCATTTTCCAGCAATATGGAATCTCAGGATATCTGCAGGCCTTGAAAAGGCTTAAAAATCACTGGATTTAGATTAAAGTATTTTCTGTTGGCTATAACGCTAGTTATAAAATGTCTCATAAAGTTGGCAAATGTTGAATTTAGCAGTAGATTGAATTACAGCTGCAGTAACTGACTCATTCCCAGGTCATCAAACACTCACATTTTGGGAATGACAATCAACAATCAACTGTTTTACTGATCTGTGATTGGCCAAAGTCTCCCATCAAGGGCTAGATTTTCTAATGCCTGAAAGCAGAGCCAAGACAAGAGGCAGGAGTCTAGATTTTTCTCAGACCACTTGAATTATATTATACTTTAAGGCTGTTACGCAGCCTTTCTCCAGGATGCCAAAAGTAAACTGCCCACTGCAGCTTTAATCATTTCATTGGTTAATCCATATTTACATTTTATGCCAGATATTCAGGTGGAATTAATTATGTCATTAGGAACTACTGTTACATACTGCTTGGTCATATTACCATTACTGCTTTGCCATCAAGCTTTGCATGATCATGAAACTGGTATTAAATTGCGTTTTATGTGGTGTTAAAAAGCTCTTTAAAAAGTCCCTCAATCCATCCATCCATTTACTGCCGGCTAAGCAAGATACTCTAGATGTCTCTTTTCCCAGCATTCTCTTCCGGTCTTCCAGCTCCTCCTGGGGCACCCTGAGGCATTCCCAAGCCTTAAAAATTCTCAAATGTAACTAGGCGAAAGCTGCAGAAACCCTGTTATTGCTCTGCTAAACATGCAGAGCAGCAGCTATGAAGGATAAGGAAAGACAAGTTGCTTGGTTTCAGAGTTAAAATTCAGAGTGTTGTAGGAGCTCCCCCTGAGGAGGCTCTGCCGACCCTCAAGTAATTTGTTTTGAGACCATTGGTTTACGCTGACCGGTCCCTCCAGGTCTGCAGCAATTAGCTCAGATTCAACCAACCCCAGTTAATTCTGCACAACCTTGCAATTTTGTCCAACCGCTGTAACTTTTGTCCTAAAAATCTGAAGAATCATCTTAGCTTGCAGTGCTGTTATAATTCTCGCTGGAAAAGGTTGCTTTTGATTTTGAACGAATTCTACAAAAGCTTTTTGTGCAAAAACACCCAAAAACATTGCAACCCTTCATCAGAATTTCGAGAAAAGGTGATGTGAAGCTGCAGCAGTCCCAAAAAAGCCTGCAGAATCCTGGAGGGACTAAGAGGCTGTATGACTTAATGCCAATGTCTGAGGACTTCTAGAGTGTAAATTAATAAAAATGTATTTGTAGGTTGTTTGACATTGTGAAAGGGCTCACATTAAGGAAAAGTGTTTAGTCACTAATGCAATTGAGTCTGTAACAGTTTTGTCTCTTAGGTCGCTGTTAAAGCATTCATACTATATTATTGCATGATAATTTGCAAAGAGCTGTGCTGTACAATCTTATATGTAGTTTTGAATTGCTTGTCTTATCATTTGTGTCTGTTGTCTTGCAGAAAGAAGTGCCTGAAGTGATAAAGCAGGGGTTTGATGAGATGCTTGAATATGAAAAAAAGATAGAATGGAAGAAGGCGAGAGTGTACACTTATGAAAACGCAGTAGAGAGGTGTTACACCTTTCTATTTATGGTGTTTAAAAAAAACTACTGAACATTCACTCATCCAATAACATTGTTTGTATGACTGTTGTCTACAAAAAGACTTTTATTTTTTTCAGGCTTTTGGCTGCAAACCCGACTCTGTCTGAGCAGTCTGTGCGCATCCTCTTAGAGCGAGGTCTAGTTCAAGTTGAAGGAGGTACGGCTTTATCTGCCTCCTCTCTGTTTTTATGTTTGTTATGGATATTCCTTGTAGGAAAAAAAGAGTTCACACTCTGAATAATCTCACTGTTTTTACTCTCCTGCTGAAAAGATAATGCATTTTTCTCCTGCAGGAGTGGTGTTCTCTAGAGACTTCCGTATTAATCTGGTAGGTTAGTGCTGAACTGCACCAACTCATCACTTTGCTTTTTTTTTTTCTCCCAAAGCTTTTGTTGTATGCAGCCCAAAAAATGCACATACAGTACGTCTTCTTTTTGTTTTCAGAAAAACATAGTGCGCATCAGTTTGGAGCAGAGTCTGGTGATGCACTCGAGGATAAAAGCCTCTGTTCTACTTATCCTGTAAGATGTTTCTCCACCTCACATTTTCTCAGTACAATACCAGTAAGATGCACCTTACTAAATACACATACAATCTTGCTCTTTGTCTTTCCAGAGCAGAAGACGGCTTTGAGAAAACACTTGTTCAACCAGATCAAAAGGAATTTGTACAAGCATTTCTCCAGGCCTATAGGGACAGAAAAGTGAGTATATTTTTACTGTCTGTGGAAAATAGGTACGCTTGCATCTACAGGTTTATTTTTAGCTGTTAAGCCTGTGTGTAATTGTGCCTAGTAGACAGACAGACAGCTGCATAGATGCAAAAGTAGCAGTGTATTATGAGCTCAGTGTCTTACAGGCAGCAGAATATTTAGAGCTGTGAACCTCAACACTGACCTACATACAGGAACTTGGTCAAGTGCTGCTGATGAGAGAAAAGAGAGTATCAACTAAACGCCTCCACTGATGGTTTCTTTCCAAGTTAGTTGGTGAAATTTTGTGAATGTCAGACTTTCTCCTTGCAACAAATGTTAAAGAAGCTATTATCAGCATTTCTATATAATAATAATGTATGAAGTGACAATGTGGCAGGCTTCGTTCGCAGAAACTACAGAGAGTTATCACCTGAATCTGCAGCTTCTCTCAGCTTCACAGAGCTTTGCAGTGAGTTTCAGCTCATTGAGCCTCATGCAAGAACCTCTCATACAAACAGATTCATTCTTAAGTGGTTGCAATTTTCTCACTGTACAACTGGGTTCTTCTTTTTACTGCTATATGCCATTTTCATGAATGAACATTTCCTAACATATGGGGCAAAATGCAAAGTTTCATATGGTATTATTGAGGTGTTAATTATGCTAATTTACATTGCTCATGAACGTCACGGCTCAACAGTTAGGATTGCTCGCTTGCCTCAGGCGAGTTAGCAAGTAAATCTGGCAGCTCACTTATCCAACCGGGTAAGTAGTAAAATATAATTTAACTATTTTTGATAATTGGTTATTTAAATTATTAAAGTAATTTCTTAATGTACAATGGCAGAAAATGTCATTTTCATCCTTTTGAATATGAAGATTCCCTACTTTTTCATTTATTATCATATTAAACTGATCTGACAAAAGAAGACATTTAAAGACATCACCTTGAACTCTGAAAATGATTGATATTTTACACTCTTCTATGACATTTTATAGGCCTTGTAGCCCTATCTGAAACATGACACACGACTTAAGTCTTTGTTGTTATTTGATAACCGCTAATAAATAAAATTTGTACAAGGGCCAGTAAAAATGGGCTTCAGACAAGAAGATTTCTGACCCACTAACCTGACTGGTGAGAAAAAAACAGATACACACAGGTGTATCATTTACACATTTACGCTTGGCCGCCACAAGCCAGTTATCCCTGTGGTAACTTTTCTGAAATTAGGAGTGTTTGCTGAATCTGACATAGAACACTCATACCATCCCACCACGCAAAGTAAGTTAATGAGATAAGAATATGAAAATGTTCTTGCATGAGGCTCATTGTTAGCTGTTGCAACTTCACTGTTTCAATTGTGTCTCATCACTTACATACAGTAGCACCATTTTTCTCAACAACAAAAAAGCTGTGTGCTATTTGCTCACCACCGACCAGAAGACAGACACAGTCTGTAGTGGAACATTTAGCAGCTAAAGAGCCCGATATTTCCCTCAAGAATTGGCGGAGACCAAAAACAGCTAAAAAAAAAGAGTGAATGTTTGATTTACATTCAGCAGGTGATCAGAACTCCAAATGTTGGCAATAAACTGCAGGTTAAAATGTTACACTTTAATCACTCACATTTGTCTAATTGTCTTTCTCTCTTTGTTTCAGCACACCATACAGACAGTACCTGGCGATCATCACATCCATCTGAACAAACCTGAAGTCGTTGCTCCACTTGTGTCTGACTTCCTGCGGACCAAAGTGCTGCCACAGTCAGCCAATCCAGCAGACGAACAGACCTCTAAGTTATAGCAAACACAAAAAACTTCCATTTTGCCTTAGGACTTATGAAACCTCTGATTTTAACAACTTTTTAACAGCTGTAGAATAAATGTTCCTGTATGTATAATTTGCTGTTTACATTCACCTTAATACTTAAACCTCAGCCAGCTGTCTGACCATCAACTCATGTTACATTTGGTGGAAGTTATTTAACATATATTTCTGTTGATTTGAGTGACAGTGGCATTGTGAGCAATATAAGCCATGCTTCACACCAAGCTGTTTTTTTTTTAACTCCAGATGGTCTTTAAAATAGTGTCGGGGGAACATTGAGTCAGATGATGATCCGCAAAAGGCATCCAAATTGTGGTTTTGGCTCAGTTTTTATCTTTTGCTTTTTGATTCAGTGAAGAGGTGTCATCCACAACCGGGTTTACTCAGTTCAGTGAATTCATATCAAGTCTGTGTTGGTCAGATTTTTTTTTTGTGTGGACAGTTACTTGCAGTATTATATGTATTTAAACTGTAACACATCATTTTAGCAGTGATACTTTGAAAGTAACCGTACCATCTAACACTTAAAAAACATATTTTTCTGATGATAATAATATTAATAACTTCTGTTTTTATAGCACTTTTCTTAATGTTACAAAGTGCTTTACAAAAGAAAATAAAACCAGACAAGGAAGATAAATTACAACTAAGGCCAAGGAAGAGGAAGTAAAAACAATAAAACAAGTTGAGATCAAATAAATAAAAGTAATAAGCATTGTATTCCTAAAACACTGTTGGACTCATGATGGACAGTTTAAAAAAGGATAAAAAAAAATAAATGCAGCTGCACCAGAAATGTCGTGTTTTTGAAATTCAATTCTTCTTCCTTGTCAAAACCTGATGCCTACATTACCCACAGTGCAATTCAGCCACCAGCAGTTTGGGTGTAGAGTTTGATGTGTTATGCCAGTAGCAGCTAATTTAGTGTCGAGCTGTTAGCCTCAAGCAGAGATGAGGAGTGGACAACAGAGGTCTGGTAAACTCACTTCTGTCTAACTCCATTTCTCCAGATGTTTTTCATTTTCAAACTTTTAAGTCTTCAGCCCCAGTCTATGCTGACTCAAGTGACATCACTTGAGGCAGTTTATCAGACTTCACGCAGCTCTTTCTGGAAAAAAAAGGCCTTATACAACTTCTTCACATATGCAGTACTACTCCCCAAGACCTGAAAACACACTTTGATGTGTAGTAACCATAACTTTTTTTACAGTTATGGTTACAGACTCTCTCTTCACCTCCCTACACTTGTATTTTGAGTGTAATAAGATAGATACCACAGTAATATTGTGGTTTCTTGAATGTGTGTAGGTCTAAAATCTGCGGGGTTCCCCTTTAAATGTATCAATTAAAACTATAGTCTCATGAGGCTGCAATATTCATTATACACCAGAAACAAAGTTATAGTTATAAAGATTAAAAAGAATTAAAACTTTCCCATTCTTTAATCTAAGTAAAATGTGGTTTATGCAGATGGTGACAGAGGAGAGCCAGGACATGTTGTTACCCAAATTAAAGGTGTGTGTTGGCATTGAACTAACTGTGCTGGTACTTCAATGGTAACATTGGCGTGCTAACTTTTATGAATGTACTGTAGGTTTCTGTCGACTGTCAGAGGTGTTAATTTATTATATATTTGATATTCAAGCAACACTCATGGTTAAAAAATTTTGATTCAGTGTTTTATTTGTAACCAAACCTGACTTTGACAAACACATGGTGAACATCTGGCAACCAAAAGCTTTGAACCGCTGACAGGCTGAAGTCGACATCAGGACAGCGTGCTCCTGTACAACTCCCCTCAGTTGTCTGCTTTTCTTCGGGCTGCTCAGCTCCTCTTGTTCTTGGCTCACTGCCTTCCTGCTGCCCTACAGGTGTATTCACAGGCAGTAGTTATCTCACCTTGTACCTGCTGCCTTTGAGGAATGTTTGAGATGCACCGTGGCTCGTCAGGTGTCTTAGATGTCTGCTGCCTGTTGTTAATATTTTAGCAGTTGCACACCTTCTCTGAAGTGCATCCTCATGTTTAATCTCAAAAGTTAGTGAGCTGTGAGAAGAACGACTCCTTGTACCTGAGCGCTGCAGTGAAAGCAGAGGATGAGTCTGCACTCAGGTACTGGAACACAGTATTTTCTTTACAGCATGTGTACGGCATTTAAACTGAATATTTTAAGAAAGGCTTTTATTTTGGAGGAATATCTGTTGGAAATTTATGAAACCTTAAATCTTTAGATATAATTGAATCTTAATTTGATCATTAGATCATCATCAGTGGCTGTCTCAGGCTGTCTGAGGGTTAGGACACCATCATGGAGAGGGATAATGTACAGTGAGCAGGTCATTATTGTGAAATAAACCCCTTCAGGTTCAAGTTCAGATTCAAGATCCCTCTGCTTTGCATCAGGCTCCTGCATTGTTTCACAATAATGACCTGCACACTCTACATTATCCCTTAAAAACATATTTGGAAATACCACACACATTCACGTTATAATTTCAAGCCATCAATTTGATGTAATTATCCTTTTAATTCATCAAAAAGTAACTTGTGAAATTTGGGGATTGGATTTCCACTTGTGTATGGCATAATGTGAAAAGTATGGATGCAATTTAAGCTCACAAAATAAAATATATACAGACTTTCTTTATACTCAGTAATTTAACAGGTTGACAAAAGGGATGCTTGCTCCTTTATTTTATCAGAGAGATCTGGAGATCGAGTAGTCAAGCTGTCAGACAAATGTAGTGGAGTAAATATACTTAATTACATTTCACCACTGCAGGTTTCAGGGTCATTACATCATACAGTGGATAATATCTAAAGCCAGATTCAAAACACTGGGGGAAAAAACAATGACATGTTTCTTAAGCGCTGCCTGAAAGGCGTTACTGTGGAAAACAAAGGCCCTTTTTAAAGTCCACGCTGCTTTATCCGGTGAAGCGTCTCGGCCGCAGCCGCCAGAGAGACCGGAAGTAAAGTTTTCTGAAAGTTCATGGACTGAAGGCGCAGGAGATGTGAGAACACCTCCAGAAGAGTAGCATTGACTGCAATGGCTGGAGAAGGTAAGAAAGTTAGAGCTGAAACAAGCCGCCTCCTGTCAGATGTAAATATAATTTGCTCAGTGTCTGCGCCTCAGTTCTCAAGCTTCACATGGAGGTTGTTAATTTCAGCAGTTTTATCTGTTATTTCTCTGTTTGAGCTGCAGACTGACGGCTCTGTCGTGTCGTGTGTTCAGGTTCAGAGCTCTCTGTTTCGGTCCCATGGGGAGAGATCAGAGGAAAAGTCTGGGGTCCTGATCACGGTCGTCCTGTGCTGTGCCTGCACGGCTGGGCTGACAACTGCGGTTCATTCAAAACTCTCATTCCTCTTCTACCAAAAGGTAATCTGTTATTGGCTAGCAAGTAGTGAGACTTTAAGTAAACAAAATTAACTCTTTATTTTAGATGTCTTATTATTTTCTGGGACGTTTCCTGGAAATATCTTTATAATTTGGTAATGATTACAGTTAAAAGGATTCTCTGAATATTTCCACCAATAAAAACTACCAGACATGGAAAAATAATTAATTAATCATTTCAGTTTATATCATTGTAAATTTGACATTTTCTGTTTTAGACTCTGTTCTGACCAAAGCGTTTATTTGCAGATGTTCACTTTAGCACTAGAAAATTCATGTGTGTTCATTTTCCAATATTACATGGCTTTGTTGAATACTCAATTCTGATTGGTCAATTACAGCATTCTAGGGTCTGTTATTTCTGACCATTCTCGTGAAGAACAGACCGTTGCTGTGTACACGGCTCTGACCATAGCCCCTGGAGAAACAATGCAATTATTGTTAAATCCCCCAAAATATTTTAAAATTAATATTTTGTGTCACTCAAATGTGTGCCAAGTGTTTTTTTTTTTGTAAGTAAGCATGTAATGGTTACCTACATGATTCAAGATCCCTCCACTTCGCATCAGTGTCCTACATCATCCTGTCAGGATTTATTTCACAATAATGACCTGCTCACTGTACATTATCCCTAACTGAAACAACACTTAGTTCCAACCAAGTAACTTGATTGGTCAAGAGACATATTCTCTCAGTGCTGCTACAGAGTAAACAGCACTGCGACTTTTAACTATCACTCTGCTTTACAGGTGTTATAATGACCATTACATTAGTGTTACGATGACTAACAGGTAGAGACAGGACAAAAATTCATTCAAGATTCAGGCTTATGACTGTGGGAATGCTGTCACACACTTTAATCTGAAAAAGTACACAAAGTAAGGTACAAACGCAACAGTTTTAACAGCTTTTGACCTATTAATCAGCAAAAAATACACCCACTGCCAGGCATAGGTGTTTGTGTTGGTATTTATGAACAGGTAATTTACATAAATATATACATGACTTATACAGATCATTTATACAGTCGCTTCCTGGTCAACATGGACACCACCCTGGATACAGTCTTTAGGCAGTTTCATGGATCCATCCAGGCAACTAAGGGAAGCTCTACTGCAATTGGGTGTAGACCTACATGAAAGGGATAATGTACAGTGAGCAGGTCATTATTGGGAAATAAATCCCCCCGACAGGGTCATGCAGGATGTTCCCAACAGGCAATCATATGACACAAAACATTAATTTTAATATTAATTTATGGATTTAAAAATGATTTTATTACTCCTCCAGGATCTGTAATTAGAACTGCATGCCTAGTAACGGCCTGCTCCTCATAGCAACAGCCTGCTATACAAAAATAACAAACCGTAGAGTGCTGTAATTGACCAATCAGAATCGAGCATTTAGCAAAGCCGTAATAAAGATTAGGAAGCAGTGTTTATGTGTTGCCTGGCAACAGTCTGGAGTCAGTCAGAAGTATTTGTGTTGGGCAGAACCAAATAAACAAAGAAATCATAATCTGATGTCACATATTATGTCAGCTAATAACATCAGGCTACGACTGCATCACAGCCGTGTTGATATTCAGTACAACAGCAGAACCTCAAACAACAAAGTCTCCAATAATAAAAGAATGATTTGTATTAATTTTATTAATTTGAGCGGTGTTTTTACATGTTATAAACTGAACTGAACTTTCTCTGTTTTATATAATTAGTGACAAATCAGGTCGAATCAAATCAAAATCATTAAGAAAATATGGACCCATAACATCCTCTGTCCCTCGTCTCAGAGTGCAGATACGTGGCTGTGGACCTGACAGGTCACGGTCTCTCATCACATCGTCCTGCTGGAGTTTTCTACTCTCTTCCTGAGTACGTGGCAGATGTACGCAGAGTTGTTGACGGTGTGTAAGTTCAAGAAGTTGCAGAAACATTTTTGGCCGAGCTCTCCAAGACTTCATGTTCCTATTTACGCCTCTGATTAAACTACAGTTGGACTTTTGGCAACTAAAAACTGTCTCACTGAGTGTTGTGTGATGAGATACTGAACCTGCCTGTTTGATGATCTGTGAAATTAACTCCCACAGCTCTGCAGTTAAAGAAATTCTCCATCATAGGCCACAGTATGGGTGAGTGCAGCTTCACATCACAGTTCATCTTAATCCGTGTTGTACATTTTGCTGCCTTATAGTCATTTAAAGCTGTAAAATCACCTTTAATTTACAGGTGGTGACATCGCTGGTATGGTAAGTGTCGATGTCTCATCACGCTCTAACATGTCTTATCTGTCTCCTCCTTTTCACACAGTGTACAGAAACTTATTTTTCTGTGTTTTCATACATGGTGTCATCATGTGGTCATTATTGTGTTTCCCACAGTTCACTGCTCTGTATCCTGAGATGGTGGATGCTCTCGTACTTCTAGACGCTTTCGGGTTCCTACCTACAGATTCAGTATGGACCATTTTGACACACCAAATTACTGTTTCTTTTAACTGTTACTAGAGCTTTAATAGTTTGTGTTGGTTAAATTGCACAACAGTATTTATTTTGTTGGCTGTAAGTAGTAGAAATAAATATGTTGAATCTACATATCCTAAAATAAACTCCTTCCAGTTTCTTAACTTCCTAGATAAAAAAAAGAGAGCAACACCTCAGTAGTATTCATTATAATGCATCTGCTGAGGTTTTCTGTTTTTGTTTTTGTTTTTTCAATTCAAAACACTCAAACATCTTCTACTGAAAGGTAATCAATTATCACGTAGATAGTATGAGATTTTCAGTTATTCTGTTCTGGGACGTTTACTGAGAAGAGCTTTGTAATTTGCTAATAATTATAGGTAAAATAGACAATATTCACTTGATTTACCTCCAGTTCTATGGTTGAAAGTATTACCTTATCAATTAGTTAATCAACAAACAGTGGTGAAAAGCAACTACGTACATTTACTCAAGGACTGAACTTAAGTACAAGTTTGTACTACTTTACACAAATATTGTACTTTTTACTCTAAAACATTTGTCTGATATAGGTTGTACATTAACGTTGCATATACATTGTGCAGAAAACTCAATCTGACCAATTTTATGTAAATGAGGGCAAATGAATAAATTACTTCATTTATATAATGCTTTTATCCAAAGTGCTTTGCTGTTACCTAGATTGTTAATATTACCATCACATTAGCTCCAGACGGCTAGCACAGTAGCTAGCTTCATCAGCAGTAATAAATAAAGTAATAATTGGAAAACAAAACTGTACAAAACCACAAATCAACAAGCACACCAAATGAAATAATGAAATAGAATATAATCTACAGATGATGCTCCATCAAGGGCATTTGAGGATTAGTTAAAAGATGTTTGTCAATATTTACTTGGTTACAGTTTGGACAAAATTGTGGACATAAAAATGTTTGTTAAATTGCTGTGCCGGTAGTGGTTACTATGGTAACTTCAACTGAAACCAACTGCTGGTGGCAGGACACCTTCGGTCAGTGCAGGTCTAATCTGTTAGTACATAATATATTTTAATTGTACATTTACTGTACTCATAATGTATGTGCTGTTTTTTTCTGTATTCACCTGTAGGCTTTAAGAGAAAGAACGTCTGTTTAATGTTCTTTAAATAATCTTCATTCATTCTGTGAAAATAATTCTTGTATTATTATTATTTTTATGTTCATCCTGTCTTTTTTATCATGTACTGTATCTTATAACATAAAAATCTGTACTTCTCACTTCTGTCAGTAGTTATCGATTTTGTCACCTCATCATTTCTGTCTCTTTTCCTGCAGACAGAAATTTCCAAAGTGATGAGGCAGGGGATGGAGGAGATGCTTCAGTTTGAAAAAACAATGAAGGAGAAGAGGAGAGTTTACACTTATGAGAGGGCAGCTGAGAGGTATTATACGACTTAAGTTGATCGTTATTTATAAATGAAATCTTTCTTTTATCTTTTATTAATTATAGTCAGTTCAGCTGCTGGTTCAAGTGTTTTATTGCTTTCAGGCTGTTGGCTGCAAACCCGACTTTGTCTAAACAGTCTGTGAGCATCCTTTTAGAGCGAGGTCTAGTTCAAGTTGAAGGAGGTGCGTCTTTATCTCTCATCCTCTCAGAGAGAAATAATCTCACTTTGCTTCCACTCATCTGCTGGCAGCTGAATGTGTTTCTCTTCTGCAGGGTTCGTTTTCTCCAGGGACCTCAGAGTTAATTTTGTAAGTCACTTTAAAC
The DNA here is from genome assembly GCF_056507025.1 of Lutjanus erythropterus. Taxonomy (NCBI): domain Eukaryota; kingdom Metazoa; phylum Chordata; class Actinopteri; order Lutjaniformes; family Lutjanidae; genus Lutjanus; species Lutjanus erythropterus. The sequence goes on along the minus strand of NC_139319.1, from coordinate 24,240,353 downwards.
CTCCTGAAACTTCCCCCACATCCACCACCTCCTCTCTGTTGACTTTTCCACCAGAGGTTCAGCGTTCGGCTTGTGCAGCACGTGACATGTGCGTTTTATTTTACGCTTTCAGAAAAACATAGCGCGCATCAGTTTGGAGCAGAGCCTGGAGATGCAGTCAAGGGTTCAAGCTTCTGTTCTGGTTGTTCTGTAAGACACTGATCACTACACTGAAACTGATGTTTGCATTAAGTGTTATGGCAACGTGACACTAGAGACATTAATAACAGCTGACACACAGTATATATATATGTCTACTGACTAGAAATACAGCTAACAAACAATGTGTAAATCATATCCTCACCTCACTTCTTTTTTAATTCATGTAAGTCACAAATCTCTGTCCATATCACATCTGTCAATAACATAGTTAACTTTTCATCCTACAGAATGACTGGGTCTCACCAATGAAGGTTAATTTAATCTGAGATTAGTTCTCATCAGAGTTTAGCAAAATTCGGTTTAAAATCAGCAAATTTGAAATTAATCAAAGCTCCGTTTCAAAATTAAAAACTAATCTCGCTTTATTTTATTGATGTAAACTGAAATGATAGAGTTTAATCAGTATGAAAATACTTGCTTCTCCAAATTAAAGTATATAAAGAAAAAATAAATTAGACTGCTGTTGGGACCTAATAAGTATAAAAGTGGGGAGAAAACCGTTAACCATTGGCTGCTGTGTATTTTTTCACAAAAAAAGCTAACTAGCTAAAAAGTTAATGACACGTTGCATTGTTTTCTAGCTAGCTAAAACAGTTAAAACACGGTGCTGTTTGCTGGCTAGCTAAAAAATTAAAAACAACAACAACAAAAACGATATATTGTTTACTAGCTGGCTGATGGAAGAGAAGCTCTAATTTATTTTCCTTTGAGAAAAACTCATTGGCTGAAATATCAACTGGAATGACACAAAGAAGAGACACATCACAAAACGTCTTTCCCTTAACTTTCTTTGAGGAACTTGATTATTTTTCTATATCTATCTCAAAAAGGCAGCAGCCATTTACAAGGTAAACCTCCTCATGTCTGAGTTTAAAGTAAATGTCGGATCACATTTTAAACTGGAGTTTAAAGTTTTGGTGCAACAGAATTAAGTTAAATTTAATCTAGGTTTAGAATGAAAACTATACAGATTTAAAGAGAAATTTAAATTTGTTCTTTCTTAATTCTAAACTAGTTTTAGCTAGTTGGTGCAACATAATTTATATGATAACCATGATTTGATCAGGTCTCTTGGTTGGTGGAACCCAGATTATGTCTTTTTTTTTTTGGTCTTTTTTTCTCATATTGAACTAAATATGTTCAAAATCTCTTTTTCTCCAGAACAGAAGAAGGATTTGTTGGAACACTTTCTGAACCAGCTCAGAATAAATTTACCTCAACACTTCTCCAATGTTTGAGAGACAGAAATGTGAGTTTGTAAATGAGACAGAATGAAAATACAAAGTGTTTGAAGTATTTTAGGATTATTTAACCACCTTATTAATTCTGCATATCTGCAATTAATTTCCCTGTCTGTGTGGTGTTTCTTTCAGCACACGGTGGTGACAGTACCAGGTGATCATCATGTTCATCTGAATAAGCCTGAACTCATCGCTCCGTTTGTGTCTGGCTTCCTGCAAACCAAAGCACCGTCTCAGCCAATCAGCCGAGAGCAGCAGTTATAAGCTACAGACACACTCAAACACTCACACTGTCACACTGAAGCCATGTTGTACTGTTGTTCTTGAGCAAACCGTGTTTATATTAACAAAAGTGTTAAAGGTTGAACTATTAAACGGTTGAAGTATCATCACTACCTCCGTACAGGGATAGTTCTTTATTATTATCTATTCTATTCTATTATCTACTCAACCTCATGTTGATTGAAGGTCGGGTTTAGTTTTTTAGTCCACTAAAGACTGCTGGAGTTTCACAGGAAAATTAAATAATATACCCCCATACCACTTGTCTGGTGTATCCCAAGTCTCCTAAAGCCCCAGCATGCTGTTCACTTGTGTCACACCACACACCCAGTTCAGATGGTGCACATGTGAATGTGGCTTCAAGCTAAGCACAGCGAAGATTTGTCTTTTTCACGGGAGGGAAGGGCCGTCTTTCAGGTCAACTTGGCATGCGTTGATGTAATTCCTGTTGACACGAGTTGGTGGGACGGGACAATAGATGAGATCAGTCTGGAGCGAGTGTGAACCTACTGTGACATCACCACCGCAGATTCACAGTTTTTCAAGAATTAATACATTTCAAGGAAGTTAAATACTCATTTCAAGGTGGAAGCAGAGAAGGAATTTCAATTACAACTTCACCTACTTCCAAAGTGCGTGGAGGAGGAGGGAAAAAGTCTGATTTCAAGGTGTCCTTCGGGGAAAGGTAGAGCAGAGGTGGTATGCAACCAGATCCTGATACGTCCTTTCTTGTGATCAGTTTAGTTTTTAGATGATGGTCTCAACAACAGCTCATTATAGATATGTGTGTTTTCTTTATGAAATGCTTCTTTGACTTGACTTGGCTCTTTGTTTTTGATGACATTAATGGAGGTCCTTCACATGGGGCACCTTTGTAATGAAACGTTTTATGAGATCTTTAACAAAATTCCTGACATGCTCTTGCAAAAACATTTAATTCACCGGTCAGCAAACGTACTCGCTTGAATAAAACAGCCACATAAAAAGAATATATGAAGCGTGTGGTTCATTTATGATATATTCAGGGAAGAGAGTCAACATGCAATTCTGCATCTTTCTTTCCTTCCTCAATTCTGTTCGAGGGCGGTTAAAGATCCAAACGAGATTCGTAAAGTATTTAATGAACATTTGGTCGTGTCTGGCTTCTCTCCAGTATGCTACTCTTTCTCATCACATTAAATGCTGAATTGCTCACTTCACCAATGACTCGAGAAAATCATCTGTTGAAGACTTGAAGTCTTTTTTTTTTTTTTTTTTAAAAAGGAATAGTTCAGCATTTTGGGAAATACTCTCTCCAATAATTAGAGAAGATTAATACCACTCCTATGTATGTCTATTAAAGCAGCTGGGTAGCTTTTTACAGGATAACACTAGCCTGGTTCTGTCCAAAAAGCAACAAAATCCATATTTCAGCAAGTTCATTAGCTTGTTTGTTGAAGAAAAAGTGTAAAAACGTTGTGTTTCTAAGGGGGGCGTTTTTTTTTTTCTTGGCTGTGCAGTTTTAGGAAAGAAAGGTTAGTTGTTTTCCATTTTTTTCAGTCTTAATGCTAAGCTAAGATAACAAGGTGGTAGCTGTAGCTGCATATTTACTGTACAGATATTAGGATAGGGTTGATCTTGTCATCTAATTCTCAGCAATAAAGCATATTTCCAAAAATGTCAACTGTGCTTTCTGCCGTGATCAATTGAAAGCATTCATCTTTATGTTGAATGCACTTTAATTAACTTATATATAATCTATGGAAGAAAATAAGGGGAAAGAAAAAGGAAAGAAATGACAAGAGGAAGGGTTTTTTGGCAAGTTGAAATGTTGAAAATAAAGTTGAGAAACCGTTTTAAGAAATAAGTCAAACAATTTTACAGCTTCTCAACATTTTGATTTTATTCTCAAAATGCAATATGAAGAAAAAATCTTCCTCTCCTCATTTTCCCCCTCATGCCTGGTCCCAATATTCTTCTGTAATAATATGACAAACTTTGAGAAATTGTTTGAGAAAAGTGGAGTGATAAAAACAACTACAGCCCAGTCTCTTTTAAGCCCTTCAGTCTCAGAAACACTCTCGAATCACCGGTTAATGTTCAACTGGAAGAATCCAGTTGGCCTCAGGTCTTACATGCTGTCTGCTTTGAACATTACGCCACATCCCGTTTATTATTGACCTCTTTGACATAAGCATTTGACACAGTTGATCCCTCCTTATTTCTTGTCCAGGTTATGTCATATTAGATTTGGCTGTTTGATAGATGGATAGTTTGTAAAAGATTAGGAGATGTTCACATAAAGCCTCAGTGTTCAAACAAACGCACATTAACAGCAAAGTTATATTTCCTCTTGGGTATTAAGTGTGCATGGCAGCAGACTGTAAATGGGTGAGACTTGCTCACCTGTAGTAATGCGTCAAACTTTAATCTAGACTTTGGAGTATTCTTGACTTTTAATTGTCTCTAACTTCATCCTAAAGCTTATGGTTTGTTGAGTTTGTTGTGTCAGCACATATCTTGCTTCAAGGCAAGTTATTAAAGGTGGGGTCCGCTTCTCTAATCAAATACACTTTTTATCAAATTCAGTGAATATCTCTTCACACTCCTCTAGCTCCCAGTTCTGTGTGTGCGCTGAAAACAAATTTGATGTTTCTTCACAGCCCTGGCTCTGTAAATGGAAAACAAAAAGTGACTCCGACGGAGCCACAGAACACTTTTCCAGCCAATCAGTGACAGGTCGCGTTTGTGCCTGTGCACAGAACAAGGGGAAGGGAAGTGGGAGTGAGAAGGACGGTAAATCTTCTGAAGAAGAAGCACTGAAGGAGGATTTGTTTGGCTGTTGAGTTCAAGTATAAACAATCTTTGTGCAGAAAACCATTCCCCACCTTTAATATAACGCCATTCAGACGCAAGGCAATTGAAAGTGCCTTACAGGGGCGTAGAAATACATTGAAAATGAAGACAGAAGGAAACAGCATTTAAAAATCAACTAGAAGAGTGCACTCAGCAGGCAGTAGGCAACAGATGGTGAAGCACCTACTGCAATGTCACCACGCCTGGCACATGCAACTTGCAGAGACTGAAAGATTTTCACCCACATTAACATGACCAGCAGGCATGTTGTCTTTAGCTGAAACAAGATTTCTAATTACAGCAGTTGTCGATCACTTGCAGCCCGTAAAAGCTGGTTAAGATGTGAGAAGTGAGAAGTCAGCCAGGTCCCAAAAACAAAAAACAAAATCAAGCAGAGAAATTGATAAAGAATTAAATAAATCAGACAGAACAGAAAATCTAGGACACAGCTTTAAATGGCAAACCTTTTCATAGAAAATCAGTTTTAAAGCAAAAATTATTATAACAGCACATTTTTATACCTTTATTATCAGTAAGTATTATTAGTTTTAGATTCTGACAGGTTTTAATACATGTTTAAATTCTTTGTAGTTGTGAGTTTTGTCTGGGACAAGGCTGTTTTCTGGCAAAGAGCAAGTTTAGAATTGAAAAACATGAAAGCAGAACCAGAACATTTAATAAATCACATATATTTTATTTATATAAATCCTTAAAGAATACAATGTCAACAAAAAAAATTGAGTGTTGCCATTTTTTCCCAGTAGAAATGATCTGTCCCTGTTATAACTGGTGAAATATTATTATATTATTATCAAATTTCACACTTTCCCAGATTTCACTGTCCTTGTTTGAGACAACCTGACTGGCACGACTGAGGGAACAAAAGCACAGAACAGTAGAGTATCGTCATCTGGCTTGTTGAAAGATAAGACTCTGTGTTCCAAAGGTCGGGGGTTGGTCTGCGTGTTTTTGTTGCTACAATTCAGGATTTGTTTGAAGGTTTTGTTAAGATCGGGTTTCTTGTTACCACAGGTGAGACATAAACTGAGGATCACCAGACTCTGACATGTCATCGACACCAGCAGGTAGTTCATTAACTCTCTGCACATCTGTCAGATCCTTGTTTTTGAGCTGCTCTCTGAGGCTGTGTTGCTCTGTGTTGTGTGTCCAGTTTCAGAGCTCTCTGTACCAGTCCCATGGGGACAGATCAGAGGTAAAGTCTGGGGTCCTGATCACGGTCATCCTGTCCTGTGCCTGCACGGCTGGGCTGACAACTGTGGTTCGTTCGACACCCTCATTCCTCTTCTACCAAAAGGTAACTTATTTCATAAAAGTTTTTCATTATTTTAAGATGATAACTGATTATTTAAATAGTTTTTATCATTATTTTGAGATATCAACTCATTATTTAAATAAAAGTTCTCATTAACTTGAGATGTTAACTCATTATTAACTTTAATCACTACATCACACTGGCAGAAATAGGCCTCCATACATCTCTCTCTCTCTCTCTCTCTCTCCCTCTCTCTCTCTCTCTGCTTCCTCTCAGAGTGCAGATATGTGGCGGTGGACATGACAGGTCATGGTTTGTCCTCCCATCGTCCACCTGGAGTTTTCTACTCTTTTCCTGTGTACGTGGCGGATGTACGCAGAGTTATTGATGGTGTGTGAGTTCAAAAGGATGCAGGACCTTTAATTTCATTCTTTGTAGCAAGATGGCAGATGTTTTTGAGACTCTGGTGCCTCCTGGAACACTAGATTTAATCTGCTGTTTTTCTATTAGGCCTCCAGTGGACAAAATTCTCCATCATAGGTCACAGTATGGGTGAGTCCCACAGTATGCAGACTAAACAACATATAAATAATACACCTGATTCACATATAATAAGTTATTTAATTAGTTAGTGATGAGAAAGTTGCATTTTATATCGGTGAAAAATGAAAATCTTTGGGGTTTGGACTTTATAGACTACTGTAGAGGGAAAATTATATGTTGAACTGGTCACTATTGTTCCTCTTAGTCACTTCTCATGTATTGTCAGGCACTAACTGGTTACTCATCCTTGAACGCACAGCTGTTCTCCCTTTGGAAGAACAACTTCTGATAACACAATCACATCCTGACCCTCCCAATAAGCACTTCAGGTCCATCCTGACCCAACCTCCTTCATCTCCTAACCCTATAAGACAGATTCACATTCTTGACTCATTATCAGTTGACTTGACATGAGCATTTGTTCACTCCCCTACAGGTGGAAACATTGCTGCAATGGTAAGTAAGATTCATCACATGCAACTTTACACTGTTTTCACAGAGATTATTTTTCTTGCTTGGTATCATATTTAGTCAATATTGTGTTTTCCACAGTTCAGTGCTCTGTATCCTGAGTTGGTGGATGTCGTCATACTGCTGGACTCCTTTGGATTCTTTCCGATAGATTCAGTACTTCGACAGTATTTATTTTCACTATACTGCATATATCAGTAGTTTTCGACTTTCTCACCTCATTGTTTCTGTCTCTTTTCCTGCAGGCAGTAATATCCAGCGTGATGCGGCAGGGGATGGAGGAGATGCTTCAGTTTGAAAAAAAGACAGAAGACAAGAAAAGAGTTTACACTTATGAGAAGGCAGTTGAGAGGTATTGTTGTATACCACTCCAGTTTATTGCAAATTTGAGTTAAATAAACTGTCATTCGTGTAGGATGTTTTGAAGTTAGTTTAAAGGGTAACTCCACTGATTTTACACCTCAAAGTCTTACGTTTACAGATCTTGTGGAGTACTACTTTAACTTGCATAAAGCCTGTTGTTGTGCAAAACCTGAGCCCCACCTCTTTTCACTCTGTGTTCCAATAACAGTTAAGTGAGTTTGGTAAGCAAGATCCTTCCCTGTTTTCCTGAGTCAGTGTTGGTTGGGGCTGAAGGCTACAAATCTGAACATGTGAAAACAAAATCTGGGGCTCTGCAGTTAAAAAGAAGTTAATTTACCAGATCTCAGCAGCCCACTCATTTTCTCTGCTTGAGGCTACATTAGGTTTTGATAAGGAAGAAATGGGCTAAAAAAAAAAAAAAAATACAATGGCTCTGTTTCTGCTGCATTGATTTTGATCTTTGTTTTTTAATCTGTCTATCATGAGTCTTGACATATTATAGGTGTGCGATGCTAAATCTGTGATAATACAATCAATTCTAAATGTTTTATTCCTTGTAGGTTGTTGGCTGCAAACCCGACTCTGTCTAAACAGTCTGTGAGCATCCTTTTAGAGCGAGGTCTAGTTCAAGTTGAAGGAGGTGCGTCTTTATCTCTTACCCTCTCAGAGAGAAATAATCTCACTTTGCCTCCACTCATCTGCTGGCAGCTGAATGTGTTTCTCTTCTGCAGGGTTCGTTTTCTCCAGGGACCTCAGAGTTAATTTTGTAAGTCACTTTTAACCTTCTGAAACTTGCCGCACATTCACCACCCCCTCCCTGTTAACTTAAAGGTTATTTTCCACCAGAGGTTTAGCATTCATTGTGTTGTGTTGTATGTTTTCAGAAAAACATAGTGCGCATCAGTTTGGAGCAGAGCCTGGAGATGCAGTCGAGGATTCAAGCCTCTGTTCTAGTTATTCTGTAAGGTGTTCACCACTGCACTGCAGTAGCATTAACATGTTCTAACTTTTACACTTCAACAATATGAACCTGTCAGTCCCATATTGCCTTGTGAAGCACAAGGCCAACATTTTAACATACCTTTATGAAAAAAAGCATGTCATACTTGTATTAAACTTGTTCAAAATCTGTTTTTCTAGTGCAGACAAACACTTTGGTGCAGCATTTCCAGAATCAAACCGACAGAGACGATTCTCCGCTCTCCTGCAGGGCTATCGTGACAGAAATGTGAGTTTGAAACTTGGAGAAAAAGTCTAAATAGATGCTGGAAAAAGTTGGTTGAAGGTTGAGCATACAGGCATCATACGTGTGAAGTGAATCACTGGATTGCATTCGTGTTGTATGATGACTCGCCTGCAACAACAGCAAATGAAGGCAAAAACAAGCCACGTTATTGTTTCATACACTGTTTGGCCAGGTGTGTGTGTGTGTGTGTGTGTGTGTGTGTGTGTGTGTGTGTGTGTGTGTGTGTGTGTGTGTGTGTGTGGCAGACAGCTGCGCAGTTCTAAAAATAGCACCATAGTACAAGCTCATTGCCTCAGAGTAAGCAGGAATATTCCTAGATTTGAACCTTAATGTATAAAAAGAGTTCATACACATCAGATTATTCCCTTTTTTCAGTTTTCAAAATTATGCAGTGGATAAAAATGTACAGATTTCCAGCTCTGCATTCTGCAGTGTACTGTTGCCCTTTTTCATAGCAGATGTTTTGGCTTGTCAAAGCCAGAAAAGCAAAGGTGTCCTTAATAAAATTATAAATGAATGCATACCATTTAGATGAGTTAGTTCCCAGGTATCATGCATGCTGGTGCACTGTCATGGCTCACTGGGAAACTTAATGAAGCTGAAACATAATCAACAATTAATTTGTCTCACCTGAGCTTTTCCTGCTATGACAAGTCAAAATGTCTGCTGTTAAAGAGGACTGTCAATCGACTGATTACCAACAGGGGAACGTTCCTCACTGAAAACCTTTACAGAGCATCTTCCCAACCTTAAAGCCCAGACATTTATTAAACAAGCATTCTTTTACAAAACAACATACAGATTTTACAAGCAACATATATTAATGTGTGTCATATGGTGTCAACTACATAATGAACAAACATATCTGTGTGACAGTCAGTCTATAGATGAGGTAGGAACAATGAAAAAATCATGGCAACCTCTGTGAGTTGTGCATGATGTTACAGGAAAGGTTGAATTCCTCAGTTCAGTTAGCTGGAGACATGGTGTTTAATGTACAAAATCTAATAAGCTTCATATTGGGTAACTTTTTCTGTATTGTCACATGTGAGGTCAGTAAAAGAATTATTGCTTTCTCTTATGACGAGCAGCAGATTCTGGATCTTAAGTAGCGAGATGTTTTTCCGTACATCGTGTGGCATGAACACTAACAAATAAGATGCATGACTTCATGTGAAATGAGAAAATTTGATAAAAACACATTAGTGTCTCTCTAAATATTTTCCTAACAGTCCCTATAATCATGTTAGATGGATCGTGAGTTCTCATAAAGGTAAATTATTAACAATGACTCACTGAATATGCTGCAAAATTGTGAGGTTCTGAAAGCGAAAGTAGAAGATGTGCGTCAACTAAATTCATCTGATTATCACCTTGTTTCTAATTAGACTGCACTAAAAAGAGTTTTTATCAACTGAGAAAAAAACTGATTCGATTAGAAAGTCAACAGTATAATAAAATGCAGTTTAGTTTGAACCAAATAGTGGAAACAATAGCAGAAATACATTTCTATATATATAAAATTAAACAAAGGTGCTGAATGAACAATGATCAGGCCTGGTAGTGACAGGAGAACAGGATAAATGCACAGTATTTACAGTATGAATTAATTTATGACAAGAAATTAACCAACAGAGTAATGAAGGGACAATGTGAGAATCTTGCTTGCAGAAATCATCCCAAGTGACAGAATAGGTAGGTAATTTACTTTACAAGGTGTCATGCACAAAAAGGTGCCCAGCCCACACGAGTTAACAAGACACAACAAACAACAAAACAAATACCAACAAATGATATAATGAGAGCAAAAGAAACACAAGTACACTTTGACAAACAATTCTAAATCAAATACTGAAAACTCATGCCTGCTTCTTACATATTACATATCTAAGGCACATCACTGTGCCTTTAAACACATTACATAAAAAGCACCCTTGTGCGCTGTTGATAGGCATTTAACACAAAGTGAGCTTCAAGAAACACTTTGTGTGTAAACAGGTGCTGAAGTCTACATTCATCAGACACGGAAAACAAATCAGGACGATCATCAGACATTTTAAGAAAAAGCCCTTGTCTAAAATTATATTAATTTGGACAATAGAACAAACGTACATTTCGTTTTCAACCTCTCCCAAATCACACAGACAACACTTTCTATTCTCCTCTGGAACTGAATGGAATCGACCGGTTTTCACTGCCAAAGGCAAGATACCTCGTCTCAGCTGGCCACAGGCAGACCGCTGTGCTCCAGTCAGGTTAAGGGTGACATAGTGCTCAGGGCAGTAAATACATTTGATCATACTATACATTATCAGTTGTGGTTTACACAGAATTTCTTCTGACCATTTCTGTTCATGATTTTCAAATAGAGTAGTTTTAATTTGACTGACAGATAATTTGTTTCTGAAAATATATTGAAGACCTACTTTATCAAATACTTTTGCAAGCTTCTTTAACCCAGAAAACTTATTTGAAAAATCCCAACAGAAAACTTGTTTTGTAAGTCAGTTATCAGGCATATTGATTGATCTATTCCATAGTCACAACATGTTACCCTTATGCCGCACTTCACATGGCTTCTGTCCCACGTCACCACATTCAGCAGGTTTTGGGGTCATTTTGTGCACGGCCAGAGAACAGTACAAAGATCTGTTCTGGACTGCTTCACATTTAACCCCAGAAATATAAGATTTTTCATCAGTATTGTGAAATGTTCCTCATTATTTCTCTCTGCATCACAGCACTCGACGGTGACAGTACCAGGCGACCATCACGTCCATCTGAATAATCCTGAAGTCGTCGCTCCACTTGTTTCTGACTTCCTGCAGACCAAAGTGATCTCACAGCGGCTGCCAGCATAGATGACACACAAGTTATGGCCAACACACACACACACACACACACACACACACACACACACACACACACACACAGGCACATTTTCGTTGTGAAATTTCACACTTCAAGTCTCAGTAAGCTACATTGTTCTCACCTCTCTCAGAGAAGTCATTAACATAATACACCATCCGTTCTCTGTTTGGACAATACTAAAAAGTTTCTGCAGTGAGTTTGAATAATCTAAACATACAAATGATGTTTGTGCATTTTTTGAAAATTTTGTTTAGTTTTCATAAATTCTCCAGTGATGATTATGGGCGTTAATAAGACCTTCTGCTGTACATATAAAACACTAGTTTTGATGTTGAATGATGACTCACCGCTCTGGGATGGAACTAGATGGCAGCCATCTTACCAGGATGCACTTTTAAACCTGTGATGAAAGAGTCTGAAGTTGTCTTTATTATCCTTCTGTTTTTCTACCAATACATCAATATTGTTTTTATTCAAAGTAATGTGCATAAGACAGATGTACCTGTCTGTAATTAATTTTAAAAAACACACATTCTGGTAGAATTTTCAGTTAGTATAACTTAAAACTGAAATTCTTTCAACCATGAAGATAATCTCTTAACTGTGCATTTATATGGCAGACAATGATTTTATCTTTTCTGTTTTGCCTGAATGTAATATGTAAGAAATGTCTTTGGTATCCTGAATGGCTGACATACTACATCAAGCAACGCACATAAACTGTTTAGTGAAAAAAATCTAAGTTTTTTCGCGTCACACTGTCTTTTTCTGGCTTTAGTTCCTGTTTTCTAATGTTTTTTAAGTCACAGAGTGCCTGTCTCTTGACAAAGACTGGTGGAATGAGAAAACACCGGAGACCATGATGGAAATTGTATTTAATAATGATCTTTCCAAAACCCAAATTACAAAGTGCTTCAAATCAAGACGGCAAATTAAAATCAAGGACAAAGAGGGTGTAGGGTGTGCACATCCAAAAGACTGCACACTGCACTGATAGCTACCACCAATGTTAATTGAGTAATATTACGATTTAAAAAAGATCTTCATCAGGCATTCATAAGATTTGACAAGGTAATCAGCACAGCATGCAGATATTTTGCCTGATTCTTGCCAAAAAATTAAAATCAACGAATTATAAGCTCATTTGATCCTCTGATAAAATAAGTAACTATTATTACTATCTAATAATCTATTATTTGGATAAAAGATAAAACTTCCTAGTTCTGTCCTTAACATAGAGTCTTATGTTGCTTCTTTTACAAATAATACAATATTGTTTAAGAAAACCAGATTCAAATAAGCTTCAGCTCTCAGAACAGAAAAATAAAGCAGAATAAAATCCCACATTGTTCAAATAATTATTTCTTTACGTAACTTATTCGACCAAGACGCCACATGTCATCATTTCTGTTTGAAGCTGATCTGTTTAACTCGGCTGCTTTTCATGAGTCTGATGCTCGTGCAGACTGAGCTAAAAATGGCAGTCATTAAAAGAGATGACATCCTCTGACAACTTTTCATTATGTAGGCCACTCATCCACTCTGTATTCAGCCTTTGTCTCAGAAACCAGCGTGACAAAAAAAAAAATAAAAAATCTTTTTTTCCACCCTTTTACTCAGGGGAGTGACTCCATAAAACACTGCAGCTGCCGTCAGTCAGCGCAGATATGAGAGGTGCTGCTCACACAAAAATGGTCCCCTCTTCCTCTCCCTCAATGTCACATAAACTGTGTGATGGCCTTGGTGTTAAATGGAGTGGAATTGATTTTACGCAGCGAGCAGCAAGGCGGTGAGCATCCAGAGACATCTGAAGGGCTTGCCCCCACCTACTCCTCCTTCTCCTCCTCCTCCTTCCAGTCCCCCCCCACCCAAAAAGAAAAAGATTATAGTTATATAAGTTTCCCTCCCACTCCCTCCATCCTCTCAGCCATCAGCAGGGGTGTTGTCATAGCAACCCCCACCCCTCCCTTTTGAACGTCAGAGCCAGGAGCCGGAGGATGAAGCCGCATGCAGCTTCTGTCTCTTGTGCCTCTCTCAGAGAGCACCTGTGATTTTGGCCGTCTCACATGCAACAGTCAGAGCTGCGGTGCCGGAGATCGTCTAATGATTGATTTGCCTCTCAGCTGCTGCACATCGAACACCACCAAACAGCGAAAGACGGACTGATTCAGCAGCATCTGCAGGTAAGCATCATGGCTTTATTTACTACACAGCGCTATTTTTTTAAAGTGCAACACCTGTGTGTGTTTGCATATTAAAAAATCATGTATCACAGTCTGATAGAGGCAGTGACAGACAGCGTGCTGGGAGCTGGTTGTGTAATGTCTTGATTTCTGCTGCCTGTGAAAATAACGGGACACTGAGATGCTGCGGTTTGTCATGCGTGATATGTCTTGCACGGATTTAAATAACAGAGTAACTCTGCTCATCTACCCTTGCCCAAAATCTCCTCCTCCTTCTCTGTCTCTTTCCCTTTCCTGTCCCCTCCCTATCCCTAACCTTTCCTATTCCTATCCCTTCCTTTCCCCGGTCGTGTCTTTCCTCATCCATTTTCTTGCCCTGTCCTCCTCCTCTTCCACCCTTCCCTCTGTCAGCAGTTATGTCGTGGCTCTTCCTGGACTGGTTTGTCCCCCTCTACCTGCTGGTGTCGGTTCTGGTGCTGGCAGGCTTCGGAGCGTGCCTGTACTTCCTCGAGCCCGGGCTGCAGGATGCCCACAAGTGGAGCAACAAAACAGTCCGGCATCACCCGCTGGTGGCCAGTGTGAACTGCAGAGATGACGATAGCAATGCCCTGATATGATCAAGAGGACGAGGGGGAGCAGGGGGAGCAGGGCGGGCGGGTGGCAGGCCATCTGGACAGGGGTGCTGCCAGGACACCGGTGGTGAGATGGGAGCCAACACCTTAAAGATGGAGACAGAAAATGGAAGTGCGAGGATGAGAAGGATGGAGGAGAGACCTGACCTATCATTCCAAACTTTTCCCTGATCTCTAAGTAAGTCTTCACTGAAGGGATCAGAGAAAAGTGAAGAATTTCTAAAAATGAAGCCAAATGCACAAGGAGGAGAAGACTACATGCAGGTGATTGGAGGACATGTTGCCCTTTAGAAATATGATGTAAATTTCATGCCATCTTGTACTTGTGCCAACTTTTACATACGTTTTGTAATCCGACAATCACTTTACATATATATCACGAAGTTTACTTATATTGTGCATTTAAATAGTGAAGTGAATGACATAAGTGCAATGAATTTGTTGCCAGCAGGAGGGTTTTTAATCCTGTCTCTGGTGATGTTGGCATGGCAGCTGCTGAGACGAAGCATGTGGATTGTTGCTGCCGCTGTGCCAAAATGGTGTAGTAGTGACTTTATTAGAGTAATGTGTACTGAATAAATGCAACTGATTTATTCGAGGTGCCAAACTTATCCTGGATTGACCAAGATTACAGAACAATAGTATTTGGTAATGCTCAAAGTGTCTATTTTTTGTTTTCATTGTTTTTACTTTTTACAGCATGGTGAGGAAACAGGGTGTGTACGAGCCCTCTTTTGATGATCATATGCTTCCTTTGTTCATACAAAATAAAACTGTTTAATCCTTAATTCTACTTTGGAATTACTCTCTGTGTGTTATTGTGAAGAAAATATCGGACTAAAACATTATTTAAGATTTGTGTAACTGCACCAAGTGGTTTGAAGTAACTCCACACATTTACTCTAGTAACATAGCATCTTGATTTTATGCTACTTTATACTTTTCCACTACATTTCACAGGGAACTATTGTACTTTTTACTTCACTAAATCTATCTGACAGCTGGAGTTACTAGTTACTTTTCAAGTAAGAAAAATGGTAAGCTTCTAAAACACAAGACAAAAGCCTTTACAAAGGTTAAGTCTCTATATTGTCATGTTTCAAATGTTTGTGAGTTGAGGGCAGCTCCATCAAAAAGACATTTAGCCTCTAACTTTCTCACACGTTTGTGAAATTCTGCTTATGCACTGATCCTTTAGTATTAAGATTTTATCACTAGGAGGTTGGCCCATTACAAGGTTTAATAGTCGAGTGTTTGAAATATTAAAAAAATATTTTCACAGCATATTTGAAGAGTAAAAATCAAAAGCCCTTCAAAATATGATTTTGTCATATTTCTCAAGAATAAGTGATATATTTCAATCACAGTGGCCAAATAGCCTTTTACCTTTGATACCTCAGTGTTGCTGACAGAGCTCCTATACATGTACTTAAATACATTTTCTACAGGCCTTTTATTTAATAATATTTCTTCATAAATTTGTTTGTACTTTTCATATCTCACCTGCATTTTGCTGATAACATTTATCCAGTGGTGGTGTGTAGGTAAGTACATGCAGTTCAACTACTGGTTTAAATTTGCATTAGTCAGGTTGTAGTTTAACTAAATTCAAATCTCAATAGCTTTCTCAGTATTTTTTTTTTTAACCTTTTATTTATTCAGAGACAAGGAACACCCTGTTAACATTCACACTCATTCACATACACATCTGCTGGCCACTGAGCAGCTCCAGTGAAGCAGTTGTTGGTTAACGGTCTTTCTGAAGATCCAGGAAATTTCAGTCAACTTCCCAGTCACAAGCTTGCTTCTCTAACTTTCTGACCACCACCACTGTCTAGTTAACTACTTTGTGTTTAGGTAGTTAATTACAAACTACATATTAATAGTATTCTCATGATGTTTTTGCTATATAATATGACACAGTACAGCAGCTTATTGGCCACTGTTGTCATTTATTGTGAGTCACCTATTTTTATTAAAAGCACCTTTGGTTTGTGGTCAAGATACCAAGATGTTTTCCTGTAAATTTAGCATTTTCCTGTTTCCACCTCAACAACTGTTGTAATTTCTCTTTAAAACACCTCTTTGGGCTGCCTAAGTAAGGACTGACCTGTCCTAGTCCCTAATCAAACACACCTACACTTTACTCAGTGTCCCTTCAGTTTTATCCCCATGTAACAGCATGAGAAACTACAGTTTGAAGGTAGTTTACTTCATTTTGAATTCAAGACTTTTACTTGAAAAAGAATATTTTAACATTGATGTCTTTGTACTTAATGGATCTGAGTGCTTCCACCGCTGCTCTGCACTGTAATCAGACAGACTACTGAGGCCACATTCAGACTTCACAGACAGTGTCCCATGCACCAAACAAAATGAGAGAGCAGAGTGGGAGTGAAACAGAGCAGCTTCAGTGTTGAAGGAATGGAGAGAATGGCACTTCTGTGCCCACTACTTCCTACTGCTGTGTTCCCGTCTCGCACTTGCTCACTTATTTACTCTCTCGGTGTGTCAACAACAGAGACAGAGCTTCACACAGCAGGTGAGTGTCTATTTTCCACTGTTGTGAATTTAAAAACATGCATTTTTCATTGTAAAGATTAGTTATGTAGTAGAATTTACAGCGTTACTAGAGAGCGATCATGGTTTCAGATTGCAGTGCTTGGATGTAACTTGGTACATTTACTTAAATTCAATCTAACTAGTTTTGAGGTACTTGAGTTTTTCAATTTCATGCTACTTTATACTTGTATGCCACTACATTTCAGAGGAAAATATTGGACTTTTCACTCTACTTCATTTATTTTACACCTGTGGATGCTAAAATTGAAAAATTTGAATTTTGAGTGGTTCAGCTGAAAATTAAATATCTTATACTGAAAACATGATGAACTTGTAGAAGATTATACTTTGTTATGAATTAAACTACCCAACAGAATATAAAGTAAATAAAATTTGCTCCACCTCAACCAGCAACAGCAGTAAAATGCTACATACTCGTTAAAGTATTAGTACACACCAGTGATTCCCAAACGGTGTGCAGAGGCACACTGCTGTGCCATGAGGTAAGTCCACGCGTTCCTTGGGATTGTGTGACAACCACATCATTATTCACTGGGACCATTTTACTGTTAAATGAATACTTTTATTGTATTGGACTATTTTTATAAGTACATTGTGATATTGCCACTTTTTACATAAATAAAGGAACTGAATGTACCTCTTTCACCTCTATCTGATAGTAACATGCAGATAAATGTTTGATGTATATCTAACATATGTATCTTTCCTTAATTTCTTCACTCCCAACGATTGATTCAGTCTCTATATTCTTTTCAGAATGAGTGTTTTTGATCGTCTGGCACCTTTAATCCCTCAAGTATCTGCATCCTCCAGACAAACAAAGGAACATCCGTCAGTCTGTTTGTCACCTCCTCTCCCCCTCTCATCTCCTGTCATCAAAAAGAAACCCATACAAATCCCCTCATTTGATGAGAAGGGACTCATCTTTGAAAAAAACGACACAAAGCAGATAAACACTGACAGGTAAATTCAGCTTGAGCTTCTATTTTAGCTCAGTTTTGTACTTAATTAATTTAACTGTTTACATTTTTTTATTCCCTCTTTTGTCTCTAGATCATTTGTTCCAATTTGCTCCTCCAAGACATCCAGTCGGCCCTCTTGGAGTAAATCATGTCAGAATTCACAGAGGAGTCAAGGAGAAAGAGCTTCAACTCTCCCAAGAACCAAACCCAAAACATATAACTCTCCAACTCTCTCTGCAAAGCCCAGCATCTCCATTTTTCCTGCTCCAAAGCCAAATTCCTCTCCCACTCTCTGTGCTCTGAAACCAGCGCCAAGTGATCCTCTTCATCTCCCCACTGCCACACAGCTGAGTGATCCCTCGCCATTTCTGCACCACCCGAAGCTGAAACCAAGTGTTTCTCCAACTCTGACCGTCCCCACACCCAGACTGACTCCATCTCCAACTCTGGACAGCCGAGGAGGCAAGCAGCCCTCTCCTGTTGCTCAGGAAAGACGCGCCAGATCGATAACCATTTCCAATACTAAAGTTGAGCCCGAGCCCACCAAACAGAGGTCTTCAAACGAGGCGAAGCATGATGTTCTCAACCAAGAAACTTTGATGGACTTCACTCATCCTGCAATAAGAAGTCCCAGAGAGTCCAGACATCAGACTTACTCTGAGGCCCAGAGACGAAAAGAAGACGAGAAGAATTCCTGCTTATTGCAAGGAAATATAAAAGAGAATAGTGCAAAAGATAAACCACAGCCTCCACCTAGGAATATAGACATTACAGCAATCCCTAAACCAAGGTCAAACATCAGACAGCAGCAGGAATTCCTGACAAAAGCATCTCCTTCAGAGTCTGAAGGAGTTCAGAGAGAGTCTCACTCAATGCTTGATGGACAGGCTGCTCAGTCGAGCCTCAACCTTAACAGGAAATGTATATCTCAGAGTCAAACTGCAGGGTTTGCATCCAGTGACGAATTATATGAGCGAACGTATCCCGCCAAAAAGTCATTTTCCACAGAGCCTCTGCTGAATCGATCAACTGTCTCACCCAGTATTGAGACCAGGAGAAGACGATTTGGCTTCAGCAGCGAAACAAAAGTGGATACATTTCTATCAGGCTCTAATCTCAGGAGACCTCAGGAAGAAAATGATATACGGACAATTACAGGAATTTCATCAAAACTCTTTCAACAGACTAGTGCTTCTCCAAAATCTCCTCAGAGACACAGATTCTGGTCGAAGGCTCAGAGTCAAACCAATCAGATGGATGTGAGGAGTTCTGTAAGCCAATCTGACTTTGTTTCCAAGGATTACAGCTGTCAGTCAAAAAACACTGATAATAAAATGGAGGCTCCTCTGAAACACAGATTCTGGTCGAAGGCTTTGAGTCAGACCAACCAGATGGATGTGAGGAGTTCTGTAAGCCAGTCTAACTGTGTTTCCAAGGATTACAGCTGCCAGTCAAGAGAAATCGATCAGAAAATGGAGGCTCCTCAGTGCACGCACAGATTAAATCAACTTAAGACATGTCTTGTGGCGCCTCACACTCAGGAGACCTCCCGACCTGCCTCTATTGAGTGCACCACATCAAAGCCAGACATTATATCACACAAGATAGATCACAAACGGCCTCCTGGGAACATCCGCAAAGAGGTGAACCTCAGTGACAAGGGACTGAATCAAATAGATATGTCTGCACCATCTGACCACCATGAGGTGCCCACAATGCTACCACAATATCCCTCAGAGAAATGCGTTGTAAGCGGGCCTCCACCTGTGGCACGGTGCCCGTTCAACACAAACAGTTTTGGCATCAGTCCAAAGGGGTTATTTGACCTGCCATCCCATTCACAGCACAGAGTGTACCAGAAACCAGACGAGACAGCAACGAAAGCATCCCTTCCACTACACCAACCAAATCACTCTACAGCAGCAGACAGAGCATTTATCATGGAGGAACCAGAGGACCCCTACTACGTCACCATGTACTACCCAGGTTCAGTGTATGTGGGTGAGTACAGAGACGTCCAAACCACTTGGAAGACTTCAATTGAACAGATTCCTCCAGGCAGACATGACAGGGACTCTTTCAGCTCTCATTTTTAATCTATTTAGAGCGAGAATTAAATAAATTTTGTTTTATCTAAAGGGGGGCGGGAACTCAGCTGAGGGGGTGGTCAAAGAGGATAGCAGAGGGATTTAAGACATCGCCTCTTATCAGTAGAGTAACAGATGTGGTGAGGAGAGACATGACAGCGTTGGTTAGCAGACTTCTATCAAAGTGACTGTAGTCCATGAGAACATGCCAGTACAGCACTCAACAGAGACAAACAAACACAACTAAAACATGCAGAGAGGAAAGCAAAGGCAGGACCAAAGGAGAGCAACTCTGAGATAACTTGTGAGTACTGTGGCACACCTTTACACTTTTAAGGATAATTTTACTAAAAATGATCACATACATACACATACTGTGTAAATCCTGGGGCATAGAGACTTAATATAAAACATTGTTAAGTATACATAACATATCTACATCACATTTGTATTACAAGACCCTTTAGGATGTTTTAGTTACCAGTTTTTGTGGTTTGTGACCCTTTAAAATGAAGCACTATTTACTTGTGAGCCCTTTGCGACCAGTTGCACACTTTATGTTCATGAACTCTGTATAGCTAAACTACAGCTGGTAGTTAGATGGTTTCTTTTGAGTATCTTTCAGAGGCCCCATGAGGCTCCGTATTTGTTTTATAAAATGAACCCAACTCTAGATCCTCTTACCAGCTTTTTTCTGGAGCTTTCAACTAATAGAGTTTGCTCAGTTGTCATGGTAATGTGTTTATTTATTTATTTTTTAATATATTTTTTACTTTCAGATTTTCACTTTTATGTTGAGGACACATGTAAACAACCTAAAACAAAAGAACCCAGCAGACAAAAACATAGTAAGCTAAAATTAAATGACAAGGGGCAGGCTGCCAGGCATATATACTTGTTTGTAAGCCATTTATACAATATTACATAGTCAGGTATTACAAGAGTACAGTCTGGGGAATTGTATTTTCCAAAAACCCCAGAGAACTACTCAAATATTTCAAGCCAATAATTGTTTTGATGAGGATAGAGCCAGAAGAAAGAGAGAGCCCTCTGCACTTTTGCATCTGTCACTTAATGGGGGAACAGAGGGATAAAATCAGTTTAGTTTGGTGTTTGAATAGAGCAGTCTATGGATGACTTTGACAATGGATGCAAAGTCATGACAGATTTGAATCTGTTTATACCTGACTCAGAGATTAATCTGATATGCAAGCTATCCACAACTGTTATTGTAGAAATTCTTACGATGGTTTGACCACATTTCTCTGTTTTAAAATAAATATATTTATATTTTCTATTTTTAAAAAAGGAAATCCTGCAATGCTTATGTGGCTGTCAAGTTATGTTACATTACATTGTCTTTATACATTACAATATTCTGTTCTGTAAACTACTTTACAAACATCTTGTTTGATGACTCTCAAGATCTTTAATAAAATAACCCCATATTTAAAAAAACAAAACTTTTAACTGTATTTTCCCCTTGGTGGCATAAGCCAGTTTTTCCAGGCCAAACCTGACCCCCATTTGGATGCCGGGTGGCCCTCCAACCATTTTTCTCTCCACAAGTCACATTGAAAATAAAGTGACACTCTGTTTTCCCCAGGAAGCAGGGCAGATACATCAGTTTTGTATAATGGGATAAATGAGGCTGTTAGTAACAGAGAAGGCTGATCTTTGTGTGATAGCCTGTCAAGCTGTGTAAACTATTAGCTCAAGAAAAGAAACACTTTTGCAGACATTTTACTCTAAAACAGATTAAATATGATCTTAATCCTGCCTCTGGTATGAGCAGTTTATATTTATAACTCAATCCAACATGTCAGTAATTGCATGATAGATGTGGTTCCAATTATGTTTAATGTTGTACAAACTCTTTGAAATGTAACCAAAGCATTTGCAACTGAAATGCAGTTATTAAATGTAGTAAAATATCTGATTTATCTGTCAATCCTCACACCAAGTTAATTTAGTTAATAGGTCAATTAATAAGTTAGTTTATTTGAAAATAAAGAGTTTCAGAGAAAGATCAGCTATGGGCCTTCTATTGTTTATTAGTTTATCTGATAAATAACTTTACTATTGATGTTTGTTTATTAATTTGTCCCTGGTCTCCTGTCATTTTGTTAAAGTAGCCTCAAGGCAAAACAAGTTGAATATCGCTGCAGTACATCTTCCACCAGCGTACTTCATCCTTCAGAGGAAATTTTTACACTGAAAAACTTTTTGCACATTTGATCCAGATCAAACCAGATTAGTTTCATCTTATCATAATGCAAACCCCTAAAAATAGCCACTGTATCGCTGACAGAAGACACAGTACCAAAAAATGTCCCTTTGAGGGAAAGTTGTACTACGCATGCGCACTGCATCTCCCCACTCCTTCTCCTCTTGTCGCCTTGGTAACGGTAGAGGGGGGCTAACGGCCAGAGGGAAGGAGAAGAGAGGTACCCAGACCAATCACATGACCGCTCCTCGTCTTATTATCTCTGTGTTTGGATATACATCGTTTGTTCTTGGACTCAGAGCGACAGTAGACCTCACTATCTCCTCCTCGAGCTGATCCGCAGGTCAGTTGATCAGGAATCGGTGAGTTTGACAGACAGCACATCAGTACATCAACGGTGAGCCGACGGTTAGCGCGCTGTAGCTAGCAGCTAACACGGAGCTGCCGTTAGCTGTTAACGTTATTATCCAGCAGCATGACTGAAGACAGACAATGGGGTCGGCAGGCTGTGATGGAGATAACCTCTGTGTTGTATTAAAAAGAGAGGAAATATGGTTAACTTCAATATGGAGCCATTAGGCATGGCTCTTGACGTTAATTAGCAGAATTACCGTTTTTTTATGGAAGCAGAGCATCATCACCTATTGTGTGTTTCAATCTTCAAATGCGGTTTCACTGCATTTATCTCATAATTAATGCTGAGATAATTATCGAAATGTGGTGAATATGCCGTGTATATGTGGGAAAGCAACAATGAGCAAGCGGGCAGGCAGGGAGGGGGGCAGAGCTGCATGACTACTGAGTGTTGTGAATCAAAGTGACAGCCACAGCCTCAGTGACCTGTATGATCTGTATCTACGACTGTGACTGCATTGACTTAAAGCATGGCAGCAGGCTGTTCCATGTGTACACCCTGGAGGGCTGAGGTTACCAACATCTTGGCTCAACCTCATGTTTATTACTGTTGCTGCCATCTGTCTGCACCGTTTGCTTTCAAAAGGGTCAGTTCACAAAAAAAAACATTTTCCAATTTTTTTAAACTTTTTTTTTTTTGTTGCTGCTGTTTACATTCATTTACATTCCATCCTTCCATCCATCCATTATCTATACCGCTTATTCTAAAGGAGTGCGAGGGCGCTGGCGCTCATCCTACACTCTTACAAAAAAAGTGCTAACTAGAACTATTGGTTCCTGGTAGACCATTTTATCAAGGTTCCACTCTGAACCCTGAACATAAAGGGTTATACTTAGAACCATCAGAGAAAGATTTCACCTGGGTCCCCCTATAGAGGCAGAGCACAACATGTCATGCATATGCCCACAGGAGGGGGAAATGTCAATGTCACGGTATGAAACAAAGTGTTTAAACGCCACTGAATTGCCAGAGTTGACGTACGTTTAAGTATTTGGTCGCATCATCAGGTGAGATCGTCATTTAACCAAACAAAGATCATAGTCAAGTTATCTTAAATTTCTACAGTTTGTCTGCTCAAATTAGCCACTGTAATCTATTTCTCAGTGTCAGGATCCCACAGATTCCCCATTAATCTTGCTGATGCCTCACGTCTGTATCCACTTTTGTCTTCTTGAAGACTTTAACTTATTGGTAGTGCATCCCAGCACACAGCACCTTTTCAACATTTTTCTGTTGTTAGCTTACAGGCGTAAGGTAACAAGAGGCACCTTCACGCAGTACAAGTCAATGCAGAGCCATGAAGTTTTCTCCCCCGGCATTTTTTTTTGCATGATGGCATAAAATATAACAACAGTCATTCAATGTTTCAGTCAGAAAGTTACCTCAGAATCTATTGACCTCTCCAAGTACCACCTTACTGTTTTGTGCCATCAGATATTTTGTTTTTTTTTCATGGTATTATATTTTTACTTCATGTAAAAAAAAAATATTTCTGACATTCCATCATGTACCACTAGAGAGGTTTTATGTACCACCAGTGGTACACATACCACAGTTTGACAGTTTAGGCTCTAGCCTGATATCAGACTGAATTGTCAATTCGTTACACTTCATTTCTATATTCATATTATCATATTCAGAGAAAGAGCCAACTCAGTGGGGTTGGAAGGTTAAAAGGTCTGGACTCAGGCTTAGAATGTAACTGCTTGATTCAATACTGAATTTCATAATGGTATTGATGAAGAAAGTGTATTTAATATGAGTCTGTAAGATCTGGCTAAAATCCAATTTGCTTACCGAGTTCAGTATCAAAAATTCACAGCAACATCTATATTCACAATGTCTCTGTTATTGTGGAAACAGATATCTTAAAACCAGAACTCATGACTAGATGTACATGAAAGAAATATATTTTAGTAATTTGGGTGAACCAGCCCTTTAAGACTATTCCAACATCCCATCCTCTGTAGAACAAATGAAAGAGAGGAGAGGCCTCAGATGGCTCTACTGGCCTACTTCCTAGTGATGCACCAGCATTTTCTGTTAATGAAACATTTTATTTTTATCCTCCTGTCTTTTTCTCCTGTAGACATGTCAGACGTAGTTCCTCCAGAAGTGAGACCCAAACCAGCCGTCCCTGCCAAGCCCCCGAATGTGGGGGCTCCTTCCCCCTCTAGCCCTTTCCCACCCCAGGGCCTGGGCACTGGAGGAGGCAGTGGAGGCATTTCAGCTTCCCTTCCAAGTGGGATCCCAGTCCCCATCGGGAGTCACGCCCCGGTGCACATTAGCAGTCTGGGCCATGGCGTGGGCCATGGCGCAGGCCACGGCACAGGTCATGGTGCGGGTCACACTGCAGCACACAGTGGAGGTCATGGTCATAGCACCTCCCACAGCTCCAGCGGTGGATCCACTTTGCTGGGCTACATTGGTATTGACACCATCATTGAGCAGATGAGGAAGAAGACCATGAAGACGGGCTTTGACTTTAATATCATGGTTGTTGGTAAGTCACAGGAGCCTGTGAATTAAGTGAAATATGAGTATTAGTGTAAAGCTGTGATGCGAATAGTTTTACAAACAACAGCACCTGGAAAATATCTTAAAATATTATGAATTTATTTTCATTCTTTCTCTCTGATTTTTGTTTGTGGTCAGAAGCAAAGCATTCTAAGACTGGGTTGCACCCACAGAGTTTAATAAATAAGTTTAAATAAGTAAATCCAAATTTAAAATTAAGCAGAGCCCTGTTGCTCAATTAAAAACTAATATCTGTTTAGTAGATCCAAGTTTATTGATTGAAACCAAAATTAAGTAGAGTTCAGTCAACATGAAGATGCTTGCTTACCCAAATTAAAACAAATGTTTAAAAACGTATAGATGTGGTGTGAAAACTGTTTTGGTCGCTCCGCATTCCTTAACAAAACGTTACATTTCTTGCAAGCTAGATTAGAAGTTAATAAAACATTTCGGTGTTTGCTAGCTGACTAAAAAGTGAACAAAATGTTACATTGTTTGCTAAAAGTATTCAAATATTTCACTGCTGGCTAGATAAAAAGTTAGTTAGCCTAGTTAGCCTGATGTTTCGGCAGAGAAACTCTAATTTCTATTCTTTTGAGAAAAACTTGTTGTCAAATTAATGGAGCAATATGGCCAAATAATAAACAGACAACAGAAGAGTAGGAAACACAAAACTGCCTGGCAGGAACTGACTGTTATATTTGATCAACTGGAGGGAGGAGATGCATCATAAAAATCAGTTGGGTTGAGTCTATCCCTTAACTTTCTTCAAGGAACTTGATTTTACTTAATATGTCTAAAACAGATATTTTAAAAGGTAAACCTCCACAAGAGTAAAGTTAATAATAGATCACATTTTAAATCGGAGTATAAGTTTTGGTGCAATTGAATTAAATTAAGCTAATTTAGCTTTAGAGTAAAAAATAAACTTCTTTTAAGGAGAGTTTAAATTTAATATTTATTCCTTTTAAATTGATTCAAAGGTTTGGTGCAACATAATCTTAAGTTAAACCATGATGTAGTCAGGTTGAAAAAGGAATCCTTGTTGGTGTATCCCAGACAAATGATTCCTCCATACCTGGACACGTCTGTCTCTCTTTTTCTATAATTGTACCTCATCTTTGGCTTCATTCATTACATTCCCTGTTATTCCCTTACTCTTCCTATCATCTCAGGTCACAGTGGTCTTGGAAAGTCAACTCTGGTGAACACCCTGTTCAAGTCCCAGGTGAGCAGGAAGAGCGCAGGGTGGGCCCGTGATGAGAAGATCCCAAAAACTGTGGAGATAAAAGCAGTGTCTCATGGTGAGTACAGGGAGAGAGCTACTGTTCTCTCTTAAGAGCCAGACATTTATAGCAGCTTTTTAATTTGACAGAGAAAATTAACGATCTTTGACCATGTTCTTAAAAGTCCCACATAGCCTACTTACAGTGTATCAGTGCATGCTGGTCGCTGCCAAGTGAGCTTGCCATTTATTCTAGCTGTGCTACAAATGTACGAGCCAGCTTCTGCGTCTTCTGCTGCTGGCACTGTGTGTGAGATGGTGTGATCACTTGTTTAATATGGATGCTGTTTAGTGTTATCACTGGTGATTCCCTCAATATTATTCCTAAGATATATTACTTGGGAATTATTATGCTATATATATCATAAAAAAACAGTGTTGAAACCCACCTGACTGTCTGTTTGGTTTAGTTAGTTCTACCTACAAAGTAGCATTAATCTCTGCCTGTTTGCAAAATATGTAAAACTGATTTCATGGATTCAGCTGAAATTTGGTAGACAGATCACCAACAGACATTGACAGATCATTTTAAAGGATCAGTCAATGAGATTTTGGTGCTAACCTGGGTCTGGAACTTCTGCTGTTACACAATTCCTGATGTAGTGTCTGTGTGCCAGTGTAAGTTCAAACATACAGGATTTCCAGGCAGTTTACTGTGTCTGTGGTACAGAAGGGGGCAGTCAGGACAGGCAACCAGATCAAAAGGTCAAGGCAGGAGGCAAGAAGGCAAACAAGCTGGCAGGAAACAAGAGGGCTGGACCACTAAAGGGGTAGTCACATTATGTTTGTCTGTATGTTTGTCATTATGTTTGTGTTAGAGATGGGATGTAATTTCCTATTTCTGATGCAGGTGATAAATAAACACTGAGTGATCACTTTATAAACAGTGTATGGGAGCAGCACCACACTTTATAGTGTGGTAGGTGATAATGTGCTAAATATAAACACACTAGAATAATAACATTGCCAAACACAGTGCATCAGTGTTCCCATCGGCTAAAGGAGCACATCTTTTTGGTCTACCTTGTGTTTTGTATGAAAATGACTGTAAACTTGTGTAAGGAAGAAGGACTGACTCATGTCCTCCATCACTAACATTGGCAGCATATTAGGAAGGAATCTCTTAATGGCCAGTATGAACAGGAGGGATGATTACAGCAAGCAAAACCTGTTTTAAAGGAGAATATAGTCACTATAATTTATCAAAAAAGGACCACAATATGGCAACAGAGATTAAGGAATCATAGTAATTGAAATGCTTGCTTCTCAGACAACAATACTACAGCTGTCTTGTCCCCCTTTAAAATTTCTTTTTCATACTGTTTTAATTTTGTCCATTTCACATTAATTAAAGTTCAAATTAAAGCTGAATCTTCGCCAAATGATTGAGTGTCTGTTTATGAGTCATAAGAAATCATTAATAACCTCTTAGAAGGAGCAGATGTTTATAAGGGTTAGTGAAGTCTGGCAGTCACTGGCAGTAACATCGCAAACTCAGAATGTGGATTTTCAGAGCACTGGGATTTTGACTGTAGGATAACAGGCTTAGCTTTACATGGACAGACAATTTACAGTTATAAACAGCTGATCAGCTTACAGTGTAGGAATCATCGTTGCTTGTTAGTGTGAAATTGCGCTCATCTTGCACTCCTGCAATGTTTCCTTAGCTTCCTTGAGTTTAGGGAGGAGTGGGAAACAACTCGCCTCAACCATGAATAGGATTTCATCCTATTTAATATACTGTCTAGGCCTCCAAATCACCATTTGGACTGCAGCACCCATTTTTGGATGCACAATTGCTACATACTTAATGTTCATACGGGTACCTGACTATTATGTTAAGACTAACTTGAAAAAATGTGTACCAATCCTTTAAATGATTGGCCTTGCTTTGACACATGGTACATGTTTTCAAAATTTGTTTTGTTTGATTAACAACCGCTGTGTATATAATGCCCCATGTGCCTATATACGACATGTTAGCAGTCATGTTTAATATTGGGAGAAATGTCAGTAACCGTGAGGATTTTCAAAGTTGAGAGACAGTGCTTGGGTGCATCAGAACTTCTATAATATCTGATACAAGTTAGACAGTTGCATAATGGTAAAGATGACTGAATCTGAAACCCAAAAAAGTTTGCTAACTTAACTCTAGACAGTCTCAGAACTGGGAGCTGCATTTCCATGGTAACAGTGAATGACCCCTGCTGACAACTGACACAAAGAAGTAAACATGGCTCAATTTGTGGTTTGCTAACAATGTCATTGAGTAAGGCATCAGAATAGTTGTTTCCTTCATAAAACATCCATGTTAATGTGAAACTCTTCCACAATGCAACAGCTTTATGTTGTAATATACAGAGATGAACAACAAGCCATGATTCTAATTTGAAAAGAGTCCAAAATTAGCAAGAAAACAGAGCAAAATAATGCCTATTTAATGACAGTATACGTATCATTTGAAAATATCCCCTCCCCCCGCGTTAGTATCAAATGAGTTACTGTGGCAGACAGCTCTGCATGCTGTTTTTGAAATGGGTTGGGGACTCTTCAGTATCTAGCTTGCAGTAATGTGCTCATTATGGCGTCTGGGACTGGCGAAGTGACTGAACTTGTAGAAATCCTTGATGATTGAACGGTACCAGGGAAACAGTGGAGATATATCAGACCCTCAGATGGAGCTCCGTGTCTGGTTGCTACAGTTTATATGATTACACACACATCGCCTGCAGTTGACAGTGACCTAACATTATTATGCTCTTGCCAGTGAGATGCACAACAGACGTGTGGCATCACATCACAGAGATGTTAAAAATATCTTAGTCAGATCATTTATTTTTTGTTCCCTTTCTGGCTTAAATGCTGTTTCTCTGTTCATTCTAAACATAAACATTTATGCTATGATTTGTGTGCGGTGTGTTTTCTTACAGTCCTTGAGGAAGGTGGTGTGAAGATGAAGCTGACAGTTGTTGACACTCCAGGCTTTGGAGACCAAATCAATAATGACAACTGGTGGGTTTTCCTACTTCTGGATCATTAAAGCCCAATAAATGTCATCATTACTGCCTTATCTTACCAAGAATAAAC
Organism: Lutjanus erythropterus; assembly: GCF_056507025.1. Classification (NCBI taxonomy): domain Eukaryota; kingdom Metazoa; phylum Chordata; class Actinopteri; order Lutjaniformes; family Lutjanidae; genus Lutjanus; species Lutjanus erythropterus. The sequence goes on along the minus strand of NC_139319.1, from coordinate 24,211,049 downwards.
TTGTTACCAAATTCTACTTTTAGTTCAGGAGTGCAGCAATGCATTTAGTTCCCCAGATCAATATATCAGGCCAACACAAACGAGTACTTTGTAAAAACATCTTGGCTGCACCCCCTTTTAGGAGATAGAAAATCAAAGATCCTATATATCCTTGATGCAGTTTGATGTGAATTTGAATTAGTGTTTTGACAAGCTTGTCTACTTTCATGTCAAGTTAATCAACCTTTATTTTATAGACATGTCTAATAATTATTTTGTGACATTGGCTCAGCTGTCAGCTGTCAAACCCCTTCAGTCATCTCTGTCCAAGCAGATCAATGAACCAACAGTGGCCAAATATTGCTTATACTGAATTACCAGGTATCGTTGAGCTAAATATTGCCTGTAAACCAACCTGTTAGCTTCCAACTGTTTGATCAAAGCTAGGTTTAGTAAGAGATGACAGTCTGCAGTAATGTTATGACTGTACTCCAGCAGCCTCTCACTCAAGCTAACATTAGCTCTCATTCAAGAGTAACTTCTACATCATGTTTTGCCTTTTTTGCTTTGTGTATTTCCACAACGGTGAAATTTGGTACATATAAATTCCTGGCCACGTCAATATTCATGGACCACAGTGTCTTTGGTAAGTTGTTAGATCACTGCCGAGTTCAGCTGCCTTTAATTTATGGAGACAGTCTATTGTTTAAAGCCCGGTTTGGCAGTTTCCCTTACTAAAGGCAGCCATGTTACAGGATGTTTTGCCACTCAGTCCGACTGAGGGGTCATGTCCCAGTGGGAAAGCAAACCCTCAATTCATGTGTCTTATGTGCCTCAAATCCCAATATGACAGCCTTAGTTATTAATATGGCTGATTCTAGTTTCTTATTCTTCATAATTTAAATGACAGAAGCTCATTCATATTTATTGTCATCAAAAAGGAATTAAGACTGCTGCCAAAATAAACAATTACCATTCTCTGGAGGCTAAAACATTCTTAATGCTCTCCTTTTGGGATCCAATTCCTTTCCATGAAGGATAAGGAACAGGAGATCATGATGAATTTGTATATTTATTTGTTTAGGCACTGCCTTGGCACCTGGGGCTTGATGGTGTACTGTGGGTATGATGTATATTGAAAACGATCTTACTGAAGTAAAGTGTTCTTTTTCCTCTTCTTCTCTTTTCTCGCTCAAGATTTTTTTTTCTCTCAAGCTGATCTCTCCTGCTGTCTCCACAGCTGGGAGCCTATCTCCAAGTACATCAATGAGCAGTATGAGAAGTTCCTAAAGGAGGAGGTCAACATCACCAGAAAGAAGCGCATCCCTGACACCAGGGTGCACTGCTGCCTATATTTTATCTCGCCAACTGGACACTCGTGAGTAAAGTAGAGATTAGTAATCACTCAAACCATCTTTAAGTATCTGATCTAAAAGGGGATGCACTTTTAGTAATCTGTTGGCAAAGGCACGCTTATACACATACAGCACACAGTGTTCACATGTTCCTTTTATCCAAAAATATTTTAATTCACTTGAACAAAGCCCCAAATCAAGTGTGCTACTTTATATTGCAGACAACACACATCTCTCTCCTCTCTGAACACCTCACAATTAGCTCCTGCTGACAACTGTGAAATTGCTCTTTAATGTATAAACGGATACAGTCTTTGTGTATTACAGCCAGTGAATCCCATCCTTCTGAGCTGGGGTAATTGAGACCGACAGGATGTTTTGTGTGCAGGCAAACAAGAACTGGGACACCACCTTTGTCCAGTGATAAACCCACTTTTAAATAGCATTCTCACTGTAAGTCTTTTGTAATTGCTGCACAACCAGGGCCAGAGAAAGGTAATTAGACATATGAAACATGACAAAGAAAATACCCATGCCTCCTGCTGCTACTTGTTATCCTGATCATCTTTTCACTGTTGCATACAAGCCTTCTGGGAGAATTGCATCTCCTAAATCTACCTCCTTACTCACTTTCCTTCTTTTCTGTTTTTTTGTCTGTTCCAGTCTCCGGCAGCTTGATATTGAATTTATGAAGCGCTTGAGTCACTCGGTCAACATTATTCCTGTCATTGCAAAGGCAGACACAATGACCATTGAGGAGAGACAGGAGTTCAAACAGAGGGTGAGTTTCACCAATTGTCCTGTTAAAGCAAAACTGATAAGTGGCCAGGTCTATATCAGATTTAACGGTGTCTGTGTGTCAGTTCTGTGCTGACATTTCCTTGATAACTATAGGCACTGACACCTGTAGTTAGAAATGCCACTACAGAAATGCCAAAGACATGTTTAGAAACAGTATACAGAGCATTGACAAGTCTAATTTTCAACTTCAAAATGTCTGGCTCAGTACATTCCTTGGTCTTTAAAGCTGCACTAATCAATATTTTAATCAAGTTATCAAGGTCATTTATTAATTTGTTATCATTACACAACATAGGATTTTTATACACATGCATACACACACACACACACACACACACACACATATATATACACACATATATACACATAGATAGATACATACATACATATAAATATAGATATAGATATAGTTTAGTCAATTTGTCTGTTTCAATTTCCTGAGCAGACATTAGTCAGGAGCAGTCTTGGGTCCAAGCTGGGACATGGCCCTTATTCCCACTCTTCACCTCTCATCCTGGAGTTGAAAGATATTTTGTGCAATGTTGATCGTCTCAGGGCCTGCTCCTCTTTAATCCAAACCCACGCTTCCTTTTTCAGTGCCTATGAATGTATTTTTTTAATAGGTGATACGTGTTTCAGCAGAAAAGCAGAAAAAGGAGAAGAAAAAACAAAGTTTGAAAGAGCTACTAGCTACAGCATCTATATGAGCAGCCATAGAGACAATATAATATTAACAATGGCTCTCATGGAGCACATTTGTAATGTAAAAGGTGGCACGAATAGTGTCAAAATCACAGAGAATCATCATTGACTGACTGCGGAGCATTTTAGCATCTTTTAACTCATTGTTGTGGTTTTATGTTCTGCAGGTTCAGTCTAATCACTCTCATAGCATACTTTTCAGCCACAGTAGGCAGCTGTTTTCTGTGAAAAAGTTCTAAAATACTGTACACACTTCAGTACCAAAAAGCACAGAGACACAGTTGGTGACTAGCATTTAGCAGTTAAAGAGCTAGATATGTCCCTCAGGAGCTGGTGGAGACCAAATGAGAGTAAAAAAGAGAATGAATTTTAAATTCATGAGATGACCAGAAGCACAGATGACAAATTAATCCCACAGCCTCTCAAGAGTGATTTAAAGACAGCACTCAGATGTGTGTTGTTTTGTGCTGTCTCTGTGTTGTGCTGTAGGTAAGGAAGGAGCTGGAGATGAGCGGGATAGAGTTTTACCCACAGAAAGAGTTTGACGAGGACATGGAGGACAAGAGCGACAATGACAAGATCAGAGTAAGTGCTTTTGTTCTTTCTTTCACACACATTTGTCCCATGATTTTCTTCCTCTCTCGCACCCCTCCTTTCCACCCAGCTTGTCCCGGTCTCTCTCACACTCACGCACTGCTTCCTCCAAACAGAATGTCAGGGCACTGGGGCATGTTGTGTATTTGTTTCATCTCATAAACCTTATGCAGCTCTTGTTGGTACACTGAACCGTGTTGAAATGTCTCTGTCCAAAGGAGGCGATGCCCTTTGCTGTGGTGGGCAGCGACAAAGAATATCAAGTGAATGGAAAACGAGTTCTGGGGAGGAAGACAGCGTGGGGAATTGTAGAAGGTGGGTTATGATTTGGCTTTTCTTAATATGTAACATTTACATTCCCAAAATAATGTTGATGTTGTCCAGTAAAGGACTTGACATATAAGATATGACATTTGATTCTGTCCAATTTTGTTGTTACAGTTGAAAACCCCAACCATTGTGAGTTTGCTCAACTGAGAGATTTCCTGATCAGGTAAAATAGTCTTTAGTAGATTTTATGGGGATTTGTGGGATTTGTGGGTGGGATGGTGGGATTTGAGGGAAACATATACATTTTCATCTAATTTGTTTTTTTCTGTATTCACAATTTTTGCTATACAGACTGAAAGTATTTTGAGTGACAGGCAACCTATTACACATCCAATAATGAATTTAATTGACTTAATTGACTAATTTAATTTCACTTTGTTAAAACATACAGACACAGACTCCAATAGCGATAAGAACAATATAAATAAAGATTGCTCTGAATCATCTGTAGACTGAGCCAGAGTTTTAAGGAATGTGTCTCATTCTTCACAAAATCATAAAATAACAAACCTGTGTCATGTTGCATAAAACCATGTAGGCTAAGGTTTCTCTTAAATTTCTATTTAAAGATGTATCATGAAAAGATAAGTTTCATAAAATCACCATAACGATTTCCTTAGGATGTTGTAAGGGAAACCTTTTAATATTAAGTGTCTGCCCTTAGCTACTTAAATACAACTTTATGTATTGCTAGAAGGTCCTCAGATACCATTTTCCTCAAAAGATTTTAAATGGACTCATAACAAACTCTTAAAAGTGAACAGTCATGTGAGGAACATCAATGACTGAATTTGTGGTGATTAAAGAGGAGGAGGAGATACCAATACACTTTTAGGGACAGCGAGGGATGCTGTGAGTGATGAGCATCTTGTTAGAGAGTATAGATTTGACGTTAGCACTAGCCAGCCAAACAGTAACATAAATCTTACTCATGTACAAGTATTTATATTCGCTATCGTTTCATTGAAACTCACCAGTATTTGTCCCCTTTCTTGGCAACACAGTAATATTTTTATATTTCTTAGTAACTTCATCTACTGTTCGCTTCACAGCTAAAGAGAGAATGATGAGAGTGAAGCACAACCATGGTAACTGAAGTGCACATGTGCTGTATTATGACAGTAGTTGCCATGAAAGCCTCAACACTTAGGCAAGGAAACAACAGAAGCTCTATGCAACTCTCCTAAGTGAACCCTTCAGCTTTAGAAAATATTTTGCATGAGGGACAAACTTAAATTTGAAACGCAGAGAACTGGGTGATGAACTTCATACATCAGACTTGTTTGACACCATAAGGCATATTGTGATGAATATAACTGCTTCTCAAGACTGTACTCTAAGACAGTGTTCCCCAACCCTGGTCCTCAGGGACCACTGCCCTGGGCCCCGTTTCCCAGAGCCTTCGTAGCGCTACGTGCGTTGTAAGTTGTATTTTAAGGTCTCCCTTAAGGTTACGGGCTGTTTCCCAGAGTTGGGACAACCTTAAGGGAGACCTTAAAATACAGCTTACGACGCATGTAGCGCTACGAAGGCTCTGGGAAACGGGGCCCTGCATGTTTTATATGGTTCCCTGCTCCAACACACCTGATTCAAATGATCAGCCCGTCATCAAGCCTCTGCAGACGCCTGACAACAACCTGATCATTTGAATCAGGTGTGTTGGAGCAGGGAAACATATAAAACATGCAGGGCAGTGGTCCCTGAGGACCAGGGTTGGGGAACACTGCTCTAAGAGATTTGAACTAAATGAGGACATTTTTACATATCACGTGCGTGTGTCCATTCGTTACAAGTTGCCAGGAGCAAATAAAACATTTATGTATTTAAGATTTTTGGGCTTTTTTGCCAGGGTAGGTAGAGAGACAGGAAACACAGCAGACACACAGCAAAGGGCTGCATGGCCGCTGCTGAGAACTCAGCCTCTGTACATGGCCTTCCTGCTCTACTGAGAATGTTTGCTGTTGAGTGATGATTCCAGAATCTTAATCACTGTCAAAGGCCAATTCTATCAGCTAAACAGATGTTGGCAGTTAGGTTGTAACCACTGTACCTCACCACACACTCTGTTGATTCATCAGTGGAATCACTTCTTAATGCATATTTTATCTATGAAAGGCTCTAATGCTGGGATGAACAGGGCAGTCCAGGGTACACTCGAGACGAGGCAGGAAGCATTATATACATAAGTAACCTGTGTTTCTGTATCTCTCTCTCTCTCAGGTCTCACCTCCAAGATTTGAAGGAAGTCACTCATAACATTCACTATGAAACCTATCGTGCCAAGAGACTGAATGAGAACGGAGGTCTGCACCCCATATCCTCCAATGACACCCAGGAGAGCAACCTGTAGTCAGTCAGGGGATCAGTTCTGACAGAGTGAGAATAAAAACAATGCAATGAAGCTGATGCAGATTATTCAATACTCAGTGTCACCACAGCATCGCTGCATGCACAAATGTTTAACTCTGTAAAAGTCTGTGTAATTTTTTCTGGTTCCAAACTCCACCCATTATCATCTACACCTCCCTATCCCATACATCCCCACAAGCACATATCAAACCCCTCTAGGTTAATTTCAAAGTCATTCCTATGAATATGAAGATGAGAGGACAGTCCCACCCAGAAACTTAGTGCCATTATAAAATTAACATTTTATCTACTGCCAATGCCTTGTCATTTATCATTGTCCAGGTAGTATAAGCTTAGAAAGTGCCACGTTATTATGTGTATAAGAGGCTACCTTTCAAGTTTTAGTGTAGCAACTGATGTCTGAACGCCAGACAAGTTAGATGATTTGCTCTAAATATTGAAATCATAATTCCTGCGTTGTAGTGATGTGCTGGCCAGCTCTGCAGTTGACTGTCCAAATTGCTTTTTTAAAATTCTCAGCAGAAACTGTTCATTCGGAGAGAGATTCCCCATGGCATAACTGTCAGGAGGGCTTAACAAACATTACAAGCTGTGCTGTCTTTTTTAACTCCCACGATCATGAACAAGACAAATGAAATTTCACTAATGTTTCTTCACCCAGTTTATGTTTTATATTTCATTTAAAACCAGTTTGTGTGCTCAGACCTGCATATTAAGATGAGAGAAGGCTGCAACATCAGTCACATATGAAATGTAATTCTATGGACGGCAGTGTGTGTGTGTGTGTGTGTGTGTGTGTGTGTGTGTGTGTGTGTGTGTGTGTGTAATTAGTCCATGAGGTGCATGACTGTGCATACTGCAGACTCTGTGATTCACCATATTAGTGCACACAGACTAAGCACTTGTGAAAGAAATGTGGTCCAGTGCATTTGTGTTTATGCTCACTCGCAGTGGCTGGCTGCTCTTGCAATGATACTGGAGGACAATTATGAACCAGATCGGAGGTTTCATGAAATGTTACATATCATTTTCCTGTATTCAGATTGACTTTGTGATCTCTTGTGGCAACAAAATGAACAACATGCACCCAATTTTAATCTAAAAGCCTGAAGCATGTAATTTCACCTGTATTACTTTATAGAAATTGAAAGAGTAGCATGGCCAATAATGCCATAAAAAATCAAATTTCCATATGGAAGCTTACTGAACTGGAGTAACTAGTATATAGTGTAAATCAATGCTTGAAGAGCACCAGCCTTTGCTCAAGGTTTTTTTGTCAGGCTTGGTTGATTTAATGCTTTTTCCTCCTCCACTGACCATTCATGGAAACAGTATTTTCTGACCCAAACGAAATAGACCACTCTTGTAATCAGTATACCTGATGATAGCTGAACAAAAAGCAGAAATTTGTACACAAAAATCACTGCACACTCAAAGGCACTCTCTTTTAAAACAATTAAAAAGCAAGCAAACTTTCATCAAGCCTTCATCAGGGAGTTAAAAAGTCTTCATGCTGAAACACACCAGAATTTGATTGCCTAACATGACCATGCTGTGACAATAAATGCATTTTAATTGTTTTAAAAGAGAGAGCCTTAATTTTTTTTTGGGAGGGGGGGTGTTTTTTGTGTACGTGTTCACCTCAAACAAACTCAGTTTGAGTCAAGGAAGCACTCCTAACAACCTGACAAACTTTTATTATTGCTTTTTGTTTGATGTCTCGTGCCATGCAACGTTTTTCTCACCACACTGATGAGAAAATCGTTTGTGTTAATGCAATTTTAAAATCAAATTCACACTTTTCACCACTTGGTGGCAGCACTCTGCCACGTATAAACAGTGACTGAGTAGCCCAGGAAAGAAACATTCCAACTGCTGAGATCTTTAGGTATATTCTTACACAGTCCAGTCTTATTCCCTGATGAAGTTTACAGAGTTGGGCCCTCCACTGCTGTTAGTAATAATGAATATATTTCTCAAGGTTTACATGAAGCTTTAATAATATTACCCCAATGGTATGCACTCAAAGTGTTGGTGTAATTACTCCTTATCAGCTATTTATTAAGTTGTAAACATGTTTACCAAGTTTTCTTCATGAACTCAATATTTATACTATTCTGCCTCATACCATCTGCAGTAGAGGACAAATATGCCAAATTTCCAAGTAATTCAATCATTCAGTATCTATCTTTTTGTTTTGAATCATAATTTTATATATTCAGAAAAGTTTGTATGAGTTTGATATGAAATGTGACGTATGCAACAAACTGATAATAGTTGTCTGTGATTTTGGTGCAGTCAGGTTTCAAGCAGAAATTTGAAACAGTGTTTATGTGTGCATGCTTGTGTCCATATTGCCTGTTTGCTTACAGCCAATCAGATCACATTATCACCGTGACATCAACTTGTCCACTATTTCTGAATGTGTGAAGTGTACATTAAATGGCTATATCATGAGGTGAAGCGCTGCTGTCTTAACTTCTGTAACTTAATTGACAGCCCACTATCCACATATCACTCATCCCTTTGAATCAGTAGAACTTCACAATGTACTTTTATTTAATAACCATTTTCTCAAAGTTGCTGTGACACAATGAGATATAATTTTCAGTGTTATATTGATTTATTTATACATTAATGTCTTATTATTGTAATTTATTCTTTATTTAATAAAAGCACATACCCATGTTTTTTTGAAAGTGCTTTTTTTCATGAATGTGTCAACATGACTGTGATATTTCTATCATTGTTTTTACAACAGAAGTAGTAGCAGTTTTAGTATTAATGGTTGTCAGAGTGTTGGACGCCTAATTTTGAACTTACATAACACGCAAGAGTCTCAGAGTTAAGAGCCATAAAGACTGTTGTAGTACAAGACACAAACACGGCTTAAATATAGCTTGATATATAACTAAAAAAAATTATTAGAAACAAATGTGCAAAACAAGTAGGCTATTATTAGTGGATGGTTAGTTTTGTTTATGTTCATCAAAATGTAATTTGAATCTGACCGTTGATGAATGGGATTGAATGTAAACTCAGAACAAGCTGCAGTAGGCTCATTCCACTCAGTGTTTGGAGACCAGTCCCAGGAGCTGAGAGCATAATGAGCTGCTGTCTTTGTAAATCAGGCAGTAATACATGCAGATTGTGAGTGTAAACAATTAATTAAACTTGGCTCTCAGTTTTTTTCACTTTTTCACATTTGTAGACATGGACTTTCCTGCAGGTGTGTCATGAACAGTAGTAGAAAGAGTACTGAAAATCTGTTCTGAGATACAAATACTGTAGCATTACTGAAATAGTACTCAACTGCAAGAAAACTACTGGTATTTGCACAAAGTATTTCAGTTAAAGTACAGAGTATTCTTCTACAATACTACTCAGAGTAGTGGTTACTTTTTAACCACTGATAGTTAATGCCCAGCAGGCATTCAATCAAAAGGGATTTCTGTTTCTAACAATCAATCTCCTGCACTGTTCTGGTCACTGGTCTTGGTCACCTAACCTAACCACCTAACCTATGTCTGCTGCAACTTCTTTTCACCCATATCTGATGGCTTTCCTTGACCTGTTAAGCCAATGAAGATGAAAGTTTTGTATATAATTATATTATTACTATTAATTAATATTACAAGTAACTAATTAGATTACATAGTGTAGTGCATACTTAAGTATGAGTAAACTACACCCCTATCCCCCGAATTTGAGTAGGTGAAATTCATTACTGCCACTTATGTATGTAGTGTGTAAATCTAAAGAAGAACACATGAGAAGCACCAGAGTGCTGATATAAAACCACAAGTCTTCACAAACAGTGGGAACATTGGTGTGATGGAATGTGTTTCCTTTCCTGTTTATGTGAGTTGCAGGATCACCACCTGTCCCTGTTAAGTTCCATTCTGCTTCTAATTCAGTGCACTGAATTAGAAGCAGAACTGAAACAACCCTCTGTAGTGTCTGCAATGACAAGATGCTCCATAGTTTTGAGGGCAATGCAGGTAACTACCCCTTGACCTTAGTAAAGCTATCAAACACAGTTGATCGCCACATTTTGACAAAGAAGCATGGGCAGTGGCGGAGTATTTCGGGGAAGACTCCAGTGGGTTTGGCATCTGTCTGAATGGAGTTTTAACTTGTTTTTCTTATTGGATTTCTGTACCACCAACTGCTTCTCTGTCTTGCGGTTTGCTACAAGGTTGTTTTTTGGACCTTGTACATTTTTCTCTGAATGCACGATTCCTCAGTGGCAGTGGCAAAGTGCTTGTTAAGGAAATCAATAACTTCATCATTAACTTTTATCATGGTAACACTCATTGCCATCATTATTATACATTTTACAACCATTTTACTTCATTGTGCCTTATCAGTTATATTTACCCACAGTTCCAGGACCACCAAGTGGTGTGTATGCACATGTTTAAACAACAGTCATGATGATGTCATACCCAAAGCCATGTGGAGAGAAGGTAAGGGTTAACCCTGGAAATGCCAAGGGTTAGAGTTAACCCTTTCTTTCAATGGCACTGGTTATACCCAACGAGGGATAGGTGGAGCCACTCCAGAGGGCATCAAGGAGGCCAGGCAGACAGGCAGAGCGACTGCAGTGCAAGAGGCTGGTGGCAAGTATGCCTGGTAGTGACAGTAGTGCAGAGCAGGAGGTGGCCATGTAAAGACAGCTGACTGAGGATCAGAAAGATCTTGTTGTGATCAGCTGCGGTGCTGGGCAGCTGAGAAAGTCAGTGGCCTTGAGAACCCTGAAAATCAAGTTTGAGAGGGCAACCAGGAAACTGGTGCCACAGGTGGGCTTGCTCTGGAGGGTGGACCAGTGGATGGTGACAAGACTGCTCTGGGGGTCATCCCAAAGGCCTGTGGCAGAGATCTTGAGGCCAGGTGTAGAGCCACTCAGAAGGCTGCATTTGTGGCAGGATGTTAGACAGATCAACTGCTGGAGAGCAGGGCAGGAAGTTTGATGCGGGATTGCAGAGCTTGAGGTTGGCAACAGGAGTGCAAAGCAGGAGAGCAGTGGCAGAACACTGGAGAAGGCTGACTGAAGACCTGTTGAGTGTTGGTGGAAACAGATGACCAATGACCTAGCTGGCCAGTGACAGAGGTGGCTGACTGATTACAGAGATGGCTGACTGAAGATTGAGAGGATCAGGCAAGGCATTGATGGAGCTGGCCAACTAAAGATCTGCAAGATCTGACATGGTGTCAGTGGACACTGCTGACTGAAGATCTTGAGGACCTGGTATTGGTGGAAACAGCTGACTGGAGATCTGGATGAGCTGACTAAGTATCGGTGAAGGCCACTGATTGGAGATCAGGAAGATCCGTCCAGTGACCAGCCGCGGTGCTGAGCAGCTGAAACTCTGTGACAATCGAGAAAGCCAAAGATGGAGTGATGGGAGCTGGACATCAAGGTAACTCCTAAACTGGTGAGCTCAGGTGAGGCAGGCAGTGACCTAGCCGGTTCAGGAAAGGTAGCCAGCAGGCTAGCCTGCTGAGGGGAGGCACGTCAGAGACTAACTAGGGTGGGTGGAGGTGGAGGTTGCCGAACTGCATGTTAGCTGTCTGAGGTGCAAGCTGGATGCTAGCACACTGAAGGTTAGCTGACTGGGGGGCAGGCTGGATGGTGGGGATGCAGATGAGTGAAATAAAATTTAAAATAATGGTAGTAACTTCACCAGCCAAAGCTTGGAAGACAGTAGCTGGTGTGCCAGGGACAAAGCTGAATCCTTCTACTCAATACTGAAGGCACTATGGCAGAGGTTTTGAAGACACTCACTTGCACAAGTCATCTAATCAAGTTCATCCACAGAAAATGCTTCATTTGCTGGGTCAATTTTTTGCCAAATTGTACTGTCACAGAGTTGACTCCCATGTTGCAGGAAAGGACGCAAAGGCTTTTGGAGTCTGAAGATTCAGGGGAAGTCAGACGATATCCCCAGTCCAGGTCAGCAGCTTCCTATCTGAAAACTGCCTGGCCAAGGCCTACTTTCCCTTCCGGACTTATCAAACAGGTTGCCAGAACTTCCTTAGGGCCTACCAAAAATCATTCTCCATAGCTGCCTTTAACTCCTCCCACACCAGGTTCTTGCTTCAGTGACTGCTGAAGCTGCTGCCATTCTGGTCTACTGAGAACTGTCTGCTGTTTTAAGACAACCGTGGGCCAACCAAATCTGAAAGACGTCTTCTTCTTCAGCTTGTCATCCTTCACCATTGGTGTTCTCCAGGTTGCCAGCACAACAGGCACCAATGACTTTCTGACAACAGCTCCTCCCAGCCGCCTCTATGATGGAGGCTTTGAACATGGCCCATTTGGAGTCCATGTCCCCAGTCTCCCCCAGGATGCACAAGAAAAACTTCCAGAAGTAGGAGTTGACCTCAGGTACAGGGGCCACTGCCTGACTTTCCCAGTTCACTACATATTTGAGTTTACCAGGTCTGTTTACCCAGCAGTCTCCCCCGCCATCTGAAGTTTATCCATAACTATGTGTGTGTGTTAGTCTCATAGCAGAACTACTGACTCCCAAGATAGCACGTTTTCCAGGATGCCACCCAGAGACTCCAAAAACTGAACTGTGCTTAAGTATACACAACAGTTAGACTCTTCTCCCTAACAACACTCAATCACATACAGGGCATCAGCTGTTAGTTGACATATCTGATATGATATGATATGATATGATATGATATGATATGATATATAATGGAGAGGCTTGTGTGTCTCTGTGATCCTGAGAGCTATGTGGTTGGGAGCATTAGCATTTGGCAGGGTCTCCCAAGGCAAACCAGTCTCAGGGGAGGGCCAAATTAACAGTGATTCAGAGACCGCATAATTCTGCACAAAAAGGGAGCCTTGCCTGAAAGAGGGAAACCATGCCCTCCTCCTGGAGCCAGGTCTGAGAGAGGAGCTTCCTGGCAAGTGTCTGATGGCTGGGCCTTGTTCCCTGGTGCTTGGCTGGGCACAGACCAAAGAAAGACATGGAGTATGGAATGCCACCTCTGGCGGGGGGAGGAGCAATGCCAAATAGATGATAGCCTTTCCTCTACACACAGCACTGGTCTGGAAACAAACTCCTGAAGAGGGGCTGGACTCTCTCCTTTACCAGAGCTGCCAAGGGTTAGAGGCACTGGGTGCGTGTAGGATACTCAGCCTCCAGTTGAGTGCCACTGTCTTGGAGGTCTCCCCAAATAGTGGGAGGGTCACCTCTATCCCACTATTCCAGTGTCAGGCTCTGACTGTTGTGTGTGCTTATGCATCAAACAGTTGAGAGAATCCATTCATTTTGGAGTCTCTAGGTGATGTCCTGGAAAGGGTGCCATTGAAGGAGTAGTTCTGCTGTTGTTCTGCAGTTCTGCTGGGAGACTTAAACACATGTTGACAGTGATGGAGAAGACCTGGAAGGGGGTGATTCAGAAGAACAATCCACCTAATCAGGAACAGAGTGGTGCTTTGTTATTGGACTTCTGTGCTAGCCATGGACTGGCCATAGCACACACCATGTGTGGCCATGTTCAAAGCTTCCAGTGTAGAGAAGGCTGGTAGGAGTTGTGCTCGAAGGATCATCAGTGCCTGTTGTGGTGGCAACCTAAGAACCTGCTGGTGGGAACCAGCAATGAAGGAAATTGTTGGGCTTGGTTGGCCCAGGGATCAACAAGTATGGCTGCACCTTCCCTGGAGTTTAGGGAGGCTATGGAGAAAGACTTTTTGTTGGCATCAAGGAAGTTCTGGCAAATCATTTGACCACTCAGGAAAGGAAAGCCAGGCTTGGCCTTGGCTGTGTTTGGCCTTGGAGGAAGGCTGCTGACCCAGACTGGGGTTATCATTGAGTGGGGTAATGAGCACTTTGAGCACCTCCTGAATACCAACATGTCTTCTGTGAAAGCTGCAAAGTCTGAAGATTTGGGGGAAGCCTCACCTATCTTCCTGGCAGAGACTCTGACATGCTGATGGCATGCTGGACATTGTCAGGCTGTCTTGGCTACAATTATTTAGGTCTCAGACTCCTCAGCCTCCCTAGGAAATTTAACTCCAGAATGGTGGAAAGGAGGCTTTTGAATTGTCGAAGCCCAATTTCAGGGGAAGCAATGCAGATTCCATCCTGGCCATAGAACAGTGAACCAGCTCTTTATTCTTGCACAGTTGCTGGTGGGGTCATAGGAGTCTAGGCTACATGTGTTCTGTGGACTTGGAGAAGGCCTACAACCATGTCTCCCAGGGCATCTTGTAGGTACTTTTTTTTTTGTATTTTTTCTCTTTCCTACAAAACCAATGTTGATCTGATGTTACACTCAGGATAACTATATTTATGCTCTGCTGACACTGTAGCCTAAAGTTGGTGATGTTGACAAGTTCTGTCAACACATGTCTGTCAACAGCAACAACTGGCCATATTTTAACATTTGGTATGGATATTAATAGTACCCAGATGATTACTACTAATGATTTTGATGATCCTTTGATCTTGCATCCAGTAATCACCGACCAACATTTAATTCTATGACAAGAGAGGTAATTGCCACAACTACATGAAATGTCCTCCTGTCCTTTACGTAACATCACCATCATGCCAAAATCTTATTGAAATATGAATTTACAATGAGGAGATAGCCATGAAATTCATCAAGCACACACAAATCATTGCATTCTGGTCTCTGCATGACCTTACTTCACCAGTAGCTCCAAGCAAGTACAGGACATAATGACACAAACGAAGTTCATCAGGTGGAAATGCTTTATTGAATTCATAAAACTTTAAATGTGCAATATACAACATTCAGCCTCACTTGACGTCAGCAAACAGCTATTTGCAGTTTAAATATATAGTGGAGTAATGGCATCCTGAGCAGAGAGTGAAGTCACTCTCCCTCTGTGTGTGTCGTAATCTGAGCTTCTCTGTTTATCCACTCCAGCTGCACGTGCATGTTTGTGCATGCAATTCCCTGTCTGTCCTCCCTGTGTCCATTTTCAACATGGCGGCCTGGTGAGTAAATTTCTCAGATTACAGCCACGCAGTACACTAAAATGTGTTTCTGGAAACATTTTAGGCGAGAAATGTGCAATACAGCAACAAATATTGAGACAGTTGATCAACACTGCTTTGTTTGATGATCTGATCTGAGTTTTGTGAGCAGGGTGTGCTTTGATGGCACATAGGAAACATTTTCTGGCAGAAATCTCGTTATTTTAACCCAAACCATGAATATCCCCGACCCCAACCAAGAAGGGTTTTCTGACAGAAAGACTTGAAGGCTACTTTCCCTCCACAGTGTTCAGATACTGCTTTTTTTCCTGTCTATAGTGAATAAACTAAATGCGCATTTGTTTTGGTCTGATATTCTGGTGGTCTACTGCGACCTCTAGTGGCAGTGAATATCACATACAGCATCCTAAAGGAATTGCACAAAACATGAACAAGTTTGTAACCATTTTGGGGGGGGGGGGGGGTTGCACCCAGAAGTTGCCTTGCCACTTTCTTTGAAACTTCTTTATTAATTGTTTTTGTGATACAGCACAAATGGGGGCATAGGCCTATCAGACTGACAAAGCAAGTATTGGCTATCATATATGACAGGAACATCAGCAGATGAAAGACAGAAGTCAAATATGAGCAGGCGGTTTTGGCATGCCAATACAGAAATTATAGGATGCCAAGTTAATAGTAGGTGAATTGCCTACTGTGTGGAGTGTGTATGTGTATGCATTTTAATGTACATGGTTATATCTAAGTGACCAAGCTACGCAATGAGCAGACTGACATTAGATTCACTGAGCAGATTCAGCCTTGCCTCTCCTCAGTCTGAAATTTTACTCCAACAACACACTGAAATGCAAGCTGCCATAAAAGCATCCAAGCATGTTCATGATCCAAGGGGACACACCTTTGCTGTTTTAATCACTTAATTGCCTTTTCCGTCGTACCACCCCACGCCTCCAGGTTTAACCTGGGGTTAAACCCCAGTAATCATGATGATATATGAACCACCAAACCTGATGTTGTACATTAACTGAATCATTCTTTCACAGAAGCACTGATACTGGAGAGACAGTGGTAAACCTAGCTGTGTTCCTGACAAAAAAAAAAAATCTAAAACAAATAGCCCAGTTTTGTAGCATCAATGAAATTGGCTTGCAGCAATTTAACATACATAGTCTTCAAGGTCATTGTTGTCACACACTCATACAGGAAACAGTATAAAATGCCTATGACTGCCTCTGGACATCACTATACCAAGGACATATCTTGTTCTCTACACAGATCTGTCTTTGCTTTGAGCTGCAAAGGCACAAAGAGGCAAAAATACACAAAAAAGAAAACTTACACAAGGAGCTTCTGTAGCTCATCTCCTCTATTAACTTACACTAATAAGACTGTAGCATATTATGTCTATTTTTTTAGATTAAACAATAAATATTTGAGTTTTTAATTTGTGGGGATTCATTCCATTTTTGTGTAGAAACTTGCATACAAATAATTTACAGCTAATTCTGAACTGTGACACCACTCTGTACGAAATTTCTGCAAGAATTACTGATCTTCCAGCTGGTTCATGTAATCATCATGTTTTGTGAGCCTGTTATATGCATATAGTTCCCTAAACAAACAAGCTGTCATAGAGAACTTTAATCATGCCTGAAAAATTGAGATGAAAAGGCCCAAGCCTGGCAAAGTTCTGTCCGAACCTGACCCGAACCTGTCCCTCATTAGCATATTTCAGGCTGAACCCGATTACAGTCCGACATTTTTCTTAACAAGCTTCTCTCTATGTACCAAACAGCAGGAGTTGGCAGTGACAGGGAAAATATGTGGGGGGAAGTGGAATTAGCAAAGACTAAATTTGGGAGAAAAATGAAAAAAAAAAAAAAAAAAAAACTATTCGTACTACTACTAATAATAATAATGATAATTATAGACGCCAAACCTGATGAAAGCCCGTGGATTATATGAGAAATACAGCCCAACCTGACCCAAAGCCATTGGGTTTGGGCACAGATCTCAAACTCTGCTGTCATATAAAAAAAAGACAGTGTAGACGCTCCGTGTTACAGTCTGGCTGGACATGTTCTCACATGACAGAATAGACTTGCCTGACCTCAAGGCTTCTTTCTATTAGACTGGCACTGCAGAGCTTCTCTGGTGTGCGACAGTACGAGACAGAGAGAAAAGCACAGGTCAAGAGAGAGCACAGCTACCAACTCCTTCTCCAGATCACATGGATTTTGGAGTGTGAACATACAACCTGCAGGAGGACGAGCTATGACACAGACTACAGGGGGTGCAAGGGTTTATCCATGAGGACGGGAACATTTTAACGCTTATGGTTAGAACATCAACATAATTCTCCCTCTGCTGGGCTCCTCAGGAACTACAAGTTTAATACACACAAGTGAGTCAACAAAATGGCTGACCTGAATAATGCTGTATAATGTCAGAAGATCAGATCTGAACAAATGTCATGTTGTTCATTAATGTAATAGGTTAGATTTTTAGGAGGCTAGGAATAAAAAGATTAGTCCTTGTCTTTTTGTCTTTTTATGGGAATCCTTGCAATCACAGTGCAAATACATAAAAAATTTAATTAGAAAATTACTTTTCCAGACTACCACACTAACTGGGTCAGTATTCTCCCACAAGTCTTTGGTTAGAGCGTCTTCTTGTTTCATGTGTGTCATGTTTAACATTTCTATAATCATTAAATGAAGCGTAAACCACTCAAGGTCACTTAAGAACAGGATACAGGACAATTCAAACAAATGTACAGTCATATGATGCATAACCTACAAACCTACAATAACACCACTGGAACTGAATTTTTTCAGACCGTCGTTCCCTGACTCCTCCTCCAGCATTTAATCCCCCACAGTCTCTGTCTGTCGTGGACAAATCACCCCCCCCCATGCTAATGTTCTGCTCCCTGTTGTCCCTACTTCCAACCAGCGGCTCTGTGAGCTTGTTTTAACCACACTGCAGTTTGGCTACTCCAAGCAGAGGTGCTGCTGCTGCTCTGAACACACATGTGTTAGTCCTGCCAGATCAGCCATATAAAACGATCTCTCACGTCAACAGTATAAAATACCCACCACTGCCTCTAGATGGCACTATACCAAGGACATCTGGGCATTTTTTTCTCTTCCCCTTATAGCCGAGTTCCTTCTGGAGCTCTGCTCTTCATTCTATCTAACTGTGACAATATATTTAACATGTTAGAATGTTATATTTTGATAATTAAATCAAGGATTTCCTCTGGCTGCAATTCTGTGCCATTTATAAAACTGTTGCACAAATTCCTTTTTGCTTTAAAAGGTATGGAAATTTGTAACACCTATCCAAACTGTATGTATTTGATTTGTTATTGCAGCTATGACACCTAGTTTGGCAGTCTGAACACATATTCTTTTAAAGCTAAATTGCTATGGCAGCAATTTAGGCATAAGACCACATAAATCCTAAGTACATTTCAGAAACAGGTTTAGTCGTATTGTAAGACATGACCAGGACCAAAGGTGCAAATAAGTCTTCACCAATAGGAGGAGTAGCACTCTGGTTTTTATTTAACATGTGCATCAGTGTCTCATTCCAAAAATCATGACCTGGTTACTCAAAATAATCCACGGACCTTGTTGTGAGCAGTTTCGTGTAGGAACAACTTTCTTCCTGCAGAAGAATCTACTAGGAGTACATTCTCTCTACTAGAAAGAAAATAAATGGACTGTGTTTTATCTCTGTATTGGATCTGTTAGTGATCAAATGTGGGCGACACACAGAGGATACAGAACCAATACAACTTTGCAAGGTGTTCACAGCTGTTGTTTTCACTGTTGCTTGTTGACTTGTACACCAGCATGAGACAGGAGGAAATCACTGAGGATCTAGTGTGTTTTGGAGTCGGTTTAACACTGAAATATTGAGGAGAGAAAATCGGATTTCTTTCAGCTTTTGATGACTGGTCATTAGAAATATTTGAGGGGGGCAGCAAATATGCATGTTTCGGGAGGGGTGGCATGACCCTTTGTCTCCCACGGTGATTATGCACTTGGACAGAATGGATTTACAGAAATCTTTCTTTCTGCATACCTTTTTGATCCTTTACTTACAAATAACACAGTCATTACCAGTCGCCATTTTTGCTAGGTCAAGACTAACCTGTGAGCAAATACATGTAAATGAGGAGCTGCAGTTTTTCTGGATAAAGATTATTTCAACATTTATTTTTCAAGTAATCTCAATAACTGTTTTTTTGTTAAAGAGTTCATGATCTATGTTGAGTAAATAAAAAAAAAAGCAAGTTTTTTTTCTTACCCCATGCAGATCATGAACTGCATGTAACACCACTCACTGAGATGAGTCAAGAAATAAACGTCATAGTGATTTTTATCCAGAAAAACTGCGGCTCCCTTGTTTACATGTATTCGTTCGCAAGTCAGTCTATCATCCCATAATTCTAATTATCTAATTTATTAATTTGGACTATTGCACCCTCATCTGTCCTGGTGGGTAACTCTTTGTTGTTATGTCTTAAATTTGCTTCTTTTTTAGGACTATGGGCTTGAAGTAAAGGTCCTGACACATCATGAGTGTCTGTGTCTAAGTATCACTAGTAGTTTTTTCGTTTGTTGTCTCCATTGGCACTACTCTACTCTTATCAGTGGCCTCTTGGCTGATTGATCACGTTGAACAGGCAGCCTGTCTGTTTGCTGTCTGTCCTGCATGGCAAACTTTTACGTTTAGTTTCTCCTGATTTTTCACCTTTTTTTGTCCTTCCATGGTAAACAGACCAGGGGCTCCACAAAAAACATAATAATAATTTTTTAAAAAAAGGAGCTTACAAGACTGTATTGTGTTTATGGTTTATGTAACATGAAAATACGCAAACAAAAACTCCCCTTTAAAAACATATTTGTTTAACTAAATAATAACAATCTAATCTAATTAACAAATTCGATTTTCTTTTCATTTGTGGGGATTGATTCCATTTTTGTGTGGAAGGCTACGTCCAAATTCTTCTTCAACCATTGCGATATCTGTTTACCTGTTTGTTTTTCATCAGTTACTGTTGATTCTGAAACGTCAAACACAGAACACACATTATTAATCTTCCAGCTGTTTCTTGCTTTGTGAGCTGCCAAAAGAAGCCTGTGATATGCACATAGTTTCCTAAATAAATGAGTTGCCACATTGAAAAAATGTCAGTGTAGACGCACTTTGTTCCGGTGTAGCCTAGCAGGATATAGTCTCACATGCAGATGACGAAAATATCTGCCCAACCTCAAGGCTTCTTTATATTAGACTAGCACTGCAGAGCTTCTCTGGTGTGCGACAGAGTGTGAGAGCCAGAGAGAAAAGCACAGGGTGAGAGAGCACAGCGACCGACTCTTTCACCAACACAACAACATAATTCTCCCTCTGCTGGGCTCCTCAGGAACTACAAGTTTAATACACACAAGTGAGTCAACAAAATGGCTGACCTGCATAATGCTGTATAATGTCAGAGGACTGCTGAAAACTACAGATCTGAACAAATGTCATGTTGTTCATTAATGTAATGGGTTAGATTTTTTAGGAGGCTAGGAATAAAAAGATTAGTCCTTGTCTTTTTGTCTTTTTATGGAAATCACTGGAAACACAGTGCAAATACATAAAAAATTTAATTAGAAATCCTACTGGAAAATTACTTTTCCAGACTACCACACTAACTGGGTCAGTATTCTCCCACAAGTCTTTGGTTAGAGCGTCTTCTTGTTTCATGTGTGTCATGTTTAACATTTATATAATCATTAAATGAAGCGTAAACCACTCAAGGTCACTTAAGAACAGGATACAGGGCAATTCAAACAAAAGTACAGTCATATGATGCATAACCTACAAACCTACAATAGCACCACTGGAACTGAATTTTTTCAGACCGTCGTTCCCTGACTCCTCCTCCAGCATTTAATCCCCCACAGTCTCTGTCTGTCGTGGACAAATCACACCCTCCTCCCCCTCCATGCTAATGTTCTGCTCCCTGTTGTCCCTACTTCCAACCAGCAGCTCTGTGAGCTTGTTTTAACCACACTGCAGTTTGGCTACTCCAAGCAGAGGTGCTGCTGCTGCTCTGAACACACATGTGTTAGTCCTGCCAGATCAGCCATATAAAACGATCTCTCACGTCAACAGTATAAAATACCCACCACTGCCTCTAGATGGCACTATACCAAGGACATCTGGGCATTTTTTTCTCTTCCCCTTATAGCCGAGTTCCTTCTGGAGCTCTGCTCTTCATTCTTCATCCAAACTGTATGTTTTTGATTTGTTATTACAACTATGATTTTTTTGTCTGATACAATTAATTTGTTAAAATACATGATGATTTACAGGAACACTTTCTTTTAAAGCTAAATTGCTATGGCAACAATTGCCATGGCTATAAGACCATATACATTGAAGTACATTTCAGAAACAGATTTAGTCATGTTTTAAACCATGACCAGGACCAAAGGTACCGTGAACAGTAACACTCTGGTCTATAATTAACACGTGTATAAGTGGCAATGTAATTTTAAGACTCAGTGTTACATCTGTATTGGATCTGCGAGTGATCAACTATGCAGTCATAAAACTTCACAGGTGTCTCAGTGAGACATAATCAAAATTAAGGCAGAGTTCAGAACAAGCGTTAGTGGTAGGAGGCAGGAGGTAGGGAAGGAACCCTTGGCCCTCCCACTTATGTCCCCTCAGTGTATCCCAGTTTCAATCATTCTTTTAGACATCAAGTAAAAGTTTACCTTGTGAGTCTGTGTGTCTATGTATGTGTGACCATGGCATGGCATGTGGTCCTGGGAACACCTATTACAGCAGGATCTACTGCAGAGGTGATTTATGTGTACTTTGGCAAAAGTACACGTCTCTCTGTCTGTTGCTGACGCGATACCTTCACAACCATGCAGAATGCAGTATTAAAACTTTACAGATGTGTAGTCGAGATCAAAAAATCAGTTGAGATACAATCTGGATATGCCAAAAAAACAGATTTGGGATGGCAGTCTGAATGAGGCCCTAACTGCCAATTCAAGCTGCCTGCTTGAGCAGCGCACATGCATGCAGTTGCATGTTGCTCCCATATTAACAGGTTAGAGTAGCCACACAGCCTGTGTGAGCAGCACGGCTCACGTGTCATACACAGCTGCAGCCACACTTCATCTAAAGATCTGGGGTCTCGCCTTTTTTTGTCGCATACAGTAAAAGAGCAAAAACTGACAGTAAAAATGATCTGTAGACATCATATCAGCAACATGACACCTCCCACTACAGCCTAAATGTCTGTATCTACAGAAAATGTCACAGACATGAAAAAATTGGGTGCAGGGCAGTTTTTCTTCTTCTTCTTTTCTCTTTCCCTCTCTCCCTTCCTTCCTCTCTCTCTCTCTGAACAAGGGGGGAAAAGTCACTGATTGCCTTGTGATTACAGCTCTTTTCCTCTCTTCAAAACTCGTGTAAACTCTGTGTACTAAGACATGGCTTTCAGTAGCAGTCCTGCAACAGAATCCCTGCCTGTATGGACACCACAGGTGTGCCAGCCACAGCAGTTCAGTGAGGCAGCCGACACGCACCGGCACAAGCAGGCAGCGTGAACCGGCCTTAAGTCCGCTGTCGTTCTCAACTTTCATCTACGTGTTCTCATATACAGCTGACAAGAGAGACTTACCTATCACCGAGGTGTGTTTCTATTAGACTAGTAGTGCAGACCTTAATTTAGTCTGTTTGTTGGCTGATTTTTCAGTCTCTTTTTATGTTCTCCGTATTGTTCACTTCCGCCTTTTCTTCTTACTTCCGCAATCAAAAGACCAGGTGCTGACAACAACCTGCAATGCTATGCATATTTTTGATGTCTATCTCTACTTTGAACTGCCAAATAAAGGCAAAAACCAAAAACACTGAGCTCGCAGAATTCATCTGCACCATAGGTGCATGAACTTATAATAACACTGCACTGTGTTGATGAAAAAATTGATTTTTTAAAACTGGTTGAGATTTTTTATTTGTGGGAATTTATTCCATTTCTGTGTGGAAACCTATGTGCAAATGTCTGTTTACTTGTTTGTTTTTAATCAGTGAAACACTAAACGCACATTAGACTATTATGGCAGTTCCAGCTGTATTATTGATCTTCAGGCCGTTTCATGCAGTATTACTTTGCGTGCTGTCCAGTGGAGCCTGTGATGTGCATAAACTTACCTAAACAAAAGAGTCTTCGTATAAAAATATGCTAATGTACAGGCATTATGTGACAGCGTAGCTTGGACATGTTCTCACGTGTACAGACGAGCCTTGCCTAACCTCAAGGCTTCTTTCTACGAGACGAGGACTGCAGAGCTTCTCTGGTGTGCTAGTGTGAGAGCCAGAGAGAAAAGCACAGGGCAAGAGAGAGCAGAACTATCAACTCCTCCAGATCACATGGATTTTTTGGAGTGTGAACACACAACCTGCAGGGTGGTGAGCTATGACACATACTACAGTAGGTATAAGGGTTTATCCACGAGGACAGGAACATTTTAACGCTTATGGTTAGAATATCACTCTCCCTCTGCTGGCCTCCTCAGGAACTACAAGGTTAACACACACGGCTGAGTCAACAAAATGGCTGACCTGCATAATGCTGTATAATATCAGAAGAAGGCTAAAGATTACACATCATCGTGTTCATTGACCTAATGGATTTTTTTGAAGGCTACAAATTAAAAGCTTTGTTCTTGTCTTTTTCTATCAATGGAAAGTCTGTACAGAAACCTCCTCCCAAAGTGCCAGCAGACAATTCATTTCAACATCTAAGCACAGACTGTTGTTGTCTATGTCCGCCTCTGATGCACTCCTGTCTCTCTGTATTGGATGTTGTAGCTGTGTGCAGCGTTGCAAGTGATGGTGTGTCCTCCACAGCGCTCAGCTTGTAGCAGCATAGATTCTGCTCAGCTGTTCTGATGCATTCCTGTCACTGCTAATATAACATCGTTGGTGTGTGGTGTGTTGAGTGATGCAAAAGACACTTGGAAATTAAATTTTGAGCGGCTAGAGCATTCAAACCAAGACGCATAAATGGAAAAATCCATAATACATTTCAAACCACCTCTTAATGATTTGCAATTTTTTTCTTTTTTGCCAAGACTTTCTAAAATAAATCTGGATACAGAAAACGGATTTGGTCTGGCAGTTTGAATAAGATCAAAGTGTGTCGTCTCCTTTCTGAAGCGTCTCTGGCTGTCACTATTTATTATGCTCTCATCTGTCTTGGTGGGGGATATTGCTGTTTTTTCTGATGAGGCTTTCTTTTGCTGAGGCCCTGACACAATTGGGGCTTTTCCACTGGCACTTTTGGCCTTGCTGAGTCTGCGCTGCACTGATTTGCATTTACATTACCACTTTTATCGTGCCGAGCCGCTTTCCGACATGGTCCTACTCTGGAGTGGGGCCAAAATGAGCCAGACCCACCTCCAAGTGGGTTGCGGTAACTTCTCACCGACTGTGGCCAACCCCTCACCACCCCTTTTCTCCCCCTCAAACAAGCAAGTGTTGCGATAGTCAGCTAATGTGCATGCAGGAGAGTAGAAAGACTTTTTAGGTTCAGCTGTCAGTACTTTTGTAACTTCTAACTGAACCACTTTGCTTTGGAGTGTAGTTTCTCTCCTGCGTCGCTGTTTATACTGTATCATTTTAGCGTTTCATAATGGCTTTCAGCTGTGTAGTACGAGTTGTGCTCTACATGGCAAACCTTAACGTTTAGTTTCTCCCTATTTTTAACTTTCACCTTTTAGACTAGCACTTCAGAGACACTCTGACGTAAGATTTGAGCAACCAAAGCGTCCAGACTGAGATGCATTCGCAGAAATATGGATTGCATTTCAAACCACCTCCTAATGTGGCTGAGATCCAATGTGAAAAAATCACATTTCTTTTCTTTCCTTTCTTATTTCTGCTGTCCATACTTTAAACAATCAATCTGTATACAATGTAGATATGCCAAAACCTATTTTTTGGCTGGCAGTTTGAACAAGGCCTAAGTGCTCTGTCTCCTTTCTGTATCGTCCAATTTGTTATTTTGAAGGATTGTGCCCTCAGCTGTCCGGGTTGGGACAGTTTGTTGTTTTCTCTTACATTTGCTTCTTTTTTTCAGGTGAGGTTTTCTTAAGACTAAAGTTTTTTTTTTTTGCTTTGTCTGTCTCTTGGCACTACTCTGCCCTGTGGCCTCTTGGCTTCGTTAAAGGCGGTCTGTCTATTTGCTATATATTCTGCATGACAAATTTTTAGTTGGAGTTTTTCCTCATTTTTCACTTCTGCCTTTTCTTTCTTCTTCCACAATAGCAAAACCAACAAGAAAATGCTATGCAAAATTTAACAGCACCCACATCTTGTTCTCTCCACTTTCTCATGTCTGTCTTCTTTGAACTGTCAAATAAAAGCAAAAAAAAAAAAAAAAAAAAAAAAAAAAAAAAAAAAATTTAATAAAAAAGGACGACCTGCATAGCTCATCTGTTCCCCAAGTGCATTTACTCACAATAACAAGACTGTACCATGATTATGTAATATGAAAAAATGCAAATAAATTTTTTTGCTCCAACCACTGTGATGTCTGTTTAAGTACTGTCATGTTTTCAATATCATGTGTTTAAAACAATAGAATAATAGTTAATTGTAGAATTTAAATTACCAACACTATATAAGAAAATCTAACTGTTTACTCAAGACTTCAGTTGAGTCCAGTCTTAATAGTCTTGCCTGAAATTTAGCTGCAGCAAAACCAGTGTTCAGTGACTTTTTCTGTACCAGCACTGGTGCGCAGGTTGCTGAAAAAAAGAGAAAAAAATATTTTGTGTGCCTTAGACTTTCTACCTTATTGCTGCAGTATCGACAGAGGTATTGAGTATTGTGGGGTTTTTTTACTAGTATTGTATCAAAGTTAAAAAGTCTGGTATCGTGACAATGCAATTGTTTTTTTTTTTCATTTGTAGGAATTTATTACATGTTTAGGTGGAGACCTATGTGCAAATTCTTCTACAACTATTGCAAAGTCTGTTTATCTGTTTGTTTTTCATAATTTACTGATGATTCCAAACAGTGAAACACCAAACACACATTAGATTTTTATCGCAGTTCCAGCTGTATTTATGATCTTCCAGCTGTTTCATGTAATCATCGTGTTTTGTGTGCTGCCCAATGGACCCTGTGATCTGCACACAGTTCCCTAAACAAAAGAACCATCACATTGAAAAATGTCAGCCTAGATACACTGTTACAGCGTAGCTGTACGTGTTCTGACATGTAGATGACAAAAGACACTTGCCTAGCCTCAGAGCTTCTCTCTGTTGGACTAGCACTGCAGAGCTTCTCTGGTGTGTAACAGAGTATGAGAGACACAGAGAAAAGCACAGGGAAACTCCTCCTGGATTCTGGAGTGTGAACACACAACCTGCAGGGGGGAACAGTGATGACACACTACAGTAGGTGAAGGGGTTTATCGGTGAGGACAGGAAGATTTTAACGCTCATGATAAGAACATTAAAATCTCCCTCTGCTGGCGTTCAGGGAAACTACAAGTTTAATACACACAAGTGAGTCAACAAAATGGCTGACCTGTGTAACGTCAGAGGACTGCTAAAATCTACAGACCACATGTTGTTTGTTCATGTAATGGATTTTTAGGGGTCTTTGCAGTATGAATGGAAAGTTTTTAGTTTTAGTTTCTCTTTATTCTTCACTTACGCCTTTTCTTTCTTCCTCCACAATCAAAACTCCAGGCGCTGACAACAACAAACACTTGCTAAGAAAAATGTATCAGCCTCCACATCTGGTTTTCTCCACATTTTTAAGGTTTTATGGCTTTAAGTCTCTTGCTGCTTTGAACTGTTAAAGGCAAAAAAAAAACACCACAAGGAGTTTGTGCAGCTCATCTCCACAGGTGCATTGCCTTACATTAAATGCCCCCCCCCCAAAAAAAAGAAAACCACCAAATTGTTAAACAATAAATATTTGATTTTTTTAATTTGTGGGGTTTTATTCAATTTTTATGTGGAAACCTTTGTGCAAATTCATCCTCAACCATCGCGATGTCTGTTTACTCATTTGCTTTTCATCATTTACTGCCGACTCTGAAAAGTGAAACACCAAACACATGTTATTGATCTTCCGCCTGTTGCATGTCATCATCAAGCTTTTTGTGCTGCCTAATGGAGCCTGTGATCTGCATATAGTTCCCTAAACAAAAGCTGCCATACTGACAAATGTCAGCGTAGAGGTGCTATAGCTTAGCTGGATATGTTCTCACATGCAGATGACAGGAGACTAACCTCAAGGCTTCTTCTTTCTGTTAAACTAGCACTCCAGATCTTGAGAGACAGACAGTATGAGACAGAGAGAAAAGCACAGGGCGAGAGAGAGAGAGAGCACAGCTACCAACTCCTTCTCCAGATCACATGGATTTTGGAGTGTGAACATACAACCTGCAGGGGGGCGAGCTATGACACAGACTACAGGGGGTGCAGGGGTTTATCCATGAGGACAGGAACATTTTAACGCTTATGGTTAGAACACTGTTTCTCTCCCTCTGCTGGGCTCCTAGGGAACAACAAGTTAATACACACAAGTGAGTCAACAAAATGGCTGACCTGCATAATGCTGTATAATGTCAGAGGACTGCTAAAAACTACAGATCATGTGTGGGTCATTAATTTAATTAATTTTTAAGAGGCTAGTAAAAAAAAAAAAAAAAGAAGAAGAAGAAAGAAAACATTGCTCTTGATCTTCTTGTCTTGTTGTGGGCATCCATAAATAGTGCAAAAAAAAAAAAAAAATCCTATTATTTTTTTTTAAAATTACCACTTCATGTAACAACACTAGCCATGGTATGATTCTCCCAATAATCTTTAGTTAGAGCGTCTTCTTGTCTGATGTGTGCCATTTTTAACCGTTTTTAAAAATCAGTGAATGAAACACAGGCCACTCAAGGTCACTCAAATGTAGACTACAGTACAACTTTAAACACACACACACACACCTCTACAGTCATATGACACATAACCTACAACATCAGCTATGACTGTGGCAAAGTTTACAGACGATTTTTCAGTCTGTTGCCCCCCCCCCCCCCCCCGACTCCTCCTCCTCCACCATATAATCCCTCCCCCTTCAGCCCCGCAGTCTCTGTCTGTCGTGGACAAATCACACCCTCCTCCCTCCCCATGCTAATGTTCTGCTCCCAGTTGTCCCTACTTCCAACCGGCGGCTCTGTGAGCTTGTCTCAACCACACTGCAGTTTGGCTACTCCAAGCAGAGGTGCTGCTGCTTTAAAACACACTTGTGTCAGTCCTGCCAGATTAACCACACAAACCTATCTATCACGTCCTGGAGCTGTTCATACCTACCTTGCCGGCTTTAGCTACCGACTTCTACAGCGCCGCCATTAGAGAGATTGAAAGAAACTGAAGAAAACTAACGTTCGAACCGCGACAGTTGGTCAGCGCAACCGACCAACCGCCGCCGCCGGCTGACGTATGGTGCATTTTTTTTGTGCTCGAAAAGAGGAGGAGTCTATCGCCGAGCGAGAGGGGAGAGCAGTCGGTCGAGTCCGCGAAGGCACAACACATTTCTTGTTGAGGCACAACTCACTAGTTTCTCCGTTGTATGTAGAAACCGGTGGATTGATAACCACATCCTGGCCACAACGGTTGTACACAACAGCGTGCGGAAGAGTTGGACAGCGGTTGGAGGAGGAGCAGACAGTCTGCTGCAGACCGACGCTGAAAATCGCGGGAACAATCGCTTGGCGACGCAAAGAATCGGTGAGTCGAGGTATTGCAACTAGCATGCTAGCCGAGCAGCTCCCAGTTGCCATTATATTAAATGCACATAGACAACATACTTATTTGAATGTGGGCTTATTAATATAAAGTATTGTGTGCATTAATTGCAAAAAAGTTATTTTTTCTGTTTATGGGTGACACTTTACTGCAAGCCTTACAGGTTGGGATTGTAGTGAGCGTTCAAAGTATTATTAGCTAGCGCTTGCTTAGATGCTAGCATAATGGATAATTCATGTATGACTGACTTTAAATTTTTTTTTTTCATATTAGACTAACTTACAGACTTATAAACTTACAAATAGTGTACATTATGACTGATGTCTCCCCGAAATCTTAAATCTTAGCAAGAGTTGAAAGTAACTTTGGCTAGCACTCGCTTAGTTACTATCTTAATGGATATGAATAACTTATTTTAAAATATTTCTATTTTTACTTGAACTTTTTTTTTCAAACTTTTTTCACATTGCGACTGATATCTACTGAATTTTCTCTTACAGTTGCGTAAATTGCTAGGTAATTGCTAACTTATTGAATTGCTAATGAACATGAATTATTGATTAAAACTTAAATATTAAATTATGGAACCTTTACTTAATGTCCTTTGTTTTTTATGTTAAAAAAACTGTCTTTTTTATGGAGCTGCAACAATTAATCAATTGATTGAAAGAAAATGATTTGCCTGTTGTTTGATTAATTAATCAAAGCTGGTTCCAGTGTCTTTAAGGTAGGATTTCTTGCTTGTCTTTGTCATCCATAGTAATAAATAAAGATTTTTGGGGTTTTGTACTTTTTGGTCTCTGGGAAATTCTGACGAGCATTTTTCAAAAAAATTTTTTTTGTATTTTCAAGACTAAACTACCCTGTTAATCTTGAAAATAAGCTGCAGTCCTACACTACATACACTACAGTGAGACACTATGCTTGTTGCTAAGCAGTGGTTACTTGGTTGAAAAACGCTAAATACGCACAAGCACTGAACAAAAAAGTGACCCACTTTTCTGATGGTATGAGGTACCCTAACACCACACATGTAGCCAGCTATCTGCTACAGATAATCAAACACTTTTTCTTTTAATTCAGCGACTCCCCCTTTCATTAACTGGCAACACATATTTGTGTCTTTGATGTATTTATACCTCTCTTAAGTCTCAATGGTCCAACCCTATCACGTCAGTGAGGCGACTATTGTGTTGGTGCTAAAACAAGCAGCAAGCACATCCAGCACACTGCAGAGGTGAGAGTTTGGGGGAGGGGCATAAAATGAAGACAGATTTTTGGGGAGAAGTTGTCTACCCTGAGATAATTAGTAGTGTAGGTAATGGAAAGGTGATAAATTAGCTTTGCCACTTTAATTACCGCCTTTGGTAAAGCTTTAATGAAGAGTTTTTGGCATTTTAAAAAATACACTCTTAATTTAATCATGATTGTTAGAGAGAAGCCCCAAATTGAAAATCATCTTGAAATTGTGGCCTAAATGCCACAGAATACAAAATGGGCTAAAAAAAAGTGAAGAGGAAACTGCTGCATTCTCTACATTGTAAAGACAAACCCCCCTCTTGGTCTAAAGTGGTACAGCCCAGTAATTTTCCATGCGCCACACTGTCCTAGGATGTGGGTGT
Source organism: Lutjanus erythropterus (assembly GCF_056507025.1). Lineage (NCBI taxonomy): Eukaryota > Metazoa > Chordata > Actinopteri > Lutjaniformes > Lutjanidae > Lutjanus > Lutjanus erythropterus. Next base: position 24,180,465 of record NC_139319.1, on the reverse strand, counting down.
GGCTTAATGTCAATGGTAATACGAGACTTTAGCAGATTTTCCCTTTGCCCTGTCCTGTGAGTTTCTAAAAGAGCAAAAAAAAAAAATCTCCATCTTTTTTATTCAGGTGAAGTGATATACAGATAAATGACCAATAAAGAATTTGCTGTATGAACCTGAGAGTCATGTTCAAGTCAAGTCTGCCTCAATTTGAGGACTTTGGTAGTCTGTAAAATGGGACTGTTTTATCCTATTCATGATGTTAAGAAAGAACTGACTCAATTTAGTCCTGATAAAGTGATCTTTTTCATGTTTGCATTTACCTTTGGGGAACATGGTACAGCCCCGTTTCTAGTTTCACCTCCCCCACTTCACCCAGCGGCAGTGCTCACATGGTGCACTTGTAATTCATTACACAGTCTGTTTTTTTCTGCTGAGGAGGAAGCAGACTTGAAAGGCTCCACCTACATTTTTCAAAAGCTTTCCAGTCGATGTTAAAAGTCAGTTATTTTTTGCTTAGCTAAATTTGTTTACCTCTCATCCAATATAATCAATGAGGATTTTCCTTTGATTGTACAAGTGCTACATCAATTTGCAGAGTTAGCAACATTAAAATTCTATTAAATTAAAATGTGGAAAAAATTTAGGTTCTGGTTGATTACATTTTAAAAGTGAGACCTCTGCATGGCCTTCATATGGAGAAAAAGAGGAGGCTATGTGCTTGGCAGTGGCACTTCTCTCAATCCTGGTTTAGGTTTTTTGCCAGATGCAAGTCAGTGCTGTGCAGCTGTTGGCCCATGATCCCCCATAGGTCCATGGAAACCCAACCTACATGATTCTTTTGTCTCTCTATTATCACCGTGCATGCACATCTTAAATGTGCTTACATTAAGCAGTACTAAAAAGGAAAGTGTACTACTTTTTATTACATCAGACTTACATGTCTGACACATTACGTTCTTGGTAGGGAGCAAATGTTATCTGGCCAGATGTTCTGAAATCAGTAATAATAATAATAATAATAATTTTTTCAATTAAAAAATGATCATATCATGGATAGGAAATTGGCAATTTCATATTGCTATAAGAGAGCTAGAGTATGCCAACATAAGAAATCTGTGAATAGGGCAGGCAATATACAGCTGTTTTCAACACGTTACAAACTGTATGTGAATTTTCTGGATACTTTGGGCTCATTCTGTAATATCATTTATTAATTAGTGTATATATTATACAACTATTTTTAGCAGTGGTCTTTTATTATGATAAGGACACAAAGTCTATAATGGTATCATTACATGTATGTAAATCAGAAATGCTTTTGTCAGCAGACATTTATTAAGTTGTCACCCCAGTCCTTATTCCTTTGAACATATGAATCTGAGCTAGATTTAATTGATGAATTTGTTTGTAGTTTATGCAGTGTCTGCATTTCTCATCTGATCATAATTGAACACTTCTGCCTCATATTTATGCCATTTTTTAAAACTGTTGATATAAATCAGTTCCAGTGTAATGGCAGATTTCAAGTCTGCATTTTTTTTTTTTTTTATGAATGCTGTTTTTTTTTTTATAGAAGAACCGGTTTCAACCGGTCACAGCTGGTTTCTTTGCTTGAAGGTTGAAAATGAGAGCGATAAGAAATATGATCTTGGTGAAGTCTCAAAATATCCTGTGTTTGTTATTCATCATTTATACCCTGCCATGTTGATACTTAAAAAGGCTTGCTTTAAATTAGTATTTTGCATTTCACATAGGCTATAATTAAGGCTGTAATTAATTATTCAGGAGACATACCTGAATTTGTCTATTTAACGGGGCCCTATAGCACAAATTCTTTCCTTATTTCTTACTTTTATGGCCTACACCAGTGCTAAACGTACAAATGCAAGATAGAAACGGTTGACTCCAAAATGTTATATTCAGAAGCCACATTAAAAGATGTCTTTGGTTATTTTTCTGCATTTAGGATTTTAGAGAGAGGTGGGGACAGATCGGATGTCTCACATACATGTTCAGGCTTGCACGTACTTAGACTATGTCTCCTCCCACTCCCATTGCCTTGTGCATTATGTTTCAGTGTGTCTGCATCGGTCATTTAGTTGTGGGAGCTCACTGCCTGAATTTTCATTGCTAAGGCAATTCCCTCTGCGCAATAATGCCCTTTTTATCACCATTTATCCCCCTTAAGACATGTACCTCTTAGTGTAAATGAGATGACAGTTTAGCATGACGCTTGCATGTCTGAGTGCCCAAGACATGGCGGCAATCTTCTCGTAAACTGACAGATGACTGAATTGCTGTTAGATTAATGTGAAGGCCACAAACGTAAGGTAAAACATGAATAGAAAGAAGTTAACTTTACGTCCATTTGTTCGCCTTACCAAGAGCACTATATAAATTATTGCTTAATTATCATCTTTTTTGCCCAAAGGGAATAAAATCTGTTTCATAACCCACAAAACATTGCCAGTGAGCCAATTTTAAGTTGTTCTTATCATGTTGGATCAATCTTTAATTTTTTCCCCTCTTACAGTGTTAGGAAAAAGAAAGAAAAAACATTCTCGCACAACCACAGCACAATCAGACCAGCTTGCTCTCTCCTAATATTTTCAGTTACTGCTAATGCAAACTGCTTCAATGAAAAAATTAATATCCTTCATTATGCCTTCCATGCAGCATTTGAGCAAATATGAATTTAACCAAAGTCACAACTTTTGTAACAGCCAATACATTTAGTGTGCTGTTGATCTTTATAGAATAGGGAGCAGATTTAATCATGGATGCTGCCTGTGACAGAACGAAAACACTCCTCTTGTTCTAAAATACTGACGATCCAAATGCTTTGAAGATTCTGTCGTTGCCATGACAATTAATGTCCAAATCAATATTTGAATGCTTCGTTTTATAAGAGGAAGGGGTCGTTGCATCGGTTGCACCAAAAATGAAGTTTAAGACTGAAGAGGAACATGAAATAGAGCTCCTCTGTGGCATTTAATTTGTCACGCACAGAAACACCAGGTGTGAGCCATGATACGAGTGCACAGAATTGTATTAGTGAGCAGAAAAGCAGCGTCGCGAGGCACGCTGTTCCCATGCAAAAATGAAGTCCCAAGTTTTATGAATTTGGAGGGGGAGATAGAGTACACGATGGTGGATGTCTTTGAATATTGTTGGCTAATTCTTACTGAAGCTTCAAAGCCCCAAAAATGGTATTCATGAAGGTCCTCCTACATATTAGGGATGTTCATGGCGACTAATTTCCCTGTTGATTAAACGCAAAATTTAATTTAGACTAGCCAACTAGTCTTATACTAAGAAAACAATTGGAAAGCAGTTAAAATTGAGCAGAATTTATTGATTTATAATGTTAAACACTGTCTGAAAAAGTACAGCATGTATTAAGAGCCATTTGAAGCCATTAATCACAGTGCACAATCTCCAAATCGTACTTTAAGTGCTGCTGAAATGCAAGCTACTTTGTGCTGTGCAATACAAACCTTACACATTAATATACAAAACATGACAACAACTCACTAAATGCTTCATTTTTTCAGACCAAAGAGGTTCACAGTGTCTGTGGGTAAAGGACCCACAGCTGACGTTAGCTACCAGCCTGCCACACAGTGTGACTAACGTTAGCAGTGCTAGCAGCAGCAGCTGCTCCACTTGTAGGGTAATGTCCGTGTCTGTGCTTGATGTGGGCATATGGTTCTCCAGTCGAGTGAACATATATATATAACAGATTATTTTGTCACAGTCTACATTCAATATTATTTCCATTTTCTAGATTAAAACACTGCCAAACCTCACTGGTTTTACGAGCTGTCATCTGTTCGACTTTGCTGATATAAACATCCGGGGTTCCCTAGGCGATTGGGGCATATGCGCTGGGTGAGAGGGGCTGCCGTCTGACAGTGCTGCAGCCCCGACTAGTGGCAGGTGGCTGCATAAAATCTTAGAGGCAATAGTTAACTGACATCGTGCATGAATGAAATGTTGATAAATAGTTTAAGCGACTAGTATTTCTGGTGCTGACTAGCAAGGGTGGGGTTTTTTAATCGTATAGTCGACTAATTGTGTGCATCCCTACTACATATAGCTACATTTATTTGCAACTCACCGCTAAGTAGGTTCAGGTTCAGTAGGTGCTAAATATGGAGTACAGAGATCGCAAACCTCTAAGACTGTGAATGTTTGTGTGTGTGTGTGTGTGTGTGTGTGTGTGTGTGTGTGTGTGTGTGTGTGTGTGTGTGTGTGTGTGTGTGTGCGTGCAAAAAAATAAATAAATAAATTTACTATGCTCTCTGTCTGAACACAACTTAAGTTTTCAAATTCTTTCTGTCAATTCATGTTTGTGGTGGTGGTGTACCACCGTGGCTCCACCGAAGCTTTTGCTGGTCCTTATAGTCTTGAGGCCAAGGCTGACTTATTTGGAGTTTTTTGCAAGCTTGAGCTGCCTGAACAAGCCATACTTGGGAGAGAGATACTGGTGATACATTTCTTTTATGTTATATTATGTTGTAGCAATGTTGAACAATGGTTCTGATATACCTTTGGTAGTTGTTGACAACTTGGTGCCTCAAACTAGCAGATTGTGACTTCAGTGCCCTAGTTGATGCGGTGGTTAGCCTGCCTCTAAAATCTCAAGTCAACTTGACAGGTAAGCTTTGAGCACCTGCAAGATTGTAGGGATGGCAGAACTTGCACTCGTCACAACGCCGTGCTATGGGACCACCTTTGTGCACATGCAGTAGAAATGCTTCCTTGCGAGGATTCTTTTCCACTTGCAGATACTGTTATGTGTGTATGTGATATGATGATTAATACTACCTCTAGCCAATTTTCAGTTTTGAGATCATGGCTGATTGAGGCATTGGTTTAATTCATCTGTCCTGGCTACATAAAAGCTGATTCCGTACGTCAGGTATGTCTGCTGTCGGAAAGCTGATGGAAGGTTTACATGTAGTTAACATTGTCTTGTTCACATTATCACCAGTTTTCTTGAACTCTTACCAACAAGTTTATGCAGTGGTAAGTACCGGGGTATACTAGACTAAAACTGCTTCATACAAGGTCACTTATGTCAGAAATCAGAAGTGATCATAGTGGTTCTGAACCGCCAAAATAAAAGGCAGGGTGAAAAGGTGGTCAACAAAGAAATCACACAGCCCCCCTGATCCTACATCAGAAAGGTGAACTGGGAGGGAGTTTCTGGAGCTATTCGATTATGCAGCAAGCAGTTTTGCTTGATACTGATCCCTAAATGGAGCCAAACCTAACAAACACCAAACAGTGAACCCTATAGTGTAACTTTATTGGACTCTGCAAAAGAACTAACATTGAATGTGTGTAATCCTATAATAACTTAAACATTAGTAGGTTGGTTAGTAGTAGTTTAGGACAATTGTCTGGAAACTACTTTGACAGTGGTGTCTGTGTATCTTAATTTACGCATCTATTAATATTTCATACATGTTCAGATTTCTTTGGTTGTTGGGTGTTAAAGGTAGACCATGTACAAATGTGCTTTACAAATACTTACAGTAAACATTAGGCATTTACTAGCCACTAACACCACCAGCCCATCTGCACACTACCACCACACTAGACGAAGGCAACAAATGCATATGTCTCTCATTCTCCTGTGTTGGGAGAGTAAGCAAGCAAGCAGTGTGACTCCTCAAGGTGAATCAAAACCTTTGCCAGGGACAAAGCAGAAGTTGAAAGTTAATCTGAATTCTGAGGAAGAGCCTTATATACTCTAAAACAAATATGGAAAGCAGGGCCGACTATGGACACGCTTCTGTTTACACTACAATGTATGTCTGTGTATGTGATGTGCAATGATGATGATGATGGTGCCACCAGTCACCCAAAGGCAGGGCAATGCAGACATGCCAGAGAGGAGTGTTTTAACAGAGTCCTTCACTTCCCTGTAGGCTAGCACTGGATTATTAAACAAGCAAATGTAGTCAACTGAGAAGTGGAGTGGTGTGGAGAAACTTGGGGAAATTGAACTCTAACCGTTACAGTATATCCTGGACTAGCAGCAGGTGGTGGATCAGTTGTCCAAAGCAGTGGCTCCCATTTGCATCTGCAGGAGTTTTTGATTGGGTCTGTTCACCATGATATTGTTAATAGTAATAGACAGGTCAGTTCCTTTTGTCTTGAGGGAACACAAGCTCAGACTTGTTCAGATAGTGCCTTGGTATCCACTCTGAGAAAACTGACAGGAATGCAGTGATAAGTTCTGCCTCCTAATGGTCAGATAGGCATAATCAGAAGAATAGCTGGGCATTGTCAGCATAGCAGTGGTAGGAGAAAATCAAATGGGAATTTGAAGTGGTGAAAAATAATGCCTGGAACCAGCAGCTCATTTTTACTTTGTACCTCTTGTGTCTGATAAAACTACCTTACCTCAGAATCAATCTTTCACTTGCATTTGACATGTGGGGCTGCCTGTTGAAAATAGAAGATTCAAATCATCAGTTGGAGACCCCTTAGTTGGTTGTGATTCTTCAAGTTGAGCAGTCGATTTTTTGTTTTTGTCATTTTGCAGTGTACATCAGGGAACATTTCGGTCCCCATATCTAACTGCAAAATGAACACTCATCGCTTTCACACTGCTCTCCGGGGTAAAATCTTTCATTACATCAAGTCGTACCATCCATGTGGTGAAGCTGTCTGTGACAGGTTCAGATATCTTGCAGTTAAATAAAGTGTCAAATATTTGTATTGAACATCCCAAATCAGTTTTAACTGACAAAATTTTGTGTTGACTACAGCCCTATGTTCAGACAACTTAAAACCCCATTCACACATGCGCCACAGCTCTTTAATTATCCACACACTACCCAGAGAAGCTGTATAGGTGAACATAAATGTCTGCTGTTTTTTAGCCAGGACTTAACCGTGCCAGTTCACTGGTCCTAAATCTGGGTGAGTCACATGTGTGAATAGAGCAGCTCAGTGTCTGGAGCAAACGAGTGGGCATGTTGATGACGCTGCACAGTGTACAGCTGCTTGCTTGTATCATTTTGTTTTCATATAGACTATCAATCACTATCAGAATCTAATATTTTTTTAGCTCAAGATTTAAGGCCTTTCTTCTTCATCTGTGAATGTATCACATTTGATTCAGGAAAGTAAGTGTGCGTCCTGCAAAAGGCAGCGCACCATAAGTGTCTCTCCTGTAGGCGGGCAGACTGGAGTCAGGTGATCTCTGTGCCTATCACTCGTCTTCTCTTCCATCACATTATGTTCATTTTGAGACTCAGTTCGTATTGATATAAACAAAAACAGTCATCATTATGCATTAGTCCTCCCCCTCTTGCACGCCTTGCAGGCGCTCCCCTCTCCTAAACTATACAAAGTTTTTCCAATATGTGTGAACACTTCTGATGTGGACAATCTCCTAATGCTTGCTGTGTGAAAGGGCACATTCGGATGATGTCCCTTATGATGCATATGTGAAAACAGCTTAGGTTCGTTTACTTGTTATGCTATGGTTACCTGCAGCAGTGCTTTTTTATTTGTATAGCATAGTGAGTTACCTCTAATTTACACTAAGCGCAGCTGTGCCGCAGCACTCAGGGAAGTGCGCTCCCATTCTAGTCATTGCTGCAATTTACACTGGGAGTGCCGCGGCGCGTCTCAGCAGTGTCCCAGATGCAGCTCGGCGCTCCGCTCCACGGAGAATAAGCAGCAAGTCTATTTTTGACGTATAGCGCGTCAATTGGCACTAGGGGTGGGAATCTTTGGGCACCTGCCGATTCGATTACGATTACGATTCAGGGGCTACGATTCGATTATAAAACGATTATTGATGCATCTTTATGTATATTGATGCACTTTTTCACAAACACATTTCTTTTTGTCTCACTGAATAAGCATTCGTCACTTGCAATTTTTAAAAACAGCGCATTTGTAATAAGAATTCATTTCGATTATATTTTATTAAACTATTGGAAATATGTGCAAACTGGAAAGTACCAACAGTAGCCACTAGTAGCCGCAGCAACAGCAGCCTGCCGTCTCCCCGACTCCTCCGTCGGGTGGAATCGAGTTACGGCTTCTCATGTTTGTTGTGTTGCCAAAGTATTTTATTTTAGCTCGACACAGCTTACATATAACGTGGCTCTTATCCAGTTCGCTTCCGCCGTCGACGTTGTAGAAGCCGAAGTGTTTCCACACGGCTGCTTTTAAATTAGAAGGAGCTGTTCGGACCTCATGGCGAGGTGGCTGCCGGTCGGCCATGTTTGTTTTCCGCTGTGCGCCTGTCGCTCCAGGTGCGCGTCCCAAAGTGTCCCGGCGATGACGCGTACCGCGCTTCTTAGTTCCATATTATTTAGAAGCTTCCGTATCACTTTAATTAACAGATTTAAATAATCGAAATTTGGACGTTTGTGAATCGATTCAGATTCGTCCACGTCCGAATCGCGATGCATCTAAGAATCGGAAATTTCCCCCACCCCTAATTGGCACAGAGCTGGTCGAACGGGCAGGAACTCAGGCACGGAAAACGGGAGAGTCCGGTTGATTTTCAAAATAAAAGACCCCGTGCAGACTCGCGATCATAAAGACAGACAGAAAATAAACAATTTAACTATGTAGCCTGCTTATCCATGGTAGAAGCACAAAGAGCAAGGAAACCAGAGCAACAAAACCAGAGCAAGTAAACATAATCAGACGAGCAAAACGCTCCGCTGCTGAACCACTTCTGAAATGCTGCTGGTGTAAATTGAAGTCGCGTGCATGACAGAGCAAAACCACAGCGCAGCCGTTCCACAGCGCAGGCACGCCCAGTATAAGTTACAGGTTACCCTTTTCATATAGGGCAGGTCTAGATCGTACTCTTTTTAGTCCCATTTTCAAAATTTAAATTGTGTGGGAAGAGGGAGTTTCAAATGCTGTTCAAAAATCTCACATATACATAGATGCCAGTATACGGACCCATTTGTGATGTAGTGGTAGCATGAATAGCAGGTAGGGATGAGAATTGATAAGATTTTTACGATTCCAATTCCATTTTCGATTCTGCTTAATGATTCGGTTCTTTATCGATTCTCTTATCGATTCTCATTTCGAAAAAAGGAAAACAAACAGGAAGCTAGACTTGAACTGGAGCGAGTACTGCCAGCCTCTGAGCCAGTCAGACTCTGTCTCTCGTCATGGTCATCTAATGTAATGCATGAGAAGGCATTCATTTAACGTTAACAGTTAGTAATAGCAGGTTTTACAATGGGGCAAATGGCGCTAACATAATAGGCAGTGTTAGTTAGTTAGTTACCTGCAGTATTAACAGCAGAGGACGTGCTAACGTTGTCGCTGCTGCTGGGTTGAGATTCACTCCAGAGCGGATCGAAAATGCGACATTCATTCAAAGTTATCACATGCTGTGTGCAAACATTTGAGCGTTTGTGCCGCTTGGGTGCCATGTTTCCTGCTGGCTTCACTGGTGAATGACGTCACCATGCACGTTGCATAGCTTGCGCATGCTCCCACCAAAACTTTTGTAGTCGACTAGTCATTGCATGTTTATGATATTAAGTTGATTATTTAGATATCTATTTTGGGGATTCAGAGTGAGCCACCTGGTAGCTGGCGAAACGGCAAAAATGATAAGGATTCTGAATGTGCTGGAACAACCAGCAGGAGACTCATCATTTTATTAATTTCTTTCAACACAGTATCACCTACCACTTGCTCCTTAACTGCTTCACGCCCCCTGTCGCCATCAAATCCAGTGTGTCTTCATTGTTGCTGCTGTATTCCCTGTCAGCCTGCTTTCATTGGCCTTGGAGTCTGTATCCCATAAGACCGCTACTTAAGCTAACTTGCTAATGCCACTTACAGCACAGTTATATCCCAATACACCCCAGTAATGTACAGCAGTGTAAAATAATATGATGTAAATTAACATGCAAAAGGTGTTGAGGGATATAAAAATGTTTTGCCCCTTTCAGATCAAAAGAAATCAAAAACGAGAAGAACAAGCCAACAGGGAGAAAAGCAGCAATTTTTAAACTAAATGGAGTAACAAGCTACAATCATAAGCAGGCAAAGTCAGCTGTGCGTATGATAACAGAGATGCTTCCTGCTGTAACTGAGTACAGCAGCGACAACAGCAGCAGCCATTTTGTGCTGTAGCATGCAGTGCAAGCGATCTGTCAAATAGAAAGGAGTGGGGGTGGGGAAATTGTTGAGCAGGCTAGCTTGTAGACTAATCCAAATCATTAAGCTCAGGAAATGTGCGCTGTTTGTTATGTCTGTTTATCACAGTAAACAGTCTGCATTTTTCTCATAGCTGCTTTTTACACATGCCTCAATGACAGAGTAAAAAAAAAAGCACTTAATAGCGTTGGATTCATCCTTTGATAAAAACAAACTTGAAAAATGTGTCAGGGTGAGACAGAAACATGCAGATGAGGTATTGAGACAGAAAATTTTATCATATAGCTCAACAAGAAGAGCTGCTCCTTCAGGGGAGTTGGAATTTGTAACAATTAAGGAGAACTAGAAATCAGGAAGGCTCTTTTCCTGTTCAACATAGGCTAATCTACTTATGAACTTCTAACTACGGAGCTTGAATTGTTCCGAGAGCTTTGAATTTGTCATTCGCCTCTCGAGCTCCCTCCCTTGATGGTGAGAACACCCTTCTGCTGCAATGGTTTAGTCCATGCTTGGCTGTAAAAATCCAGACTGAAGCAGACTGCTGGTGTGGGGGAGGGGTGTTGGTGCTCTGTGTAAGGCTGTGGACTTCAGTTATGACTGTGTGGTGCTAGCTATAGCTCATGCGATCTGATTTGAACTGTAGTTACTCCAAAGATGGTATTTAGGTTATCAGAGTATTACCAGATAAAGGAGAGAGTAACTGCATGCAGATATTTCATTTTTGCAATTAACCAAAAGTGTTTTTGTTACTTTGTCCTCAGGAAACCTAGATTAAATTTATTTTTCACCTGGTGTATTGTTATTTATTCTGCAGTGTGCCAGTCACCGTTGATTGGCTTTTTTTGTAGCCATGACATGAGCCTCCCTCAGCAGCGCATGGCTAAAGAATAGTCACCATGTGCTTGCTTGATTCACATGGAAACTCCTGGTTTTGCCCACCCCCTCCCTATTTTTCTTCCCTTTTTCCTTCTACTCAGCTCTTGCGAGTCTCCACTCATTTAAAAAGAAAAGGCAAACAACGAATCACGCGTACAATGTTAGGGCAATGGTAGGCTAAAAGAGGCAGTGCTTTTAGACTATTGCTCAACAGTTTAGCAAAGCTTTGAATATAACTGTTTTTAGAGTAATATTTTGGAATGTGCTTATTGCTCACCTTTGAACTCTGTCCTTGTGTCATTTTTCTACTTAAAACACCACTAGAGTTTACTGAATAATCGCAAGTAAGGGCAAAAGATTCTCTCATTAAATGACTAAGATTAATTGGTGTGTCTTGTAGATTCTGTAATCTTTTATTGGGATAAAAATTCTGAATAATATGTAGAAAATTATATTTGAAACTAGTTTAACATGGGAAGGGGAAAATCCCCCCTGGATGGATGGAAAACAGGACACAAATAGACATACTTGAGGGAACGTCACAGGAAAGATCAATAATCAGCTGCTGCTTAGAATAACTCAAGTCTTGGCTCTTTCTGGTTTCCTTCTTGTCAAAATCTGTCTGGTCATGTGGGAAACCGTGAAAAAAAAAGAATCAGTAGTTGGTAGATGATATGCATTTGATTGTGTTCAGTTTTCAGCTGACCGTGAGTGAGATTAATATGAAGTGCAATGTGAACAAAAGAAATCGGAGCCATTCCACTTTGTCCAGATTTTCAAATGTAAGACTAATATTTGCTCTGCCAGGCAGTTCACTTTGTTTGTGTGGGTATATTAATTGTTTTCAGTTGAATGATTGAACTTCAGACTCAGACAGCCCCCACTGTTGTACAAATTATAACACTTTCTAGCATATCTAGAATGTATTGTTATAGTTAAAATTCTCCATAAGTTAATGTTTCTCAGGGAAATATCAGAATCATCCTTTAAACAAAATTATTCAACTTGAAAAAAACAAAATCACTAAGATACAATAATCACACTGTATCTTTCTTTTTATTCATTTAACAGTTAAGCATTCGTCATTCATACTGCTTGTGCAATTTCATATTTAAGTGCATTCGTCAAAACACTTTCTGTACCTCTCACCCTGTTCAGAGTTATGAGAGAGTGGAGCCTCTCCTTGCTTCATTGGGTGAGAGGCAGGGCACCCTCGGTCTGTCACAGAGCTAACATCTAGACAGACAAACGCATCCACGCTCACGTTCACACCTCTGGGCAATTCAGACTTTCCAGTCTACCCGACTTGCATGTCTTTGGTTTGTGATGGAAACTGGAGATCTCCCAGAGGAAACACAAAAAAGGGAAGAACATGAAACTCCATAGAGAAAGACGCGATGTGATTAAATCTTGGAGTTGATTACATAGAGGAGCCCAACACTCCTTTTTCTGATAACACAGTCACTACTTGTTACCAGGACGTCTTTGGGAAAATCAGTTAGCAAGGAAATATCAAAGGAGCAAAATGATGCTGTTCAACATGTCTTGAGAAAGAGCCTGAATTAAGTAATTGAACAAATTCAATAAATCAGTGTAATAGTAATAATTGGGCTACTTGCTTTAGGAGAATTGTGCGAAAGTTGCTCTTCTTTATTTTTGCTAAATATTTTAGTAGGTCCATTCAACTGATATTAAATGCCTGAATAAGAATTATACACATAGGAATTACTTTTAATAACATGGTGCTGCCGTAACATGATCAGATGTTGTGCAAGATAACAGTCTCAGAGGGCTCTGTGTGGCTGCGCACAGCAGACCAGGTGGCCATTTTGAGTTTCAGTGGATCCAGATGCAGGCAGTGAGTGTGGGGGAGGGGATGACTGCGCACCGTGCGCAGTAATGTTGGAATGCATGCTCTGCTCTCACTGGCTGACATCTTGTTTTTCCACCCAGTATTTAGCCTCCATAGAAAATGTCTAACGTAAGATAACTTCATATTTTTTTTCAGTTTGGTTGATTAGAAATCAAGAGCAGCAGCATCCTCTGTGACCGACAGAGACTGCTAGGTGTCAGGGTTTATTTTTTGGAATATTAGTTGAAGCACAAATCGCATCCTGGAGGAGAAAAAGCATTTTTTGAATTACCCATTTCAGGTTTATAAAACATTTAGCAGCATTGCCATTAACTCATGAGCTGAAAAATGAAAGTAATTGCTTTTGTTAACTCTTCAGTCATAATGTGGAGTGCTGCTAAATAGTGAGCACAAGACATGTGAGCTCTTCACAACAACAGTGAAACTCTAAACCAGGATTTGGAGTTCAGCACTGTAACATGTAGAGACAGTAATCAGTAATCAGACAGAAATCATTAAATCAGATTTGTTGTTTTAGAGCTAACTTTTTCTCTAAAGATCCATGAATGAGTATGGAGATTTCTGCAGATACACTTTTTTTCTTTCTTTTTTTTTCTTTTTTTTAGGAGGCGGAGTCTGTTATAGGATCTGCTTCTGCCTGTGCTCAGCATGCTGCTCGCAGCAGCGCTGGTGGCCATTTTGTGTTTCTGCAGTAGCAGAAAGGGGGGTTGGGCAAATAACGAACAGCAAGGTTTTATTTACTCTCACAGGGATTTTGATGAAGACAGGTGAAGGGGGCAGTTGTGGTTAGAAGTTACTGTCCACTACTTCAACAACACATGTCTCTGTCTGTTTTGAGTCTCAATCAGTCCAATGAGGAAATTACTACAAATAAAATATTATATGAATAATCAATTGGTGCAAATTTGAATAAGGGAAGTAATAATGCACAAAGTTTATTTTTCAGTTTGTAAGTGGGTGTTCTTTGTTCCTCTTGAGAAAATAACCACCCCCGTGTTGGAATGGTTCAGTCTGCTCAGCAGCAGCCCTCCCTGCAGTGGGAGAGGCTGGGCTGATAGAGGCTGCTCAGTGTGTCAAGTTGTGCTCCAATTTCTTTGCTGTGCGCAGCTAGCTTGGGACTGTGAGGCTAAATAAAGCGGCATTTCTTTCTTGTAATTGAAGAATGCTTGACAAAAAAACACTTGATACAGTTTTTGCTGACATAATGTTTTAATTTCTAATGCAGTAATTGTCGATAATCACAAGAAGTAAGCTTAATCACGCTTATGTTTATGAGAAAAGTTCTTATTTGGCTTATAACAACTTGTTTCAAATAATTACATTAAAAAAAAATTAAGAGCGCGTAGTATTTCACTGATCGTGTGAAAGCCCAAGAAAATATAACTCCATGCTTTCCCTCATTTAGAAAATCTATAGCTGCATTTTGACTGTTCAATCACTTCAATACTTTATTCTTTATCTCTTTTGTTTTGAACGCCCCACCCCCACCCCACCCCTGCCATCAGAATGGACCAGTCCATGTTTGACTTGGAGAGGCTGTTCCAGAGAGCGAAAGACAGAGTGGGTGTGTGTGAGTGTGAGTGTGAGAGAGAGAGAGGCAGAAAGAAGGAGGGGGGAGGGTGCAGCTGCCTCTGGGTTGAGTGTGCTGTGGGGGTGCAATTTAGCACTGGCTGTGCGCCGCTAGCTAGGCCTTGACTAAAGTGCAAGTTGTGCTGTTTTGTCATGTTAAAAGTGGCTTTTTTTGTCATGTTAAAAACTGTTTTTACTTGTTATTGTTTAATGGTACATAAAAATAGGAGATTGGGCCTTGTCATCGTTACCCTTTAAGAAGGTATGGTTTCTTTAAAGCAACCAAGAAAAGATCCTGGATTTTATTTAGATAGGACAGGCTGAACCAGGCTCCGCCCCTTTACCTTGGACCTTTTCTCTGGCCTTTCAAGTCAAGTGGTCCATTGATTACACTTTATTTATCTGACCTCCAATAGATAATCCCAATTTCTTAAGTCCTCCTCCAAAGGAAACTTTTCTTTTATTATTTAAAATGTTTTTTTGCAGTCCTAATTTTGTTAAACATTGAGTTTTTTCATTCTCTGTTCAGCTTGCTCCCATTAGAAGTAGTTCTGCAATTTTCTTTGAAGCAGCTCCCTCTCCCTCTCCAGTAAACTTTTGTTTGGTCAGTTTCAGTCACAATTTACTTTTTTGCATTTAGAAAGTCAAAAATAGAAATTCTTCAAAGCCCATGTGTTGATTTTTTTGAAAGTGTTAACACAGAAAAGATAAAACAAGACCCATTCAAGGAAGAAGCTAGCAGAATGTTTTCTGACGGTTAAACAAGGAAGTGTTTTCTTCTGTTTTAACAAACAGAACATTAAAGCACACTGTAAAACCATCGATCCCATTGATTTTCTGCAGTTCTTGGGGGATTAGCCTTTAGCATGATCTATAAGAGGGCTGATATGTGAGATCATATTACATCCTGAGTAAGGTCCTCTATAGTCTGCAGTGGTCAGGTCATTAGAGGGATTGTTGTAGGCTAACCTGGTCCTCAGCTCAGTGGCAGCTAGTGCTCAGTTTATTGCACACAGCACCTCAGGTGACCGTATGTATGCAGTTCAGATACAATCTGTCAAAGATTCAGTAGAGAGGCCAGAGGAAGGGGTTTATTTATAACAATGTCAGGGTTTCTAATTTTGTCTTTTTTTGGCTATGGTGAGAGTAAACGTTAAAGCACCTGAAATCATATTCAAACAGCGGATAGTGAATTCTCAAGATATAGACAACACTAAAGGTCAAGCACTGCACTCCAGATGTATTTCTGTGTGTTACTGTGTGTCCTTGACCTTTTTTCATCATTAAACTTTCTTTGCCTGTGGTGTTATTTTAGAAAGGAGAGAACCCCCCCGTCCTCTGTCAGAATGGTTCAGTCCGTGCTGGCTGTAGATTTCCATACTGTGGACTAGTTTGTGCTAGAGTTGGGGGATGGGTGTTGCTAAGCAACAGTCTGTGCAGTGTACTTCCCCTCTGTCTGTGCGGTGCTAGCTAGGGCTGATATTGATAATCACCACGCTGTACTTCAAAATGTTGTTGGCACAAGATTTGATTTGTATGTGGTGACTGCAAATAAGTCATGCACTTGATTGGTGTCATTAGGAAAAAAAAAAGAGTTAATCTCATTTTTTTGTTTAATAATATGCATAATGGCAGACTGCTGTGTCTGGGGCATTTAACTGCCTTTTTATTTGAAAGGTTTAATTAATGTCCATTATAGGCACATGTAGGCCACACACCCTTTATAGTACATACCCCTGCAAGGAACAAGATGGACTAGTCCTAACTGAGTCCCTCCTCCTTTCTTTTATGTTCTCCTGCTGGCCTCTCAGCCGTTCCCTGCTCCCACAATCAACAAATACATGGAAGGCCTCAATACCACACATCCTGCTGAAGGTTGATATTTCTTTGATTTTTAAGCATGTTTAACATTTTTCTGTATCATGTAAATCTAACTCAGCTTTTGTCATTGCAGCTTCTCACTCTTCAAGATTAGCTTTGGATACTGGTAGTGAATGCTATGCTAGTTGAAGAAAGCAGAGTTTTGTCTTATTGTTTGTTTGCTTTGTGTTTTTTTTTAAAAAACACAAAACACTCGTTTGAGACATTCCATACATGTCGGGGAGTGTGATGTTAATTTTCATTAATGTATTTGATCAACAACATTGATAGAGACGTTTTGTTACCTGCAATACTTCGCGATACTAGGAGTACGCATGCTTCTTAGGCATTGTTTGTTCCTGGTCGCATTTTTGGGCTAAGTAACAGTAACTGCAACTAACATTCATTGTCATTTAATCTGTGGATTAATCGATTAGTTGTTTGGTCTATAAAATCTCAAAATGTTTTTTTTTTAAAAGTGAATCAGTGTTTTGATCAGTTTACTATCATTGGCAGTGAGTAAAGAAATTAGAAAATATTCAGATTTATAAAGCTGAAATCAGATAATTTTTTACTTTTTTTTAACTCATGACTGAAATTGGCTAATTGAGCTTCAAAATGGTTGGCAATTAATTTAATAGTAGGCAACTAATCGATTAAATCGCTTAATAGTTGCAGATGAAAATGGAAGTTGTTTAACTAGCAAACATGCATGTTGTGTGCATACACACATGACTGTACAAGTATGTATTTATAGTTCTGTCAACACATTTGTAGTTGTGCAGTATGTTTGGTCTATTATATGTGAATCTCGCAAACATCACACAGGTATAAAGAGTCTCCATTGCTAACAGTCATTAAGGTAGACATTTTTTTATTTGTATTTGTTTGTTTTATTTTTAGGCAGCACTGTCTTGCTAACACTATTTTAGGGTCCCATGGCGGTCCAAATGGTGTTATGTGGAGTGAGGACACTGTGCTGTTGTGACAAAGAGCTTTGAACAGAATTTGGGCATCCTCTCATTGTGCCCAGTGTGAAGTAATTGTAGAAATATTTTATTTATATACCTTTCAAACAACACATTAGAGTCATTGTGCACCTACAAAATGGTGCTTGATTTTTTGTTTTTTTTAGCCTAAAGTGGCCCTACTTACTCCGGCTGCTGACGCACACTGTCAGTGTGGATATTTTCACCGAACTTGCTTGTTGCTGTTTATTTGTTCTTGCTGCACTGTGGTTTACTCACAGATTGTGCTGTGTGTCAAGGAGTAGGTTCCAGTCTTTCAAACAAGCACAATGATGTGATTTTTCAAATCAGGTACAGCCAGTGCACAGTAGGTAACAATAATCAAAAGTTTAGAAATTGATCGGTGTCTGTAAGATACTGACATTAAATAAAAAAAACAGATCTTTCATTTGTATCAGCCAGGGACATACCTGAGAATAACTGTTATCAGGGATAAAGGATACCTCATTAAAAACATGTATCACAGTCTGGATGCTATTCTTAGGAGGCCAACTTGCTTTGCCAAATTGCGCATGTTTGTCCATAACCTGTATCCCAACCAGAAATGGCTTTTCCTTTGGATTTGTGATCAACTTTCCCATTGACATTAAAAGGGCCTTGAAGTGTTTGACAATGAGTTTTGGTGATGTTTTGATGAACAGTATGGCAAACTGCTGCAATATGGTTCTAAATCTGACCCAACAATGTGATACTTTTTCCCTGAAAGAGAACTTTTTGATGTTTCTCATACCTGTGTGTGAGGTAGGGATGCTCTCCAGTTATTTGGAGTTGGACTGAGTTGCATGTCTAGTTTGACAGAGTTACTGCCACTTTGTGACTTTGACCAGCAGCCCAATAGCTTGTCACCTGGTGTTGAAACAGTGGGTTGCAGAGACAAGACTCTTAAACAATAAGCACCTGTTTTGCAACATGAAAGAAAAGAAGTTGTCAAAACCCAGAGAGAGGAGGGACAATGTCTCTTTGTCTTCTGTTTTGATTCCTCTGGCTTACCACAAAGGCATAAATGAAAAATTCCCTCTTATGTATGGTAGCACAAACACGCAGCTGAGTGAAGCAATAATTTAAAAAAAAGATTTTAAAATTAGTTATTAAAATGTGTTGGAAGCTCTGTGAGCCCTGTCTTCTGCGCATTGAAATATGAGCATGTCAGATTGTTGACTTCAAGTTCGAGCAGTCCTGCAGGTGATCTACTTAATGTTTTGAGTCAGCAGTCAGTGCATAGTATCACAGGAAACAACTATAACATGAATGAAACAACATTTTGGGGTCTAAATTCAGAACCATTGCACTTTCACCTCAGAGACTTTGAGTTGTCTGGGCTGAAAACAGAAGTGGAAAATATCCCTGTGTGCTTATCAAGCTTTCCTGAGAGTTTGAGCTTAAGTGTAAAAATGTGCACATCTGTGATGTGAAAGTAAATTACGTTGGTGTTCCTTTTTTTAAAAAAAATCTAGCTACCCTGACTTTGTGACTTACGGTGTGCGTTGAATGCCACACCTTTGTCTCTACATGCTTGTCTGACATATGCAATAATTAAGTGGTGATTGTTAGGTCCAGCAGAGGACTCACTGACGTAGCAGCAGACAGTGCTATGTCTAAATATAGACTGATGACCTTGGTATAAGTTTGAAAAAAAAAAAACACATTTAGAATCAGTTTGTATTCTAACCACAGTGTTTAAGAGTTAATGTATATATAATGTATGAACCCAGTGCAATAAAAATACCTGAGGATTAGCTGTAGGACTTGATGGGATGGACAAAAGGAAAAATAAACATTTTGATCAGGTTTAACTTTAACTTACTTAACATTTTTGTTTCATATAATATATCTTAAATATTCTACAATTTGTTTACATTGCCAACTTGCTGAAGCCTCTGGCTGAACAAAAAAAATCTCTATTAAATAGGGTGATGCTGTAACCTGATACATCTGATAGAGAATCCTGTTCAGCTAGCTACAGAGAGCTCAGTCTGGCAGCAAACAGCAGAGCTGACGGCCATTTTGAGTTTCTGCACTGGATCCAGTCGCGGTAAATGAGGCCGTAGGATGGGGGAGGGGGATACTCTGCTCTGCGCAGTGTGCAATAACATTGGAATGTGAAGAGTACCAGTGATCGTGCTCGCACCTAACACCGCTGTTTATTTGTTCATGCTGACTTTTTACATGATACTTTTCTCAGGCTAAATTTAAAGCAACTATACTGAAATATCTTCCCACTTGTTTTTATAATAAGGAGTTTGTTGTCAGGAAGGATACTTGCTGATATGAAAGCAGAGCATGGATGGCTTACAGTGTTGTGCGGATGCGCCAGCATCTCGGTGTGCTGCTCAGCTTTACAGTGTAAAAATATACACTCACTTCACATCAGTCTTCTTAGTGAATGGCACATTTTTCTGCGCACATGTGACAGCTTGCTAAATTGTAAAATATACATGGCTAAATAAAACAAAGCCTGTCAGCTGCAGTCTTGCTGGTCAGCATTGCAGTAACAGTAAAGCTAACCACCATGTAGTGGTGTGTAAAACTGAAGCAGCTTAGTGCTCTCAGCAGATAAGATGTTAAAGATTGCTTGAATAATAACTGGCTGTCTTCTGTTCCTGTGCTGAAACCAACAGATAGATTTATCTACATACTGTATCTACAATTGGAACATGTCTGCTTTTTGTTACAACACTAGAGGTTTGTTAACAGATGGAGTGGTCTCATAAATGCAGTCAACATGTTAACTGGAAAAAAAAACTGTGGCAGCACATTCTTGAGCTCACATTCACTAAAATATGGGTTGGTAAAATAATAAGCATGGAAGCCTCTTTCCTGCAGTTAGATGCCTCTCTGTCCACTGCTCTGGAAAGCCATTTCCTTGTTTTGAATCTTTTTCTTCGTGACCTCTGTTTGTGCTTTGGTTAGCATGTCACATATCTTAACTGGGTTCTTTTAGACTGCCATCTTGTCTGCATATAGCTTATTTGCCACCTGATACATTTTTGTTAATTTGCATTGTTGATTTTACTGTGATTTTATTGTTGATTATTATGTCTCAATTGTTATGTCCAAAACTGCAACAACAATCACTTCACATGCAGAAACAGGAAATAGAAGTAGAAAAATCCTTTTTTAAAGTTTATTTGACAAAGAAGTATGACTGTAGAAACATTCAGATGTAACACTAGGCTAAATATGTTTGAGGGCTCATATCAGTGTCCGATATACTGTAAATATACACTAACTTTTTTAGTTCAGATGGGTGGTCTACTGTGTGGTGTGGTTTAATTTTAGTAATAAATGTGGATATATACATAATTGTCATCAACACAGTTTTGCTTCCAGTTCGATCAAAGTCGTAGCGACCTCACAAATAAATATCTCCTTTTGAAGCCATGGGCTCAGTTACAGCTCAAGGGATGGAGATTCAGAGGAGCTAAATTTAGGGTTACACTTCTATTTGCATGGTCTGTGCATTTCATACATAGTTGATCTTGTTCTCCTAGTTTGAAGCTGTAATATAAAATTTACTTAAAACAAAAAAAACTCTCTTTTTTTTCCCCTCAGATTGTCGTGGAATTCTGTGGTAAATCCATGACCAGAAACCTTTCAGCTTGAAGGTGAGTTATTTATAAATTATTTATTTAGTGTTTGTACGGCATGTTGCCTAATATCATTGCACATTTCTTGTTTGCTACTGAATGTAAAATGAGATTTTTACAGCAGCACACAGCTTTAATGCATTTTAAGTTGGTTTGAATCCATACAAAGAAGCCTAATTAATGACACAGACATAAAATGAATATACATGAAATGAACACAGATAAAATGACACCTAGCCTCAAATTTACAATGTGTGCAACAATCAGAACTATGAACGGAAAATCCTTCATGTTTTGCATAGCCTCTTTACTGCTGCCAACACAGCCTCAATGCGCCTGTTCTGATTGGCTGAGGGCAGAACCAATAGCAGTGTGGGGGGATGGGAGGAAGGTTGGGCTGCTGCTGTTGTTAACTTCAATGTCATATCTGTTCTCTGGATCGGGGCTTAGGTAAACATGAAAACCATAGGTTAATCAGAAAATTAAAGAAAAGGGAATTTGTCAGAACAGTTTAAGCTTTTTCTGACTGACATGAAAAAGGCTCTCTGGCTTACTGAGCTGCACATTTGTCACTGTAGGACAGATGCAGCACTATGTAATCAGGCAGAAAGGATCTGTCTGATTTGGCTTAGATCATCTTACAGAATCAAATTTGTAGTAAAGAAATAGGCTGTTGAGGAACCATTTTGGTATGCAGATCTGTGTGAAAATAGAACCTTCTAGAAAAGAACAAACAAGAAAGGCTGAGGGCTCCACAGTGACCTCTAGTGGTTGCTCTGAGACTGTGCAGGCATTTCTCTACTATGCAGTGCGTAAAGTCCAGGGCAGGTTCCTGGGCGGAGGACACTGGTTGTGTACTCTGGCAGCCATCACTATGGTTTTCTAGATCTTTCCTATGATAGCATCTAATCTCTCCTTTTCACTCCACAGGCAGCAATGGAAGTTGTTGTGACAGAGGAAAAGAAGAAGATTTTCCGTGCAAGGAAAACCATGAAGATCAGTGATCGTCAGCAACTGGAGAATCTTCACAGCACTTTGTTGACAGCAGCTCCAGGTTTGTCAGACACATCTTCACCACCTCTAATGAACGGCACGCACAAAGAGGACGGTCAAAAAGCAATGGACAAAGAGCAAAACAACATCTCGGACTCAAACTCCCCCTGCGCTACGTCCCCTGCCTCTCCAACCTCTCTGAGCTCTCCTGCTCCTTTCCTGTCCCTGAATCTGTCCCCTTCACCTGTCTCACAAAGCCCAAAAGCAAAGGACGAAAATTCTCCCACATCACCATTCCATTCTCTGAACTTTGAACTGAAAAAGATGGAGGAGGAGGAGGAGGAGGAGGAGAAAGGTCCTTCTCCATCCCCATCAAATGAGTCTGTTACACCAGCATCAACAGTATCCAAGGAAAACCAGGAAAACGACACAGAGGTCGACCTGGTGATGGAAAAGAAAGAGGTAAATGCCAAGAAACTTCAAGGACATTGTCACAAACTTACACTTTCTACAATGTAGTATCAGTGACCTGGATATATATATAGGGTTAATCTTGAAATGTTGATAGATTGAAAGTCTAGAAAACTTTTAAATTAATCAATGTTTAATTATATTCTTTCTCAGGCTGAACAGACTACAACAAAGGACCCTGGTGTGGATTTGGTGAAGGATTCTCTTAATGGTTCAGTTCCATGTTCGCCTGTGCCACTGCCAGTATCTGATTGCACAGAACCAATGGATACAGACAATGACACTAAAAAAGCCAAGGACCCTGAGGCTTCCGTGGCCAAATTAAAAGATGAAAAGCCTTCATCCCCCAAATCAACCACTTCAGATTCTTCTCTCCCTTGTCCTTCATCATCTCATGCAGCATCCTCTTCTTCTGTGGATCTAAAACAAGAAAAGGAAATCAAGGAGGAGGACACAGAAGAAGAGGAGAATGAAAAAGAGGATGTGAAGAAGGGATCAATAAATGAGGCAAAAAAGGAGGTGGAGCTGAAAGTAGAGACCAAAAAGGAAAAAACTGAAGATAGACAAACTACAAAGCCATCTCGGCCATCATCCACTCCACCTTCCAATACAGGTATGAGAGAGTGGATGTTGTGTCAGATAGCTTCAAGATAATCATGTATATTTTATACAGTATTTATTATTATTGAGCTACAGTTAAGCCAATAGGACCTGGAATGGAAGGCTGTGTAGGGTTCACGGTTAATGTAGAAAGCCATTGAAGGCTGTATGACATGCTAATCAGATATCACTTTAGTTAGCACTCAAACATTATAGTATTGCAAGTTGAGCAATTTGTGAAAGACAGATTTCAAAATATTAGTCGAAATCAGTGCTGAGCAGACAATGATGTCCTTTTGACCAAGGTCAAGCTTCAAATACACTGGATCGTCCCATAACACAAAAAGGAAAAATCTTATTTCTTATCCTCCCTGCCTGTTCTCCACACCCACGGTTTGTTGAAAAGGCTTAATGCCTCCAAGCCGAGACACCCGGGTGATGTCACTTGAATAATTTTGTCAGAGTCCAGAGTCACAAAAGACATTACACAACTGTTTCACAGACTGTGACATATGACTTGTAAATTGATTTATGCGTGTAAAATTGTTCCACCATGTGATGCTACAACAGAAACTCATATTTAGCAAATATTTAAGCTTAATAAATGAAATGGTATGTTGTGTTGTGCAAGAAAATAAGGTAGACACGTTCTTGCACTTTAAAGCATGAAAATGTAATTTGATCTCTGATGATGATGTTGTTTATGGTAAGAAGAAGATAAGCATGAAAGCTTTTAAATACAGTCCAGACCATCCCAAGGAACAAAAAATTGTAAAGCTGAAGTAAAGTTTCAATCATTGTGTAAGCAACTTGTTATCACTTACAAATCCAGTGGAAGGTTCAGTTCAAACATAACTGGACTTTGATTGCTGGACATTCTTATGCTAACTGCTTTTTTTCCAATACAAATGTGAAACTATAAAAGGTGAAATGCAAATGATATAAAAAGACACTAACTTTAAGCATGTAAACATGAAGTCCTTAAAAGCTATTTATGTTGACTTAGAAATCCGTTTTGTCTGTTCTGTTTCGTCCTGCTTCAGCTGAAAGGGACTGAGGCTGACCAAAGACAGAAGAGTGCAAGAAAGCATTTAGGGCAATGAATGACTCATATAGGTTAGTAACTGGCCTTTGTCTTTGTTTTCTAAATAGTGCAAGAGGACAAGGGCTCCACCTCAGGACTGAAGCGTACTTTATCAGAGGGGTATGAACATGATGGACAAAGTGTAAAAAGAGAGGGGAAGAGGCCCAAGGTGGAGCGTGGGGATTTGGAGGCAGAACTGGAAGTTAAAATTACTGCAAAAGCTGGCGGTGACCATAAGCTTGAAAAGGTTTGTATGCAACTAACCTGCTGCCTAGAATTTTTCCCCAAAGTCTTAGCCAGCTGAACTCTGCTTTGATGCCAATGGATTTGAAACTTACTTGAGCTTTTTTTTGCCCTTTTATCTGATAACCTTTCTCAGATTGTGCAACAGCTGGTCGATGAACGGTTGAGGGTCTTGCAGCTGACCATTTTTGACAAACATTTCGAAGAGCTGAAGGACAGAATAAACAAGATTGACTGTGCCACTAAACACCAAACCGCCATTAATACACTCCAGGTAAGAAGACAGTAGCACATGCAGCATTGTATGAAGCTCTTTTGCTGTTAGCTAAGGAGTACTGTGTAGCTAAGGAGTTATTATAATTCATTTCCCTCAGTTGGCAAGGCACAAATCTTAAGTCCACCTCTCTCCTTACTGTTTGATTAGGCCAAGATAGCCCGATTAGCAAAAAAGTTTGGAGAGGCCAATCAGGCATCAGAGAATAAAAGGAAACAAGAGGTAAGAAATGGTTTTCCTTTTGTTGAATGCTAAAATGTTTGCACCTGGTAGGGAAGAAATTATGCCTGAAAATGTTCTGTCTAATTTCCGCAGGCGCTTGTTGCTGTTGCTGCTGCTACTCCTGCCGCTACTGCTGCCAAGATTGTGACTGTTGCAAACAACCCTCAAGCTCCGCGGTAAGTGTGTCCATGTCTCATCTAACTTCCTGTCAACCATACTGTACTTGTTAACCTATGAAGTTAGCAATGAGGTTTCTTTGGAAGTGATTTGTAGCACTTCACTGCAGGCTCACATGTGTGCCAGACCATTTCATCATGTGACAAGATATTTTGATTTGTCAAAATTCAGAGCATAATTGTATTTAAACATGTTAGCAGTCTATTCCTTGGTATTTTGTGTGAATATAATTTGACCTTTGTATGAACGTGACAATACCGGACTGAAGCCAGTATTACACACAAAGCCGTTCACAGCGTTAATAGTTGACATTGTCCCAGGTTGCTATCTGTAATCACTAGAGACTGAATTTAAAACTAATAGACAGAATAAAGAATATCTGCATCCTCCAAATCCCTACCTTTTTGGACACAAAGATTCCATGTCCCTTGTTCGTTTTGTCAGGATCAACTGATTTAAACTCTTAACTTTACTCCAAATATTTCTTAAGTCTGGTTTGGAAATAAAGAAACAAGTCTGTTTCACACCTGCAAAGTAACCCTGCGTGGGTCCAGGTCCTGAGTCTTGTGACGTTCTACAATGTGAAGCCAGAGCGTTTCCTCAGGCAGTGCAGAGTGTAGTTACAACTGCACCTCTCCTCCCAACAGCGTGCTGCGTCGACAGGCAGTAGAGCCGCAGCCTGAGGTGCCCGGAGAGACAGTGGTGCCCTCTGTTGGTGAGACTGCTGTACTGTCTTTCAAGAGAGAGAAGGAAGAAGAAGAAATGGAGGAGGGACAGGACCAAGATATGTTACGTCATATTGCGATGGCAAACAAGCTGGCAGAATTCAGTGAAGGACACTGCAGAGCAGACATTAAACTGCGCACAATCACTTCACACTTGGAGAAAGTGCTGTACCACAACTGCAAGAGAAGCTCAGGGAACCCCAGGCCTGACCGCTACGCATCTTATATATTCCGCTACTTGGTCCCATATGATATCTACTGTGACTGGGTCGCTAAGGTCAACTATGTGGGATTAATGGGCAAGGAGGCACTGCCCACGAACTTGAGGAGGACCATGAGGATGTACATTGAGCGTCGATTCCCCTTACTGTCTTGTGACAGCTGGAGAGAGATTCGTGACGTTATCAATGAAATACTGCGAGTTAAGAGAAAACCTGATTTTTTTCGAGAATGTGATGAAAGAACCGCTGCGTCATTTTGACAGTCTTATGTCATAGGAACAGAAGCATACTGGGACAATTGTCATTATCATTGATATTATCAAAACATTACTCTCATTGCCCTTAGATTCTTGTCTGCATTTGTAAAGATTAATTGCATAATGAAAAGGATATAACTCCCTGATGACTTGTAAATAAGAAGTTGTGGACCTGGCACCACACCGTTGAACTATACTTGCATCCTGATAAATGCTTTAATGAAAACTAACATGTACTCAAGTTTTGAGGAGGAACTCACTACAATTTGTTCAAAGATGAGGGTATGAAATTAAATAAAATGAGATGTTAGAACCATAAGCATTCAATCGTCTTCCTGTTGTGGACATGAACAGCTCTAAGCGTGAACAGCTCTAAGCATAAGCAATCTTTCTAAACAGGCCAGTCCGGACATCCATGGAGGTAAAGCAGGCTCCAACAACTGTTTCGTCATCCAGCACAACTGGTGAGTAGCAGGATTTCCTTTATGCTGGATGTTATGTTGGTCTTTTCCTTTCAATGGAATCACCAGCAGTGTTAGCCGTGTCACTGCTCAACAACAAAGTTGTGGGACTTCAAACTTGGCTCTGTTTCTTTCCATGTGGAGTTTGCTGCATGTGTTCATGTGGGTCTGTCTGGATGATGTAGATTCCTTTCACACTACAAAGAAGGTTATAGTTTCATTCAAAGGTTTTAAAAGACCAAAACTAACAATGGATTGTCTGTGTGCCAAACACAGAGGGACATGTTCCTTCATAACCATGAACAGTTTGTTTTGAGTCAGTCTGACATCCCCTACTGAAACTGTCGCGTCAATACATCTGTCCGTCCAATTCTCATAAAGGCAATATCCCTTCAAATTTGGCACAAGTGTCCACTTGGACTCAAATAGGAACTGATTAGATTTTGGTAGTCAGAGGTCTTTTCAAACCATGTTTTTGGCCATAACTCAAGATTTCATATGCGTCATCTGCTAATTATGTCAAATTTTCACATAAATATCAAAGAGGATACAATTCTTCCATTAAATATCCAAAAGGTCATAAGTCAACTTCACTGTGACATCACAATGGAATCATACAGCTCAATAGAGATAAGATAAGATCTTTTATGATAAGAGATAACATCACCAGTGCCTTTAGGTATGTTGTGGGTGATGATTGAGAGGATTATTTTTGTATGTCTTTGCACTGTGTTTTACGGGAAAATATTTCAGTTTGTCTTTAATTTCTTTCTGTGTTATATATTAGGAGTCTGAACAGACATGGATGTAAACTGCAACTTGGCTGATGGCAAACCTAGTGTTTATTTGTAACATGTTTTTAGAAGGAATGAATGGCATGGAGCTGACAGGCCTGAGGAACTCAAAGTATTAAGAGATGAATGCATCATTGGTTTTGTTGTGGAAATTGCATTAGGATAGGTCTTCCCTGCCATGAACCATGCTAGCAAAAAACGACTGAATAAAACAGCTTTTCATTGCTTAGTATGGATCGACTTGACTCTACTGGCTTTTAGCACTGCAGATAGTACTCCCTCAACCAGGGTTGGAAATTATTAGCACTTTCCTTAATTGATCATTGGCAATATTAACAATCAAGTAATAGATCAATTCCCCTTCTCCTTTGCTGTTGCTCATTACCCACACAACGAAGCTACAATACTCTTATAACAGAGGATATACAGGGATTATGTTCCTGAAACATCTGCAGTTTGTTAATAGACCACGGTGTTGCCTGTGTGATTTTGCAAGCTGCTATTTTTTGAATGAATAAACATGTGGTTGCTATTCATGGTAGCTTGGCTGTTTTAAAAAAGTTGGATATGTGCAGGACATCCTGTGTCAGTGGGCAGCTCACTAATGTAATAAAGTACCAGGTACTACCTCTAATGGAAAAAGTGAGTAGAGTCGAAATGCAGCTAATGACGATTAATGTGCTTCTGGGGTTTTCACCCTTTATGTAAATAAGTAGTTAACTACATTAAGGAGCACAGTATGGGAGCACAGAATGCTGTTCAGTTGAAAATCTCAGTGACACCAC
This sequence comes from Lutjanus erythropterus, assembly GCF_056507025.1. Taxonomy (NCBI): domain Eukaryota; kingdom Metazoa; phylum Chordata; class Actinopteri; order Lutjaniformes; family Lutjanidae; genus Lutjanus; species Lutjanus erythropterus. Next base: position 24,152,210 of record NC_139319.1, on the reverse strand, counting down.
CAGTCGTATCTAAAATAAGCAAGTTTTCCTTTTTCTCCATAGCAAATCCAGTCCTGACAGCACCAGCAGCCCCCACCGCAGCTCCTGTCGCAACACCCACCTCCACTGCTATGGTTACACAGGCACCCATCCTCCAGCTGATCACCTCCACCTCTAATGCTGCCTCCACCTTGGCCACTGGCATCACCACTCAGAGTCCCACAGGCACCCTGCTGCTGAAGACGGCCCCCGGGAGCGGCGTGATGACCACGGGCCAGCCGCTGCTCATCCAGCTGCCTTTATCAATGACTAATGGCCAGGCAGGAACGCTGGTCAACATCCCCGTTTCTTCTTTGTCCGCAGCCAGCTCACTCACCAAGGCCAAAACCACTGCTTCTACCGCCACTTTTATACTCAAGCCTGCTCCCGCAATCACTACGGCACCAGCGTCCGCACCAGTGTCTGCTCCAGCTGCTGCCACTGTCCCAGCGCTCCAGGCCTCCACTGGCCAGATGTCCTCTACCCAGATTTCTCTTGCCCGTGCTGTCTACCAGGGGGGTGCTGGAGGGATAACTACACCCAATGCAGGGGTATCCGTGACCACAGCCAGAACGCCGGCTCAGTCTGTCTCTGTAGCAGGAGCCATGTCTTCAGCCTCTTCTCCTGCAACATCTGGGCCAGCAGCAACAGGGTCCACTGCTCCTGGACCGCCACAAGGGACGTCTCTGACATCAAAGACAGGTGAGGGTGTACTTTGATGAACAATGTCTCGGGTGCAGTCAGCAGCCCATAAAAATCAAGTTGTTGGTCATTTGGCCAGTTGCAGAAATGTCGAAATGGGATGTAAAGACATCACATTTCAGCTTTTAAAACGTGTATTGTCATTGTCTGCGCAGCAGTGTGCCTTTCTGTGCCATCTGTGTGAACTTACCTGATGTATTGTATTTGTCTTGACCAAAGAGTAGTGAGGTGTAAAACATTTAAAACACCCTACCTCCCTTTTCTTAGACAACCAAGCTACAGGATCCACTCCCACCAAAGCAGGTGCTTCAGCAACACGACCCAAAGGCTCTGTCATAGATCTCACTGAGGATGATGATGATGTACAAGGTAAGGTTGAAAGGCTCTTTTTCTCCATTAAATAAAATATTTTTATATCATATGTTTTTTCTGTTTTTTCTAAAAATAAGTTGTGACGGTGTGTAAAACATAAATCAGAAGAGAATGCAGTGATCTGCAAACTGGGACAGGGGCAACTGGGAAAGTTGTGAAATGCTCAAAAAACACCTGTTTGGGTTAATTAGTAACAGCTAATAGTATCATGATTCGGTATAAAAGGGTCATCCTCAAAAGGCTCAGTCATTCACATGTAAGGATGGTGTGAAGTTCACCACTTTGTGAAAATTTTGTGTGCAAATAGTCCAACAGTTTAAGAACATTTCTACATGCAAAATTGCAGGGAATTCAGGGATTTCTTAAGTCTACCAACTTTTTGGAATCTGGGTTGTAAACCTTAAAAGGATAGTTCACCCAGAAATTAAAATTCAGTAATTATCCACAAACCGATTGAAGGTAGGGTTTAGTCTTTTAGTCCACAAATCAGTGGTTGCGGAATCAAGAACAATGGAAATGAATGGTGACCAGTTTTCAAACCAAAAAAACAACCCAAACGAAAAACGACAAACTGCCTCCATACTGCTTGTCTGGCATAATCCAAGTCTCCCACAGCCCCAAAATGCCGCTCACTTCCACGTGCACACCGTCACACCACACTCATTCAGTTTAGACATTGTACACTAAGCTAAGGATCTACCATTAAGATTTAGGCTAAAAACATGGTGTAAATGTCATCTTTCAAGTCAGCTTCACATGTTGGGGCTTTAGGAGACCTGGATTACACCAGACAAGCGGTATGGAGGCATTTTATGTTTGTTTATATTTTTTGGTTGTTTTTTTAACATTTGAAAACTGGTCACCATTCACTGAAACTGTTTTGGAGATTCTGCAACACTGTTTTCCTGTGAAACTCCAGCAGTGTTTTTTGGACTAAAAACTAAACGTGACCTTCAGTTGACATGAGTGAGAAGATAATAATGACTGAATTTTCATTTTGGGGAGAACTATCCCTCATATGTATGCATGTCTGCAAGTACTGAAAAGAAGCCTTTAGTCATCATGTTGTACTGTTTGTTTTCCAGTGACGGGAGTGAAGACCGCCACTGTTGCAGCTCCCTCACCTGTCCAGCGTTCTCATCCAGTCGTCAGCATTCCCAGCAGTAAGATAACCACATAATATTGATTGCATGAAAGGATGATTTTGTGCATGCATGTAATATTTATATAAACCAGTTCTCTACTCTTGGAGAAAGAGACATAGTTACAGTGATATCATGTGTTTACATTGTGTATTTTAAATCTAAATTATACATGTATAATTATGCTATGTCCTCAGGTACAGGAGCAAGGTCGTCCCCGCAAAGCAATCAAACTGCTTCCAGCAATCCTCAGTTGACAGTCCACCACCGCCCCCCACTGGTGAGGATTTAGAACTGCATTTTACATATTTTGCAACTGTAGTTTTGTAATTCTCTAACTTATCTGTTAATTATTGGGAAATTGGTATTTGTATATGGTATTAAGTGTGAAAGTTGTCTTTGTCAATCAAAAATGTTTTTGACTGTAAAAGTTTCAATTGACAGGTGTTTAGAAGTCGAGAATTCGCTCAGCCAATGAAAAACTTTCTTGATAATCTTTCTAGACCCACTTTCTATATGAATTTTTACTGGGTGATTTAAAATTATTCAAGAAATGGTGGTCATTATGACATTGAGCCCCTTTTGTTAGAGGAACAACTCATTACAGCATTTTTCGCTTTTGTAGGACTCTCCATTGAAATCCCGCGCTGTAACCACTAGTACGCCAACCCGAGGCTCTAGCATGGCACTGCCTCCTCTCCCAGCAGCACCTGCACCTCCACGCCTACCCCCAGAAGCTGAGCGGACCTCACCTCCTCAGCAGCCTCAGCTGAAGTTGGTGCCAAGTCAGACCGGTATCGTGCTGTCCTGGTGTGTGGCAGAAACTGATCGGACCTGTGCAGCTGTAGACAGCTATCACCTCTATGCCTTCCATCAAGACAACTCTAGCAGTAATGCGGCGCAGCAGCACTGGAAGAAGATTGGGGAGGTCAAGGCCCTTCCTCTGCCTATGGCCTGTACACTGACCCAGTTCCAGTCTGGCTCCACTTATCATTTTGCGGTTCGAGCCAAAGACATTTACGGGCGCTTTGGTTCCTTCTGTGAACCTCAGTGCACAAATGTCATCACTTCAAGCTCAAGCTGAACAGTTATGGAATGGAAACATATTTTTTGCATTTGAAAGTTCATGGGTTCCATTGCTTCTTTTTTGTGTTAGGAACTCAAATGTTGTGTGTTGAACACTTAAAAGTATCTGTAAATATCTCTCTGCATAACAACTGGACTTCTGACTGACTTGGAGAATTGAAGCGGCAAGCGGTTGGTTTTGTCTGATTAATGTATGTAATGTACTTTTTGTGACTTAAGCTGTTGTATAAAATTGAATTTCTTTGCCCCTATACCAAGTCAGATATTTATGTTGTTGACTCCCGTTACTCTGATCTGGACGTCTTTTGCTTTACTTGAGAATACATGACAGGATTAGCAGTGTAAACTCCGAATTGCACAGAAATGTATAAATGTGTCGTAGAAACTGAATGATAACTTTTGTAAATTTTGTCTGGCAACCAGACTTTGACAAACACAATAAAAGGTTTTATTATAGTCGTGACTTGTAAAATTTCTTTTATCTTCTATTTTTTATTTCAAAGCTCTTCACTGCAATTACAGAAACCACTGGTATACCCCCTTGTATACAACAGTGCCCAACAGAGACATTGGTAATAAGATACAGAGATGTCTTTGATGAAAATCCCCATGTTTTACCAGTTCAAATGGATATGTAGTACTTGGCACAGAAGCACTGGATACTTTTTATCTCCCTTGTATGGTGATCCAAGTAATTGGGCAGATCTTCTGAAGCTTTGTTTTCCTCAGAAATCTCACAGCAGCTGTACGTATCAGAAACCCACATTAGCAGTGATGTTAAATGTTGCCTGTGCAAGTGTGCTTACACATGGGTGACACATTTTCTGATCAACAGTTTGCAGTAACACATGAAATTCTAAACTTGGATTTAAACCATACTGGATTATAAATAAATAAATATAATAAAAGGTTGCTTGGGAAATGTTTCATGTGGAAGCCAGTGTTTGACCTCAATGATAGACACCATGTGTGGTAAAACTACATGGAAAACAACTTTGGTTTGTTTACAAAAAAAACTCCACGCCCCTTTTTACTACAGTTCTCATCTTTCAACTGGCTGCACTCGGACCAAAGAGGACATCAGTGTCCAGCATATTGTTGCATATCTGAGTTCTTGCTTAAACTGAAAGTGCCTGAGGAGAATATGAGAAGCACAAGTGGTTTGTATAAATCCAAACCTGCAGCACTTGATTAAGTGCAGACCTTCACCAGAAGCAAATTGCCCTGATAGTCCTTTCCTTCAGTCTTGTTGTATATGAAAGTACATTGATATTAATTTAATCGGTTACACAAGGTTGGTCAAAAAATTCAGTAATATTTATCTACAGAAAAGGTCACGGGGTAACCAAAATCAGTTCATCTTGGTATCATGAATGTGCACAACAAATGCCATGTGTTCATGACTACCAGGTCAGGAGATATGATGCTATGAAAACTAATAATGTCCCAATATTTAAATGTGGGGCACGTTGTCCTGAATATATCAGGAGGATCCCCAGGAGGCATGAGAAACAGGTGGGGATCCAGAGAGAGAGGCAGCATTCAGGAGGGGTTGGCCAAACAGAAGCCAAACACAGCCCCAACAAAACCAAGGGAGAAACTGGATACCCAAGAAGCTGGTTCAGAGAATCCTGGGGAAGATTAGGTTTAGGGGATCTAATCTCTGGGAGATGAGGCTTGGATCCAAGACCTCTGGCCTTGGGGACAAGAAACTGGAGGGAAACTGCGCACAAAACTGTGAAAAATAGGCTGCCACCAAGAACTGAGAGAGACAGCCTGTGGTAACATTTGGACAAAGCATAAAGGAACAGAAACTGAAGCATGTCCTCTGTTCTATAGAGGATGCTGAGGGGAACCATCCTTCTGACAGGTGAATCTCTGCTGTAGCAAGGCAGCAGAGAGATGGCTTGAGAAGTTGAAGGCTCTCAATATTGATGGTCTGTCTTCATTGACAAGCTTCCTCAGTGTCTTGTGGAAGCAATGTGTTATGTGTTTGAAGCGGAGAGCCTTGGAGGCTGGACAGGGGAAGACAACCAGACAGTCAGAACTGCTCTGGAGAACAACTTGGAGGCTGACAATGTAGGTGGAGCCATTCTGGAAGCTGACGACAAAGAGTAGAACACTCTGGAGGTCAGTGATGAAGATGGAACCTCTCTGATGGCCAGCAATGGATCAGGGACCACTCTGGAGACAAGAGACACAGCAAGACTGCTTTGGAGGCCGGAGGAAGAAGGTTGGACAGCTCTGGAGGCTGATGACATAGTGCAGGAATGGAGGCCAGTTGCTGGAGTGCAGGACTGGAAGCTAGTGGCAGGATATCTGTGCAGGATGCTGATACCAGAATTGGAGGACTGGATCCCGGGCAAAAGGGCTACAGGACTGAAGGCTGGTGACAGGGCTGCAGAGCTTGGTGGTGGTGACAGGAGACCAGCAGATGACATGAGCCAGAGAAACAGGTTTCTGCAGCACAGGAACCGGCAGCAAATGCAGCTTGGGAATTAGGGGACCACTGCAGTAAAGGAGGAAACAGGACATGGCTGCTACATACATACATAGGAGGAGCAGGAGATAGCTGCAGCATGGGCACTTCTATATATACAACTTCTATAGCTCAGCAGGAACAGAAGATTGATGCAGCTCAGGAAGCCACTCCAAGGAAGACTGACGGGTGAGTCAGTGGAGCCAGGGAAACAGAAGGCTGCTGCAGTACAGGAACAGGAGATGGCTGCAGCTCTAGCAGTGGGAACTGCTGCATCTTAGCAGAGAGGGTGCCGGCTAGGCCTCTTAAAGTGATTGTTCACCCAAAAATGAAATTTCGCTCAATATCTACTCACCCCTGTGCTGATGTGAGGATGGGTGAAGATCTCCAGTTCACAAAACACTCCTGGGAGTGACTTTAAGCAAGTGAACTTTAGGTTGACTCAGGAGACAGATTTGACATTGGCTTTACCCAGGGACTGGACGGACATCAGCTGAAGCAAAACCTCCATGGTGCAGGGCAGCTGAGAGCCAGGCATCCTTCTGGAGGGCTTTCCACGAGGTGGCTTCAGGGATGATCAGACAGGGAATTGGTGGATGGTTGATTCTGTACTAGTCGAATAGTCAACTGGCTGGATGCTAGCAGTCTGGGTGCTGTCTGGGTCTAGAGCCAGGTCTATGAGGAAGAAGACCAGGAGCTGGATGATAGAGAGCCTGAGAGTCATTGAGAGCCATGCTTTCTTGAATGGCCCGTCATAAGAGGTTGGCAGGTCCCTCAGAAAGCAGGCTCCTGGAAATCGTCTGAGAAGGAATCAGACAGGAAGCTAACCAAGATGGTGGGTAGCCAACTGGTAACAGACTAGTTGGCACATGACAAGAACGCTGCAGGCTCATGGACCAGAGTCTAATAGGAAGCTGAAGTCACACCCTTTCTGGCGTGCGCCATGGTACCTAACTTCAGACAAAATATGAACAGTGGTTTGTGGCAAGAGACAGATACTTTTTTGATCTTGTTTTAATTATGCCATGAATTACACAAAGATGTTTGTCAATTTAAAAGATAATTTTACAAATCAAGAGTGCCACAGTGGGTGGTAGGTTTCTTTAGTTTAGTCTCTCATCCTGCACAATATATGTCACCATCACCAACATCACTGTCTCTCGTAATGTTATCTTACCTGGAGTATTTTACCCAGCGACTCCTGGTCCTGTTAGCAGCCAGACAGGGAAAGAATGAACAGGCCTGCTACTCATGTGACTACATCCCAGTTCGAAAACACACAATCTATCTTGGGTGCAAGAGGCGTGACTTCATCTCTTGAAAGACTTGAGTGAAGAATGAGTTGAATGCTGGTAACTAGCAATATGGAAAGCTGGCTGAGGGCTAGCGGCCTGGATGCTCACAGGACAAGGTGCACACAGGAAGCTAGCAGGCCAGATTCTAGCTGACAGGAATGGTAGCTAGAGGCTAATGGGGCCAAGGCTACATGGCAGGGATGCAGACTGGGGATCAGGTCTGTTGCTAACTGGCACATATGCAGACCAGAGGCTGGCAGGCTGGAAGGTATCTGACTGGAGGCTAGTCGGCTAAAAGCTATTAGACTGTGGGCTGGTAGAAAGCTATCAGACCAGGGATAGCTGACAAAAGATTAGCAGGCCAGGGTAAAGGCTGGAAGCTAACATGCTGAAAGCTAGCTGGCTGGGTGGCAAGTTGAAGGCTAGCTGGCTGAAAACTAGCATTTTGGAGACTAGCTGACAGGAGGATAGCAGGTGTGTGGTTAGAAACTGCAGGCTAGTTAGCTGGATGCAAGCTAGGTGAAAGCTACTAGTCTTGGGCGAAGCTTGGACTGATAGTTTTGAACCTGGGAAGTAGTTGACTGGGTATGCTCCAATAATTGGGGTTCCACACTGCCTCCTTGGGAAAACTTTAGATTTGGGAGCACCAGCACAGATTCTGCCTGTTAAACCATGGGCCAAATCTTTAAATAACATTTCCAACAATGTTAAAATACAGAGAAATCAACAATTTATTCAAGATAATGGTGTGGTTTCTGCTAGATCTCATTGGCTAATTGCCATAATTTCCAGAAAAAAAGGGGTACATTGGATACGTCAAAGGTGTGAGGAACATGACTAAACATAATGTGAATAAAACGTTTATCTTCCTTCATACATGAACAAGATGTCTGCCTGAATCATGTCAAACAGATTTCCATCAGCTATGGTGGTTGTTCAAAAGTGAAAATATAACCTCCCATGATTCCACACCACTTCACAACTTCATTAAACTATATCTTTATTGATTTAATGTGTAAAAGACCTCAAGCAGCAGAGCTGTGAGTTTAGTCCTGTGGCTTTGTTAAGGGCTGCTTCCAAATAGTTTTTCTTCATGAGCTATGATTACATTGAACAAAACAGAGAAGGGCCTCACATTGTTCTTTGCCTGGGGCCTCCAAATCACTAAAACTGCCCCCGGTGGAGTGCCTTATAGACAAATAGTAAAACTGACATACTTGCAGAGTCATTTTCACAGGCTTTCAATAGCTTTTAACTCAGGCCCGACCAATACTGAAATTTTGGGGGCCAAAGCTGATACTGATATTAAGGAGTAAAGAAAAAAAATCCATTACTGATATAGGCTGATATTCTCTATCTTAAATATATAGGACAACATATCGCACATACTGATATGGACTGATAAAGCTGTGCTCGGTCAATATTGGGCCGATAATAACAGCTGGCTGATACATCTGTCTGTCTCTATCTATAACTAGACAGTAGTATTCTGTTCATGGCTGAGCTGCCAACAATGCTTTCAGTCACCAGTGAGGGGAGCTCTGCAGCTAAAAACTACTGATTCATTCAGTCCTCAGTTCACTTTGAAGATTCATCATTGATTTTGTACATGTACTGAACATCACTTGCAACTTATGGTCTGAATAATGTTAAATTTCTGAGACCAACAATGATGAAGTTTAATAATAAATTGGCTTATGGTAGTGTTTTAACGGAAACTCGTAACTTAAACAATCTTGACATAGATCCCTTTGATTTTTATTTATTTATTTAATTATTTTAATTGTGACCAATACCAAGGCCAATATATCCTGCCTGTTTTATAGTCCAGATTTAATTAATTAGCAGGCACAAATGGAATAAGATAAAATCAATACAATATAAAAAAAATCTATATATATTTAAAATATTATAATTTGTCATAATATTTATAAAAATAAATAATTTTAAAAGAAAAAGAAAATAAATAACTTTTTTTGTGGCAAACATGATTTTGTGATCTTTTGATGCATTCTGAATTTAATATAGGCTAATGAACTATGGAGCTATATTGGGGCCAAAAGTTTTGAAACTGAAAATTCAAGCTTTGATCTTGAATTCTGAAAAATACATCAATGTATTCAAAATAAAAGTAAGTGTACAAAAATTATTTTCAGGTTTAATATGATTATGATTCACTCTGGTAATTCTTTTGAATAAATTATTTATTTTCATTTTTGGCTTTCATATATTTTGATATTTGAGATCCTCTTTTTTTCAGTTGCATGTTTTATCTTTTCAGATTCAAATCTTTTTTTTTTTTTTTTTTTTTACTTTCAGATGTTTCTTTTCAGTTTCAGACTTTTGGGCCCGTGGGGGGCGTGGCATGAACTAAGAGGGGTGTGGAATCATGACAGACAGCTAAACAAAAAGGCTAGGGGACCTTGCCCAATCACGTTGCCTTCAGAGAACGTAGGAACTAACATAATTCAACTTTACGTAGGCTACACCATGTGATTGGCAGTAAAAAAAAAAAAACTTAAAAAACCGATGTCAGTGACAAACTTCCATTTGCACGGCATGCACGAATATCCTGCACGGCTAAATTTGTTTTAATTTGCTCTGTAAGGCTAAAGCTGTTAATATATCACTTTATTAAGTTTTAATATTCTTCAATAAGTGGCAAGTTTATCCAAATATGGCGTGTTTAGAAATTTACTCCGATGTTTTCGGAGATGTGAGATGTGAAAGCTGTTTTAGACAGTACTGAGGACCAACTGCAGAAGCGGAGCGATAAATTATGCCAGATTGTGCGCTTCAACAGACACACTTTATTGCTGTCTGTGAACGCAGCGCAGTGTCCGCTCGCGATGATGGCGTCCGGCTCTGCAGGCCCACCTGCTGGAGCAGCACACAGGTGAGAAATGTTCAAAATGAGAGGTCGTTTTGTGACAACATGCAATGTGTCTGGCGTCAAAAAAGTATTTGCCTCTCGCCACAGACCACTGTTCATATTTTTTTTTTCTTGTCATGTGCCAACTAGTCTGTTACCAGTTGGCGAGCCACCGTCCTGCAAGCTGCCATCCAGTTCATTTTCCTGACTTGGTTAACTTCCTGTCTGATTCCTTCTCAGATGATTTCCAGGAGTCTGCTTTCTGAGGGACCTGCCAACTTCTTATGACGGGCCATTCAAGAAAGCATGGCTCTCAATGACTCTCAGGCTCTCTATCATCCAGCTCCTGGTCTTCTTCCTCATAGACCTTGCTCTAGACTGCTAGCATCCAGCCAGTTGACCATTCGACTAGTACAGAATCAACCATCAACCATTTCCCTGTCTGATCATCCCTGAAGCCACCTCGTGGAAAGCCCTCCAGAAGGATGCCTGGCTCTCAGCTGCCCTGCACCATGGAGGTTTTGCTTCAGCTGACGTCCCTCCAGTCCCTGGGTAAAGCCAATGCCACATCTGTTTCCTGAGTCAACCTAAAGTTCACTTGCTTAAAGTGATAGTTCACCTAAAAATGAAGTTTCACTCAATATCTACTCACTCCTGTGCTGATATTAGGATGGGTCTGACGTTTTTGCTTTTCAGGTGGGTGAGGGAGGAAGAGCCTCTTCTGGAAAAAAGCTTAATCCAGTCATGGCTCTTGCGCCACAAGTGTACAGCACAACACATTTAGCCTAGGGTGTTTACCCACTTTCACTCAAAAAAAAAAAAATAAAATCACTAATTAGTTTGAAAGTTTCAGACCTACTTGTGCATCAGGAAAAAATTCTCCTGCATGTTGTTTTGATTGACAAACACATCTATAGATTCCTCCAGTTGTAATGCAAAATCTTCTAACCTGTGTAGAGTTTAAATCTTACTTAAATAATTTCTTTTAGCAAATGTACATAGCTCTTTTATTATTCTCTATTATTCTGTTTTTATTATTTTTTGTGCTTTTTTGCCTTTATTGAGACAGGACAGCTGAAGATATGACAGGAAAGGGGGTAGAGGGGGATGTTGTGGGGGGTTGTGGGTGGGGGGGGGGGGTGACATGCAGCAAATGGGCCACAGGCGGGAATCGAACCAGCAACCGCTGCAGAGGACTGACAGTTATTTTTGACAACAGATGTAGGAATTTATATAATTGAATATGAAACTATTTTTTACAAACTTAACAGACTTTGATGGGTTTCAGATCTTAGAGAAGAACTAGAATTTTACTGTGTACAATATATTTTACTATTGCAGAAACTTTGCTGGGAAATCTATAATGAAGGACCATTGTTTGTCGTAAGATACTAGTTTGACACTGACACACTTAAAATGAAAAATTCTATATATACTTGTGTGCTATTTCTCAATATTAAGTGTTTGTATTATTAATATTATATTTTTGGCATTTCTTCAACCACAGTTAAAACACATTAGAAAAAGAAGATAAAAAATATACAAAATGCATGCCTTTTTAAAAAGTTTTATTTAAATAACTATTCGTATTAGTCATGTGAAACATGAATTTATGGAGCACAAACAGTTTAAACAGAATAATATTAAATAATAAGGCTCTCATTTGAAACAGCTGCTCTTGTCCACATTCAACAAATGTCACAAAACAGTGTCTAAAGAGGTGCAGTCACTGCCATTTCTAGACTAACAAGGCAGATCAAATCTAATTATGAGAAAAACCTCCTTAGAACTAGTAAACAAAACACACAGTATCAGTTAATACATTTTTAATTGGCTAAATTCTTAATACCAATTAATTGAATAATGATTAATTATTAACATCCCTATTCACAGCTTAGCCATTATTAGGCTGATTTGAACATTAAAAAGCAAATTCTTAGCACACACCATACCAGGAGACATTAAGGTGATATAATAACGTCAATGTTTTTAAATGAGAAAAAACACTTTTTTGAAAAATGTCTTGCTTGCAGAGGTGTTACTCTTAAATTGATAATCTTTTAGTAACTTCAAGTAAACCTCATAGTTGACCATTTTATTTTCATGTTTGAGCAATAGAGGGAGCCATTGCTTTCACTATAGAAACAATTTTCTTGACAATTGTTGCAGCAGCCCTTCTTTACTGTAGCGTCTATCTGTTTCACAATCCTATAGAGGGACCCACCTCCACATCTCTCTCTCCCTCTCTCTCTCTCTCTCTCTCTCTCTCTAGAGGAGGGGGAAGAGAGAGAGCGAGCGAGCGAGCGAGTGAGTGAGTGAGTGCGGTTTGAGTTGTGCTTTGCGCTCTGTGCCAGCCAGAGGTGTGTTTCAGCTCCACTCTCTGTATCTCTGGGTAGCAGCACCCCACCATGCAGCCAGCCTGAGTGCCATGTCTAACAGCTGTGGTGGCAAAGGGTTACAGCTCATCTGAAGGGAAGGTAGCATCTTGCTTTGAGGAGGACAGAAGATAAAAGAAGACTGACCAGTTGCAGAGAGAGAGAGAGAGAGAGAGAGGGGGGATATAACTGACAGACCCCCCCCCTCGCCTCACTAATCAGAGCAAAAACGGAAGGCTTTGGAGTATTCAATTTTTTCTTTCGTTTTATATTTTTCTTATTCCTCATCGCGGTGCTGGGAGGTGCTTCATCTTTTCATATAGTCTCTCTTTCCATCATTTGCCTCCTCATTTATTTCTCCATCTACTTGGTGTATAATTTCATCTATTTATGAGTGAGAGAAAAGAGAAAGGAGGGAGGAGTTTTCTTTTAATTTTTGTCCTTCCTTTCTTCCTCTCCACTCGTCCCTCCCTTTCGCCAAACCATATCATACCTGTCGGTCCCTCCTTGCCATTTCGTCTCTAACTGCTGCCATCACTTCATTATTCCCCATCCTACGCCTCTTCTCTGTCTCTTAAGTCTGATGTTATATGAACTTGGATGCATTTTCTTCAAAGACAACTCAAAAAAAACTCCTCATGAATGACTCTTTTTTTTTCCCTTTTCCTTCTCTTTTGGTCCCTCCACACCCATTTTCTTTGCATCACACTCTTGCGGGATTCTTAAATGTTACTCTAGGTAGGTTAATTATCGTTTAGTGTCTGTCTATCTGTCTGTCTGTGTGTATTTGTGTGTGCTTTACGTATACATAAAACACACATTAACACACACATGCACTCGCACAGTAAACTATGCCTAAAAGAACAGTGTCCAGTGAGTCGATATTGGTCTGGTCTCGCACGGTTTTTACACCCTCCTCCTCATCTGTTTGTCTCATCATGGCAAAGTGCGCCCATTTTTAATTGTTGTCTTTGAGAAATCTTTTTATCTGTCCACATGTCATGTCCTCTTTTCCATTTTATTAAGATTTCAATTTGTTTTGCAACCTGTTGTGAAAGAAAAATAAGTTTAGTCCTGAGGGAGAATGAAGTTAATTTCTCTGCACTTTGGCATCCTTCTATTTTTGACCACAATTTGGCAAAGTTGGGGGATATTTAGTCTAAACTAGATGATTTTCTCTCCGTGTATTGAGCTGCATTCAAAGTATGGAGCTAATGGCCATCTCAAGTCATTAAGAGTGTATCCCATTTCATGGTTGATTTGTGCTCATTTTCATTCTGCCACTCCATCAGCAGCCATTAGTTCTTTTACTGCCTCTCTGGCCCTTCTCATACAACCCTCCTCCAACACACACACACCCAATCTTAAAACCTAAACACGCTCCTTATTACCACCCAAATATTTCTCAGAATTGAATTCTCGAGCTTCTGCATGTTTTTCAATTTTACCTTCCCTCTCTTCGATTGGTTTTCATCCAGAGTTTTGGCCATTTTTCATTCCCCCCCCCTGCACTTGTCTTCATTCTCATCCTCTGTCAGGAATCAGAGACCAGCGGCTGGCATTAGTTGGATGTTGAACAGTGGATTAAGTGGGTAATGCCTTGCAGTGGATTTGAGGTGTAATTGACGGCGTGCAGGTTGGAGATAGAGACAGACTGATAGACAGATAAAAAATAGATAGAACTTAATATCCCATCTCATTTCTACCCTTCTCTCTTTTGCTCTGCCACATGCTCTCCTTCTTTCTTTACATTGTGTTTGATGCTTCGTCTCTTCTTCTCGCTGCCACACCTTTTTGGGAAGCGCTGTTTTAAAGCATTGCCACTGCTAGACTGTACGTTTTTAGCCTGTATGTCCGTGGACAGTACATCTACCTGAAATTGACTGTGCACTCAACCTTAAGGTGAAAAATTACACCCAGTAGCGTAGGCCCACACCAGCCACTTAAGTCTCCTTTTTCCTCCGTTCTTATGGACTGCTAAAGTGGCTTAATAAACACTTCTTTCTTGATTGTTCTGAGAGTGGGATGTCATCATGAAGGAATATGAAGGACCACTCGTTTTGCTCTGTCTTTGCTTTTGTGTCTCAACTCTGCTCCTCTGTAAAACATCTCCACTACAGTCTATAAATTATGTGTTACAGAAAAGAGTTAATTAGGTGAGTAGTGAATGAATCTAGCACTCACTTCCTCTTCGCAACTGAGTGTATGCACATGCATGAACAACGGCACTGAATGTGTGTGTATGTGTGCAAGAGGACAGCTAATCAAACAAGAGCGTGCGTGTGTGTGTGTGTGTGTGTGTGTGTGCATTTGAATGTCTGCATGGTATGATGGAAACTGTATTCTGCATGAACTTTCATCAGCAGCTTCTCTGTGAGGGGCATTTTTTATATTTTCCACCATGTTTGCTTGTACCGTCAAACCTTTCTTCACCCTACTGCGACTAATTGGTTGTTTATCAGGCCATGCCTTTGATCTTTATCCCGTTTCTATTTATTTACCATTGTATCTCTAAGAATTTCACGCACTATCACTTCTCTTAATGGTGATTTTGAGCAAGAGAGGTTTCTCACTCAAGGGCTACTTCTATTTCATGGCACAAACCTGCCCAAAGTGAAAGAGATAGTTGGGATTATTTGAAGTTGGGTTGTCTGAGGTACTTATCCATAGTCAGTGTCTTGCTTACAGTAGATGCTGGTCAGCACGCCCCCAGTTTGGAGAAGGAGCATGGAGGCTAAGCAATGTATTGGTCTGGACAGGGTCAGCAGCAAAAGGTATTTTAGCCATTTTAAAAAAGGTCCACCTACAAAAGTCAATATTACTTTAAATATATGCTATATTTAGAGTATTTTCAAACCTTTACCCATGGGAAACCACATTTATGTAAATAGGTAATAATATGTAAGTATTGCTCTCTCCAAACCAAACTTCATAGACAAATTATGCATTTTACCTTGCAGAAAACAGGAGTTGCTAATCTGCCGCTGTTCTGCTGATCTTGATCTGTTACTGTGTTTGTATTATTGTTTGACTTTGGTGTTTTAAAAGGATAGTTCTGATTTGCTGAAGTCATACTATAACGCAAACCAACTCACAGATCGAAGCATTCTCTGCAGGGTAAAATTTCAGATTTTGCCTATGGAGTTCGGTTGGTTTGGAGAGAGTGATATTGGGCTTATGTAATAGTGGTTTGAGTGTATGTCTGTGTGTGTGTATACATATATATGTGTGTGTATATGTCTATATATATATATACATATATATAATTTTATTTTTTTATTATAATTATTATTATCTTTTAATAAAGTTACTAAAATTTGTTATGTTGCTGACCCTTTCCACAGCAGTTCATTGCTTAGCTTCCATGCTGGTGCCCCTCTCTGCTTCTCTTAACCAGGGGTGTGTTGGCCAGCATCTACTGTAGCTAGTACGCTTACTGTAGATAAGTACCTCATACATCCCCACATACAAAAATCTGAACTATCCCTTTACTTTACTCTGTTAATTTGGTTAAGTCTCCATTGGCTTACACCAGGTTTCTCTCTCAGTTGGTCCAGTGCAGTGTGCAGGTGCATGCATTTTCATGCATTCATTTTGGTCCTCTTCCTCTCCTTATTGTGCATTTTAGTTGGATGAGGTTTGTTTTTAACCAATGCTATGCTGATGCCCTCCTCCTCCTCCATTACATTCCTTGTTTTCTGCTTGATGGATCTGCAACAGATCTCTGAAAATGAATCACAAATCCAATGTGACTCATACTCCAGATTTACCGTATCAGACTCTCCAGCATGACCTTAATTAGTACACTGTACACTATATATGACATACTAGGCTGTATGTCTCAGAGTGCATCATATATTGCCTACATGATCCAGTGCTGTGTTAGCTTTTCTAGAGCCAGAAGTCTTATTTTGACTTAATATTGTTAATTAACTAGCTAATCACCAAAATAGCTAATTAACAGTGGCATAATTATCCGAAACATGATTAGAACGCATCATTAGACGAAACAAGAACAAACTAAATTCATTCTTAGTTGTTCACACATAAAAAGCAAATTATTATTGTTATTTCCAAACTCGACCAAGTCTCCAGCCTGTATATTATCTTCCAGTAATTGAATTTAAAGGGATAGTTTGGATTATTTGAAGAGGGGTTGTATGAGGTACTTATCTAAAGTCAGTGTTTTTCCTATAATGGAGGGCGGGCAGCTTACCCACAGTTCTGTTTCTAACAGGAGAGTGCAGTTAAATAAACCAAATAACGCTCTATCCAAACCAACCAAACTCCATAGGTGTAATCAGTAAATTTACCATGGGAGTTGCTGGTCTGCTGCTGCCTCAATCTGTCCGTTAGTTTGTGTTATTGTGTGACTTGTGTGTTTTAAAAGGATAGCTTGGATTTACCAAAGTCACACAGTAACACGAAAAACAAACAAACAATTGAGTCTGGAGTGATATTTGGCTTATTTAACGGCAGTTTCACATATGAAAAGGCTAATGGCAAGTTAAAACAAATGAAAATATTCTAAATACAAAGTAGAGTTAAGCTGATATTTATATTTTTAGGTGGCTAAAATACATTTTGCTGCTGACCCAGTCAACAGCCGTACATTGCTTAGCTTCTCTGCTGCTTCTCCAAACTGGGAGTGTGCCAACAGCCATCTACTGCAGGTAATACACTGACTATTGATTAGTGCCTCATACAACCACGCTTCAAATAATCTGAACCCTTAATCTCCTTAACAATTTAAAATACAGAAGTGTCATAAATCGTCCTACAGCCATTTTTTTTTTACCATATGCAAACTTAAAACCTGACCAGGGTCTTATGGGGGCTTCCTCTTTAATATTCTTCATTAACAGAGTGAAAGACTGGGCCCCTGCCCTGAAAGTTTCAAGCTGATTTTAACTGAGCGTCTTTAAACCCAAACAGTCTAAATGATTTAGGACATCTTTCAAAAGAGTGGTGGGATGTTGCCATGCTGTGAGCACACAGTAGTTTAAATATAAAGGCTTAAAAGGGCATGTTCACCTCTTGGGATTCAGTCTAATGAAGGATTTATGTTCAAAAGAGGAGTCATTAAGACTGCGTTAAGATTGCTGAGATCTTTAGATGCTGAGCACATCAGGAACAAAAAAATCTGCAAATGATGAAAAGTTTTACTAAAGTAAGGAATTAACATATACAGTAAAACCTTTGCTTCAGTAAAAATGGCATCCTGTAATAACTCACCAAGTAACATCATTCAACATTTTGGAAAGCTGTTGATTCATGCACTGTGAGGGAATTAAACAAACAAACAAGCCTCATTCAGTAGGTTTATTCTAAGGTTTATCTAAGGATATACTGTATTATTCTGCATGAGTCAAGCTATCAGTGTCATTTTAATACTACTGTGAGTCTCATAGATAATTAGACTTTGAAGGAGTCAGAGTCAGAAAGATGGATTTTTATAAATAAATTTTGTTGGATGAATAATTCATTACACTGCCAGACAGGATTAAAATTCTACACATGCAGATATGCTCTGAAAAAAAAAATCCTAAGGCTAAATTGTGTATATCTACATATCCGACCTCCTCAAAATACACAGATAAACACTCACATTTCCAGATACAGATATATTCCCTGTGAGCATATACATGTTAAAATGACAACTACTTCGATCTATCAAAGACTTAAAGGACAGACCATGCACGACTGGGGCTGCAAGTTACAATTATATTCATTATTGATTAATCTGTCCATTATTTTCTTGATTAATTAATTGTTTCGGTGATGAAATATAAGAAAACAGCGAAAAATATCCATCAGTGTCCCAG
The DNA here is from genome assembly GCF_056507025.1 of Lutjanus erythropterus. Taxonomy (NCBI): domain Eukaryota; kingdom Metazoa; phylum Chordata; class Actinopteri; order Lutjaniformes; family Lutjanidae; genus Lutjanus; species Lutjanus erythropterus. Next base: position 24,134,044 of record NC_139319.1, on the reverse strand, counting down.
AGTCCAGGCTGATGTCTTAAAATGTCTTAGTTTTCATTTGACTTGTGTCGAAGACTACGCAAACCAGCAAGTATTCACCTTTGAGAAGATGGTGCCACAGAATTATTTTGGCATTTGTGCTGAAAACGAATTACTTGAAAAATCAATTATCAAAATATTTGCTGATTAATTAAGTTTTAAGCGACTTATCGATTAAAAGTTTTTTCCACTTGCCATAGAGAGTCCCCGGATTTACATTTAAGAAGCTGGAATCAGCAAATGTTTTAGAATTTTTGCTTGAAGAATCACTGAAATAATTGATCAACTATCAAAATATTTGGCAACAGATTTTATTTCAATCGCCTGTTAAATTAATTGACTAATTGTTGCAGCTCTAATCCCAGGAACCCCAATTAAGCACCTTAATATTTACATCAGCCTGCTATCAATAAAGGTACAACTTTTGATTAAAATACACAAATTTGCATGTGAAAAACCTTGTGGGATAATTTACTTTAAGGGAAAAATCATGGAAAATAGTCTCCCAGTAACACACTGATATGATTGATATGATATGTATATATATATATATATAATGTTGTGATCCAGTAATTTGTTTGTAAAAATCTATTGAAAATCTGCTAAAGGATGAAATAACCAGGCCCCTGTGGACAAAAGCAGTAGTGTTCCCACTGCCATAACCACAAAATATAACATCAAAAATAAAATTATCTAAAGAAAAATCTGCTCCGGCTTCTTTTAAACTGGCTAATGTAACTTTACCTGGGAAAATTTAAACATAGACTCTTATGGCTTGGAAGCTGTAAAAAAAATGTATCTGATTTGAAGAGAATCTCAGAAATCTATCCAGGTAGCAAACATTAAGAATAACTATTCAGAAATAGTGAGTCTTCTCACTGATGGTCTCATTTGCTTATGTAGGTCATAAAGAGGCATCAGTATTAAATTGAGACTGTTTCATAATCAGTTAAAAACTCCTTGTTGTACATTTAAGAACCAGACAAATCAAGATAATTTGTCACATTGAAGCAGCAGAGCAGTCATAAAAAAAGTCTGTTAATCCAATAAGCCAAGTGTCCCGATGTAACAAGAGATATTAAAGAAAGGATACCTTGATATAAACATGGCAAAATCTCTATTGTCAAACCTAACACACACACGTCAGGATCTCATGTTTGCACCCATAGATGAAGGCTTCGCGACCCACTTTGAATTCGCACCAACAGAATTAAAAATCAACTCTGGATTGAAGCAAGTATAAAACAAAAGCTCTGCAAGCGTGTCCTCTGAGGGGACTGGCACAGTGATATTACTAGGCAACAACGTCCAACACGTCCAGATTGCTGTGAAAGGGGGCATGTAGACACAGCGGCTTGACTGAGTTAAGCCTTGACCTCAGAGGCAATTGACTTGTGTACACAGTGGCATTCAGCCTTCAACCAACAACACATCCATCCCCAGCCGCACTCGACCATCTGACTGTGTCCTTGTCTTCTTCTCCCCTTCAGACTGAGGACGAGAGAAGAGCGCAGAGCAGGCCAGCAAACCGACGATCATGACTGGCTAAAGCAAGTGCAGGCAAAGAGGTGAAAGAAAGCCAAAGAAGGAGGAAGGGGAGGGAAGAAGAAGAAGAAGACACGCTGCTGCTCATCTCCTCATCTCCACGGCAACTGTGTTCACACGCTCACAGACTTCTGGGAGGAGACCTCAGTGAGCTGTATCACCAGCGTTGGAGGAAAGGGAAAGAGGATCGGATGGAAAGAGACGAATGAAAGAACGTCCCTTCATCACTCACCATCCATTATCTTTTAGTTTCGTTCCAGTTCATGCGCACGCTGACATTTTGAGTTGATGGTCAACCTCTAAATCCCTCCAAGATCTGAGTCAAAAAGCATATTTCAGCCAGGTTAGATCTGCTTGTTCTCAAGCAATCCACTGCCCTTCCCAAAATACAGTCTTCATGTTTGCACTAATACGGTTTTAATTTAATGCTAATTATTGTAAATTTTGTACATATTATTACACTTTGAAACAGTCACCCTCCGCCACATTGATAACACCCCAGCACGCCCACCTCCACCGTCATCCAACTTCAGACTGCTCACCCCTTTGCCCTGCAAGACCCCACCTCAGTCTTCTGCGAGTGACTTCATCTGTCTACCATCCCTTCATCCGAGGCTATGAGAGGAGGAGTCGAATCCCAGATCACTCCATCATGCCAGTTCTGAAGAGCAGAGAGGAGATCCGGGCTGGCAATGTTCAAGGTAGGCCACTGATGTGACTCATTGGATTACTGATTTGTGTTTGAGAGCATTTCCTAAAACTTATCTCCAAAAAACTTGCGGTTTCTTTGATGAGTTGAATTTCAACTGAACTTTTGCTTCAAACTTATTGTATCACAAATAGGCCAGATTTTTGCTATTATTTCCATTATTGGTGAATTGATATATTTATAATTTGTTTGATTAATGAGTCCTTTGGCCTGTACAACTTCGGATGTGCAATAACATTGGCACTTCATTGATATCAGCTGATAAAGTCTTTAAATAAATAAGATATTGATATCAGCCTGAAATGGAACATTTCTGCCAATATGACAGATCAATAAGGTGATACTTTAATTATGCGCAGGTGACGAGAATAAGTCTGTGGTGTGTAGATATTTTCAAGTGTCTGAAACAGATCGCAAAGTTGCTTTTTGCAGTGATCTCTCAGCGTCAGCTGTGTGAGGATCCAAACCGCTTGCCTTAAACACAGCAAATCTATTTATCTATCGTCATCTTGATCATTATTAGGAATTTGTGCTGAACAAACAGGAAACAAACGGGCACCAGCGAAAAAAAAACTGTCAACAGTAGTTTTCTTGTTTTGCTTGGTGAATGTGAACATATTTAAAAACATTGTATTTTATGTTTGCATCTGCCGGTGGACCATCACATAATGGTACACATTATGTCATGTAATCTGTTATTTCACCACATGAGAGACTTTTCTGTAATTATGTAGAAAAGATATATTTTCTTGTAATGGTATCGTTAATTAAGATGGAAAAGTCTCAGTTGAGTCCAAGATGACATCTTCAAATTGCTTGTTTTGTCCAACTAACAGTCCAAAACCTAAAGATATTTAATTTAGAAAGCAAATGGCAAATGATCACATTTGATAAGCTGGAAACGCTTCATATTTTTCTGACAATAATCGATTAATTGATTAATCATTCCAGCTGCACTGCTAACTGTATCTTTCAATCTAACTTTATTTCCAACATAACTGTTAACATGCAACAGTTGAGAGTGTTTTGCTTCCTGTGTTATCCAATAATTCACCCTATTTTAGTCACTGAAATTGTCCTCGTTCATGATGATTTCATGTCTTGTAAAATATCAGAGGAGGCGGAAATAATGGGTCACAACACATCTACAGATGTTCCATGTTAGATATTAGATAATACAGTGAATATTGTGCCATTTGTGGTGACACATCTGGTGCTTGTTGAGTTAATATCCTCAAGGATCTGCCGTTTGGTTTGTTTTGGTCAAATTAGGGAATCATTGGCTCTATTTTTTATTAAAAGAATATAAGTAAGGATCGGTGTTGTACAATTTTGTGCCAGCGACCCTGCACATCGCTATCCCAGAAATTTGGCTCCAGACAAAAAGTTGTGGGGAAATCTTCAAAGGATCTGTATGGGAACGATTTTTATTTGTTTTTTCAAAGTTGGTAAAGATTATTTAGTAAAATAGTGTGACTAATAATGTCCAGTATGTGCACAAATCTTTGTTTAAGTGTATGTGTAGAAGCTTATGGCAATGAGGCAATGAGGAGGACAAGAGGATGAGGGAAGAAACATTCACTGTGCAGAAGACAAATTGTCTCACATCGTCACACATTCTTTCTCGCGGTGCTTTGTGAGACAGCCCAGTGTTGAGATAAGGGATAACGAGGCAGTAGCTTCAATAAGCCCATCAAAATGCAGAGTTGTGCTGCTTCACAAGGGAAAACAGGTCTAGACAATAGTAACCGTATAAAGCGTGAGAGTGGGGAAGCTGCAGCCTGTTTTATTGCTGAGCTTGTGCTCCTTTCAGCAGCGGCTCAGGAGTTTGACTGATAAAAGGCACGTTTAAAAGTTGGAGGAGCGTGTAAAGATAATGGAAAGACTTGTCTAAGAGGCAGTGTGACAAAGAGTACGAGAGAGGAGATGAAGCAAAATCAGCTCAGGAGGAGAATTCACACATGACGTTCATGAGCACAGAGTGAACTTTTAGACCAGAGGAGATCATGTTTGAACTTTTATTTTCATTGTGTGTGTGAACACTTTTGCAACAGAAAAAATCAGCAAAATCCCGCGTTCTGTCACAGTCGCCGTTTGGCCGGCTGCTGCCAGTGGAGTCGGTCCAGGATTTTGTGTCTTGGTGGCATCGCAGATTAGATTCTTGGCCGGATTGTTTTTAGCTTTGAGTGAGACTAGTTAATGCTCGGGAATCTAAGCTTCTCCACATTTGCATCCACCGACTCAGGATCTGATGTAACTATCTAATTATGATGTTGAAGCGTGACTTGGAGGAGGTGTGTGACAGCTGGTTATGTCCCTCCCTCTCGCAACACAATGCAGACCTACTCTATTCTACTCCTCACTCACATATGCCGCACAGACTCTGCACTCCACAATATTTCAATCAAAACTTCATCTTCTGTCTCAACAGTTGGCTGGTACTGCAGGCTTGAAATGGCAGCATGTGAACTGTGTTTCTAGGGCAGATTTCTCATCTCGCAAAAAAGACTGAAGGGGAGAGAACATGACTGAGAGCAAGCAAGGGGTTAAGGCGTGGCAGACAGAAAAAGAGACAGGCAAGATCCAGGCGCAGGCAGTAAATCCAGAGGGAGAGCTTCACTGACAGTGGATGAAGGAGGCAGCTTTGTAGACAGATGTAGCTCTGAGTACGTAAGCAACAAGGCCTAGGAGGGGCGTGTTGTTGCAGCAGCAGCATCGTGATGTCGCATGTCTTTGGAGAGTGGGTTGGGTAGAGGGGATTACTGGTTTCTCTTGTCAGGCGAGCGGCGTGGTCCCTGTTTTGATCGGCGGACCATGAACAGAGCGGCGGCAGAGAAGGCGCCGTGAATATATGGGCGTCGAGATGTTGACGCTGGGACTCGCAGCAGACAGCCGGCTGAGTCAGTTTTGGATACGAGCCTCGTGTGACCAGCTTTACAAATGTTGATTGAGTCGTTGAAGGATTACAGGTGCTGAGCAGCCTGGTGTTTATTGTTTACTCAGAGCTGGAGAGAGAGGGAGGGAAACAAGTGCAAAGTAGTTACACAATGCCTCAGAAATACCTCCGTCATCCATGCATTTTCAGATTTTCTCCAGAAATGATCCACACTGCACAATAAAAGAAAAAAAAGAGGATATTTTTGACTCGGTTGCCAGTTTTCACAGCTTAAACTAATGCAATCTAAAGGCTGAAACAGGCTTCTCTGAACTGCACAAAGGTGAAGGGCACAGGGGTTGTTCATGTGGCCTTCTCATTCATACTTGTGTAATGTTTACATTTTTAATTCGTCTGTTTTGAGCCTGCCTCTTGACAGGAGTTCGATCAGCCAATCACAACGCATTGCTGAGATCTGGGCTCCTCTCTGATGCCCACAGCACCCTTCTTTGCATAGGCTCCCAGTTTACATTTAAATTTCCAGAGGCTTAATTCCATCTTATTACAACATCCTTGCAATAAATCCTACATTCAGCTTGGCTTGTAGTTTTCTCTTTTTTGCATTAACAGTTTACTGAGGGCAACGGGGCACACCAGGGGTCAGATAGACGGCGCATTTTGCGAGCAAGCCTAAAAAAATGGGGTATTGCCTATTGCCTTTAGGCTGTACACTGTGAATTTTGAGTTCCAACAGATGGTCACAGATGAAATGTTAATTTTTTTTTTGTCCTGTTTAAATGTCAGTTAGAAAAAAAAGACAGTCCAGACAGAGAGTATTTAATAAACTGGAGTGTAAATACTCTCTCGTTTTGTTAGAGACAGAAACTCAAGATGCCTCTTCCACCTCTCCTCCTCTGTACCTAGTCATGTGTGACTGCGAGAGAAGGAGGGAGAGCTAAGAATAGAGAGAAGGGGGCCCAACGCTGCGATGCCGCCTCTACCCAGGTTGCTCAGCTTCTTGGTGTGCTGTTCTGTTACTGAAGTCAGCAGGCATTAAATATGTGTTTGTGCAGGGTCTGCTTAAACTGAACACAATACAAACTGTAGCTATGTAAGCCATTTTATTTTTCATTGAGGTGTCACGTGCAGGAATGTAGCTACAGATCTGTCTTTCACTCTGCGTATGTTCACTAATAACATGATCAGAACGTCTGGGCTGGCACATTCAGAGATTTCATCAGGAACTGTCACTTCTCATGTCATGCCAAAGGGAGGCTTTTTGAAGCTCTTCCATTGACAGTCAGGGAACAGAGTCAGAGAATTTTTTTTTTTTTTGTAAATATAGTTTTTTTTTTTTCCGATGGATTTGAAGAGACCGACAAAACGAAAGACAAGATCTACGGCCTGAGAAAAGGGTCGAGGTGCAGAGATGAGAGGATCCGATGGAGGGTTTGATGGCTGAACGAGGCTGAGTTACATTCCATGATATTGTCCTCAAAGGCACACACAAAACATCAGGACGCGCAAGAAATCACGTCATGCAGATGGCTCTGCTAAGAGGGGGATGATAAGATGATAATTATATTTTCAAAGAGGGAGAGGGGATTGATGAAAGCAGGAAGAGGGACACAAAATATTTGATTGAATCAGGAGAAAAAAGATCAGTCTCATCAGCAGCCTTAGTTTAGTTCAATTAGGAGGAGATCTTGACAGATTCGGATTTTGTTGGCAGCTAATTCATGCATGTAAACTGTCATGCACCAATCATTATGCCTTTTGCAAGTAAGGATAAAATTATTGCTTTCATTTCCATCTTAAACTATTATGTAAAAATCTATTTTTTCTATGCCGCTTGCTCTGTTGCCTTGTTGATATTTCATCATTGTTCAGCAGCAGGTGGTAGCTATTTGACGTCTCCTGTGGTTGTGTTTGTCGATGAATTTATCTCCATTTGACCCTCAGTGGGGGCTACTTGTCAGTTCATTAGCCTTGACTTCAGACTGGGAGTGGGTTTCGAGAGCAGACATCTTCAGAAATGAGGAGGAAATTGCCCCTCCACATATACAGATGTGAACATGAAAGATCAACACCAGCTCATTGAGGGAGAGCTGCAGTTATGTACTTATTTTTTCTAACAAAGCGGAGGAACAGGTGATCAGTGACACACAGGTGAGGCTGAAAGGTAGAGCAAAGCTCTTGGTGGTAAATTGGGAGGTGAGGAAAAGAGGACATGTGTCTGGGGCTCTGCTGCCACATTTAGGCCTAAGTGGAGGCGAGTGTGTTAGCTTATATTACTGAGATTTATTTGTGTTGGATCAGGTCTGTGTGATTGGATCTTTAAATAAATGTTCCAGGTTCATGTTGGATGACGAGCTGGGATGATTAGAAAATTCATTTTGATTAAGTCACTTTTCAAGCAAAATTGTCCATTATTATCTTGTTCCAGCTCCTCAGTTTTAATGTCATTTGAAATTTAATGTCTCTGGGTTTTTTAAACTGTGGAGAAAGACAGACAGAAAATTGACAATGTCACATTGGGCTTTGGGAAATTACAAAAGACATTTTCAGTCTATGACGTTTTTGACTGAGGTCTTCGATGCTTTTCAGGCCATGGACCCCTTAGCAGATAGAGAGATTAGAGCGATGGATCAGGGCCCTCTACATTAAATAGTTTGGGATCTTCTCTCATTTGTGCTTGTCTGTAGCAGCATGGCTAAACTTAGTGTGTTAGCTTCACCCTCTGCACTCTCGCTGGTGGTATCTGAAGTAAATGGTATGTCAGAGTCTCTTGCTCAGGAAGTTACAAAACAAACCATTGTGGCTCACAAGAGTGTCTTTACACTTGAGATAATAATACAGCTAATACAGTTCAACACATATCAATAATATGTAGCTAATTAGTTTGCTGATAGGAGCCACACAGTGATTTAGTTGGTCAGTTAGCACATGATTGCACATGTATTCATTCTTTTCATCCAATGTTGTGAAAATTATTATTATTTTTTTTAATGAATAGGCCGATTCATCTTTGCTAATAATAAGTTGGATTCAGGTTAATGTGTATTGTCAGAGATTTTAATTATAATTTTTAAAAAAAGAAGAAGAAAATCATCAAGCAGTAATTTAGTGACCATCCTGCAGTAAACCCCCCAGGCTTTATTCTGAAATCAAAAAAATAACTGCTAGATCAACCAATGAAAATAATCATTTGTTGAAGGCTTTGTCGGATCAAAATTTAGTTGTTAGTGCTGCACTTAATGTTTAGGTGAAGCGTGCATGTATATTACATGGTAATAAAAAGTCTAGTAGGTCGTGAGAAAGCAAAACTCAGGCCTGTGTATTTAGATAGATTTATTTCACAATAAGGAAGGTAAATAAACAAGACTACAAACATCCAGTCCTGACACACACAGTCAGTGGTCACTTTATTTGGTACATCAGTAAAATCTAATTCAGTCTACACACATATTACAGTTAATTCGGTCTTTTCATAGATAATAATCAGTCACAGTCAGTGTTGAGTGTTGAACTGGACTGTTTCAAATGTTGGAAACACATGTCAGTATAATGCAGTCCAGTTCAACACCTCTAAAAGTGTAGAGAATAAAAACACAATAAAGCTAGAAAACAGACTGAACAGATGAATTGACAACACAGGCTCGATATTGATCATTTCACACCCATTTCTTAACCATGAGTTTAAAAGCCCCCTCAGTCTGCTGTTGTGTCAAGGATCCTAATAACAACTGTGAGAGAACTGCAGCTGTGCATATGAATATATTTTCCTCATGGAGCTCCTAAATCTGAAAGAAACAACAAAACCAAATGGCAAAACTGAGACACTCGTACTGAATCCTTAACAAATCAAAACCATAAAGAATTTGCAAACACAAAGTCAAGGATGTAATCAGTTCTCAGGTTATCAGTGGTGAATCTTACGAAAGGCTCTAAAAACTCTTTTTAGGTGAGAGAATTAGTAGATCAACTTAGATTTAAATGAAAGGCCTGATTCTCTGCTCTGCTTGTGATGAGGATGAATATGATGGTCAGTGGTTTTCAGCTAATAATCAGAGATTGATGAAGAGTGGAGAACATGGAGCGGCTGCTGTGGAGAAATGCTGGTCCAGTCCAGCTGAACAACTCTTTGGATGTTCAGTTTAATGCATTTTATTGAGTTTGGTTTATAAACATGGATTGTAACTGTAACTGTTACTCTGATGAGTTGTGTTTTGATTTCCACACCTTTTTAACCTTGTAATTGCATAAATCAATCCTAGGTCACAAGCTCAAGGTCGATCAGGGCATAACTGAAAACATTTTCTGTGTTTGTTCAAAGAGACAGATGCCAAGCTGTGAACAAAATGGGTCTGTAAAGCGGAATAAAAATAGAGAGGTGTAGTAATTATCAATAATTAATGCTCAGCCACTGTTCAGTCACATTACTTGTCACACCTTTGTGCAGATTATAATCATGCCTTGAGTTCTTGGCTCACACGGTGGAGTGGAGAGAGCAAACCAGGTTCTCCAAGCAGGAAAATAATGTAGGTGGAGTTAACAGATAGGAATATACAACACCGCAAATATGCAGCCAAAGCCAGGTTTACATCTTTTTTTTTTTTTTTTTTAGATTTGATCAGCTGATTTTTTTGTCATTTCATGTGAAAAACAACAAAATTGTTTTGGCGGTAATCCACTCCATTTAGTGCTCTCAACTTTAATGGGATACTTAAACCTGGTCGTCATGTTTTCTATACATAATGATACACGATATAAAACAGCTGACACTGATCTTAGACTGTAAAGAAAATTCTGATATCAATATATTAGCTGATAATCTTTATTTTTATATGTGCATGTATAAATAAATGATAATCTAATCTAATCTGTTTAAAAAATATATATATAAAATGTTACTCCTATAAAACTGAAAAAATATAAAAATAAATAAATAAATAAAAAAATAAAATAAAATAAAGAAGACAACATATATGTCAGTAGTGATATAGCTATGCTAGGCCAATATTGGGCTGATAATATCAGCTGACTGATATATCTGTCCGGCTCTATAAGACAGTGATGCACAAATACTGGTAAAAATGACCCTTTAGTGACTGTGCACATGAAATAAGGGGCACAGCCATGAATTCAGATCCATTATTTGCATCGAGTTCAACTTTTCAAATCAAATTGGCGAAGGGTGATGGTGTGGTAACAGTAAAATAGCAGCTTGATATAGACGTGCATGTTATATGTGTCTTTGCACGTCCATGAAACCAGGGCCCAGAGGGGTTTGTAGTGACACAAATGTGATTGCATCATTTAAACTCGACATTAGATTTCTGCTTTCTTCAATATTTGGTATCAGTATATGACAGTCTGGGTATATTTTTTTGCACAGTGCTTAAATAATTTCAACCAAATGGCACGTGAACTGGCACGGATGGTGTGCTTGCGTGAAGAGTGGCTACAGGTGCTGGCTGAGGTGTAAGGATGCCTCATGGGGGACTACAAAGGTCTTGGGCCGGTGTGAGGCCTCAGGTAATTAAGGGGAATTATAAAACAGACAAAGTGGATCGCCGGTCTTTCATTATAACTAGTCTCTTGAGTCGTAGGTGCCATAGGCTTGCTACTGAAACTTCAGGAGAGCTGTGGCTGCTGAATGCTTACATTTTGCCGCCAGTGAAGTAGTAGATGTCAAATTGGCTTACAACGTGGATAGAAAACTCCGGTATCACATTTCACTCTCACTGAAAGGCCAGTGAAACAAACCTGAGAAAAATACATTAGAGCTGAGTCTGAAGAGAGCAGGTCTTTATAGAATGATTCAGGAAAAAAAAAGGGGCAACATATTTTATCAGAGTGAGTTATAATAGCCTTTAGAAAACAGGCTGGAAACCAATGGTATCTGGCCTGGACTCTTGTGACACATTGTTCGGAGACATGACATAGCTCTACATGCATTGTGTAGGAATGAAGCAGTGGTGGTCCAGACCCTCTGAGGCTGTAAAGACCCCTGTATTGCTGCAGAGAGGGACACGTCACTTTGCTGCTAAATGAAGTCCAGAGCAGGAGATATAACCTCAGTGGAATAAATGGCTTCAATGAGGTAATGAAGACTTCAGGGAATAGATAGATGCTGCCTCAAGCTCGCGTTTTCTTCGTCTCTGTGCCTCTTGAGCGTGTATATTTTGTTGTGTATATGTGTGCGCTTGTGTGTATGTGTGTGTGTGTGCTCTCTTATCTCGGTCAGTTTATTTGCCTCTGATGAAGAGACCATATAATGTTATTTAGAACGCTGAAGCAGCCTCAATACAATTGTAGAGATCCGTAGTGCGTCTCATTATAAGTGCAATTAGCAGAGAGAGGATTCTTGACCAGACTAAAGTGCACTTAATGAAACACCCAAGACCCTTTTCAATAAACTAGTGATTTTTTTTTTTTTTTTTCAGCCTTTCTGGTCCATCTACGAGACAGTAGCGAGGTGACAGATTATTCAATAAAGACTACTGTATTAGAAGATTACTCAAAGACTCCTTTAGATGTTACATTCCCCTGATTGTCTGTTTTCTCTTGCCTACGCTGCTTTGCTGCTAATTCTATAACAGTGTCTCCATCTTTTTCTCTTCTTCTCTCATCCCACTCTGTTGCTAAATAAAAAAATCTTTAAGCGTCCAGAAAAATCAGGACGATTTCAAGGATAAGTCTGGTGATATTCTATATTTTTCCCACTGTCAACAAATTTCATGCAAAGACCAAAACCAACAATGATTTGATCCAAGTCTGTGAGTAGCCAAAGCCTGATATAGTTTATTCCTCTGTGCCATAGATCTCCATTTTATTAAAAACATATAGCCACACTGTTGCAGTGGGTGATATTTTACTTCGTTACAACGAAAATAGGAAAATAAACCCAAAATAAACAAATAAACAAAGCTCCCCAGGCCAACAAAAGTGTATTAATCCACAGCTGATAAAAGCCCCCAATAAATGCTTTAATTATGACAGTTTGAGTAATGTTTGCTGAAAACTTCAGGTCCCATCTGCTGAGGAAATTATTGAGCATTTTGAAAAATGAATCTAGGAATTTATGAGCCAGTTTTAACCTCTTCAGTGGGAACAAATGGGCTGAGAACCACGGACAAAGTAGGTAGTTGGAAGGTATTGACACAATGACACACCAAGGCTGTGTTCAGACTTCAACAAAACAGGAGCCCTGCATTCATTTAAACGAAGGCAGTTCAGCAACGCAGCTGGATGCCACTACACAATGTTAGAGCAAAAACACAGGGTCATCTGGCAAAAAAAGTCTAACTTTTAAATCAAGTTTTACGGGACTGTGGACCTGTCACGATGATTATGTTGTCAGCTTAACAAGGTCAACAAAGATGATCAGGGTCATGTCCGTATATTGTACGATGTTACCTGTTGTGTTTACAAGCGTGTTTGTTTACATAAGGATGTCACCAATGTGATGCCAGAATAAACAGCAGGGTTTTTCAAAACTTTGTAAGACTTGGCCGCAGTGCCTCTGCCTTTTTTCACACCGCCTAAGCTAAACGAACAGAAATACAACTGCTGCGACACGTTTTGCTGTCATTTCTTGTTGCGCTGCTTCTGTCCTCTCGTCATCCAGCCAGAAAGTTTGGAAGGATAAGTTCAAATGGACGTGGTTGGTTTCAGAGCTACTCTCTGCAGTTCCGGTGTGGGAACATTTTGGGTTTAAGCCGAGTGATAGATGATAAGGATATTCTATTTTTTTTTACATTCCAGTTCTAATTTGTGAATATTCTTAAGAACTGAAAGTTAATTGCTCCTTGAAAGGGTGTATTTGCGTTTTTATGCTATGATATTATAATTATATCAGTTGCATTAAATGGCCTTTAATATCATTAAATATATATGTGTTATTGTTTCTCACGATTATGGCACACTGTATCTTCCATTAAAAAGCAACAAATCGTGACAGGCCTACAGGACCGCAACACGACATCATCCGATGCGAGCAAGAGAGATTTCTTGAGTTGTAAAATCCTGACTTGTGTTTTGGCTCTGATAAGCCTTTAGAACATATGGATGTGTTACTCAGATCCGTTGTTCTTGATCATCTGTCGCGTTCCACCTTTACCTGAAACGACACACTGCACGCCCTTGTGTTGAACTGACGCAGGGCTGTTTTTGGTCTCATCGCCCACTTACACATTGTTTGTTTATGTCATTTCACAGGATTTGTTGACAAGAAGGAATATATATAGAAAATATAGAATACAACCAGCCAGCTGCGTCCTTTAAGGTGATTGTTAGTCACTTGATGCCACAATATATTTTATCATAATAACTGTCAACAGCAGCAGGGTATATTTTTATTCAGATTTGACCATGGCGGTGTAGTGGAGAGTCGGTAGGTTTCACAGAAACGTTCAGCCCTCTGTGACAGTTAACTTTGTGAAAGTGAATTGAATAATTACAGAGGATGTAAATAGAACTTGTGTTGGCTTCAACCTCCCCTGCAGGAGAGTCATTATAGCTGCATGATGTCTGACTACCTGTCTGAACACAACAATGTCACGCAGCTCTGACTGACACATCATCAGAATGAACGTCATTCACCAAAAACAACACCAGCTTTTTGAAGCAGGTGATTATAACTTTGTCTCTACGACTGCTGGTTGTCTGGTCATCAGCAATATTTGTGTACTTAAAAGTAAACAACTATGGAGTTCAGTCTTAAACTATCAAGGGGTCACATGCAAGAGGCAACAGACTCGTCACTAAATTTTACCACAGCTGCAGACTGTTTTGCTAACTTTGAAGTCGACAAAGTCTAAATTTCTTTTTCTCTGCTCACTTTTATTGTATGCAAAGTTCACTTGAATTGAAAATGTGAAAACCAGCTCCTTACTGTGTTTTCAAGTACCTGCAGGTCACTGAGAGTGTTTTCATTATCAATTTATCTGCACATTATTTTCAAAATTGATCGTTTCATCTCTGAAAGGACAAGAGATTGTGAAAAATGCTCATCTCAATTCCCCTGAGCCCAAAGTGAAGTGTTCAAGTTACTTTTTTTCTAACCAGCAGTCCAAACCCCAAAGACTCTCCATTTACTGTCATAAATGACAAAGAAAAGCTGCAAATCCTCACATTTAAGAAGCTGTAACCAGCAAATGTTTGTCAGTTTTGCTTGAAACATGACTGAAACGATTAATCAGTTATTTGAATAGCTGGCAATTATTATTCTTTCGATAGAATAATCAAATAACTGACCAGTTGTTGCAGCTCTAGCAAGATGTTTATGTTTTTTAGGTACCCTTCAGCTGGATAGATGTTGAATAAGCATAACACACCATTTTAACCTAAGACCTGTTCTGTAACACTTTATTTGCGGGGGTGTGCAAATTAAATCACCTTGGTACTGTACTCTGTGGATTAGCAGTAGGTGAAGTCCAGGAAATAATTTATGACACACTAATTACGGTCTCATGACAGCCACCGTCCACAACAAAGTCATATTTTGTCTTGCTTAAGGTCAAGTTGTTGTAACAAAGAATCAACAAAGAACATAACAAATCTCTAACAATGTCAAGTTTGCATTAATATAACATGATTTATTGTACAACACTTAATGACAACAGATCATGTTCAAACAAAGAGACTCATATGACAGGTGCATGACATGGTGGTTATGACAGTGTAATGACACACCTTCAAATTAAGAATTACAGATATTCTAAATCACTTGCTAACACCGATGATTAAGCCCTTATTTTGTCACTTGTTTACTCTTTAAAGAAAGAACAGAAAAAGTTGTAGTGTTAACCCACAAAGCATTTATCAGAGGAAAATGATGAGTGGATGTGAAGAGTCTAGAGACAGTCCGTAGCTAATAAGTACATTTTTTGAATTATTGATGACATATTGTAGTTGTGACAGTAAACAGAAATGTCAAACATTGTCACCTGCTGTGGTGTCTCTCCAGGGGACATCTGGACCTTTAAATGAAACGAAAGCACTCGACTCTCAAAGATTTTTCTGTTTTCTGGCTGTCAGGTTCACACCAGGTACATATTTTAAAGCTGTAGTAGTGTTAAAATGCCTGTTTCTGTTTACTGAAGTGTAGTGTTATTTATTATTATTTGTAAATCATGTCTGATGCAGTGTGTGCTCCAGTGGAGATGACAAAATTACCACTCTTACCTGTAACTGACCACCCACTGAATGTAAATGGGCTCCTTAATAGATATGCCTGTCAGCTTATGTTATCCACAATGCCTTTCAAATGCTATACAGTGCAGCCCACCACATCAAGCCGCCAGGGATATAGTGAAGCCTGATAGCGATGGCCTACGTGTGTTTTAAATAGCATGGCAGACTCAGTTTTAATTTTTCTGCCTCGGCAGTATAGACACTTTAGTCTGTAATCTGCAGCAATATTCAGCGACAACATCCGACCATTGAAGCCTCCACATATTCATTACTGTGGGAACCGAGAGAGGGATGAGCTGATCGAGGCTCATGGTTCATGGCTTGATTGATCGTGTGGAATCTTTATTGGCAGATTGGAAGTCCATGAGTGCGAGTGTGTGCAGCTACGCGTCTCAAGCAGCTCTGGTTATTCTATTGGTGGTGTGTGCCATTTGACAGAGTCCTGAGATCAATGCTCTTTGTAAATGTTAAGTGTGCTTCTGTCTTATTGGCATGATCCAGCTCAAGCCGGAGCCTGCTGTGTGCACATGAACCTGAGTGTTACTGTGTGTGTCGGGCTTTTGCAGTGGTAGAATTTCCCTTGCGGGTATTTAGGTTGGCTCAACAGCGCAATATGCCATACCAGCACCATTCTTTTGTTTTTGCAGATTACTTTATTTATGGTAAATGAAATAATTGGGTGCAGAGGTCATGTTGCGATTATTTTGACTGTAATTGTGATATGTGATACAATATGTGGGAATGATCATTTTTGCATCACAATTGTCCTTTTCACTTAAAAATATGAAAAGAAATATCCTTAGATCAGGCCATCTCTGCAGCACTACAGTACTTCCTTATAATGCTTTTTTGTCACCCATTTCTCTTTATTAAATAATGGATATTACACTTGTGATGTTGATAATATTGCGATCAATTGTGCAGCGCTAGGTAACATTTTCTGTTGGACGTTGGACGTTTGTGTACATTAGCTTCATAGCATTATGTGGTCTGTAAAGTCATTGTTTATCATAAGCAAGAACAGGTAGCCAGCAGCAGAATTTACACATTGTGGTGTGTTTTTGTTTGGATGCTGTTTGCAGATGGACTATTTGTGGTTCAGGTAGCCAGATTTTATTACAGGAGATATGGCTGAAATCTCAGACAGTCACAGCTTCTTCTCCTGTCTCCCACATTCACTTACTTGGAGTATGTGTGAAGGGGGGCAGAGAGGGGTGACAGCTGGCAATGATAACAAAAATTCAAAAGTCAGAATGAGTCAAGTTATATTCTGCATTTGAAGCAGGAAGTTTTGCATCTAATCATAGTAATGATGTTAACAAATGAATTAGACGATACACAGGTGATTTAGTGATATTCCTGCAGTTGTGGTCTTGATTGGTCTTGAAATAAAATGTCTTTGTCCTCTTTGTCCGAGAGTGAGACGAGACCAAGACTTTCAAAAAGTGGTCTTGAGACCAAGACCGGTCCGCTCATCGTAGCTATACAGCGCTGCTAAGTAAATACATTTCTGCAGGTTGACCATCTTCCTTTACATATATCTGCATCATTACCTTCAGGCATGTTTATTAAATAAATGTACTAGAGCTGCAATGATTAATCCATTATTTATGGATTGTTAAATTAATACTGTTTTGATAATAGATTATTTGTTCTGAGTCATGTTTAAAAAAATCCAAATTATATGATTACACCTTTGCAAATGTCAATTTATTCTGGTTTCTTTTATCCAACATCACAGAAAATGGAATATCTTTGGGTTGTGGACAACGAAGACGTCATTTTGGACTATGCGTAACAGTAATTAACATTTTTTTTTAACATTTTTTGACATTTTATGGACAAGACCTAATCAATTAATTGAGAAAATAATCAACAGAGTATTTGATAATGGAGATATTGTTAATTGCAGCCCTAAAATTTACATACACAGCAAAACATGCCAGTGCTCTGTCAATTTGTGCTGCTTTGTCGTGTGAAGTGCTACTGTAGTGCAAATCAATAGAAAAGTCTTTATTTTTTGATCACAAACAGTAGTGAGTGCACTATAAGAATATAGATTATTTAAGATTTCAAGGGTAGCGTATTTTGATATAGACCAATATTCAATATTGAATAATGGTCCCACAACAAAATCATTTTATATCACACCACTACTCACTCTACAGATACTTTAAGAATATGGGGAGCATGTTGAAATACTCCATTAACCGCTAACTAGCACATGTCGATAGGCAGCACATATTGTCAGAACACCGGCTTCGTATAACAACAAAGCTAACGCGGCTTGTGCTGCGGTATAAACATTCACGAAAAGCAACATGGAAAAAGTGCATCTCACCTACTATTCTCGTTACTTAGTTGATCTCAAATGAGGCTTAATGTTCACACATTTCTCTTAACTGTCTCTCGATGTTACAAAATTAGTCCAACAGTCCCCCAGCTATGCCCATGCTAATGCCAAATTCAACGGATTAACCTACAAAATAAACAGTGAAAACAACTTATAACATGGCAAAACTTACAGCTTCCAAGTTAGAAGTCAGGTCATGGACAGCTGGTATCGATCCTTGAGATTGAATTGATAATGGCCCTCGTATTGCTTGTTGATTTTTTTTTTTTTAAATGCACTGTTTCATTCATTTAACATGCACTGAATTCTAAAACAGGAAGAGAAACGTTGGGATTAGGTGTGTAAGAATATCCGTACACTTGAATATCGCAGTATTTTGTTTTGTGATACTTTATTGATTCTGAGAAATACATCTTGATGTATCTCAGTTTTAGGCTTAAACTAGGGGGTGGTGGTCAGATTGTATCCAGATTGTATCAGCTTTCCTTAAGAAAACACGGGAAGTAACCAGGTTCAGAATGTAAACATCATGCACATTTATGTCCGTTACATTTCAGCATCCAATTGGTTCAGCCATAAGGAACATACAACCTGTCTTACAAAACTGTTACAGGTGATGGTAATGCCAGGAATCGAGTTCTCATGTCCTATCATTGACTTTTCTGCATCAGTTCATAGTTTCTCAGGAGAGAATTGTGATGCGTTAGAAGAATTGACCATTTCCCCCCACCTGGAATCTTTACTGTTCTGATTGCATGAAAAAGTAAAGGATTCTATGCATATGGTGATGTGTTCTTTGTACTATGATATTTTTCCAAAAAAATGTATTTTAAAAAATGTCTCTATATCTCCTTGCTTACAGGATTGCGATACATCCCCTCTATTGTGATATGCAACATATCACCAGATTACTGCCAATACACAGCCGTAGTTGTGGTTGCTCGCCATTACCTTCGTCAGCAGTGTGGTATTTCAAAAGCTGTGTGTGTTCATGTGTGCGTGTTCATGTGTGGGTATGTAAGGACACGTGTCCTTTCATGCTGAAAAAAACAAATGCCATATATGCCATCAGGAGGGCTCAGATGTTGTCTGACCCAAACAGTTGTTTGACCTGCAGTGTGTACATTTGCATGGCTACCTTAGTGTCCATGCATGTGCGTTGTTATCTATCGGAGCACTGGGTAGAGGGTTAGTCACGTCTGCCGTAAATTACTAGATACAAGCAATGCACACATGTGGGTGTTTTGTGTAGCCGCTCATCGCCACTTATGCGTCTATTCCCAGTGCTGCATATGTTATTGTAATTGCTGTGTAAATGCTGTAATGGGCACACGAGGGCACATAAATTCATGTGTCAACTTGGATCCGATGACGCACTGCTGCATGTTTTACTTTTGTTCTATTATGCTGCGAGTATATGATCCACACTTGACACCCTCCGTTTAAATGTTACTAATTGGGGACCGTTAATGACAGTGGAGATGCTGTATGTAGGTCTGATTAGTCCAAATGTCACAGCGGCTCCTGCTCAGGCTGTTTGCTGGCTGGATGCTCGCTCCATCGTGTTATTTCTGTTTATTTGCCCGTAGCCCTTTTGGAGATTCATTTTTAATGTGAGGTACACTAAAAGGCGGAGCAGTGGATCATCTCTATCTGCAGGAGTGCATTAACTTACCTCATATGTGTCTTTGTGGGAGCGCGTGCACACGTTTTTGTGTGAAGGCACCGTGATATTTATTTTATGTTACAAGCGTTTTATTTTTGTCAGTGAGAGTTCGGCGCAGCAACACGCAGCACCTCAGATAAAAGTAAATTGTGTATTATTAGGAGAGGACACGCGCTGCATGTAGTGTACTGCATGAATTAGTGCAAGTTGTGTGTATCTTCCTGTCCATCAGGGTGTTATGTGGAGGCATATTTGAATTGTTACTATGGAAACCGAGCACTGCTGTTATACAGAAACACATTTCCAAATGGGTCTTTCTCTGCTCCCTTGTTTGCTGTCACACTTCTCGCATTATTTTTAAAGATTTTTTTCCAATAGTTTCCCTCCGGTGGCCCCTCTCAGCAGATTCATCAGCCCTTTGGCGCAATTTCCATCCTTTTTTTTTCCTCCTCAACACACTGTGGATTCAGACTGTCTCTTTGCTCAGTTTTTTTTTCTTTAGTTTTCTGTAACCTCTTCCCCACCCTTGACTTTTCTTCCATCATCCTCTGCTAATCATGTCCTCTTTTCATCCTTCTCTCAGCTGCGTTGCCCTTCCACACCTCCCTCCTCCCTCCCTCCTCTGGCTTTCTTATTGCTGTTCCTTCCTCCACCTCCATCTCTTTTGTGTATGTCTCTATTTATTCTCTCCCTCACCCCACTCTTCTCTCTCCTCTTCTCTTCTCTCTGCTGCCTTCCTCCCACTCGTTTCCTCCTCCTCTTTCTCTCTCTTTCTCTCTCTTTCTCCATCTCTCTTGGCTCCACTGTGGCGCCCCCGTGGAGAATTCAGCTCGTTTACAATTAGCATATGCACCTGCAATTAAGCCTGACAAACCTCTGGTAATTAGACCTTTTAGACAAACAGTTTTTTATGTGGAGATCACATTTCCTCTTCTGATTTTCCACACACTGTCCAGCCTCTTCTTTTTTGTACCACTCACCCTATTTCACAGATTATTCCTCGCTGTTCTTTTTTAAGATTTTATTTAAATTTCTCACTATATACAATTAACACTTTCCACATTGACAAAACAAGGACCCACAATCTTAACAACAAAACATGAATCCAAAACAAAGCGGACGAAGCAATCGCCATTGATGCATTAACGGGAATTAGCATTGCGATTGCAGTAGTATTATCCTATCAAATGGATCCATATTACTTCACTTTACATGCTTAACATAAAACAACATGTGTGCTAAAACTTTCAGGCATATATTTCCTTAACTCAGTCTGTGCCACACCAGCTACAGTATAGCCTCAAAGGGTCAAAACTCAAACTCAAACTTCTGTTCATTTGGACCTAACATTTTATTTTATGTATTATTTTCTTATGACCCTAGCTTGATGAGCAGAAGCAGCTAAATGTTGCAGTTTACCTCAAAAAATATTTTGTTAACTGCTTTTATATGCAGTATAACAATGATGCTGTTTAAATAAGACTCAAAGATGTGATGAAATGTGATTTACAGCGTCCTCCCAAAGCTTTGCCCCATGTCCTGAGGCTGTTGGTCCTCTGCAGCGGTCGCTGGTTCGATTCCCGCCTTTGACCCATTTGCTGCATGTCATTACCAGTGGTGGACAGTAATGAAGTACATTTACTTGAGTACTGTAATGAAGTACATTTTTTAAGAATCTGTACTTTACTTGAGTATTTCTTTTTTTGGAAACTTTTGACTTTCACTCCATTACTACTACTTTTGACTACTACTTTTACTTTTCAACTAAGCTTTGAAGTCAGCTGTTGGTGTTTTTTCTTTTTTAAAATTCAATTGGTCACATGCTGTGTTCCTCACAGAAGGAAACCAATCACAGTAGCTCCTCTCAAATGGGACTGATGTAAAAGTGGAAATACGTCGAGGCGCTCTCTGTAACAAGAACAAGCAAACTCTCCCTATTTCATTCAAACAAAAAGCAGTAATGGTGACGGCAGGAGAAAGACAAAATTAAATCTCAAGATGTTATAATTATTAATTATTCCAGGTAGCTTTTAAAGGTTTTTTTTTTTTTATCAGGGTGAAAAATACCACATAATTCATGTATATATACTGCCTCTGAAGCCAGAAATAAATCTCAGTTATTTAACAGACTTGGAGAAATCCTTACAGTTGGCTTCAATCTAATTTTATGCAGTGATTTTAATACAGTTACATCAGAAAATGACAACAGCTGTTCTTTTTGTTTTTGATTGTATTTCTATGTTGAAGTTTTTATAGGTGTTTCTATAGACTTTGTGTAGCAGAGTGATTCTACAAGCAGGTCAGTGCATCATTAGATGGTTTCAGAGATTTACAGGGTTCTGTAAATGCATCATGAAAACAATACAGCATGTATTGATATTAGAAAATGTACTTTGTAATTTGTACTTTTGGATATTTAAGTATTTTTAAAAACATGTACTTTTGAATGCTTAAGTATTTTTAAAGGCAATAACTCTAGTACTTTAACTCAAGTAAAATTTTGACTGAGCAACTTTCACTTGTAGTTGAGTAATATTTGACCAGGAGTATCTATACTTTGACTCAAGTACTGGGGTTGAGTACTTTGTCCACCACTGGTCATTCCCCCTCTCTCTACCCACTTTCCTGTCATATCTTTAGCTGTCCCTATCTAAAATAAAGGCAAAAGCCCAAAAAATAATCTTTAAAGAAAAAAAAATGTGATACATTGTTTTGGAAAGATGAATCATGATGAACAGTCTCTAGAAGTGTATGGTTCATTTTTTTCACATGGTCTTATGTTTAAAAACAAACAAAAATCACAATCAATCGTAATCGAATCACTTAAATTATAATCATAATCGAATCTATTGTCTTTTCCACATTCAAATTATCACACATTTATTTCTCCAGTGTAGGAGGGCATGTAGATTCCCAATGTTTAAGTATGAGTTTCTTTAATGCAACTCCGTGGACACCTCACTGTGTTGTGTAACATATCTTGAAATATACAAATTGATGGATAAAATAACTAACCTTAACTCTAAATTCTACACCTAATATATCTAATAATTACTGTTAAGATAGGACAGGATTGAATTTAATTAATCCCAAATGAAATTCTTGTGCCCAAGATTGTTCCAAAGTTACAGTAACAGAATGAAACCAACAGATTATTAAATACAAAGTGAAATATGAAAATAAATGTAGAAGGATAATACATATATATAAATGTAAAACAACAGTGCCTAATAGAATAACAGTATAAATAACATAAGTAAAAAAGTCAGCTTAAATAAACTAAAATAGAAAAGTGGTATTGGCAATGGCATTGAAAGTAATATTGGCAGTGATATTATCAATTATAAAAGTAATACTGCACCTGAATATGAACATCATATTGCACAATATCATACCTAATATTATACATTATAATAATATAGAAAAGTTAAACGTAATATTGCACAATTTTAAATGTAGTATTTTACATGATATGTGATTATAATAATGAAAAGTAATATTGCACATGATAGTGATGGAAATATTGCACAATATTAAACGTAATATCATACATGATAATATCAAACCGCTACATGTGATACATCAGATCAAATCGTCTGAATGTTGCTATAATCCCAGAATGCATGGATCAATGAATCTGTAATTCCACATTTGAAACAGTCCCCTGATTTATTTCCATCATATTACTTAACTTTATCTTGTTCTGTACATTATTTTGTACATATATATTATATACTCCTTACATTCCTGTCGCTGCTCTCTGTCTCTCTTCTCCTCGCAGCTTTTATCTTTCTCCTTTGTTTTCTTTTGGACTCCTTGTTTTTTGGTGCTGTCGACTAGATCGGCTCCGCAACACGCGGGGTGCTTGATAAATAAAAGATTAGCAAAGGTGTTGTGTGAGAGAAGAAGAAGAAGAAGAGGAAGAAGCTATTTGCTCTGCCCTTCATTTATCCTGCTCCTAAAGTGCTCCTCTGTGCTTAATTTAGAGCATGAGCATGAACATATACTCATTAAGATTCCTCGTCTTTATCTATGCAGAAGATATGCCCAAATTTTGTACTCCTGATACACTTGTATGTGCGTGTGCTCACACACAGTAAGAAACCACAATTTTCACATCAGGCTATGACTAATTGTGTTTCCCGGAGCCTGTCACCTCCCTCTGCTTACATCTTTCACTCGGCCTCTCTCATTCTCCCTTACTTTCTCCCCGTCCTCCGTCATTCCTCCTCTCGACTCCACCGTTCTTTGTACTGTATGGCTGCTAATAGAAGAGCAGTAAATAATAGCAATAATGGTAAATAATAGGTCTGCAGTTGACTTCAAAGAACATTGCAGGGATCTCAGAGGGTTGGAGGGTGCGACTGAAAGAAAACAGGTTTGGAGGGTAAAATGGGCGAGAAAAACAATGAAAGCAGCACGGGAGGAGGGGAATGAGGGGGGGAGAGAGAGGGGGAGACAAACAGGAGACAGAGGAAGAGACTCAGTCGAGCCAGTCTGAGTGTCTAATGGTCACTTAGCCTGGCAGCTAGTCCATGAAGCTGCGAGGCTGTCAATCTGTCAAAATGCACCCAGTGCTGTCCTGTCTCTCTCAAACACACACACACACACACACACACACACACACACACACACACACACACACACACAAAACTCACTCTCTTTCCTGCACGGTCTTTGATGTGTGCCACAGGGTTCCTCCAAGGAAGTCACAGCACAGTATAATGGATGTGGCGTTGTCACTTGATGCTCTATGAGAGCTTACAGGCAGTGTGTGTCTCACTGTGCGGTTTGATACCCAGCTATGTGGGTCACATAGTTTCGCAAATAAGGGGTTGAGTCATCTGTATGTTTTTTTTTAAGGTCCTGACCAATACTGGTGTTTTAAAATTCTCTTTATTAGTGCTATTCATAATATCGAGTCAGCGGCAATGGTGTAATTATTACAGACTATTTGTTCAGTCAGTGATACGTGCTCTGTCTACCCAATGTGGCTCCATCAGAGGAGAGGAAGAAGGAAGGATTAAATTCATGTATATATGAACATATATTTAAAAAATATAGTATGCTCTAATGGTTAGGAGCCTGAGTTTGTTGATTAATTTTTAAATATATCATACAAATACACCGTTCCACATCAGCAATAACTGCAAAAAAGAGAAAATATACAAATTTCAGTAGAACATATGTATATAGAGAAAGAGGGAGAGAGGGAGAGAGAGAGGGAGAGAGGGAGGGAGAGAGAGAGAGAGAGAGAGAGAGAGAGAGAGAGAGAGAGAGAGACCACTCCAAGTCAACAAGTGCTGTTGTATATAAAAAGATAAAGACACATAAATTGTGCAGAAAGATTGCCAGAGTTTCCAGAGTCTCTTCTTGTGTGTCCTAATTATGATGAGGATCATGAGTCAGTTTCTCCAAAAGGAGAAGTGCCGATATCTATGAAATCTAAATGTAAACCGTGGGGACCTGTGGAGTGTAGCATTGAAGCAAGATACACTTTCTAGCCGGTAATAAAATAATTATTATCAGAAGCAGGATATTGATTTAACATGGTCCAGCCATTTCATTTCATTTTGACAGCTGTAGATATTTTTTTTTACAACCGCTCAAATTATATACTGAAAAAATGCTCATCTCTTTTCTAACAACCACTTCTTTCCAAATGTTTTCTCCAAATTAGAAAATGATGGTTAATACAGAACAAAAGCTGAGTCATGTGCTCACTTGTGTTTGTATTATATCCCCCCCCCCAAAAAACATGACTAAAAGTGACCTAAGTCTAGTTAAGTCTACACTGTCCCTGCACAATTTAGATGAAACTGAGGAATATTTAATTTGCTGGACAGTTAAATAATACATAAATAATAAAATAATTAAATAATACATCTTTCAATGTGTGTATACTGTTTTTTGAGGCATACGACATGAATCCAGTAAATTTAAAGGACTTGAAATTTGAGATTTTTACACTCAGCTGTATCTCTTTGCACAGAGATACAGTTGTTGGACGGTATAAAGACAATAGTTCCTCCATGAAACTGCTCACAATAAGGTCTGTGAATTATCTTGGAAAGAGAGATTGCTGTTGGGTTTTTCAAATATAGTTTTTGCTGTTTTGAGCACCACAAGCTGAGTGCCATCTAGTTCATTTATATTTGAGAGAAGGTAGACATTAATCCAGATGGATAAATAGCTCCAGTAACAGGAAAAATATGTATGTTTGATTTTGGGCTGAACTGTCCCTTTAATGTTGTAATGTGTTTCACTTTTGGTCAAACATGAGGCGTTCTACATAATTTCCCTCTGTCTCTTTTCTTCTCTTCCTCTCTCCAGGGACGGCATTTACACTTCTCCACAATGCTTGTCAGCCTCCACCCTTCTCCCTCCCGTCTTCAGGACAAGCGCTTCGTCTTCCCCTCCTCCTCCCCCCATCATCCTCCTCCTCATCCACCTCCTCCTCCTCCTCCCCCTCCTCCTCCTCCAGACCAGCCCTCTCATCATCTTCATTTTCAGCCTCGACTGACCCTGCCCTTCCTCTCCTGGTTCTTCTCTCTGCTCCTCATCTCCGTACTCCTCCTGCCCGTCTGCGAGTCCCGCAGGGGCGGAGGTCCAGGCTCAGGGCCTGGAGGTGCCCCAGGGGGACAAGGTGGCCAGAGGGGCGGTGGCGGCACCCAGAGAGGTGTTGTCATCCCTCCTCAATACTCTCCTGGCTTACCCGCTCTCCCCCCCATCAGTCCCAAACTGATCAACTCACTCAGTATTGCTGTCATCCTGGTAGGCAACTCTAGTGAAGTAACCCTCGGGGTTGGACTTGAGAAAGAGGACTTCCTCCACATCCCCTACCCTCCCAAAGTGGATGTGGTCACCATGAATGAGACTGACCCAAAGAGCATCATCAATCGGATCTGCACACAAATGACGAGGAACTCTCTGCAAGGCGTAGTGTTTGGTGACGACACGGACCAGGAGGCCATCGCTCAGATCCTAGACTTCATCTCAGCCCAGACACACATCCCCATCCTCGGCATCAGGGGAGGCTCCTCCATGGTCATGGCTGCCAAGGTAGGAACACTTGTTGCTCTCTTTTTTTGGGGGGGAAGAAACATTGAATTGTGAACTGCACATCATTAATTTCATCATCATCATCGTCATTTTGTGCATTATTTTAGTTAGAGCTGTATAATTAATCTAGTTATTAGAGAAATCACTAAATGCAAGTACAACATCCAGAAGCATCAAGGTAAAGTGTGAGACAAGACAATGTCATAATGAAGTACTGTAGTGATGCAGAGATGCCCTGGCCTACAAATCTTGTTCTCAAGATGTATAAGGTACAGACCCCATCATCAATGATTGTAATATATTTTTTCCTGTGAAAATGAACGGTGATGATGATTATTCCTAACATTCCGATTATTCCTAATCATGAATAGTATTGCAATATCAGTATCTGTCAAAGTAATCACAGTATTATTTTTTTCATTTACAATGGTGCTAAAGGAACAGACAAATGTAAGATGATAAGAGGACACAACTAAAATCGTCAAAGAAAGCTCGGAGGTAGCACTACGTGGCTAAAAAAAGGGAATATTAAAGATTTTAAAAGTAAGGTGCATGAATTGACAAAAATACACATAAATAAATAATAAAAGCAATTTAAAACGATTTTAAAAATTAAAAGCTTTAGCAATTACAATCAATTAAAACAAATAATAGGTCTGCAGGGCACCTTAATCAATTTGACCACACTGCACTAATCAGGGCCAAATATTGAGTGAATAGTAAAACAAAAAAATCTTTCTTCATCCAGCAGTAATTCTCATAATGTTTCTTGCATGTGATTTCTAAAGCTTATTTTAAAAGACTTGGCATGAAGAATAAAGCACCTAGGCGGGCCTCTAGATTAGATGAAACAGCCACCTTCATCAACCTGCAAAATCATGTTAACTGCAACAGTTTTAATCAAGATTACAGAAAACAAAGAGCTGAATCTTTTATTTCTAAGATAACCTACTTGTTTTTTTTTTCAGTGACAAAGATGTCATAATAGTTTTATTTAGGATATTTACTAAGAGTTTTTTTTCTCCATTCATTTAAGATAATAAAGAAATAATTAGAAAAAATTAGAATTTTCTCTCACACTTTTTAATGATGCATGAGCCTCGCACAGCTCAGTGCTGCTTCTTATTCTGATCGAGCCTCTCTGCTGATTGATTTTGCTGTTAATTGACCTCCTCTGTGCGCCTGACGTCATATTGAAGCACCTGACAGTGAGTCGACTCAACTCTGAAAGGACTCACAGCATGAAACAAAGGGGTACATAACAAGTAAAAAAAAAAAAAAAAAACATCTCTGTGGGATCAGCATACAAGAGAGTTGGCACAAACCAGGCTGCACGAGGAGAATCGATGATCCAGAAATGGAACAATAGCTGTGAAATGTATCTTTAAATAATGTTGTGTTAATAGGCTTAGCAGAACAGAAGAATGACAGAATCCAGATGACGCTGAGGTTGGGTTTTTGCTAGCTTTTTGATGCAGCCTGGAGAAAATGGAACGTATGATACAGATTCTTTCCTGTTGCCTTTTTGGTTTGGGTAGTGACATTGGTAACATACTGTATACGTGGTTTTCAAGGTGTATTTACTTTAGTTTAAATGATATAACTATATAATATAATGATATTTCCTATATTTGGATGTGAAATTTCTGTCTTGACCTTGGAAATAATGGCTTGGGAAATTAATCTTAACTCAAGGTCATTTATCAGCTTTTTCAGCCACATTTCATGGCTTAATCGGCAGATGGAATTTCTTCAAACTCCCTTCAGACTTTTTTTTTCATTACAATATTGTATTGTGCTACAGACTGCTGAAGAAATAAAAAGAAATATTCAGTAAAAGAACTTAAAAATACTCCGTCTTAATCTCAAAACTGAGAGCCATTTAAATTTAATTGCAGCATTTCAAAAAATAGCAAAAAGTAATTCAGATTCAGAACTTCATTGTCTATCACATAAATATGTCTTTGTCTCATAAATAAGTAAGAACAGCGCACTGTAGATATAAGCCTCTTTCACAGACTTCCTGGTAAATGATTGAGTGTCTTGGGCCTTCTCACACATGCCATGGTCATGCTCGTATATGGGACAAGGGACAGTCCAGCAGATGGCCATAATGCAACCGCCATAAAGCTCAACAGAAGAAGGTGATGGCAAGGCCAGATGTACGTGTAAGCAGCGGAAGATTATTTTCAGGAATTTGGTGGCAAGAAGCTGTTTTTGTCTGGTGCTTTTGATATATATTCAATTGTCAACAGGTCTGTGAAACAAGAAATGAGTATTCAAAGAGCGTTGGATGTCTGGGGTCGTTGTGACTCCCAGTTGTTGGAGTCTTGTGATTGGTTCCCTCACTTCACATGATAACATTTTCCATCACATGGACGTAACCCTTTACATGCAGTGTTACTGCTTTCATTCACAACACAGCCATACAGATGTTTTCGCTGAAAACTTATTCAGGATTTTATGTGGGAAATTGGCAGCACATATTATCCCTGAGTATTTATTCTTGGTATTCTTGGTGAA
Source organism: Lutjanus erythropterus (assembly GCF_056507025.1). NCBI lineage: Eukaryota > Metazoa > Chordata > Actinopteri > Lutjaniformes > Lutjanidae > Lutjanus > Lutjanus erythropterus. The sequence goes on along the minus strand of NC_139319.1, from coordinate 24,105,093 downwards.
AAAACATCGTATCGTGAATCCACTATCGTATCAAATCGTGAGTTGAATGTATCGTTGCATCCCTACTGAGCACCGATCCAATATCACATGATATACTGTACTATCCCGGAAACGCCACATTTTATGGTCAGTGGAGGAAAGAAATCCCAGCATTATCTTGGTATCAGGTTGTAATCTGTGTTATTGTTGCCAGCTCATGGTCAGCAGAAGGTCTTTGAAGTTTGTGTCAGGAGGAGGAACAATCCGACTGATTGTGTACTTCCCAGAGTTTCTTCAGGAGTTGCCGTCGCCTTAGTAGAGTTAAGGCTGATGTCACAAACCTTACTGACCACTGATACTGTGAGTACTTGGTTTATATATATCGTACATAATCTGTTATTGAACTGCAAATACAGATGCTGTTATCTTTGTTTCCTTTATCTTAATTTTGTTCTTCTTTTGTGATTGTGACCTGGATGGGACTGAACTGTTTTGTTGTGCTTTTTAAATACAGTGGTATCAAATTGGTACTTGGGAGGAACTGATACTGTTCAGAAATAGTTAGTTTTACTTTGTACAGCCACTGTGACATTGTAGAGAGGACTTTGTGTTGCAGTGAGACATTTAGTAATGTATTATTCACTGTTGTGTAAAAAATATCTCAAGAGCAAACCAGTGAATAGTAGGAACTTCATTCTCAGCCATCAGTTTACTATCGGATCTGATTAGATTTCAGAGGACCTTGCTGCATAAATCTGCGTGATAATTGGACAAACTGGTTTCTTGAAATTACTGTAGCTAATGCTTTCACATTAATGGTATTCATGTGTAATGTGAAGACGCATATCTCAATAAACATATTTACCAATATCATTATTAGCTTACTAAATGCCTTAATTAGAAAAACTGGTTATGTTTGATAAATTGCAGTGATTATAGTGGATGATAAACAACTTTCTGGGAATCAGATTTACTGGCTTTACTTGTTGCTTTACAGAACAGTTAAATCAAGGCAATATCTCAACCTGAATAAAGAAAGAATGACTTCAGAGATAATTGTGTTAGTGTCCCCACAACAAGATGATCCATCTGGTAGTCTTCAGACTCTGTGTCAGGACAGCAGTGGTGGAATGTAACTAAGTACATTTGTTCAAGTACTCTATTTCAATACAATGTTGAGGTACTTGTACATTACTGTAGTATTTCCATTTCCTGCCACTTTCTGCCTCTTCTCCACTACATCTCAGAGGGCAATATTGCGCTATTTATACCACTGTATTTATCTGACAACTTTCATCACAGTCCTTTACTGATTAAGATTTTTACAAAAAAAGCATATGACATTCATTGACAAAATACTCAGGAAGCTAATTTATAATGAAAATAAAATAATCATTAGTTGCAGTTGGGGATGTTTATATATTATATATTATATATTATATACACATAAATATATTATATTATTGTATATTATGTTATTTTATTTTATAAAAGGATTGCTACTGACTGCTACATTGTTTTGTTTTACAATCGTACAAGTATAATTCAAGTAATAACCAAATACAATTCATGTTCATGGCTGGCTACTTTTATTTCATTAAAGAAGGACAGCAGAAGCATTGTCGGTTAAATGAAAAAATTAGTTTTATACAAACCAAAAAAAAAAAAAATCTGTACACATCAGATTTGTTATTTTATAAAGGACATTTATGTTGAGTCATAATTTTTCTTTAATATTGCAATAAATACCATGTCGTTGACTTTTTATTATAGTTTTATTTTACCTTGATTTTTTGGTTACATACCTAATTGCAGTCCTACACAGAATAGTTCAAATTTCACCTCAACAACCATAAAGTCCTGTTTTAATATTAATGCATCAGCAATAATAATGTCACAGGGGACAGTTTTCTGTATTGAGAACTTTTACTTGTCATACAGTAGATAAAAAGCCTGAAAATGCCCCTCCCACTAGACCAGCAGCACACACTCCACGAGCGCAAGCGACAGTTTACCGAGGCTATCGTGAGCGAGCACAGACCAGTTCACACCAGATTCAGCGTGAATATAGAAAAGTACTGAGAGCTAAACATAAAGAGTCTTTTAAAAAGTCTTTCTCTCTGCTCTCCTGCACACACGAGCTCAGTATCACAACACTCGCTTGTTGGAGGGGAACGGAAAGAGGCTTGCCACCATTGGGCCGTGGTCACCGCGAAGTGACTGCAGCCCGTTTGCAAGTCGGGCTCGTGGTTCATGTCGGGCACAGCTCACTGCAATATAAGTGGTCATGAAAATGCAACTCCGCGCCAACACGGTTTGATTCGCAAAGCCAAAAATGTCAGTTCAGAAGCACCGTGTCATTTACTTACTGATGGTAATTAATCCCAAAAGTTTAAAAAACTAAGTCTGACATCTCATCTTAGGCTCTTTTCTCTTTATTATAATGCTGTTTTATAGCAACTTTCCGTCATTGATTCAGGGTCTCACCGACTGAACGTGCACGGTGCAGCTGCACTAGTAGGAGGAGTCCCCCAGGTCCTAAAAGACCTGTGATTGGTTTAAGTCTACCGTCACGGGGCAGATCCTCTAAATACTGAAAACAGAGCCATAGAGGAGGTGCAGAGGTCTAGTTCTCTCTCAGAACACCTGATTTATAATATGCTGAAAGGTTTTTATTAAATTATTTCTCAATTATACCGAAACAGTGTTGCCTACTGGAGTTTTAAGTACAATTTCTTGATTATATTTGCATACTTTTGCATAAAATAATCATTAGTTGCAGTTGGGGATGTTTATATATTATATATTATATATTATATACACATACATATATTATGAGTGTTATATTATATTATATACACATACATATATTATAATGTTACCTGAAGTAACATTTTCATTCAGAACTTTTGTACTGTGTGCTATTAGTAGTTTTACTTCAGTAAAGGATCTGAATAGCCTACTTTTTCCACCGCTGCAGGACAAGGCCTGTTCTTCATCTGTTTTATAAAAGATTGCTGCTTATAAACATCCAATAGTGGACAAAGACTTTGATGGAGGTAGAGATGATATGAAAGGAGATGAAAAGAACAATGGAGTGATGATAGTGTAGAGATAAAGAAAAAGCAAAGAAGAGGAGAATAAACAAGTGTGTGTGAGAGAGAGAGGGTGAAGGTTATGAAATAACACAACTTGTGTGGGTGTGAAGGAGGAAGAGGATTTTTCTCAACATATAATTACCACATTTTACAGCTGACAGAGAGACAGAGGGCACAAACAGAGAGTGACAAGAGGGAAAGCGAAGATAAGAGTGTAGCAGACATGTAAAAGCACTGCTAAGGGAATACAGCACAGACGAGAAAAAGATCGAGAGAGGGAGGGAGGGAGGGAGGCTACCTGATGTTTAACATCATTTGATGTTTAACACCGTTTTTGAGGAAATCTCTGTATTTTCCCTCCGTTCTTAGTCATTACCATTCACTTGACTTGCTCTTCTTAAGCCTTTATTCTTCCTCTGTTACGCATATTCTCTGTCAGTCTCACACACACACACACACACACACACACACACACAGAACGAGGGGTTGAATGCGGTGGACACGGTTGGCATGGCAACCACTTGCTTATATATTTCTCTCTACATACTGTATAAAAGCAGTTACAGAGGCAGAGAAAAAAGAAATGATTATTTCTGAGTCTGACAAAAGCAGCGCGAGAAGAGAAATGGGATAATGCCCTCGTCATTGGGAGGAGGGGGTGAGGGCTTTTTTTTGAATAGATGAATGAATAGATTAAAGTGTAAAAACAGAGGTGGAAAGAGGATCAAAAATAGGGTTGTGAGACTGAGAGGGAAGGATGGAGAGGTGAATTGCATTTTACTGTTGTGAAGTAGTAATTTTTAACCGTACTGTCTCTGTGTCTGTGTGTTCTTTTTAATGTTTTATGCCCAGCTTTTCAGTCACACAAACCTCCCAAAACATAACAAAACCCTGAATCCTGACTTCCATACCCATATACACACCTATAAAAGAAAAAAATATATATACAATACACGAGCTGAAACATTTGGTAATTAAATTAACTGGTCAAAAATGATTCTGCAACCACTTTGATTATCAATTAATTGTTTAATTCAATTTTTTTTGGCAAAAATGCCCAACATTCAATAGTGTCAGCTCTTCAAATGCAAATATTTGTTGTTTTTCCTTGTCTTCTCTGTTAGTAAATTGAATATATTTTGATTTCGGACTTACTAAAACCGACTTACTATTTCGGATTTTAGACACAACATTTCACTGACTAATCAAGAAAGTAAATGTTCATTATAATTAATCAGTCAGGAAAATAATCAGTAGTGGCACCTCTATAGAGGGAAGGCGGAAGTAACAATAAAATAAAAAAGGAGAAAAAGGTTACTTCATGACAAGCAATCTTAAAATGTAAAGTTATCAAATCACAAGTTATCCCATACTGTGTATCTTATTGTTTCGTGTCAGACGTGCCATGTCTCAACAGAGCACCTCGTATATCATAATTTGAACAACTGTATGTCTGTTGTATTCTGTATAGGTAGAAACTGGATCCAGACAGCAATGCAAAAACAAAAACAAAAACAAAGCTAACATAAACCTTATTACAAAACACAAAATACAAAATATTTAGCACTTTGTTAAATAACAGCAGTAGAAGTAAAACCTGGAGCTGAAACAATTGGGGATTTGTTGGCAGAATATGGCAGAAATATAACATTCATAAATATGTTTTCATCAGTATTTAATCCCCTGAAAATAATAATTATTGTATTACCTTAGACTGAGTAGTTATATCTATACAGGGTGTATCAGCAGCAATTTCAATTATTGATTAATTATCTCAGCAAAAACAAAAAAAAAATCCTGTGTTGCAGCTTCTCTAATTTTAGGTTTCACTATTTTTCTCCCTGTATTTTAAATTAATAAACTAATTATCATTAGCTTTTGTTGATTGGAAAAAAAGTAGAAGTATGTTGGACTCAAGGAAATTGTGACAAGCATTTTTCACTCTTTTCAAAAATTATATTTAACGATGAATCAAGAAAATAATTCAAAAATGTAAATGTAAATTACAAATGCTAAATGTGTTTTTTAGCTATTAACATTGTGTTGGTAAAATCTTCAAAAGATTGCAGTGTGGAAAGTATCTCTGAGCAGAACATTAAAGTTAATGGAACAAAGTCAAAGCTGGTGATCTAGAGGTCCCTCACCAGACCTGCACCTTGCACATAAAGAAGACACTGAGGGATATATTGTGTGTAGTTTTATGATTATAGTAGCTGATGAGTCTCTTTTTACCGAATTAACTGATGTCTTGAATTCACGGTTGCTGTTTCTAAGCTTTGAGGAGGCCCTATTTTGCTGATTTTAAAGAGAATCTTCCCTCATCATAGACAATAAAGTTGTACTCTATTCTAAAAAAGGAAGAAGGGAGACGGAAGAGCGTAGATAAGAGTGACAGAAATCTCAGATGGTGAGGCAAAGAGCTGTGTGGGTGAGTTGGAACATGAAGCCCACAGAGTCATGGCAGGGAGCCGTACGAACTTAACAGTGTGTGCTCATGCTCGTGTGCATACGTCTGCACAAGAGCGAGCGAGCGAGCGAGCGAGTGATTTTCCAGCATCAATACCTCAATTCCCTTCAGGTTGCCAGGTCCATTCCTTATCAGTCCACAATTATGTCTAATCTATTGTGCTCCAAATCCTCCTGTACTCCTTTCTTTCACGCCTCTGTGTCGAGCAAACCACTTGATTTCTCCATATCTTGTCACTGAGCAATTTAACTTCCATTTAGAGCAACACTGAACACATGTGTCCTTTTTATGGCATTTGATCTGTAAACCGTATTATTCCACATGCTTCACAGTCTCTGTAGAGATGATGTGGCCAAGTAAACTGCACTCCTGGCTTTATTTTCCTTTCCAGTAGCCCATTATAATGAATCAGTGACAGATGCAGGTAGGCCCATTATGCACCAAACAATTTGCACGCTTCCATTTAGCCATTAATTCACTGTTTGCCATGTGTTGGTATTACCATAATAGGACGACAGAGTTGGCCCCGGCCCACACTCACTCCGGCTCTGGAGACTAATGAGGTCTTGCACGTCTATTGTTGGGACTTAAGCTGTGTGTGTTTGTGCCTTTGTGCATGTGTGCGTCTGTGCATGTGTGCGGACACGTAGAGGAGCATGCTGGTGTTCAATGATAATAGCCTCTTTGCCTGTGTTTGGGGAGATTACAGCTGTTGTTTTCACTGCAAACAAGGTACCAAGAGGCACACAGCGTCCTGATACCATTTCTCACGATCGGACCAGTCTCCTTAAAGTGGATTCTGTTGTTCCATTCAACAGTGCCTACAAGTTTTTACCCATGCAGGGAACTTGAAATTCTTGTTTGTATAATACAAATACTCTTGGGGTGACAACTTGTCTGTCAGGTGGTCAGTAGTGAAACTCACGGATCAATGGACTGCCGTGTCGTGGCTCTCCTGTAATGTGATTTCTCCAGTAGAGAAGACAGGCAAAATACTGAGTATAAGCAGAACAAACTGCCATTGTACTGCTTTAGAAAAGACTTTTTTTTTCTTTACAGACACAGCACTGCCTGTCAGTGAAAACTGATTCACCACTCCTTGATTGATTACTACAATTAAACACCCTCTCTATCTTAAAATAGGCCTCCTTTGCACAGAAGTGTGTGAGGCCCTCTTGTAAGACAGACCAGGGAAGTAAATTATTTTGTGGAACTCTTTGGCCATTTATGCTCGATTCACATAAGACTGTTACAGTGTTGCAGTCACACCAGATAAGCGAAGTCTGTATTTTGCTCAAATTTATGAAAATTATCCCCAGATATACTGTTAAGGTTCTGGAAGGGGGATGTCGGCTCTTCAGCAGCCACATTAATAAAATAGTTTAGAGTTGTATTGTATTTAGAGCTGAGTTGAATTAATTTGTACTACCCTTTTTATTATATCATTAATGCTTTGACAACATTCATACCAAATAAAACATATTGAATTGAATTGAAAATAGTTTGTCCCACTGAATTTTTTTCAGCCTTTGTAGGGGGGCATGACAGAAAAAGTTTGGGAGCCACTGATGTACTTGTACTCATAAAACTACTCAGATACTACCACACCCGATACCCCTTTATGGAAAGTAGCTCCTTTAACACAAGATGCAGAGTTCAAGGAGTTTTCTAATGTTATCACGTTTTTTAAAGTAATTGTAAGAACTGTAATGGCGTTATTAACAGCTTGATATTGGCAAGTACCCAAATGTAAGTACTTGCACTTGGTCTGAAAAAAGTGGTGTTGGTACATTCCTAGTTACAAGCATAAACACACACTTTCAGCTGACCTTTTCTGTCATCATCACTCATTTAAATGACAAAAAAGTCCAGGGCTTTTTAAAGTTTGGGACTGTGGACCTCACCTCAGACAAAGCTTGGAAAAACACATCCTCTAACACCTCAGTTTACTTTAGGACTACAACTAAGGATTATTTTCATTGTCAATATTTATTTCTATTTATCAATTAGTTGTCTGGTCTATAAAATGTCAGTAAATGATGAAATTTTTTTCCCAAAGCCCAAGATGACGTCCTGAAATGTCTTCTTTTATCAACAACACAAAGATATTCAGTTTACTGTCCTATAGGACTATAGAACCCAGAAAATATGCACATTAAAAAGCAGGAATCAGAGAATTTTAATATTTTTCAAAAAAAGGATTCAGACTAATTACTTGGTTATCCAAATGGTTGGCAATTAATACTTGCTTAATGGTGCTTGATTCCTGGATGTCTCTGAGATCATGTTTGATCCTGTAGACACTGAACAATAAAACCAAGATAGTCTAATATTGGTGTTCGACGTGACTTCAAGCTGCACCCAACACAAACAAGTTTGTCCAAAGGCATTTATTAGTGTCTGACTCTGGAAAAGAAGGATAAACAGTAACTCCCCTCCTCCAATACCCTGTCTCTTTAACCACATCACACACATTAAGGCTGTCCTGTGTGACTTTCTTTTCATAACTAATGTCTAATGTGATAATTTTTCACTTCCATTCACTTCCATTCAGTCTCCCTAGAAACGATTTGGTCCCTCCGTGGGGACGCCTGCCTCCCATTTTGAAAACCTCCATCTGATATAGCTGATATAACAGCACAGCTGTTGACAGCTGTTCAGCATATTTTGAGCGCCGATTAAATTTCATGCTGTCTGTCAGGAGTAAACAGACAGAAAAAAGACATCACGGAGATGCAGGTGCGTACAGGACTAATATGATCACAGGACCTCTGTGTTTTGGTGAAATATGTTCGGTAATTTGTGGTGCAGTTTTTACTCTGTACGAACATGGCAGATTCCCACGGGATTGAGATCACAAAGACCTCCACAATTCTTACACATTACAAGAGGTCCCCAGGTAAAACTACTCCCGCAGGAATAGGTCTTTAGACCCACATTATTTGACGTTAGTTAGAGCAGCTGGTATCTGTACTGCGTGATACGCGGGTCGTGATGATCTGTTGCAGCTGACATCATTGTTTGAGCCAAGGGTGCACTCATGTTTTCTCATCCTATTGTTCTCATTCCCAATTTGTGGTTTTATGAGTCCCCTCCTTTCATCCTGCATGCACGATGTATCCCATTATTCTTGCTGGTTGTACATGAGGGGATAATGGACTGCCTCTGTAATGCCCCTGTTTTGCAATTAGGACCAATCCCAAAAGACAAGAGAATTAAGGAACAAACTACAATAATAAACTGCACATATGTATATTGCACCTCATGCAGCTATTATCTGATATTATTATTCTTCAGTGCTCTTGCTTCTGTCACTCTCCGTCTTAAGTCCTATTTAGACAGGATTAGTTTGCAAGAAAATGTGTGCAACATAATCATTAATGCAGGGCATCTGTAATGTGAAGAGCTAATTTGTGCAAGAGATCTCTGTTATCACTCTCAGAAAGTCCACAGACCCAGAGTCTACCTCATTTCTGCTTTGTCACTGCAACAAAAATGCTCTGTATGTCAAATGCAACTTCCTCAGCTGATGGTGATACACTTGAGCAGCAACAATTTAGCTTGTGTACAAGAGCAAAGAAAAGTCTGAGCAAGACTGTCACTTTGAGCTGCTGATCCTTCCCTTATCTAAATAACACATCTGTTGTTATCAGTTTCACAGATTTTATTTACTATTTAATATTTTTTTAGATTATTTTATGGGCCACTTTGGCATTACTTTTTAGGCATGAACAATGACTAAAATGACTGACCAGATGTGGATGGGACTGTAGCAACAGACGTGCTCCTGCAGTGATTACTTTGCCCATCCTCTCCCTGTAAAACTAATCCCATCCTATTAGAGCTTTAAACACACTTTCTTTCTCCCTCACCTACTCTGTCTTTGAGAGATACTATGGCAGTCTTCATTTGATTGATGTTCCTATTTTCTGGGCTTTGCTGTACATTTAACCCTTCAGAAGTCCAACAGATGGAGCCTGGGATAGTGAGAAAATCAGCCCTGAAGTGAAATTCCTTCTATTTTGTGCAGTCGGTGCTGCATGGGGACATGGACGCCTGTCAGTCAAATCTAAAATCAAAAGAGCTCACACTAATCTGTGATGTCATGAAACTGCTGATGTCAGTGAATGGAAGACAGAGTTTGTAAAAGCTGTGATAACAAGTGGGGGATGTTTTGCTGGGAAGTGTTGTGCCATTTAGTTCAAAAAGCCCACAGTAGAAACACACTTTTCCAACCATGTCACCCAGAAATAACATTCATAGCTCACTAATATGCAACACAGAATACGTTCTGGAAGAAATGTACTGTAATGTAGGGATGTGCGTGATTAGTCTACTAGTCGATTAAACATTGTTATCCTCGCTGTCACCAGGAATACTAGTTGGTTAAACTAATATATTATACTAAACTACACTATACTACACTATACTATACTAATAATATTTAATAAATGTACAACACCACTTAACTGTTGTGTCTAAGATGTTATACCAATAGCCAGGGCTGCATGCAGCAGTCCGTCCTCTCCCCGTGCTAATGCCCAATGTAAACCAGAGAGGTAGAAAGTGGGACAAAGATGACATCTCATAAAACCAGCGCAGTTGTATGTGGGCTGTGTCAGAATAAACTGGCATATAAAACTTGATCAGAGCACATTCAGCACAGGCATCAGGCCATACTGTCAGCGGTGCTTAAAATGAAGTTATTGAAGAATGTCATTAACGGTTTCAAATGGCTCTTAAATACAGGCAATATGTTTTTGGCATCGTTTAACCTCGCTGATCCAGTTGTGGTCAGTTATGACTGTTTTCTTATGTTTTCTTGCTTTCAGAGGAGTTGATTAGTCTAAATTTAAATTTCCATTAGCTGACAAGGAAATTAGTAATTTGGAACATCCTTATTGTAATGTCACTGAATTAATAACACAAGGCTTCTGTTTAATGAAGTTAACAGCAAGTTGCAAAATGTTCACAGACGACATATTTCAGACTCTGGTCCTTATGACTTGCTCATATATAACAGTCACACGCTTGAGATGTGCTGTTGTGTGTAGTTTTGTGTTGCATTGTGTGTTCGTCTTTGTGCTGCTTCTTTTTTTCTTACCTGCCAAGGGACAGCAGATGTGAATTAGCTTTAAGCTACAATCTGGTATAGTTCATTAAAAGGTAACATTTATGTTTTAAACTGTACACGGTCCCTGAACATAAATAAATAAATTTGTTTCCCTCACAGTATCAGCTCTTACAGTATAATATCTGCTCAGTTAAAGCATGAGTCATGATTTTCATGGTTGCAGCTGAGGCTGATGGGAATGTCATTAGTTTTGCAGGTATTTCGTCAAGTACTGGTCAAAATTAAACTTTACTAAAGATGTCAAAACTTTGACCAGCTGGTTGTGCTAGAGGAAAAGTCAGACATTGCCATCCCTAGAGCCACTGAAGTAATGGCAGCTACACACTATACAATTTTCAAAATTGTCAGATTGCTGTACTGCTCACATTACACAACTGTCTGTTTTATAATGGAATATCTTAAAGTTGTTGTGGTTTGCACGAGTGATCAGCAACAGGAGGGTCACACATTAGACTACATTTCACTAGGAGGAACCCTGGGAAAAGGCATGAGGCCATGTGCACGTTTGCTGATGTCCAGATGCGGGTGTTACGACTCCTCACCCATATATTTCCCTCGCCTTGTATCTTGTGCTCTCACTCCTGGTCAAAACAAATCTCACACTACAGGAGTTGGACTTGCAGACAGGTCCGGATATATAATAGGCACAATATCTCTCGGGTGTCAGTGATTCATTGGTGCACCTCTTTGATCATGTCTCGGAAAATTCAAGCCAATTTGCGTCTCATCTGGGGCTTTTGTCTGTGATTAAAAAAAAAAAAAAAAAAACTACTGGGAAGTGGAAAGTCAGGGCTTTGAATCGTTTAGTGTAAACTCACCATAACTTGTTCATTATTCAACCAAAAACCTTTTTTTCCCTACTGTTAAGTTCTTAATCACTGGGAAATTGTGCCAGTGAACAAAATCCATGCAGCAATTACTTTTATGTTTTAAAAACATATTGGAGAAAATAATTTAATACTATTCGGGTTGTTCTGATGCAGTACTAGTATGAGTAAATGCCTCAGATTCATCCAAAAATGCTTGTGTTGTTGTGGGCAGTTACGCAAGTCTATGCACCTATCTGATGCTACATAAACTCATTAACTCCAAAATGGCTGCTTCTCCCTAGCACTGTTGTTTTCCCAGGATGGTGAAGTCATGTTTGATAGCATTCATTCTCTGTATGTATTTATTCATATTTTGCAAAGGGTTTAACCTGAGCCAGGACACACAGCATCATACAGGGTTAGTAGGAAAGTGGTATCAGAACATCTCTAAATACTGTATAATTAATTTCATGATTTTCAGGTATTGTAAATTCTTCTCATCATGTGTTGAAATCTCAGTTAAACACTCCAGAGTGGCAGTGATTAATTGAATAAGTGATTATTAATTGATTACTGTAGTACTTGGGAACTAATTTAATAATTGAGTAATCATTTTGGCCATTTTTAAGAAATTACAAATTCCATAATTGTCTGTTGCCAGCTTCTTAAATGTGAATATTTTCTGATTTCTTTACTTCTCTCTGACAGTAAACTGAATATCATTTGTGGATATCATCTTGGGGTTTAGGAAGCAATGACCAATATTTTTCACCATTTTCTGACATTTTATGGGCCAAACAACTGATCGTTTAATCAGTAAAATAATCGACAGATTAATTGATAATGAAAATAATAGGGGTGTAACGAATCACTCATGCATCTGATTCATCGGACCTTAATGTGTAAGATACGAGTGCATCAGTTCTGATGGTGTGTATCTGTTAAAAGCTGAACATGAATCGGAAACAAATCGATGCAGCACTAGCGTACACTACATCTCATAAGGACACGCATATGTTTCCTTTCTGGCGTCAGGGAGCTGATGCTGTAGGTTCCCTCTGATTTCTCTCTCCACCTGCCTCTGCCCGCACCGCTCTCGCTGGACGCCGACTGCTGCGCGCTCACACAAAACAAGCGCTCCCTCCTCCCTCTCCTGCGTTTCTTCCTCAGTTACTCAAAAGAGGCCGCGCTGAAAACAGCAACAGAAGTGACATTGTACCGCGTCGCACCACTAAACTTTCATAACACGCAAGTGTAGAATAAGTTTTGGGTTTTATAAGAAAGATGAGAAACGCTGCTGCAAATCATTTATGCAAAATGAGTTGGACAGCAGAGAACAGAGCCACGAGTCTGACCCACAGAGATGACATGTCACTGTGAGAGCAGGTAACACTTCACTGTTCCTCCACACTAATCAAAACCACAGCACTCTTCATATGAAACCGAGCAGCAGATCATCTTACTGCAGAAATACTAATTTTTTAAACAGCTTTAAAGTTTGTTCACAGTTTCTCGATAGGCTGCAGTATCTCATTTACACATGAGACTCATTTTAAGATGTTAACACCACTGTAATGTCGCCTTCTCTGTCTCTGCTGTTGCTATATTTAGTAAATTCATCAGGATTTCTTTTTGCAACTATTAGCACTCTACAAATGTAGCATTAATTGAATCAAAATGTAAATATTCACACACTGCATTATTTTGTATTGCATCATATCGTATCATATCGTGACAGAGCTAACCTTCGAACTGAATCATTGGCCATTTAAAAATTTTAAGATATATCACTGAACATGTAGTGAGATACGTATCGAATTGGTCTCAGTCAGTGAGATACTCACCCCTAGAAAATAATCATTAAGACCCATGCACAAAAAGATGTGATTTGGCCTTTGTTCATTACAGGTCTTCTCTTTTTCAGTATGTACACTATACAAAAGCAGCAACAGAGAGCACCGTACTGTACTTTAGGTTTAAGTTTGTGGAGTTAAATATTTCATGTCAGCGCTGTAGCCTGAGAGTGGACCAGGAAGATTGTTCTTAGAGTGCTCCCAGGATGAACACACACACACACACACACACACACACACACACACACACACACACACACACACACACACACACACACACACACACACAAAGAAAGGAAAGGAAAGGAAAGGAATTATTATTGAGGTAAAGGAATGTGTGGAGCTACAAACCTTCTCTCTCCTCATAATGTCCCTTTTTCCTCCATCCTTTTCCCATCTCTGTCATTCTCTTTATTTTGTCTTTTTTTATTGGATTGTTCTCTGAAACAACACCCTAAACTGTTTATGAATGTGCTCCCACCCTCACTGTCCCATGAATTTAGTCTATACTCACACAATTAGCTTTTTTTTCCCTCACTCTCCTTTTTTTCCTGATGAGTTTCTAAATTTTAATTGTGCCCTTCAAATGGGCTGCAAGTCCTCTCCTCTGCCTTTTACGCTCTCTTTTCTCTTTCTCTCGACCGTCTTTCTCTCCATATAATGAGTTCGTTTTATCAGCGGCTGTGCTGTGCGTGGACAGGATGAGTAATTTTGGAGATCACAGGGGACTTCTCTGCATTGCACTCTGTTACAACAGGTTGTCAGAAGGCTTTGGGAGCCTCACTTTCCTTCTCCCTGCCAGCAGTAACTATCTGGCCTTTTAACATCCCAGCATATGAGGCCTAATTATCCAGCTAATCTTATTATGTAAGGCAAAGATGGCGTATTATTAAAATGAACTGAGATTTACCTTTTGTGACGCAGAGTGACAGTAGTGAGCTACTTTGTTTCAGATTCCTCACCAGTCGATATGTTTGAGACAAATTAAGTTTAGACGTGGCCTAATAGCCAAAGCTTAACCCTGCATTATTATTTTTTTTATTTTTTGGTCACTTGGCAGGAGCGAATCAAGTTGTAATCGCAACGTTGGCATATTATGGCCTTATAAAGTGAAAGTTGTAGAAAACGGTTGAACACAGCAGATATGGAGAAACATTAAACATGTGTTGGGAGTTGAGTTTATGAGCATGTTAGAGTTGCTGGACAAAGCTTCTGTGTCTGAAAAGTGAAGCCAGTGCAGACGTGCTGTCAACCTGCATTCTTTTTAAAGGCCAGCAGGGGGCAGCTCCACAGGTTGCAAAAAGACGTGAGTGTATGACAGTCTATGAGAAAATGATCCTACTTTCCCCTGATTTATGACCTCAGTAAACAGTTTCCTAATGAGTTTATTGTCTCATTGCTACCTTCAAGTCTTCTTAAATACAACATGATGCTCATTTCAAATTATGGCCCCATTGAAGTAAAATAGAAGATAAAGCAGGGTATTCTTTTGGCTGTCACTGCCACAGTGTGTCCTTGGGTTCTCAGTCAGATCCAGTCAGAATAGAGAGGTAGCAGTGAGTAATCCTCCTCAGCTTCACCCTCTTATCCAAATATGGTCACTTCTGGTTCCAAAAAACCAAGATGGCAACGGCCACATTGCCAAACTCAAGACCTCAAAATGATAATCCAAAAACCAATGAGTGATGTCATGATGGGTTTACAATTGGATGAACACAAGTCCAATACTCGCCACTTATTTTTTATTCAGTCAGAACATGAAGATAGATAACAAAACTGCTATCTAGCAGCCAGGGAGTTAAACACAACACAAAATGAACCACTGCCACAAATCTATGCATGTGTCAATACATCCAGATACAGTGTTATGAGAGTCTATACAGTATCACAAAATGTAATACCATGATAATCAATATTCTTGGTATTTTCATACACCCGATGCTCACTCTCCTTTTAGCTCTGAAAGATTGCTCTCTCTAAATTGTCTGTTATGTTCACAAGATAGCTGCTAACCTTGTGTGATGAACCCACTGTACGCAAAGACATGTAATAGAAGAAGAATATTTTACAGTTTAACAATAAATTTTAAATAACACAGATATATTTAGACCAATATAGCTGTGACAGGTCAATATTGGCTAATAATATTGTCTGGCCGATATATCAGTCGGGTTCTACTACACAGCACCAAAGAGCAGACAGGTTTTCCAATAAAAACAGCCTCCTGCTGCTTCTGCAAACAGAGTTGACAAGAGCGTTTAGAAATTAAGTTGCAATATCAAAATGTTGTGCTAAAGGATAGGTGGATAAATGGATATATGGATGAATAGATAGATGGGTTGAAGGGTAGATTGGTAGATAGATGCTTTTTTCATCCCATTGGGAAAATTCAGGTATCCAGTAGCTCACACATAAATACAGACTAAAAACAGTGACAAACAATTAAGGTCAACAAAGTGGGTTAAATTAAGAGCACAGATTCATACTAAGATGCTAGGCTCATCATCCGATTCACAGAGTTGTAGTCATAGGTGTCATCATCATCAACCGTATGTGACGGTTGATGATGATGAGCTATGGTGTCCACAAGCATGCAGTGGCCTGAAGTGTAGCCTGAAGATGCTAAAAGCTATGAGGGGAAACTGAGGGGAGCTGAAGAGTCTGTGGGTTTGTCACTGGTGACTCATTTCACATTATGTGTAGTCATTTGACACATTGTTCATGTAAAAATATTGATTATAACAACTTTAACCATAGTGGTAGCAAAGCAGAAAATTATTATATTAAGCATTTTTGGGTGATGTCTTTTGTCAGGCACACACAAATGATATTGTTCTGTTGATAGGGACATCAGATTAGGAAACGCTCAAATGTGTTGTTTTGGAAGGCAGTGACAAACAACATATTTTGTTTGGTTCAGAGGACGTGTTGTGATTGCTGACTGACAAAGAATTTGTTCCCACGGCCTCCGAAAAACAAGCATTGATCAGATTGAGTGATGGACTGTTGTGTTTTGTGCTATTCTGTTTATGTGCCAATCACTGCAGCTGTCTGTGTTGGTTTAAAATCAAACCATCAAGTAGTTGCCAGTGGGACTGAACATATTAGTACTGACAGATGTTTCAGTCATGATATGATAGAGCATCTACCCAGTGAAGCTTACATGCTTTACACTAAAAATGTTGTACAGTGAAGAATGTCTCAATCTTGTATTATTAGCAGCAAGCAGCACTATAGAGTGGATGACACTCACCACTAGCTCCACTTTCTACTATGGATTTCCGCTTTATAGCACAATGTTCGTGCAGATTTGATTTGTCCCAGCTCTATCCTCGAGGCAACCCTGTTGCCTCAAAAAGTTCAAGATGACCGTCCCACAGTTTTCACCATTCTGTGTCATTAGGGGTTTAAACTTAAACAAACTTGCACTGTGTAAAATCCATCTTTTTTTCTGAAGCTGTACATATCAGAGGGAGCTTTGGTGCCACCGCTCATGACTTTGAGCTTCATCGTGTAGTGTTGTTTAATGTTTGGGGAATACAGAGAGAAAAAAACAGTCACTGAGAGATAAAAGATACAAAGATAAGAGCCGGTGCAGAAAAAAAAAAAAAAAGTCCCATAATGTGGTGGTTTTCAGGGTTTTGCATCAGGCTGAGGAAGGGCTCTTAAATACGGATAGAGCCGGCTGACTTGTGGGTATTTAATCCCAAACAGGCAGAAAGGTTGAGTTTGTTCTAATTGCATGGAGCTAGGGAGGGCAGTCATTTACATTCATCAGTGAGCCTCCATTTGTTGGAACTGAGATAAGGAAAGAGAAAGAGAGAGAGAGGAGCAGTGGAGGAAGCAGAGGAAAGACACATTTTGGTGCCGAAGTGAAGTTTTGTTCTTATATCAGCACAATCCCAGTGCTCTTCCAGAATGTATGTACATATGGTGCATATGTGTTTATAGATACATTCCCATCCACCTGCTTTAATGCACATTTACAGTACAGGATTTTTGACAATGTAAAAAGATATTTATACAGTAGGCCTTTTCAATGTTTTTTTTTATTGTGACTCCTTTACAGGACATTTAACTTGTCAGTACTCTAACGAACAAACTGTATAAGGGGCATACTGTAAAACATAAACCTAAAACATATTTGGCATTGCTCTACTGTAACTGTCGTTACTTATCGGCTGTCATATCCACCACTACCCATATATATCCTCAACACTGGTATCGGTATATTGGTATATACCTCTGATAAAAAGCTTTTTATTAGAGCTGAAAGCTGAGAGCATGTTATTAGAGCCAGTAGCTCTAATAAAAAAAGCCTTAGTAGAAATGCCAGAGAATTCAAAAAGGCAAAACAAAAAAGCCTTTTCTGTGCCGGACTGAAAAGAAAGAAAAATTAGATTTAGACTGATGGAATACACTTTGACGCTAGCCTGGGAACCAGATGAATCTGCAAGCTCATGTTTTATTTGGTGTGGCAGATCTGCCCCCACCCCCCCATCCTTTCAGACAGCTTTCCACCAGTCCTGAACTCATCAGGCCGACCACAGTCACTAATCTAATATGTGGCGGGTTCAATACGATGCCTCTATTAAACCCAAGTAGCACGACTTGACTGTTGAAGCATTTTCATTAATGACCGAGATGCCTGCTGCTGATGTGGAACTGTTTTTGTTGAATCTGCTATGCACAGATTCTACGCTGTACTTTGTCATTTTAAAACAGCTGTGGCAATAATTCTAGTTTTGTTTCATTCTTCTAATACAGGGGTCTTCAACCCGAGGCTCCGGAGCCACATGCGACCTTTTGTTGAGATAATTTACTTTTCTTCTTTAGATAAATTTAAATATTTGAATTTTAGAAACCCCAAAATGTTGTATTTAAAATTTTACGGCAACAAAATAGTAACAAATCAGGTTCACAGTTAACTGTGACCAAATTTTCAGAGTTTACTTTAAATTTATCTAAGGAAGAATAGTAAACTATCTCAACTAAAGGTCAACAGAAAGTTTGTAAAAGTTGGGCACAAAACTCAAAAATCTATTACAGTATGTTGTACACCAAATAAAAAAAAAGTGTTATTTCATCAACTAAAATATCAAAAACTATTTCTATGGCTCGCTGTCTTTTCCTCTAAATTGCAATGGTAGCTCGTCTTCTTGAGAATATTTAATAGTTGCGGCTCCAGACAGATTTTTTTCCCCCCTTTTTTTTTGCCAAAAATGTCTCTTTTGATCGTAAAGGTTGCAGATCCTTGTTCTAATACTTTGAAAGCATGTGAACTAAACTTAGGTTAGTTATAGGTAACATTAAGGCTTAATTAGAAAGTTTGTTATTTTTGCAGTGGTGATAATTTACTTGCCATGCAGATGCACAACTGCTAAACGAATACAGAGGAGACACTGGTGTCAGTATTAGACAAAAGGACAGTATATTTTCTCTGAAAGAAGAAGAAACAACTACATTTAAAGGTTTTGTTGATAAGAAAAATGTGTTTGAACTTTCAGTGAGATTTGGCAAGATGAATATACCAACTATGCCATGTCATATGCAGGGATGTGACAGTTTGGATTTTTTTACATTATGGATGGATTTTTTCTTTTTTATGGACTGTGGTGACAAAGCAACATATTGCCGCAGGATCATGGTTAACTGTGATGGCCTTATTGGACTTTATTGAAGCATATTGTCATAAGCACAGTGGAGTCCCTCTAAGGAATAGGGCAGTAGATAATTGTGTGCAGTATACTAGTGAAGCAGAGCGAACAGACTGCTGGTGCTGCTCACAGCAGAGCAGAGACTTAAACTTGGCAGTCAGTTGTCAGTCTGGAAATTTACAGTGTGTCAGTTAATAAAAGCCACAGCATCTCAACAACACGAAAAGTCTTGTCTGTTGTTAACCAACTGGTTTAAAAATGACAGGGTAAGCCCCGAAGTTAGCTGCGGAGGAAAGACTAATGTTAAGCTAATGCTAACACTAGCGTTGTACAGTGTCAGCTCAGTGCAGTTGTTGCAATTTCAGAAGTTTTTTAATCCAGCCGTTAACTGCAGTGTCTTCTTGGAGACGTGGTAAAGTAAATAAACAATAAATTGTTGTTGTTTGCAGCATGTTCTTAGCCGCCCACTGGCCATCCCAAGATGTTATGGGTTGCATCTCTCAACCAATCAGACAGCGCCAGTCCTTAGGTGTAATAATAGAGCAGAGTGCGCTGATCTCAACATGAGATTGACCCTTCAAAATAAAACTTGAAGTAATGATGATAATGAACCCAACCCTGCAGCAGGCATCATGTGACTGCAGTATTGCAGTTATCTTTGCAGCCCTAATCACATGTTGACTGGGGGTTGTTTGGGGGTTCCAAACAGTTTCACAGAGGCTCAGTGAATTTTACTTTAGTTTTTACATTAGTTATCAAAAGGAGATCAAATAGAGTGATTTGGTGTAAGATCTAGTTCAGAGACACAGTGTTGGACAATTACTGTTTTTTCCATTATCCCAGTGTCAGGAACTAAGAAATGCCTTTGGACAGACCTTTTTCATGATTTGTGTAGTCTGAAGTTATGTATGTTGTGTAACCTATCTTGGTTCAAATGTTGAGTGTCTATGAAGTAACAACAACCGATCAAATAAAGTAATCATGATCCCATATGTCTGACTCAGCAGATGCCCACTGTGGGAATAAGCCTGCCATTGGTTGCTTGGTTTCAGTTGCTGCATGCTTCACTTTCTGCATTTTGAAACCCCCCAGCAACAACAACAACCTGTGAGATAGCAACCTATATTCTAAAAGTGTCAAATTAGCACCAGGGCCACTAATGGTACAAATGTAAACAAGCTAGCAACTGCTACCTTTTCTTTTGCAGGGACTTTGACATTTTAATGCCAGGTCATGTCTCTCCATGTGTAAATGTTCCACCAAAACAGATTTCCTCCGAGAGTATTTTGCAGGGAAACAGGTCGCTGCTTCCTGGTCTTAGCTCTCCCCAAGACAATTGTGATTAGTTTAGAAAAAACGCAAACACAGCAGGGCGTTTTCCTCTGTAGCAGAGGTGTGTGGAGCCAGACCTTTCTCAAGCACTGAGTGCTGTGGAGAGAGGTTTGGCGATGCAAGACTATGATCCCATAGAAATCCAGGAATTGACAGAAACTAAACAAGTAAAATAAGGAGACCGCCTTTATCCAAGCTTTGTCTAAGGGGAGGACAACAGTCTCAGACTGTGAAAACCTCTGAACTGAGAGATTCCACACTAATTCACATTTGCGGTCTGGTGATGCCAGGCTCCTTTGAGGCTATAGTGCCTGCGTCTTCTTCCTCAACTGTAACCAAAACATTCATGCCAGACTGCCGCTCACTGTTACATATCCCCACTATATCCAAAAGCCCAAAAGACAAAGAAAGAAAGACCAGGGGTATAGGAGTGCGTGTAACTGCAATATTTTTGGTTTATGTCCAAATGTACCTCCTGCAGTATTACCATAGTGCAGCGGTTCCCAGACTCTATAGGCTTTGACCAGGTTGATCACCCCCAATGCCCCACACCTTCAAAAAAAAAAAAAAAGGCAACATAGCCTCCTATTTTATAGCCATGGTGAAGGTGGCATGTTTACATTAATAAAGATGTTGCAACCATTTTAGTTAAATCGCAGTAAAGTTAAATATGATCTTTGACATGAAGAACAAAGAAAGTGACTAATGCATTGTCTCAGAATCGGATACAGTTTTATCTCCTACTGATGACGAGTTTTTTGAGAAAGTCCAGTAATCTAGAATACTAGAAGTAATGATATTACCAAAATTTCACCATAATATTATCATAAGATTTTTCCTCTAGAAGCAGCTGTGCACCACACTTTTGGAAACCCTGCCTTAGTGGATGATAAAAAGTAGGGATGTACCAATCGACCAGCCAGAGACTGGAACTGGACAGTTTTCAGCGTGGCCGGTCCTGATTAGTGACTGGCAGGTCAGTGTTACATATCCAATTCTGTGCCTGTCATTGTCACACATGTGCTCTGCACGTTGGTCACGTCATGCGTGCAGCAGACAAACTGACCGTGATATTACACCCACCACAACGCTGATCACAGCACACTCAGACACATGCTTGCATGAAGTTGGTGTCAGCGACAGATTCCAAGAACAGGATAAAGAGACAGACAGTCTACAATGAGACAGAGCATCTGAAAATGTTGCAGAACAGCCATAATCTTTGTAGCTCTTCAGGCTAATGTTAGCCAGCAGCAGACTGCTGTTCACAGAGGGACAGTTAAAATTTCACCTCCTGTTTTGGCTGAAGAATAAACAACCTGTGTTGATGTGTCTCCTCAAACATTTTCTCATCCAGAATCGTTTAACTTCTGTGTCTGTTTTTCTCATGTCAAAGTTTTACTGCAGGAAACTTACTGCAGAAATCTGCTTCCACATAAGATCATGTGACATTGCGACCCGCAAAATCCCCCGAGATTGCATTATTCATAATCTTAATATAAATTTATAATAAGGCCTGGCTGTAACCTGGAGGACTTTGGAGAAAATATGAAATAGTGTTTAATGAATATTTAATAGTCAGTGTTTTATTATGAACATCCAATTTAATTTTTACAAGAAAAGTTGCAAAAATGTTTGTGAATGCTGTCAATTACAGTTCTTAGAAAGACTGAAATTCGGAATCGGCCAAAATCGGAATTGGCAGGTCAGACCCTTAAAAAAATCAGAAATCATCATCTCTAATAATAAGAAACCCTTCGAAAGTACATGTCCATCAAAAAAAATCTAATTCTTTAAAAAAAAAAGAGTTAGGTGGGAATAATCAATTAATTGGCAGTTGGTAGTAGTAATTAGGGATTTTCCTGGTGACTAAATTCCCTGTCAGTAAAACAAATATCAGTATTTTTCAAGGTATTGTATTAAAAATTCTAGTAATTGTGACAATGCAATGTAATCAGTGTGACACTAGTGATTAGTGTCACAATGATTACATTGCATCAATTCAGCAGATGCTTTTGTCCAAAGTGACATTTTTTCGGAGGGCACTTTGGGGTCCAGTGTCTTGCTCAGGGACACTTGGACATGTGGTCAGGAAGAGTTGGGGATAGACAGTCCACTCTACCACCTGAGCTACCTCAGAATAATTATGTCAATTATGTCATATCTTCATTATATTTGCACAGAGATAAGCACTGACTCTGTTTATTTGCCAAATTTCCAAAATGTAAAGAAATTTTTATATCCTAATGTGTGTCTGTAAACATACTGTATGTGCTGCATGTGTTTCTTGGCCATGTGTCTTCATATGCTGCGGCCTGTGCGCGTTTGCGATGAACAGCGAGAAGTAATTTCTGTTGGTGACAGCTGGCAAGTCTCTCCAGTATTGGGGACTGACATATCCGGCTCAGTGGTCTTTATCTATGGCGAGAGTGACACCCAATGACTGGCACCTTCACCGGCACTCATTCACTCACTCTCCTCTCTAATAAGCCTTGGCCTGGTTCTCAACACTCACACTACACAGCACTCAGACCTCCTGCTGCGGTTTACAACGACGGCCATCGACCATGAGCGTACTCTCAAAACCTGGCTTTGCTTAATTCCTCTCAGGTAGAAAAAAACATACAGCGTGTGCAGTGCGTTTGAGGTAACTTTCCATCATTCGTCTGGACACTGTTGTTACACCGGCTGCTGGAGCCATCAAGCTGTCAGTGTGCAGAGAACTGAGTCTCCAAACTGTCGCTGAGACAGCTAAACAATGACAATGATGGAGTTATAAAATGACTATACCACATAATACCTCACGTACTAAATATCAGTGGTTCTCAACCCTGGGGGCTACTTTCTATATTTAGTGCAAGGGATTTGAAATGCAAGTGCACAGAAAGCCTGAAATACAGTTAGTGTCAGCTACTGCAGAGGTATTCTAACACTAAGTCAGTATGAGAGGATGGATGTGATGTGATGAAGAGGAAATCTGATTTTTATCCTCATCTGAAGTGATATCTTATCACACAGCACCTTTTGAGAGAGCTACAGTTGCGAAGAGTCAGGTTAGCTTGCCGTATGATTGTGCTCTAGCTGAGGCTGATTATACCAGGGCGAAGGCAAGAGGTGATGTGACACTGCAGCTGTTCGCCCCTGCAGAGTGTTATCACACACAGTCCTGTTTATTCAACACACACTGGTGGGGAGTGCCAGACTGAAAATGTTAAGCTTTACTGTATAAGGGGCTGCCTTTCTCTCTTTTTTGGTCTTCTCGGCTGTCTTTCTCTAATTTGCGTCTTGTTTCTGTGGATTCCTCACCGTCACTCCCTCTCTGTTTTACTCTCTATCTTTATACCACATCTTTCTTTCTCGGCTCTTCTCTCTAATCTCCCTCTCTTTCCCTTTTTTTCACTCTTCTGTTCTGCATCAAAGTAAGCCAACGCTCTCGCAAGCACCGGCTCAAAGCTTACATTCTCACCCTTCAAAGCCACCGCTTGTGTATAAGTTAAGAAAAATGAAAAGTCATTCAGTAGTTTTTGCATTTTTGACGTGCTGAGAGAAAATGCAAGCGTAACCGAGGGAATAATGTGGATGTGATTCATCCTCCCTCAGTGACTGAGTGGACACAATACCTGAAAATAATATTGCAGTCAGTGTGTTAGCCATTATGCAGCAGGTGATACACCAGTTTTCTCTCATCTTACACACAATACAGAGAGTTGAACAGCAGCTCTGCAAAGCCAGACATCATTACATCAAGTACTTGAAAATAGGAAGCAATCTGTGCAATTGGTTGGAAGATTCAAAAGCCGGCAGCTCATATCTGCTGTGTATTTGAACGGCACAGTTGGTGATAAATATCACTGGGAGATTACAAACCTTAATGTGGTGGCCAATGATGTAGACGATGTGTGACCTGCTACAGTTTCATACAAAGAAGACTCTTGTAGATTTCATGTCTCTCAAGTGAGCTGATTTCTGATGGTTTTTTTTGTATTTAAAAAGCTAGTCTTAAATGTAAGTAATTTGTTCCTGTCCATGACGAGCCAGCAGTCAGATGTACTGAAAAAGTGTAGTACATTCATGCATGAAATGAATTCAAACGAAACATTGTGGATGTTATTCTGACACACATTAGGCAATGTGACCGAAGTACAAACAAAGACAGTCTTCTTCCTGAATCACCTCCATCATCAGTGCTCAGGGTTTCAGATAGATCTGCTGTTGTGCTCAGGGAGAAACAACTGACCAATCAGAGCTTAATTCTCACATTATCACAGTGGTACAGATTGTTGCAACTAATGATTATTTTAATTTTCAATTAATCTGTTGATCATCTGTCGATTCAAACGTGCAGCGCACTGATATACATTTATATGCTCCACTTGATTGAACCCTAACCCCTATCTTTTAAATCTTTCCTGTAACAATTATTTTCGTTATCGATAATCTGTCAGTCATGTTCTACATTAATTGATTAGTTGTCTGGTCCATTAAATGTCAAAAAATTTTGAAAAATTTTGACGTGTTTCCCAAAGTCCAAGATAATGTCCTCAAATGTCTAGTTTTGTCCAGACCCCAGAGATATTCAGTTTACTGTCTGACAAGAGTAAAGAAACCAGAAAATGTTCACATTTAAGAGGCTGTAATCAGAGATTTGGGATTTTTTTTTCTTGAAAAATTACTCAAAACGATTAATTGATCATCAAAATAGTTGTCAGTTAAATTAATAGTCACTTAGTAATCAATTAATTGTCCTATAAAGTGACTTACAAAAATAAGTTAAGACGTGGACATATCAATATCATTGGAACTGCACCATACTAGTATGCACAAACACCAGACGCACTGAATTTAGCGTTTGTAGTGAAATACTAGTTTACAACACCAGGGATTGTTCATGTTTTTTGAATGGTGGCTGTAGAGGTACTTAACCATAGTCTACAGTAGATGGCAGTTGGCACGCTGCCAGTTTGGAGAAGCACAGAAGAGTACAGCACAAAAGTGAGGAGATCATTCTGTTAGTTTGTTTCTGGTATTGTCTGACTTTTGTGAATCTAACCTCTTTAAAACACCAAAGTAAACTGAAGTCATTTCATTTAATACACTGATGGATAAGTGCCTCATGCAGTCCCACTTCAGAAAACCTAAACTGTCCCCATAAATCAACATATTTCTTCCAGAGTTGCAATGATTAGTCCATTGATTGATTAGTTGCTCAACAAGAATTTTTCAACTATTTTATTTTTGCAGCAAAAATACCAGGCGTTGGTGCCAGACATCTGGTTTCGCTTGCTGCTCACATGTGAGGATTTACTGCTTTTCTTTGTCATAACATTTTCTAGACTATGATGAATCAGTGAATCAGTAGAGAAAATAATTTGCAGAACTGTAAATAATGGAAATAATTGTTAGCTGAAGCACTAATTTCTTCAATTATTATGAATAAAATGTCAAGTTAACTGTTTCTGGCAACCTCTAGCATGTCAACTTCCATGCAAAGTGAAATCTATACCAACAGGATTTTGCCTAAAATTCCATAAATACACACTATTCAAAATCAATATGTAAATTATTAATATTAGTAATCTCAATCATTACTTTTTGGTGAGAGCAAAACAAAAATAAATAATGTCTCCTCTTGAACGCAAGTTAGGTAAAATGAACACAATGTCACTAAATGGGAAATGAAATGGCAATTCATGCTGCTGCCAGTGAGGCATGGTTGGCAGATTTTTTGTAGTATATCATGCATAGTATTAGAGATGCAACAATCAGTTGACAGTTAGATTAATAGATAAAAAGAAAATTAATTGTCAACAATTTTGATGAACGAATAATCGTTTTAACAAAAGAAAAAAGGCAAAGATTCTCTATTTGCAGCTTTTCAGTTGTAAAGATTTGATGCTTTCCCTGTGAATAACATGTTAGTAAACTCAGTATCTTTTGGTTTTGGACTATTGGTCAGACAGAACAAGACATTTCAAGATGTCAACTTGGATTGTGACAGATCCTAACTGGCATTTTTCACTACCATTCAGTGATGATTTATATTGAGAATAATCATTTGTTGTAGCCCTACGTTGCGTAGTATCTTATTGTGCCTAAGGGGAGGGTGTGTTGGAGTTCAGGGACGTTTTGTTCTGATGAAGCAGTGACATAACTCTGTCTCTGTTGTTGTGATGAGACCTCATTATGTTGAATCATCAGCCATCTACCACAGAACAACAGTGGAGACATTAGAGGGACGTCCACACATGACTCGCACATGCAGTTCATTATAGCCGTGACCCCCCTGCCCCAGTATATACAGTCCAATTCTGTCAGCCCAGGTTAGCTTGTGTTAGTTATATATAGCATGTACAGTATGTGTGTGTGTGTGTGTGTGTGTGTGTGTGGATGAGTGGGTGGTCCTAGCCTGCAGACTGTCACGGTCAATGAGACAATATATGGAGAATTTGGCCCCTGCAGCCTAATCTGAAGGAAGTAATTTGAGAGTGAAGTCACAACAAAACTCAGCACTAAAGCTGCAAGTACAGCTAATAATATTACCAAGACAGTTTGTCACTTCTTTCCTCCAAAGGGCCAAACCTATAATTGAGCTACCATCACAAGTGGCTTGTAATTGAGCTATTATAATTGACCTCAGGTGTGTCAGCAGATAAAAAAAAATGGTGTGCAGGAACGCGCTTGTGTGTATGTGTGCGTCTTCTCTCATACGAGTAGCTGCAGATGCAGTCTTGATGCGTAAGAACGGATATGTTCCTATATTTGTGTGCATACAGTGCAGTAGAGTGTAAGTAGGTATTTTTTCACACTAATGGCATCTTTAGCAAGATTGTTTCTATGGAAACCGAGTTGCCACGGAAACACTGCATGTCTCTTTGAATTAGAAATGTCTTTCTCTATCCCTCACTCCTCTCGTCTCCCTGTGTCTTTCCTTCACTTTTTTTTGCTTCGCATTCCTCTTCTTCCTGACTTCCCCCCCGACTTTGACAGGCCAGCTGCTGTCAGTCACAAAGTCTGTTAAAGGAGACGGGCAACATAAATGGAGGAAACGAAGGGAAAGATGGATTTGCATCTGTGCTTTCCAAGGAAAACGAAATGAAGAGGGAGGGTATCTTTTTTGGAGGGTGAAATGAGTTGGTCTCTAATCAAAAGCAACATATTGAAATAGGAAGGAAATGTTGAATGACATTCAAAGGATAATGATGACAAGGAGGGTGCTGCGAACAGAAAAGTGGGAAGACTGAAGGAGGAAGGGAGGGCTACAAAGATGGGGGGGGGGTTAGCTGATGAAAGGAAAGGGGAGAAGTGATTGATTTTTGCTCTCTGATGCCTCTGGTATCTGTGTAACCACGCTGCCACACTTATCCACACACTTATCTGATTTAACTGCATGCGCGATAAAGGCAAGAGAGAGGGAGAGATATGCGCATACAAAGATAAAGAGTTTCAGAAAAAGAGGTTAGGAAAAGAGCAACAGATTGAGACAAACAGAGACAGAGGGAAATGGAATTATTGAGGTTGAGTCTACAAATGAGAACATGCGAAAACTCAGCCTCGTTCCCCAGGTGCTGATGAACGTCTAAAAGTCGAGGACAAATGAGAGCAATGCTTGAAAGGAAGCGGAGGGGGTGAAGAGACACAGAAAGGGAAAGACATGCTGAAGAAAAGCACGTCATGACAAGGTTTTGAACCACATGTCTCTCATTGCACACTGTGCTTGACTCCAACCTGCACTCTCACCCTGTGTGCTTGTTAGAGAGGAAAGCAGGATTGAAACGTGTGTGGATGCAGGGAGATAGACAGAAGAGTGAGGGAGAGGCAGAGAGAGGACAGAGGGCAAATGTGCATTTTGACACAGTGAAAGTCTGATGTAAAGCTCACACCTGTAGATCAGTCGAGGAACAAAGGAAAGCGTTTGTCCTTAGTCCACTTCTACTGCTATTCATCATCCTAATTCTTGTACAGATATTCAACAGTTATTGCTGCTTTGGGTCACAGCACAGCACTAATTTCTTATTACATGTCAAAAAGTGACCTTTTCTTTATCATATCTTTAATGCAGAGGGAAGCAGAACTTAATTTGAAATGAAAACTTCCCACCTGTTAATGTATAATGTACAGTGTAATGTTCATATATTATACATATTCACAGCATTTATTCCATTAATACAACAAATGAGGCATGTTGTGCATACACTTCTTTTTTTAGCAGAATCGAAAGTTTTTATTAATAAGTTATTTTTAGTCGTTTCCACTTTTCTTTTCTTTTTATCTATTTATTTTTTATTTTTAGTTGGAGTCAACCTCCAGTTAAACAAAATTCTTCCTGCTCACATATTTCAAATTAAAAGATGCCTGGTGGCTCGAAGGGCTTTTAGTGTGAAACATTTTCAGGAAGGGTTCCATTGATGGCAGTTAAACAGAAACGCAGTGTAAGACTGATTGGAAATAAATAGTGATAAAGTGAAAATAGTACATATTAGAAGCTGTAGGACTGAAAGTAGAACTTATATTAATTTTACTTTACCGTTTAGCAAAACACAGAATAACATGTATCACACATCCTTCTAAATGTATCAAAATTCACAAGATGGATGGATGTTCTCACTTTTGTCATAGGTAACCTAATTTAATTTCTCATTTTGTATGGTTGATTTTGATTGTGTGAAAGTGCACTTTTAAGTAAAGTCAGTCACTCATGTTAAGTCAGTTTGTTCACACACCTTCATTGTCAGGAAGAGGCAAAAGAGACTATCAAAGAGAGATTGAGAATAAAAGATTTATTCACTTAGCTCTGTGTGTGTGTGTGTGTGTGTGTGTGTGTGTGTGTGTGTGTGTGTGTGTGTGTGTGTGTGTGCGTGCGTGCGTGCGTGCGTGCGTGCGTGCGTGCGTGCGTGCTTCATGCAGGCTAGCACACTTCCATGTGGGAGTAACTGTTCTCCAAAATGTTCACTCTAGTAGTTTAAATGTGTTTGATTTTAATAATATCAGACCACTTGGAGTGGAGCAAACACACCTGACTCACATCTGACCTCACCCTCAGTGTGTGAGTGCAGTGAGAGCAAAGTGGAGAAGACATGTCGTGTGTTAGGCTTTTTTCGTTGCAGACGTTTTGACTCAGCATCACAGAAAACACACAGGTGCAACTAATGACATTAAGAATGACTCAGTTCCATTTAGGGTCCCTGTTAAGTCATCCTGGTAAACATGCACAGAGCGCGGCACTATGAAGGAAGCTCAACGTAACCAGGCTGGGCAAAACTTAAAACCCTGACTGGACATAACAGGTGTCATGACATGACAGTTACCAGCTTTCTTTGACACTCTGTAGGTGGTCACATAAAAAGGGGTGTTTGATGCATCATTTGATGCTTCGTTCCCATGGAGCCGCCCACTTAAGTCGACTTAAATGAGCAGGTTGTTATAATGGAGAGCATAAAAATATACATTAAAACAAAATGCAGTAATGTTTTTGCAAATGAGAGGAGAGGTATTCTGGCAGAAAATTACTGATCGACTTAATGAGCTCTTAATGCTAGTATTTATTTAATGTTACAATTAATTAAAATTCTAAAGGAGACATGGACTTGGCATTAAATTAGGAACACGCTTAAAAACAAAGTGTGTTATTTAATGTGTGGAAGATCTTCTGTGTAAAATTTAAAGTGTTAATATGACCTGAAGCAAACAGGAAAAAATGACTATATCACCAAACTTAAGTTCCCATGACGATGCAATGCATACAGTTTGTGCTGCTGTAGTATGGTTTTATTCAGTGAAGATATAAACGTACAGCTCAGCAGCTTTGCATATATAACATCCTCCCTCAGTTTAGCATCTGAATAACTCAAAGTGAACATCATCAAGAAAAGAATTAGTTGAAGAGTGATGCTTTTACAGTTTTTTAATCTGAAACTCTCCTGACCAGATTATGAGTTCAAAACATTAGTCTTGCTTTGCAGTACACTCCTCTGGTCTAACTGTTTTGCTCATTATGTGGATTGATGTGGCAACAAAATAAAAGGGGAATTTACACACAAAGTTCAGTTTACTAATCGTACACACACAATCGTATTACAAACTAGGATATGGAGACGTGGGCATTGACCAGACGCTCAGGGTCAAATAAAACAGCGCAATTTGCTGTATTATGGGAAAGGAGGATTCACTGTTTTTCGGTGCTGGGGACTGTCAGGATATTTCAGCCTGTGCTGCTTCTCATGGGAAGCCTGTGAGGGTGAAAAATAAGTTAAAGCAATTGAACCAAGAGTAAAATCAACATTAAATACAGCTCTGTTTACTGAAAGGGTTTATCTGAAAGCAAAACGAGATTTTATCAATATGTAATCTAATTGTCTGTATCTGGGCTTGGCTATACATCTATTTCTCTCCTTTTTCTCTTTGTCTGCATCCTTCTCTACACCTCTCTCGCTCACACACACACACACAGATACACACAGATTGACAAACACACATGCAGATGCTAGCACACCAGTTGGTTAGGCAGGTCATATGGCAGCTGGGGTCAGGTCTAATTGGGTCTGCGGCTCGTTTGGATTGGTGGGATCAGGCCCAATCAGCATGCAGAGCTCCCGCGTGTCAGTGATTAATTACCTGCGTTCTCTGCTGTGCTAACGAGCTTAATCAACTCCTCGTGACAGAGCTTTCCATTAACTTGCAGGGCCAAAGGTGACAGTAAATTGACTCCCCCCTCTCCCCACCTCCTCCCTTCATCGTCTTACTGGGCCCACAAGTTTCATCATGTTTTTTACAGGACGTTTTTTTTCTCGTAGCTAATAGGTTTAAATTCTCACCTCTCTCCTCTGTTCTTTTCATTACATATAACCGTTTCATGTCTGTTACTAACCAGTTGCTCTGAGGACTTGATTTCATCTGTTGTTTTCTGTCTTCATGTCTGCCACTCTGTGTTAGGACAAGGCTGTGGGCTTGACTGACATGATGTGAGTGCTTCTGGAGCGTCAGATGTAACAGTGGGAGATTGAATCAGACAATTAATTGTATCTTCCTCGTGGTGCACACAGCGGCGGCGGCGATGGAGTGGTGAAAGCTTGAGGCAAACACTAGTTTCTTGTGTTTTCAGAGTAGTCTTTGTGCGTGCGTGTGGGTTTGCTGGGCATTGCATGCATGCCTGTGGGTGTATGTGTTTGTATGAGAGTGAATGTGTTTGTGACACAAAGAGATTAATTTGTTCTGATTAGACATTCAGTTGATGATTATGTTTCACTAGGTAGTGGTGAAGAATTGAAGACATGATGGAGTCTTTTAGAGAAGATAATGGAGACCCTCTGGTGTTTTAGTAGATTCTGATGTTAGAGCGCCAGCTGTGGTTTTATCACATCTGGTGTACAATAAGAGAAGAGATTGTATTGGGGAAAAACTAATGTAAATGTGCACTATCTCAAATATAGGTTTGTAGACCAGCAGAAAACTATTCTGATTTGTGGATTGTCATTTTGCAAAAACGTCTGTAGTTCTAGCTTCTCAAATGTTTATATTTCCTAGTTTTCTTAGTCTTATGTAGTTGTAAATTTAATAGAATAAATAATAATTAATCCTTCACAAAATAATCAGCGGCTGAACTGAACTGGAAGTGTAATAACAGCTCCACTTGATGCACTGCTGCCCAACAAGAAAGCGAAACTTGTGAAAGAAGGGGCTGTAAAATGGTGGAAAGAATTAATTAATTAATTAATTTACTCTTTACCCACTAAAATGGCTCGTTCTACTATCAGGATTAGATCCATCCGGTCCAATAACATTTGGAAAGTCTAGAAGAGCTGCACAAATAAATAATTTAATTCCCATTCAATTTAGCAGAGGTCTAAACTGGATGTTAGCTGCTCAGCTGAAGGCAGTCCCTGCTGTGCTCTATGGGCTGCTCAATTTGGAAGCGTATATGGAAGATCATTGGCTTCATGTGCCAATGAGCAGCTCCCAAATGAATCAATACTGTATCCAGTTCTCCCTTGCACATCCTTGCCCGCAACATACCAACACCAAGTAAAACAGGCTAATCTGCGAAATAAACAGTAAAGATTAAAAATAGTGAAACCTCCAATCTTACATTTCCATCCAGAATAAAGTTAATCTTTATAAACTTTGTGTTTTGTGTTTTCTGTGTTTGTTCTTGCAGCCAACAATAAAGAAATTGTAAGAGAGAAATGACAAATGTAACTACAGCAGAATGTTGCACCGGTGATAGTGATGAAACTTGTACACCGCTCACCCTGAATGTATGTATGGATCAGAAAATGATCAGTAAGTTAATGCTCTAAGACGCTGAATATATTGAATATGTTAGAATCGTAAGTCCTTAAAGATCTTTGGTAGTTTGGTTCTCATGTGCGCACATGTTAGTGCAGGACAAACTTCTACCAGAGCTGCTATCCTTTTTCAGTTGTATTCAGCTGCAGCAGTGTGATTAAACAAAGGTACTGTGTTCTTTTCGCTGCTCCAGTAGGCCTTCAGATGTATTTGTACTTCATAATGGGGAGTAAATAAGTCTAGCACATTAATTGAATAATTGGCTTTCTAAGTGACAATTTGAAGTTTGAAATAAGAATATAAAACCTTTAAAATGGAGTTCAACACAGGGGACTTTTATTCCCTGAGTGACGACTGAATGCAGCCGCCTCCTCTGAGTCTGTCAGCACCGGGCTAACGCTGCTCGCTTGGCCAAGTGTAAGCCATGTGGCACTCTGCCTCCTTCATTTCCTTCGCCAGCAATTGAGCCTGTTTCTCCCTACTTGATGTGAGATTTACAGATGATGTCATTGTTACTAAGTGTCACATCAACTCGATAAATCAGGATAAAATTGACTCATCCAGACAGCTTGTGAACATGTGGCATAACGACTAGCTGTTAGAAAGGTTGTGGGTAGCAGACACTGTATGTGGCTCCCTGCTGGATGTTTGAATGAGTGATTATTTACATTTGAACAAGAAAAGACCCAGGACAAGATATTTAGTGTTCAGACTCGCCTGCAACATGTTTCAAAGTTCAAAGTTGATCAGAACATTAAATATCTTTGTACCATATTCAATTGAATACAGGTTGAAAAGGCTTTGCGAATTATTGTATTCTGATTTTATTTACATTTTACATAGTAAATCAACTTTTTTGGATTTGAGGCTGTATAAGAAAGCACGTTGAACAACATACCGATAGTCTTATAATTCTTAGTGGTGGAGTTAAGATTTAAAGATCACCCCTGTGCTGTTAGCGATAGAGGAGATTAAAATCACGGTTTCTGTACGAATCCTGCCAGAATGACAACTTCACTGATCACCCTTCCCTCGGCTCAGCACGCATTCACTGAAACTCTGTCACCATAGCCAGTAATTAATCTGCCCCTCCCCCTCTGTAATGTTCGCTGAAGTCACACACGCATGACGAAACGCTACTCTGACCATTAGTTTACCTTTATCATCGAGACTGGGTCCAAAATAGTCCAGGACACGGGCAGAGGCTTTTTTTCCTCTTTTTAATTAGTTAGTCCTGTAACTTTCTTCCCTATATGTCATGTTTCTTCTTCACGTGAAAGCTGTGTTTGTCTACTCAGCTGCACTGCCTCGCAGAGACTGACCCCTGGTGGTGACAGCTGCACACAACAATACAGTATCTCAGTATCAGTTTAATAGAAAGAGGAGCATCTGTATTTATGACGGTATCGAAAATTATACCACCGGGATATCTAAATACGACTGGTATATTGTACTACCTTTATACCGCCCATGCCCATTAGGCAGAAATATAGTTTTTAACCATAACAGCTTTCTGCAGAGACCCGGTGTAGTGAGTCTACTGTATAAGTAGCTGGGACATAATTTGTATGATTTGATTTGTGAGCTTTACTCAGCAGGTGGGAAGAAAGCAGGAAAGCTTCCTTTCCAGTTACTACTGAGAAAATCAACCTATAATTATACGTTTAGGTCTTAACACACTTTCCAGACCACTTACACTTAAAGAACACTTTGCTATAAATATAGGTTTAAATAATATAGATATATTTGAGAAATATGTCATGCAGTTCAGGTTTAACTGCAAAATCTTTCCATGAAGATACTATATTAAAATTTGATGCCTCTTAAATTGTTTTATTGGTATTTCTTAGACTGTATTTTGTTTAACCTGACTGACAGGACAAAGTGCAAATCAGGGGTGCGTATTAGAAATAATTTAATGAAACAAATTTCCAGTAATGCTTTGGGCCAAATTTTCTCAAGCTTTTTAGACTCAGACCGAGACACTGAGAGCTCAGTTGGAGATGTAGAGCTATTTTTGTTGTGCAAACTGTTAGAAGCTTGTTTCAAATCTCGCTTTCCCCCCTCTGGAGGTATATGGCAATCCTTATGTGTGAGTGTGAGAGACAGAGATAGAGAGAAACTGTATTTCATCATATTTTTAAATTATAAAATCTCTGAATATATTACAGTTTTCATAAACATCTCTGTGGGAGCTTGCTTTTTGAGTTTGTGTGTGTTTGTGTGTTTTAGTCCTAGAAATCTCTCACTTAAATCCTACAGGGAGGAG
This sequence comes from Lutjanus erythropterus, assembly GCF_056507025.1. Lineage (NCBI taxonomy): Eukaryota > Metazoa > Chordata > Actinopteri > Lutjaniformes > Lutjanidae > Lutjanus > Lutjanus erythropterus. The sequence goes on along the minus strand of NC_139319.1, from coordinate 24,070,213 downwards.
CAGGTCGTGTCCTGGGATGTTGGACCGTCGTCTTGTTTTCTAACATGGCAGTAGACTCTGATATTTCTGTACAGGTGTCAGGTGACACCTGGATGTAAACTCAGTGACACCTCTTTTTCAATACCTTGCTTGTTTGTTAGTTAAGGTCACGTCCACTGTCAGTGTTGATTTATCACTGAAAAAATAGAGATTTTGATGAAATTAACTAACTTAAGGGAAAATACAAAATGATGTACTGAATTTTCTTCCTCTCTCACATCTAAATTAGGGATGTGCTTGATTGGTTGACGAAACAGTTTAACTACCCTCGCTAGTTGGCACCAGAAATAGTAGTCGGTTACTCTAATATTTTATTAATCTATAGTGCTGGTTGACTCTGACATGTTAGGCAGCCACCCGTCGTGAGCACAGGCTGCAGCTCCAACAGACAGCAGCCCCCCTCTCCCTATGATATTGGCTGGATGTTGTAATCCAGCAAGGTGGAAAGCAGAAAGTGGATGACGAGTCATAAAAGCAGTGCGATTTAGCCTCGTTTTGATCTAAAAAAAAAAAATGAAAACAATGTTTATACAGGCGCTCGACCAGAGCACCACATTCAGCAGGGGCATGTGGACGTTGGGACTAGCACTGCCAAGATTAGCCACAGCTTGCAAACCAATATGACATTATTAACCCACAGACTCAGGGATCCTAATGCATTTAATGAGTTTGTGTCATGTTTTTAGGTTGATGTGTAATGTTCATATGTGGCAACACAATCCAGTGGCATTTAAAATACAATTTGGTCCTTGAAGAATGTGATTAATGTCTTAAAATGGCTCTAACACAGAATATTTTTTCAGACAATGTTTAACATTATAGATAGATGAAATGTGCTCCATGTTTTCTTACCTTTAGATTAGCTGACTAGTCCAAATTATCATTTTTTTTGTAAAATTGACAGGGAGAATAGTTACAAGGAACATGCCTAATCTAAATGCTGCCTCTGTATCTTGACCCTTATGTATCAGAATTAGTCAAGCTGTACTAATTAGTGACAAAACAAAGAACATCACGTTTAATTGTCTTATAAGAGACAAACCATCGACTAAATGTGTTATTTCTGGGTTAAATGAATCTGTTATGTTTACACACACAACAAAATCTACAAATAACATTATTCTTTCCCACATAGTGAATAAAAAAGATTTTATTCCACACACCAGCAGCACTTATTCAGAAGAATCAGACTTTTAATAATATGATAACTCTACACTACACTAATACATTTCATTTGTAAAGTCCTTGTTTAGACCCAGAGGGCCAAACAAGTAAATGGGCACAATTAATACTGTTTAAAAAACAATACTCAGTGATTATAGTTTAACAAAATGTATTACTATTCTGTCTTTGTCATTGTTCACCATGTTTTAATGAGAGCAGTGTTTTATCCAGAAGATTGTCCAGTGTACGTAGACCGCGGTGCCATCATCATTGGTTCACTGGCTGCTGTGGGAGTGAATCACATTCCAGCGCTTCTGGAATCATTTCCTCGACAAAAATAGCAAGAGTAATTCAATCAGGGCATTATGGGATGTTTAAAATGAAGTGCGCTGAATGAAGCCGGGAGAGAAACGTCGAAACAGGGTCATTGATAATTAAACAGCTGAATATGAGATTAATTAACACGCCGTGTGTGTTTGATTAGAAATATGATGATGAAGCACGTTGGGCTCAAACTGAGCAGGATTGACAGCGGTGGCAGCGGTGGCGCTCAGGCTGCGAGAAGGACAGATAGACAGAGGGAGAAAGATGAAAAGGTGGAGAAAGACGAGTGTGATGAAGTGGAAAAAGCTGAGTGTTGGAGGGAACGACGTGTACGCCGCCACTTTTGTGTGTGTTTTCATGTGTGTGAGCCCCTGTGTGTGAGTTCTGAGGGTTTGCCTGTTTTCTCAAGCGAGACTCCTCTCTATCTCTGTCAGCCTTAACAGCCACCCTCTTTCTCTTCCTGTTCCTCTCTGAGTCCGTCTCTGTACCCTCCAATCCTCTCCCACCAGGGCTTGTTGAGCAGTGGGCCGATATGTCGCTCTTCCTCTGCAAATCTAATTGGAGACAGGCTTTCATTGGCATGACATGGAGATGAGTTGCCAAATCCTTTCAGCCCTCCTGCTCGAGGCTCGCTCCCCTCAGCCTCTCATACCGTACCGCACACTGATGCAGCAGCTGCAGCCACAGAGGCGGTCTCGGCGCCGTTTGCGCATCCGCATAAGTGTCCATGGCAATCTGAGCAGAATCAAACGCACCCAACGCTCAGTGTCTTAATGTGTTTAAATCATGCAACAGCCCTCAACGCTTCACTGGCAGACATGTTTCTTTTAAATATAACACTGAGAGGGAGAGACGTCAACACTGTGGGGATCCATCTGTGAGAAAAAAGAGAAAACTTTGCGCTTTATTTACACAGATGACTGTTTATTAACATACTGTGTATTTCCATCATCCGCTGGGCCTCCGGTGAGTTCACTCAGAGTGTGGAGTCACCGTCTTAACTGAAGGTTATACTCACATGTTCAGTCAGAATACAGTACTACCGCAGGGAGTGAGAATGAGACAGAGGTTTGTGTTACTAAGCTAGCTCTCTGGTGCCGTATCTGCACAAAGGTTGAATAAATCCTCCCGTGTGATTCACTCCTCTACCAGCCCTTTTTTTGGGGGGGCTAATTCACACAGCTAACTGTTGCAGACTCAGTGGCACTACACCTAGACTATTTTGAGATTCCTGTGCTGAGGCTGAAACACCAAAGGAGTGTTTGATGTGACTCAGGATGAGAGAGAAACAGTGGGAAGATGCGAGAGGGGAAGTGTGATCAGCGATATAAAGAAACAAAGACTAAACTGACAGTAATACATTAAGTGGTCATGAACTGACACAGAATGAAAGGAGATTTGAAGGCACATCAGGGGAATATGAGACAACCTTTTAAACCATTGTCATCAATTTACAGGATGTTTTTAATTAAAATTCTCAAGATACAACTCTTTGTGGGTTGTAGCTGTCATCTACCAAAGAATCTGTCATCTTTGCATAATAAACACAACAAAGCAAAATTTTTGGGGGAAAATAAGCAAGCTAAATACCCAACCAGTTCCTCTCCCAAGTCTGTCAGAGATACAGGCCTACATGTTACTTAGTTTGATGTAGGCTTGCAAAGTTTCTGTGTTTTCCTCAGTCGAACATGTTAACAACGATTAATTGATTAATCAGTAATATTTAATAAGATACACATCTTTCTCATTCAAGTTTTATTTAAACAATTCTAGTAGCACATTACTTATATGAAATGCTAATTTATGAACCACAAACAATATAACAAGTAATGATAAAAATAATAAATACAATAATAATAATGAAATAATAAAATAATAATGAGAAAATAACAATAAGACTATTACTCTAAACAGCTGCTCTTGCCTGCCATTAACAAGACAGACCAAACCAAACCTGTGGGAAAATATGTGAGCTCTGGAGAAATTGAACACAAAATGTACAGTTTGGGTTAATAAAGTTTTAATCTGTTACATTATTAATGGAGATTAAACAATTAATGATTAATCATTAGCATCCCTAGTTTGATGGATACCAAACATAGCCACATCTTTAAAGTATACTATGCAGGATTTACCTGACAAACAATGTATAGACTCAAACAAATAATCCCACTCAATCTAGAGGTGAAAGGCAGCGTCTGTATCTGCAGAGAACCTGCCCTCTGCCTGTACGTTCTGTTTTTCCCTTGTTTTTTTTTTAGACATTTCGGTCTTTGGTGTGTAGACTCCAGCCAATAACAGCACAACAACAGCAGGCTGTGAGTGAAAATAAAAACCTGCAGCGACCTGGTTACATCTCTGTCTCTGCCTCTCGCCTCTGCTCTCTGTCTGTCATGGATGTACAGAGAGCTGCAGGTCTGTGGATCCCTTTGACCCAGAGCAGGGCTGAGGCATGCACACTATACGCTGTGAAAAAATCTGAAAATAACATTTTATTTCCCTATTTCACTGCTTTGTTCTTGCTAAGGCGGCTCCCTCCCTTCATTCCCTCTCTAGCAGCTACCTGAATGATGCGTTGACAAATGGCAACCAACAAAGCCTGCGCAGTATCTCTTTAACACGAAGTCAAAAAAATCCCACTGACCATTTAATCCAAACTGCTAAGGCTGTTCTGGACAGACAACAATACTTTAGATTAGAGCCTGACTGATACTGTTTTTTTTCTGATATTGATATATAGGGTTATATTCTTTATGCAGAATATAATTTGCAACATATAGAAATACGTTTTTTGCAACGGCCCCCCAAATGTGGTTATCAAACACACAGGTGATAAACGCTGGAGGCAGGATATTTTACAGTTTAACAATAACCCTTATTGTCCAAAATGACGTGAGGGCACTGAAAAAGGAAACTTTAATTGGTACTTTTAATAATCATAAATAACTATAAATTAAAAACACAAAGAGAACTTTATATATCCAAACCAAAATAATTAAATAAAACATATTACAATAATTTGCTAATTCATTTTGACCTGTAATGCTCCCTTCTTCCAGCTTTACTGCCTTTACACCATTTTTAAGCATGACATTATGAATGAAGCCATCAAGTGCATAATTAATTCTCTTTTCAAAGAGCCTTGTCTTAAAACAAGTCGGCTTGAAAGATTAAAAAGTCAGATGGCATTTTTAGTTTTGTTATGGAGCTAACATGACCTTAATTAGATAATTAGCTAGAGAGCTAGTTGTCATTTAAACTAAACATGAGAAGTTGTTTTTGTCTGCCGCCGTCTGAAATTAAGGACACATTGTTACAAAAATTGCTAAGAATTTCGAGTGTGAAATTTGCCGTCATTACTGTGCTGGATTGTAAAGTTTGACAGGGTAACAGAAGTCAGTTAACAAAGACATGTTCAAGTTGTTCCTTAGACTCATTAGAAATAATTGTTTCACACTCTGATTTCAGCAGAGTGAGTGAAGTCTCAGACATAATCTTAAATACCTTGCACCAGGGAGTAAAATGAGCACCTGCCATCTGACAAATACACAATAAATGTTGGCAGGTTAAAAGTTCAGGTCACCTGCCACCATGGTTTTCTTAATGTCAGGAATATTATTTTTATAAACCAGGTAAAAAATAGTGAGGGATAAAGGTTAGATGATATGATCCATGTTTCTGCTGTCTTGTTCTTCTGGCCTACAGTTAACATTTCTAAAGCTTGACATTCACTGTACAGTTTGAGCCCATCTCTGACCTGATTTTTGAGGCACACGACTCATCTTAAATTTCAGTTTTGTTGGGTATCGTTTACTGTGCAGTGTACAGGGGTGAGCAAGGACTGATCAACTGCTCCTGACCAGCTGTCCGACGTTTGGATCAGTTTCTGACATGCTAGAAATTTTGGTCCGCCGTTGTCGGGCTCTCGCACATTAGAAGCAGAGCCATGAGTTGATTTCCCAAATGTCACTGCCTTTTTTTCTCACTGCATGAGGTGGCAAACAGAGTGACTGAAAGTGCCTCGGTGACATGTTGCATTATGTGGACAGAAAATATGGACAATAAAAAGTAGCTTATCTCCAGTTCTCTCAGCACGATGCACGAGCCATACTGTACACATCTTCCTCGCCAGCTGTGAGTCCATAAACACCAATGCATCTTTTTTTCTAGAAGTTTCAGGATGGCACATGATCAAGGCAGTATTACTGCGAGCAAAACACTTCTACCTGCCTGTAAGCTTTCAAGCAAATCTTTACTGACAGTTGTCAATAACCAGAACAGTCTGCTGGGGCTAACGGGCGGTTTTAATTTCCTATTGTGCATGTACAGTGTGAGCACTCAGGTCCCGGCTTGATGATCAGACTGATCAGACACATATGATGAAACATACATGCTTGAATGACCTGCCACAGTGGCAGAAGAGGAAAAAAAGACCCTGCCTTACACAAAAAATGTTTTTCAACTGTAAAATGCATTTTCAACATGTCTGAGTCAAGGTTTTGTTGTGATTTCTTTTTTAAAAAGTTCATTTTTATGTCACATCTAGAGGCATATGTATACACCCATCCTATCTGCAGTCCCTGTAGTCATTTTCAACACTGTAACCAAACCTGACAGCACAAATTACAAAATGTATCCCACTCCTTAGGCAGTAACTTACAACTTATAGAAAAGAGACACACAAACGAAGCTTGAAAATTAGGTGACAGACCCCTTTCTTGGGCTCCTGGTTGAGTTGTGCATGATGTGAAACAGCAGGCCAGAAAACAAGCAGGCAGGGAGGAGGGCAGCTCCGGCAATGACACACACAACCTGCGCCCTCCAGGACACTTCACACCTCTGTGATATGAACTAATGGAGCTGCGGGACGTTATGTAAAAACAGAGGACAGAGAGGAAAAAGATAGGATGAGAGAAAAAAACTGACACTAATACCATTTGAATAAAGGACGGAAATTAAAGAGGGGTGATTGGGATATGAAAGAGAAAATAGAATGAGATGATGATTAGCTGTAATCTAAGAAGGAGAGAATAAAGTAAGCAGTGCCCTCACGCTCCGTCTGAATCGCAAGTTTTGGTCTCACAAGTGATTACACCTCTCTGAGCCCACTTTTAAAATGAAAGAATCAGGAGAGAGCGATACCAAGACAAAGAGAGAGTTTAGGGCGTTCGAAGGAGAAATGGACACTGAGCGAGTGAGTAAGTGAGAGGAAATGGAAAAAGCAAGATCCAGAACAGCAGAGTAGCGGAGTGATGGAAAAGAGAAGTGGTGTCTGCACAGTATAAGTCAAGCTGAGAAAACTCAGCAAACCCAAATCAAAAAAGGATATTTACCCAATTACCTCAAGCGGTGCAAAAAGTTTTGGTTTGATTTGTCCGGGTTTTTAGGTATTTGTCTGAGATTTCTGCTGCCACTCAAACACGATGGGGCTGGTTGGAAGTTTACAGACCAAACAACTAATCGATTACTTGGGAAAATGATCAACAGATTAATATATAATGAAAATAATCGTTAGTTGCAGCCCTAGTCAGCTGGGACAGGCTCCAACCCCCCTTGCGACCCCTCAAGCATAAGCGGTTACGGACAATGAATGAAAAAAACATGAATGAAAGATGAATGCAGCCCTAGTCTGGATAATCTACAGAACAGAGCAGTTTTTTTCACTAAAACTACTCTACACTTGAATGTACTGAGGTCATGAGACCCCCCCCTCCCCATACAATAGTGATCAGAAACCAAATTTCAACTTTTTGTTAGATTACTTGGAATTTGCTTATTTTGTTTATTTAATTATCTTTTCAATTATGCATAAAGCCTGTTCAAACCCAATTCACACAAAATTAATAGTTGACAGCATGGTCTGTTAATTTTTCACAGAAACCACAACAGTTCTTTCTGGAGAGAGATGCTCCTGGTTAATTTACCTTCATGCATGAATTATGATAACCTCAGTCTAGATTTTTTTACCCCCCAAGTGTTTCTATTTTCCTAAAGGCATGAAAATAATTTTAAGGACTTTGACTGGTCCACTTGGGTAGACAGCAAACTATAAAATAATATATATATTTTTTAATGCTGTTAAACATTTAATGCTGTTAAACATCTGTTCACATATTTTGTTACACAGTGGAAACCTCTCGTAGCGATCACTGTTAAGCCCCTCTTACACTGGACAAAAAACCCACTAACGGCTTTTTTTCTTCAGTGTGAAAGGGGACAGTCAGCGTTCAGTCCCAGGTCAAATGACTCTGCAGTAGACTCAGGTATTTGTTTTTTTTTTAATCTCCAGCTCCAATCAATCAGCAGTGATATAAACACCACACCAGGGTAGACATGCTATTTTCACACCTTTTCAGCTTGACTTGGTTTGCCCTGGCTCGTCAGGGCAGCACAGCAGTTTCTAAATTCTTCACAATAAAAGTCTCCCGTTATTTTGTTATCTTAAAGTTTTTACTATGAATCAGCAAAAAGAAATGTTTTCATTGGCAGTAATTTAACATGACTCCTATCAGCTGAAAGACAAAATAAACAGTCAAATAAGGCAGATAACTTTGGTACAAGCAGCGATACTGGAGAGAAACTAAACTTCAAACCACAGATTCATTTGGGGGCTACAAAAGTACTGAGAGCTGAACACACAGAAACTTTAAAAAACCTCTTTCTCTCTGCTCTCTTCCAGAAAGCTCTCTGGCGCACATCAGAAAAAAACAGGTCTACTGGCAATGGGAAGGGGTCAATCGCCTGTTTTTAAGGGCGTACCACATTTTAAAAAACTGCATATACATGCTAATTTTGGTCTAAAAAAATGTATTGCAGTGATCAACCACTTGTATGGATCAAAAATCTTGGGACAGAGGCCTACAAATAGATGAATCCAGGGAAGTACTGGAAATTAACAAGCTGCCATTGCTGTGGTGGCATCTCCTTACAGTATGTGCACAAATCAATGTGAGCTGTCATAAGAGTTTTATAATTTACAGCTTTTACCTTTACTTTATATGTGATATTGCTTAAGACAACGGTGTCTTAGAAGTTGAAAATAACCTGCTTCAACAGTAGTGGAAAAAAATAGAAGAATAGAAAGACTATAAAAGACATAAGCCTCTACTTCATGAAGAGTGCTCCTGTCTGAGACCAGAGACTCTACAGAGACTCACTGAGTGTACAGAGGACCACAGTGTTTACCAGAAGTGGATCAAGAATATTAACAAAGTAACTTTGTTCCTCAAGATCTTGAATACCTGATGAAAAATGAGAATTCATGCATATTTTTAATATTTATTACACAGTACTTCATCACTTAAATGTGTTTAGTGTTTTTCTCTTCTACATTATCCATTTCTGGTTATTGTCACAACGTCTAACTACTGTGTAAAATTTTATGAACATTAATATCGCCATCCTAAAAGGTACCTTAAAGCAATAGTTCACCCAAAAGTGAAATTTCACTCAATATCTACTCACCCCTGTGCTGATGTGATGATAAGATCTCCAGTTCACAAAACACTCCCGGAGCTTCAGCGGAAAACATCATTGCAGCCAAATCCAGTATAATTGAAGTGAATGGTGATCACTTTTAAAATGTAATATAAAATGAACACAAAAAACCCACAAACTGTCTCCATACTGCTTGTGTGATGTAATCCAAGTGTCGTGCCACCGCACTAGTGGTGGCGCCACCAGATGTTGGAACACGTAAAGCAGTCAATGGATTCATCCATACAGATGCTATTTAAATAATTTGCTTATAATCATTTTATGGTGTTCATTTTGGGTAATCACCAGTCCATGGTATGACACACTATTGTCTACTGTGGTGGCTGATGCGCAGCTGTGTCATTAAAACCCTGTATAAGACAACAGCTTTTGAATTACTGTCCACTGTAGTGGTCACTATGTATGAAGGGGTTTTAATAGGCTATAACTTATTGAGCATGACACAAAAGTCCATTCACCTCCATTGCTCAGTACAGTTGGGGCAGAAAAATCACTTTGGTAGCCAGATAGTTACAGCTCATGACACATGGCCACATGGTCACAACTGTTACCAGTTTGATTCCAGCTGGCAATCTTTGGTGCTTGTCTTACCCCCCCCCCCCTCTCCCCTGTTTCCTGTTTGCCTCTGACACTATCCAGTGAATGCAAAAATGACCTCTTTAAAAAGAAAGAAAGAAATATCTCAAAATTGTGATAAATAAAACTTAACTGAACTGAATCATCATTCATATATCATTAGAGATAAGTTGGAATATATGGTTTTTATTGGAACTGACCCTCTAAAAGATAGGACTGTCATTATTCTATATTTTTCATACTCATATGAAAATTCATATTCATTCATTCATTCATTCATATTCAACTCCCATTGATGTGTAAGTCCTCCTGTGTCCGTTCTTTTTGACTTACGTATCTCGTCTCAGGCACCCATCTTAAAGCATAAATATGTAATTTAGTTATTTAAAAAGGCTCTGTAATTTACCAAAACAGCTGGGCACTATACTTTTTTAGCAAACGCTATTCAATAATGAGTAAATAGCACCTTTGCTTTGGACTATTTTCCACTGTAGATTAATACACATGGTGCTCTATTGAATATTTACAGCATGAGGACAGTGTATTTAACATTGACTCTAAATAAACCACAGTGGCCATGTGCATTATAATAAAGGAGCCTGTCACAACAGTGTGGCTGAGTGATGTATTGCAGTAGTTTTTGGACAACAGTGGAGCGACAGTATATCAGATTTGGCAACACAACATTAACTTTTTGTTTTATGGTCTTTTCCTCTGATTCTGTTGCCAATAAGAATAATAAAGAATTTCACCAGCTTCACCCTTTAAAGACTGGAGGAGGTGTCCGTGTGGTGAACGGACGGATAATGAACGTGGTTAATGGAAATATCCGGAGCTACAGATGCAGTAATAATGTCAGGGTAAATTACATGTAGCACTCATCTTTACAATTGATTTAAAACTCATCATGTTGAAGCTGAAATGCTCAAACAGTGATAGATTTTGATGGACGTGTGAGGTTAGAGGTGAGTGGTGCATTAGCTGTCGTTCATGCGTGAGAATACCTTCATTATCTTCCTGAACAGCACAGAGTATATTTACTGTCAGTGTAGGTAAAGCATCAGGTTTCAGCCCACACACACACACACACACACACACACACACACACACACACACACACACACACACACACACTTTCTCTCTCTCTCTCCTTCCCCCCTCATTTCCACCACTGCCAATCCCTCCACCATCACTTGACACTGCGGTGTTATTACCTCATTACAGTGAAAAGTAGGTAACAGATCATTTCTGTCCCTGTGGGTGAAAAAGTGGAGGAAGGGGGAGATGGGCTTTGATGTAGAGCACCTTACCCGAGGAGCACTCAGCCTCCTGCATGACTAACACGTATGACCAATTGCACACGTGGATGGATACTCGTTCACGTATGTTTATGAATGCACATAAACATGAAATTGTCGTACAGAGTGTAGCAGTGCATGCAAGTGTAAGTTGGTCTTGGGGGCTCGTAAACAATCACTGAAGAGTGAATTTTTGACCTCGTGTTTTTAATTTTAAATTAAAGTTCAAGACAAGTGAAGCAAGGAAGGGAAAACTGATTATCAGTGGTCATGCTGTGATGTGTGGAAGGTCCTTGATTCCACCTAGATTTTAATCGTGTTCATTGGCTAAACAGCAGAGTAAATAAACATCAAAAGTTAGGGATTTAAATGAGGGATAGATTAAAAGATTAATATCTCTGTCAAGTCTGTGCATTAAAGGTCCCTTGTGTAAGATTTACATGGATTTATTGGCAGATTATAGCTGAAATGGAACATAATATTCATAACTATATTTTAATTAGTGAAAATAAGAATCGTGTTTTTGTTAGAATGTCTTAGAATGAGTGGTTTATCTGTCCAGAGGAAATGGCACTGCAGTGTTTGTACAGTTGCTCAGAAGGACTGGCCTGCCGTACTTTTGGTCAGCACTTGTTGCCTTCGTGGGTTGGTTGGGTTGGTTGGGTTGGTTGGGTTTAGGCTTTCACACTATAGGTTTAGGCATGAGGAGAGATAAATGGCAGGGTTAGGGTAAGAATATTAATATAAGCCAGTCTAGATAGTGACTTAGGCAGGGTGGGAAATTAGCACTAGCCACCAGCCAAATGCTGGTAAAATATGAAAATTACCGGAGGATTGGGGTACAGTTATGATTTACAGGGTTAGGTAGTAATGGATTACATGTAATCCAGATTACATAATCAAATTACAAAACTGTATAACAATAACCAGCCCAGACTAGATTTCAGAAATGTGCAATTAGATTAAAGTTACATTGTCAAGGATTACTCGATTACATTTTTGATTTGGTCTTTAAAATGTGGCAGTTTTAAAATTATTATCTTTTTTCATAATTCTTTTTTTTAATTAATTTTGTAATGCTCTGTTAACTCTCAGAAAGTGCATACAGGGTTTCTTAGACAGGTGCTCCACTTTGTTGCAGACATGGCAAGAGAAAAAAAGAACCTTGTGCAAAAATACATTTTATTTATATTGAAAATGTTTTGAGATGTTTAAAGAGAAAAAAAGACCATGTGGGAAATTAAGATTTTTGTGACTACGTCCATTTTTCTTAGTATAGTATGCAGTATTTTAAAAGCTTGATTTTGAGGTAATTTCTTTGTAATCCAGTTCATTAAATCACTTATTACACGTATTTGGATTTAGTAATTAATTACATTTCAAAGTAATTTGACCCAACCCCACTTATTTATTATTGAGTGACTGGTGATTCTGAACGTTAACCGTCAGTGACTTCTAGAGGTTCGCATTTTAAAATGTTTATTTACCAACCTGACAGAAGGGGCTCTGACAAACTTGGTATGACAAGATGTTTGCAGACTGCAACTACGCACTGGTACTTTAAGTAATGAGGTGTTAACATAGTTTGGACTGGAGGCAGGGAGACACGGCCACCCTGGTTCTCTCTCTCCCGGCCAGCACATACATGTACATGGCAAAAGAATAAGCAATTCCAAAGCTTTAACATGCAGTTCTTATTGTTTCCATTTCTTCAACCTTCATTTTTGGTAGATGTCTCTCTTCTAACATTTTGTCTTTTGCACACATGATGATTCATTATCTCAGAGCTTGAGAGGAAACAGATGTGTGGCCAACAAAGTAGCCTACAACAAAAAATCTTTTAAATAATTTTGTATACAGTCATTTGTACAAATTGTGATTTTAATTAACGTGAAATTGTAATTTTGACAACCTCAGAACAGGAAAAAAATCTGTGATTTTTTGGACATGACATGAACATGTTAGCATTTAGCTCAGGGAACATCTTTGCCTGTTCGCAGCTCCACACAGCACAGTTGCTGACTTATCATTTCAGACAGAGCTAGACTAACTGCCTGCCTCTTTGCAGTCTATATAATAAGCAAGGCTAACTACATCCTGCAGGTCTGTATTCAACACAAGAGTGGTGTCATTTTTTTTCCATTTCAATTCCATCTTTCATATTTCCCAAACTGTTCTTTAAATCTTAACATTTTCTTGACTTCTTGAGCGCTGCAGACTGAGAAACAGTTAAACAGCAGCCAGTGTTTAAGCATGACCCAACACCTCCAGTCATCTCCATCACCTTTCAACAGTGTATTTCACTCTGGACACACAGAGGACCCGTGACATGATGCTGTTCTCATTACAGCCCCTCTGCTGTGTCGCCTCCGGTCACTAACATTTGTGAATAATCCATCTTGACTTCTGTGTCCTGATGAGTTGCTTGGCGGTTTTACATGGGTGACTGACCTTGACTAATCCATGGCACCAGACATCAGGCTCCTGGAGCTCCAAGAGCTCCTCTTACTTTGTCTATTCTTCCTCTCTCCTTCTCTCTCCTTGGAGAAAAAGTGTTTTGACAGAGATGTCTGTCCTGTCATTAAATATCACTGAACCAGGTGGCCGTCTTACCTGTTATGCTCACCGCAGCATACTAAACATGTTAACGTAGTTGTGATAGGGCTCCTTGATGATGAATGAGTCACCTTGTCTGAGTATGAATATTCATAACTATTGGGAAGACATTTTTTGACTTTGCTCAAAAGTAAAAGTCTCTTAATTATACCATCATAAACACAGTAGATCAATGAAAAATATGTCATATTGTTGCAAAGACTTGAGAGCAGAGTAAAAACAGAGAATGCTCAAGTCTGAGCTATAAACAGGACTATATTTGTTCCTGAGGCGTGCAGTAGCTGGACACGCTCCATAATCATCTGTGCCCTACCTTCCAATTCTCTCTCATGCTGTATGACTCATGACCTTGTTTGCTGATTGGCTCCGTGTCTCTGGTTTCCAGGACGACAACTCCATGTTTTTCCAGTTTGGTCCGTCCATCGAGCAGCAGGCCTCCGTCATGTTGAACATCATGGAGGAATATGACTGGTACATCTTTTCCATTGTCACTACGTACTACCCAGGCTACCAGGACTTTGTCAACAAGGTAAATAAACACATGCACAGACACTGTGATGAAGAGATACGTGTAATATTTTATGTACTCTACAGTATACCTATGGGTTTATAGCAGTAGATGTGTATGCCACTGTCCTATTGAGGCTGTCGCTCCTAAACTTTGGAACTCTATCCCATTACATTCAAAGGGATCGTTCGGATTATTTAGCGTGGGGTTGTATGAGGTACTTATCCATAGTCAGTATATTACCTTCAATAGAAGCTGGTCAGCACGCCCCCCTTTTTGGAGAAGCAGAAAAGAGTACTAAACTAAATATTGGTTGAAGTGTACACTATATTTAGAATTCTTTCACTGCTTTCCTTTGCCATCAGACAGCCTTTCCTGATGGGAAGCCGCTGTTATATAAGCTGAATATTGTTCTCTCCAAACAAAACAAACTCCATTGGTGAAATCATAAATTTACCTTTCAGAAAGCAGGAGTTTGCTGGTTTACTGCTGCCTCAATCTATTCGTTTCTTTGTGTTATTGTATGACGGCAGTGTTTTAAAAGGATAGTTTGGATTCATGGAAGTCACACAGTATCACAGAGTAAGTAACAGATCAAGGCAGTGGTAAAACCAGAAACTCCTGATTTTTGCAACGTAAAATTACTGATTTCACCAAGTTCATTTGGCTGATATTTGGCTCGCATAGTAGTATTTTCTGATGGAAAATGCTGTCTGATGCTGGCAAGTTAAAGAGGTTCAAATATTCTAAATATAGCATACACTTAAACTGATATTGATTTTTTTATGTTATTTTTATAGTGAAGCACTTTGTGATGTCTGCTCTTGAAAGGTGCTATATAAATAAGCTGACATACTTCAATTATCACCAGGCAAACCTTTATACACAATATACCACTTGGCAATAAGTTGAGGCTGAAAAGTGCCAAGATGATGAATGTATTCCTAAAAAATAAAAATTGGCTCCAGAAGCAACACGATACTTATTATTACTTATACATCTAATGGCTTTAAACTTCTTCAACCATGGATTCAAATGAGAGAAACACTTTCACTTTGGGTCCCAGGCACATTAGGTATATTATTACTTTTGTCTTTTGGGGACACATTAAAAGAGGCCTGGCAGATACTGTAGTTTTCAAATTGTTCTTTTATCTTTTAGAGATGATGTGTGGCATTATTTTTTTTTATTGTTGATTTAGCAAGGGCTATGTACAACTGATGAAATGATCCTAACAAAAAGCAACAATTTCTGAGGACACAATTGCCTGGTTTTAAGCCATAATTTCAGGCTTTTGAAAAATGATAAGGTTTGGCAGACTCTGATGTAAGTGGGTAGTGAGTTCCATTTTCTGATTGCTTTAATGAAAAAAAGGCAGATTGGCCGAACATGTCTTTTTGAATGCAGTCACTCAGTGAGGCTTCAGCCTCCTTATCTCCAGGGCTGAGAACAGACTCTTTAAAGGGAATGGTATGAGATCCTGAATAACTTTGAACATCAGACACACATCTGAAAAGAATAAAAAGTTATTGAAAGTCAGCTAATCACATTTCTCAATAACAGTGCAGCAATGGCAGTGTCTTTCCTTTGAACAAAGTTAGAGTATCAGTCTGGTTTAAGTGAAAAAAAAACACACATATTAATTGTTTAAATGGTGGTTGAATGAGGACATGTAGTGCTTATTCTCCTCTCCAGGGCATTTCACTGTCAAATTAGCTTTATGTTGAATGTATATAATGTACAGTTACTATAGTTTACTGTCCCTGCTGTACGTCTCCAAAGTGTGTGTAAAATATCAACACACTCGTTGACACACTCCCAGAAGAAACAGAGAGGACTGCCAGCACAGAAGCAAAGCAATGCACTTCTGTGGACAATATTTTCGCCGCTTTACCTTGACAGACAGCCTTTTCCAAAAGGAACCCACCAGTACAGAAATCAAATATCTTTCAACCAAATTCCTTTTACATAAACATTAATTTTACCTAACAGAACAAAAGAGTTGCTGGTCAACCACTGCCTCAATCAGTTAATTTGTGTTATTGTGCGATTTTAGCAACCCAAAATAAAATTTTAAAACACAGAAGTTACACAATAGCACAAACCGATGGTGAACTAACCGATGGAGGCAGCGGTAGACCAGCAACTGTGAAGTAAAATGACTGATTTTGCCAGTTTAGTCTGGTTAAGCGAGAAAAAGTGATATTTGATATTTGGTTTATTACATCTGTTCTTGAGTATGTTAAGCAGGACAACTGTAATTTAACAGTGATTTCACTTCAGAAAAAGCTGTCTGAGTGGCTAAAATACATTATGTTGCTGACCCTGTCGACTGCAGTAAACTTAACTTCTTTACTGGTTCTCCTCACTGCTTCTCCAAACTGAGGGTATGCCACCAGCTATCTGCTGTAGGTAATACACTGAATATGTATAAGTACTGAGCTATCCCTGTAAGCAGTGAGAAAAGCTGAGGCCAGTTCTATTTTGCTGTTCTCTCTGGAGCAAAGACTAAGCATACATATAAGATTCAAGGTTTATTTTTCTTTCCTCAATACAGAAGAAAATGAGTATTGTAATGGGATATACTACATAGAAAATACTGCGTGTTAGTCAGGTTGCATAACTCCCTCTTCATTTATTCACTTAAGTAACAGCTATTACTCTCTGACACTAAAACACATAAACAAAAATATTTCTTTCATCTAAATGTTATGTATAAATTAGGGATCCACAACCCTAAAAATCACTTCTTCCTACACATAGTCTATTAACCTTGTGATTCTGTGCTCTGCGATTGCAAGTGCCCATAGAAAAATAGAATTGACTCCATCTCCATGAGAGTTTCCTCTGTGTGTGTGTGTATGTGTATGTGTATGTGTGTGTGTGTGTGTGTGTGTGTGTGTGTGTGTGTGTGTGTGTGTGTGTGTGTGTGTGTGTGTGTGTGTGTGTGTGTGTGTGTGTGAGAGAAGATATAGCTTTAAGATTTGGGGAAAGAGATTACCTAATCTCGCTCCTGTTACATTTTAAAAAATCGACCACTTTGTCCTACTCCCAAGAGACGTGTAAAGACAGAACAGTTCTGCAATCTGGGAGCTGGAGGAGGAGACATCTCAGTCAATTTTGTTCCAGTATCTCTTCTTAACAACTTCACTGTACTGTATGTGTACAGCCTACACTTTTTAAAATCACATCTCCCCTTCTTATCTAGGTCCGCAGCACCATCGAGAACAGCTTTGTGGGCTGGGAGCTAGAAGAAGTCCTCCTACTGGATATGTCAGTGGATGACGGAGACTCCAAGATCCAGAACCAGCTGAAGAAACTGCAGAGTCCTGTTATTCTGCTCTATTGCACAAAAGAGGAGGCTTCCACTATCTTTGAGGTGGCCCATTCTGTGGGTCTCACAGGTTATGGCTTCACCTGGATCGTGCCCTCGCTGGTGGCTGGAGATGCAGACCACGTTCCCTCTGTCTTCCCTACAGGTACAATCAAACACTAGGGACCGGTTTCACAAATAAACTATGACTTAGGCTGCGTTCACACTGCGGGCAAAAGTGGCTCAAGTCTGATTTGTGACTGAGATCTGAGTTCTGAGGGATAAACTAAAATGCCTCTACCCTGGGAGTATTTTGGATTTAGTCCCAGTAATAAAAGTTAACCCAGCAAACACTCCAGACTCTGATTGGTCAGAGTAACATAGCGTGGTGATTGTGTAACCTAGGCAAGAGTGGCAGGCTACTTACTGTGATGGTGAATACGTGGTGAGCAGAGGAAAAGGTGGACAATGAAGTTGTCAGTCTGGCAGTAAATGTACAGCATAGGTTTGAGTTTGTCAGCAGCTTCTCAAGACCAAGGCAGAGCTCCTGAGTGTGTGTTCTTTCCCAGTTGGTAGGTATAGCGTTGCCTTTTACACTGAACAAAAAGTTATTTTCAGTGAAAATAAGGTACAATTGGCATTCATTCCAAATGCCTCGGCTCCAGCTCCAATTGGCAGTGCTGTAAACATGACAAACCACACACAAGAACATACCAATTTTTGGCCCTTTATGGCGGCAGCAGTGAAGGCTTGTTGCTTCCATCGTCACCTTCTACTGTGCTGATGTGCTGCTTGGCTTGACTCAGTTTGACCAGCAGAGTTTGTTTACATGAAGCTGTAAGATGATCAGCTCGATATGTGTAGAGAGTACTAACTACAGTGGAGCAGAGTCGAGTTGAGTTACAGAACTTTACACAAAGACTTTCATAATACTGTATACCTCAGTAAAATGTTCAATTCTTTATACGTATAAACTAATTATAATGAGTTTATAGTAAGCTGTTTTTTGAAACTGTCTAACTTACGTTAGACTAATCTAAGAGCAAAATTAAGACTGACTTTAAAACATTAAACAGTCTAAAATATCTGTAATATATGTGAAACTGGTACCAGCCTCAGTAGGAGGTGGTCTTACCTATTTCCGTGTTTAAATAGATATCTCATGTGCTCAAAACATCTCACCACTGCTGACTGAAAAAAATGCAACTAATTAATGTTTTGCAGAGAAAGCTCACTAAGTGCCACATGTCAGATTTTAAACACAAAGTCTTCATTGCCAAATTAATTATGATGCTTTGTTTTTAATCACATCGTAAACAAATAAGACCAACAGACTTCTCTGTCTCTCTCACTAGTATTATTAGCGGTTTTAAGAATCGAGACCAGTTTCCATAAACCACTGTGTCAGTTGGGTGGATCATAAATACACCCTGACAGCTTTACTGGCCTCATCTTTGCCCTCTCACTGCTTTGTGCCATCAGGCATCTTCTTTTTAGCTGTAAAACAATCCAAACAATTCCCAGGGCAGGGTTAAATGTAACATAGATGCTGCCAGGGAAGCCCTCGTTTTTCCATAGCAGTAGTACCTTTCTACCAAAATTACATCTTAATAGCTTATGGATATCGGAGCGACCTTGTGGAAGAGGGGTTAAGGCGCTGAGCATGAACTGCAATGAGCCCAGTTCCACTCCAACTGGAGGCATTTTTGTTGCATTTGACTCCCCATCTCTCTCCTCTAATTTCCTGTCACCTCTTTGCTGTCCTTACTCAAGTGAAAGGTACTTAATGTCATTATATAATGCAGTGTTTCTGCTGTCAGCTGCATACATTCAGTCACTGTGGGCTGCGCCACAGCGATACCCAAACTTAAGTTACCTTAGATAAAATAATTCCCAAAGAGCTTTGTGTACTAAATGGGCTGCATTTAAACAGCACTTTTCTAGTCTACCAACCACTCAAAGCACTTTACAACACATGTCAACATTCACACATTCACACGCTGATGGCAGAGGCTGCTCAGCAGGAGTTGTACAAAGTGCCCCATGACGATTCTGTGGTCACAGAAGCAATTTGGTGATGAGTATTTTGCCCAAGGACACTTCAGCATTTAGAGGAACTGGGGATCGAACCACTGATGATCTGATTAGTTGATGATCTGCTCTACCTCCTGAGCCACAGCTGATTCTGTTTACATGTTTTCAGTATGGAAAAAAAGATGGTGCTTGTATCAGATTGACTCTCTGTATTAGCAAATACCCTAAGTTTAAGAATCTGAATCAGTATTAGAAAAGTTGGATCAGTGCATGCTTGGTTAAAAAGTGACACTAAACCTCCTGATTCTTGATATTTTTGGAAGCACTGGAGAATACAGTAGCTGGGATTAATCAGTATGGCTGGATTTGCAATTCAGTACCTTTAAGGTGTCAATTGAAAAAACTCAGTTCCAAGTAGTATCGAAACGTCTCCAGTCAGAAGATGCCTGCATTAAAAACGTTTTGCACCCAGATAAAAAAAAAAAAGAACATTAAGCATTATTTAATTTAATCTGACATATGATTGGCCCCCTACTGCAGCTACAACTAAAAGCTACATACAGTCTGTAGTGGTGAAATCGAGCATTATGTATTTTATGGAGTTAGTAGTTCAATGTGCCAAGATGCCACCAAAACATTTTAAAGTATAGAAGTAACAAAAAGGTAGCAAAACTCTCAGAAGTTTTCAAAGTGGGAGGCGGCCTCTCCAGGGTGGGCTCCAGACAGTTTCAGGGGAGGCTCAGAGAAAGGAAATGAAAAAACATTAGATTAGTAATTACATAAATTATCAAAAGGAAATCCCATAGAATAGACTAAATGTGTGATTTGGTTAAAGATGTAGTTCAGAGATACGGGATTTGGGAATTTTACTGTTTTTCTCTACTTTCACAGATCAGAAACTAATAAATGCCTTTGAACAGACCTTTTTGTGTTTGGTGTAGTCTGAAGTTATGCCAAGCAGCAGAATTAGGCAATCGTGGCTCAGTTAGTGTCTATGGGATCAAATAACATAATCATGATCCCATAAATTCAGGAACTGAGCAAAACCAAGCAAGAAAAATAAGGAAAGGGAGCCTTTAAATACTCTGAATTTCAGCATTTATAGTATGTACAACTTTACTGAATGACTGTATCGACAGACGTCATCTGATCTGTAGACAGGGAATCAGAGGGCCAGATGTTAAACCAGCGGGGCCCAACCTGTCTCAACATTGTCTCTGCTGCTGTTGAGCAAAACACTGAAATCTGTATCTGCATCAATACATTGATAGTTTGAAAAACCCCAACTTTGTATTAAAATGTGGGCACAAGTGACAGATGGGCTTGTTTGCATTTATGCAAATGTACTCCTGGTGTATTTGCACTATGCTGTGCCACTCAGTGCCACGGTGCATACTGATTTCTGGTAACCTCAGGTAAGGGAGGTTATCATTTGTTTTAGAGTTTACTTTGTCACATATGATTATTTTTACACCAGCTTATTGTGCAATACCTCACATAAGGATGAGATAAATGTGGACTGACAAGCTTTACTTCTCTATGGTGACTATCAGTTCTAATAATAGTCTGAGCTTTGGCCTCCCTGGAGTTCATCATTAAGAGAATGTTGTTTTAAAAATATCTCTCCAGGGAATCAGAGCAGGCAGCAAAGACACCCCTTTGTCATTTTACGGTCGCTCTCTCTTGCTCCTTTCCCCTCACCAAGCATGTCTGAAGTCTGGAGTTTATCTGAAGCGTTTACTCCTGTAGTTCATACAAACGACACCATTTTCAGGCAGGTCAGCCTTTTTACAATAGATTTACAGTGCAGATTCCAAATGTGAACAATAATCCAAACCAGCCACAGAAAGTGACCTGAAAACACAGTTGTTTATGGGTGCAAGAAGAAATGGATGCTGACATCTGATAGCCAGCAGTTCCTCATGCTTGGAAAGCCAAGCATAACAAAATGAGCTGAGGGATGAGCATGGGCTCAACCGACGCTCATATTCAGCTGTTTTTTCGCGTGTTTTCAACCATTGTGAGTAATTTTTTTGTAAATAGCAAAGTAAACAGCTCCAGTCTGGCTTAGAACAAATTAAAATATTGTAGGTATGATTGCACTCTTAATTTTGTCTCAGTGTTTTGCCGCTTTCCAGCCTCCTCTAAAATGCTTTCATTTTTGTATATCTTTCCCCCTTCTGGCTATTTTTCATCACACTCTGCCTCTGCCTGCCTATTTGTATCCTCTCTCTCTCTTTCTCACACTTTTCTGTCTCTCTCCTCCTCCTTTTCATCTTTCTCCATATTTCTTTCTGCTACTTTTTCTTCCCACTATGGAAATACATCCCTTTCTCTCACCTCACTCCATCTCTCTTTCTTTCCCAGGGCTTATCTCGGTGTCATATGACGAATGGGACTACAACATCGAGGCCAGGGTACGTGATGCAGTGGCTGTCATTGCCACGGCGACCTCCACCATGATGCTGGACCGGGGGCCACACACTCTGCTAAAGTCGAGCTGCCTCGGGACGCCTGACAAAAAGAGCTCCAACACCGGCCACTCCAAGGAAATACTGAAGTGAGTCAATGTTGGGGGGAAATGTGTGGTCAGGGGAAAGCAGGGCAGAGCGGCTGGGACTGACAAATGCAAATACGGGTAAAGTAGGCTACTTAAATCACACCCCAACAGTGTTTATCCAATCATAGTTTACCAGCTGTGGCTAGGCCTGTAAAGCTTTTGATTTCTGTACATGCTGAAGCATTGCACACGAGCTTCTAATTAAAGTGATCCTCAAATGTTTCAGCCTTTATAAAACTAAAAACACACAGAAAGAGTGAAGAATGGATCAAACTGTGTGTTTAGCATTGTGTCCCATAAGGCGTGTCCTTGAAAAAAGTGAAAGAGACATAGGTTTATTTAGGTTTGTTTATGGGTTCTCGCTGACGTGCAAAAAAACTACCTTGCATTTACATATCCCCAGACAGTCGGCAGGTGAGAAGATCTCCAATAGTCTAGTATCGTGAAACTAGTATGCCAAGTTTATTAGCTTATGTACTGATAGCAGCTATGTCCTGCTCTTTATTTGATTTGGGGGAAGATTACGCCTCAGATAGTGTTGTGCCTCCTAAACCAACAGTTGTCAGTCATTCTTCGTCCTTAAATGCTTTTCTCTTGTAAAATTGTAGATTGTGCTTAAAAATATGAAAAATGCACATATCAAACCATTGTGTCGCTTGCCCACATACGTTTTTATAGTAAACATCCAAACCATCCATTTTATTTATAATGCTGTGATATAATATTTGGGCTAAAGCCATGTTCAGACAGACAACAGCACTGTGTGAAGAAACGCAGCCCCCTCATTCATTTGAATGACAGCTGACTTTACCCTGCAGCACACAAACAATGATGCTCCTGAACAGTGGTGTGATGGTGTATGTAGCCATCATGTCATATTTAAGATGCTTAAACAGGATTCTTATTTTAAAACAAAACATTAAAGGGACACGTCACCCAAAAATTTTAAATTTACATTTTTAATCTGGACTGTAGTGCTGTTTATCCATATACACTGTTTTGGTGTGAATAGCAGAGTTTTGGCGTTATCAGTTGTAGCAATTTCTGCTTTCTGTCAAATATAATGGGTCAGACCCAAGAGACGCTGGGTTTTTTTTGTGCTTGGAGCAGCACATGACTTGTGCCATTCAGTCCCATTATAGAGAGAGAGCAGGCGTCTCTACGGTCGATATCTCCAAAATTCTGCAACTCACACCACAAAATGAAATTATAACTAACTTAACCAAAGTTAGCAGATGACTAAACCGGAAGTTAGTCGACTCCCCAGCAGGGCGGTTTGGTATGCATGCACAGTATACAGTCATCTGAGTAATTTCTTGGCAGTGGGGAGTGACACTTTTGGCCTCATGCACCACTGAGCAACGTTCATAGGAAAGAATGGAGCCCCACCTCAGGTGCTGTATCCAGTTCTCCTTCATACACCCATGACTTAAGAGTTAGCATTAGCTGACACTAGCAAGCTATTGCTGAAAAGATCTGCTAGTGACAGTTGTCATTTCCAATTACAAAGTCCAAGGTTGCTGGCTAGAAAAGAAAAGCTGTTTTTGTTTACGACAGTGTGAAATCAAAGACCTTACTGTGTGAATCAAGGAAATTATTAATTACTTACTACTTTTGATGTTAAGTCTGTCAGTGTTATCATTACACATTGCCTATGTGTTGTGTGAAAACAAATCTAGACAGATAAAGCAACAGTAAGTGTTTGCAAAGGGTTAGTTGAGTGAAGGTCAAAGGATAATCTGCCAACTGCCCCTCAAGGTTAACAGGATTGTTTTTGAATCACATTTTCAGCACAGATCTTCTGTCTGTTGGAGCTGCAACTTCAAATAAACATTCTGAGCTTTTGATTAAATATTGTTTTGAGTTTGAGCCCAAGTCCAGGAAAGACAATCTTCCCTGCTGAAAAAATGAAAAAGCAATGAGCTATGTTCACCTAGTTTTATAAGCTTTGAAATTTATTTCAGTACAGAAAACCAGTAGGGCGTCATGCACAATGCAAAAAGATGGTCTGAACAAAAGCAGATGAAATCTTTTTTTAATTCTTATGAGTCAGAGCCAAAGGAACCGGCTGGTAAAATAACAGGAGGAGAAAAAAAAAAGTGTAGTTTCGTTTTCAGCTGCTGAAGCGCAAAATAAATCCCAACGATTGTGTGACCACACACATGCAGCACAACATGGACTACAATTACACACAGAAATGCAGGCGCACTCCCCAAGGAGAGCCATAGTTTGTTTAATTATCCAATAAAAACACAAGATGAACTGAGACATTAGCTCTCAGCCTTAGAACAACATCTCGTCTCATCTTCAGCTTAACCCACAGCCATCTCTAAAGGAAAACATTCTTCTTTTCCTCTTCCTCTGAACCGCCTTGTTTTGCTTTTTTTGGCACATTACAGAACAAGTAGGAGCATTGGTATTCAATAATTAATCCCCATTTAACTTCATAGGGCATGCTTTTACAGTTCACATTGATCAGAGATTCCACAGCTAATTGAATGCTTGGGGACAACCGGATTAATGAAAAAAGAGCCAAAGAACAAGAGTGGGGTTATCGCTAGCACACATGCAAACACATACACATACTGTATGTACTGTTATAGCATGACATTTAACTGCTCTTTAGGGCTTAATCTCATAAAAGCTTAGACTCAGTCAGTCATTCACTTGCACATGTATTCCTGCCTTGCAAAACTGTGTGCGTGCCTGCCTTTCAACCCTCTTTTTATTCCTAATATTTAACATTTTCTCTGTTTGTGTTTGTTTTTTTTTCACTGTCAGTTTGAATTTGAGGAAGCAAAGAACCAGGGAAATATTATGCAACCTCCCCTGCCACTGCTGCATTAATCTCCAGGTTGAGGTTGATGTATTACTGTAAATTTGGGTCTTGTCTCTACCCATGTTTCTGTTTTTAATATCAGGGGCACTTATGCATGCCGTCTAGGATTCCACCACCAACAGGACTGAGATAACAATAACAACACCACTGCCATGAATATTTCAGTCCCCAAAGGGCGCTATCAGACACAGGGTTAGCTCTCAATCATCCTTCAGGCACACACCTGGGACACTCCTGTGCTGTATGTGTGTGTTTGTATGTGTGTGTGTGAGTGTGTGTTTTCCAATCCAAGCCATTCCATTTTTCTCCATTCGACTGAGCAAAGGTAGAGAATTTGGATCGGTGGATTTTCATGGTGACCCCAGAGACTTGAAGCAGCCGCACACACACACTCACATACACATTCAAACACACATAATTCCACCTATTCCATCCCCTCACCCCCAGAGACAGAAGCAATAATAAGGCCATATGTCTCTACGCGGTGCTGTATAGCTACAGGCCACAGTGGGCTGCATGCACGGTGGATAAGCATGCCATCCTGTCAGCGCTGATGGACGGAGATGGGAGGCCCCAGTGAGTCACGCTCTCCAATTTGTTTAGGGGCTGCTTGACCTTATGGGGCACCCACACACATACACACTCACACACAAACGTGCATACATAAATACACGATCATACACTGCAAACGCTTGCACGCTCCAAACACAAATAAGCAAATACACACATTCACATACACGCAGAGCTCCAGAGGCCATCCATTGTTTCCTGCCTGACAGAGAGGACAGGAACGCTAGGATAATGAGAAAATGTGCTCCAAGTGGTTTTGGATGAGGCGCTAAGGGGCTTATTTGTGTGTGGATGTTGTCGGGAATTGGATGTTTTTTTACTGCGTATGGGTGCTCCCGTTTAAATTCCCCCTCAAATCCCTGCGCTGATATAAAATTCCATGCTGGTAGAAATGATGTAAGAGATGATTAATATTTTGTAGTGAGTTTTGCTTTTCATGAGATCTGACGAGACATTTGTCTTCATGTCTGTGGGCTCAGTCCAAGCCGTCCAGTAGAGCTTGATCAAAAACCGTTTCTGCGGGGCGTTTGACCATCGTGCTGCCTCTCATGCATGTAAGGCGAGCGTGTAACTCTCATCCTGTTTCACCTTTAAAGTAGTTTTTATGTGTCCACTCCAGCACCAGCCGGCAACGGCCAGAGGCATTAGGCCCTGTTTGGATGATCTATAGTGCGTGGTTAAAAGTGTATGGCATGCATGCATTTAGCTTGTGTCCAGCTCCAATTGCTATTTAAATGGGACAAAGAGGTTTTATTTAGTCTTTTGTTAATTATAGGTGTGTTTTGGGTGTATCATAAATGAAACCAATGTCATCTCTCATTCCCTTTAAGAGCCAGGTGTGCCTGCCTCTAGCACGATGCTGTTTAAATGATTAATTTGGCAGGTTGGAGAAGCAAATAGAGATGCTCAAATCACCCACTGTAGTGATTTGGGCGCTGCGGTTAATCTGCTTGTCGGACATGCCGGGTCATAAAAATTAACATTGTGATTAAGAGCGGGTGGGCTGCAGGTGGGTGAAATAGGTTGGAGCTTCTCCCCCTGTCCTAACTGTGTGTGGTGTGTGCAGGTTATGCATGAACAAAGCCACAGAGGGACGACTGCTGTTACGTTACAGCACACGTGGAAACATTACTAGCGTATATTAATTACTGAAAGCAACATCTGTGATCATTAAAGTAAACAGTAAAAGAGAACACTCATATATCTATAAAACACAATCACCTGTAAAGCTTGAACTGCTCAATATCATTTAAGATGATTTAATGATCGGAGAAGCTGCTGTCAGTTAAGCTCCCTGCACTGTAAATTCACTACTGCAAGTATTACTTAAATTTAAGTAGAAAAACTAAAAACAGCTCTGATGGCAGTCAGGATTTATACACAAACTGTGTGTGAGACCTTAACACAGGACATAAATCATTAGATCCTGACTGACTTTCCCCCACCTGTAGCTTCATCTGTTGTTAATCTGAATGTTTTATGACCCGTGGATTAACTGCAGTGTCCTAGAAGCGGCGCGTGTTGGGGCTTTTCCACTGGCGCTTTTGGCCACGCCGAGTTAAACCGTGCCATGCTGTTTGAACTTTCAGGTATCTGCATTATTTTACCGTTTCATATTCACATTCAGCTTGTTGTTAAGTTACTGCTGATGAAAGCCCTGAATGAAAACATTTCCTGTTTTTGCTGCTTCATAATAAAACGGTTTGAATATCGAAACAACAGAGGACTTTTATCGTGAAGAATTTAAGGAATGAGTGTGTTTATCCCAGAGTTAATCAAATACTTTACAGATGCTTGACTCGAGCCTCCTCGAGCTCGTCTTCAGTTAGAAGACACACCTTCAATCGGGTAGCCCAGCTGTCACGGAAGTGCAAACCCCTGCAATGCTGGGCTGACGGGCCAAGTCAAACCAAGTCGAGCCAGGCCAGCTCTGTGTGTGAAAAAGGGCCATGTGAGTGTTGTGCATCCGCCCGTGTTTTACAGTCTGAATAATACATCCTGTAAATAGCAGGAAAATACTGCACTATTGACTTTGGACAAGGTTTTTGTTAGTCAGTGGCGCAATCGCTTTCTGCTGCCTCAAGATAGCAGTGCTCCTGACCATGGCTGATTTTTAAGACCAACGTAACCATGTACACATGTACGCACAGATGGGTGCAAGTACATTTGCTACCTACACAACGTGGGTGCTGGGCAAGAAAATGACATCTGCGTCGTTCAGAAAATAACAGCAACTGCCGCACTGCACTGCGTGCCGTTCATCACGTGGAAGATAGAGACCTGTGTGTTTTTAGGTTGATGGTCAAACATCATCACTGTGACCTCACAAAACATGTTTTTGGCCATCACTCAAGAATTCACACACTAATTATGACTATTTTCACACATAAATTATGAGGTGATGACATTGTATGACATCATAATCTTCAGCTCTCTGTCAGTCCTGTTTCTCTCTGGATATTATTCACTGGATTCATATGTCAATAATAGTGACAACGTCCATTTCGATAAGAAATACACTTAATACCTTTTATTAATTTCTTCACTGCATTTATTTTATGAGTTTGGACAGACATAGATGTAAACTGCAAAGAGATAACTGGTTGGCGGAGGCATACAACCGCAAGGCGGTAATTCTGGTTATTATTTGTTTGACTGTGTATGAGCACTCGCATTGAAATACCCTCTCAAATCCCTGCGCTGCTATAAAATGCTGCGCTGGTAGAAATGATGTAAGAGATGATTAATATTTTGTAGTGAGTTTTGCTTTTCATGAGATCTGATGAGACATTTGTCTTCATGTCTGTGGGCTCAGTCCGTCCAGCAGAGCTCGATCAAAAACCTTTTCTGCAGGGCATTTGACCGTCATGTTGCCTCTCGTGCATGTAAGGCGAGCGTGTAACTCATTCTGTTTCACCTTTAAAGTAGTTTTTCCTGTAGCAGCAGAGCAGTATTATTGCATTTCTTAATGGGCTCAATAAAAGTGGCTGTCTAATAAATCCTGTTTATTAGAGAGGCCTGTTTCATTGTGCTTTTGGGCATCTAGAGCACAAATGACGCTCTGTTTTTCATAGAAGTGGCTCAGAAATGTATACATCTGTGTCTCTTGCTCGTCTTGTCACTCTCTTTTCTTTTGTTCAACTCTTTTTCACTGAGGTCTCAGTCTGTCTGGACTGTGAGGATACTTCACTTTTTGTTCTTGAACATTTGTTGCTGCTTTCCAGCCCTTTGTTCTTCTTTCTTTTCCTTTTCTCACTCTGTGATCCTCGTACAGCCGTCTTTTCTCACTGAAAATCACTTTCAACTAAATGAAGCTAAAATGTTGAGTCAGAGAGCAATGATGGCGCTCCTCCTCCATCCACCCTCCCATCTTTTCTCTCTTTCTTTCTTCGTCTGTCGAAAACTGTTGATCCTAATTTTAACTCAGTTCAATTTTAACTAAATTTAATTTTAACAAAGTTTAACTCCGTCAACTCTGTCTTCTTCCCATTTGTGACTAATTCCTGTGAGGAGCATAAATATGCCAAAGAAATAACTGATGGCCAATATCTTATCAGCTCAGCCAATTTATTGGTCTGGCTAAAGTAAAGACTACCATCTGTGTTAATGTAAGGTACCAAACCATGTCACTCGAGGAGTTTACTGCAAAGCTTTGTCTTTTATGTCAAATTTAAATTCTCTCTTTCTTTCTCAGTAATGAACACACCAGTCTGCCTGCCATGTTATGCTAGTCAGAGCCCTTGGAGGACGAAACCATAGCTCCAACCATGCAGTTGCAGGGTTTCTAGTCAAAAGTAAGTCGGCTATCTTCTTTCTGTGAT
This sequence comes from Lutjanus erythropterus, assembly GCF_056507025.1. Taxonomy (NCBI): domain Eukaryota; kingdom Metazoa; phylum Chordata; class Actinopteri; order Lutjaniformes; family Lutjanidae; genus Lutjanus; species Lutjanus erythropterus. The sequence continues at coordinate 24,041,054 of NC_139319.1, read as the reverse complement.
TCAACCTGCATTTGTGGATCACCTGCAAGAAGATACAACGGACATCTTTCATGATTATGTGGGCAAACATACGCTACATCCTACACGCCAAGTTATCCCAGGTCACGCGTTGATTTTGTTGATATTAAATACTTGACCTGCATGAGCGTGAGACAGATATGAGCTGCCTCTGGAGCTCAGGAAGAATGAAACAGAATCATATTTCTCACTATAAATGACTAGTGAATGACAAATTTGCCCACACACTCTGCAAGAAGAAGATCAGTCTGATGTTCAATGCTTTCAAGCAGTTATTTTGTGTTGCATGATACTTGTTTGTTTGTGCTTTGTTTTACTTCATCAGCTTATACTTCAGTGGAGTTGGGAATTTTGGGTCTTATTGTATTAATCTGTTGTATGTTTATAGTGATGCAGTGATAAGATCATTAGTTTTTTATGTTTTTTTGGCTTGGAGTTTACAAAGAAGCTCTTTGATTCAAGAAAACTGACACCAAACTATGCGTGTGATATGACATCACATTGTTTAAATTTGACAAATTTTCCACGAAGGAAAAAATAAATAAATAAATAAATAGATCAACAAACAGCCAAATGCAATGCACATGTCCAAAAGTTGTTTTTAATACTGAGTGAACTCCTTCAATGTGTTCTGCAGCAATGTTGTGCTGTCGCTGAGATGTCTCTTTGAATTTTGTTTTCATTTTAAGATACTTGGAGTCAACAACTTCTTTCTTATGTAGTAATACAAGGCTCATACAGTCAATAATTGGTTGGGTTTTAGACAAACAAATGTGACAGGGTCTGTGCTTTTGAATCAAGATTTTTCTAGAGGTGATGTTTGGTGTGCGAAGCCAAGATAAACAGTCCTATATCATAGAAAATAAGGTCCACAAATAAAATAATAAGAAGAAGCTGTTCAGATGCAAAAAGACTGCAAGTAAGACTTATTACATGTGCAAAATGTGACTGAATATGGCAAGAAAGTAAATATTTTTGGGGTCATGGAGCCATTGTGAGCGCAACATGTAATTCCAGCGACTTAAGTAGGCTAACAGCAGTGGCCAATCAGGAGAAAGGTAGTTGTTGGAGTTTCCCCGTTGTGTTGAAGTATGTTTTGGCAAGTTGCCACAAGTAAGATGAGATCATCAGAGAAATTATTAGAAAGCTTTCTCACCATGTGTTGAATTACCTCATTTTCTTGATGAATATAATTTTTTGTAATGACGGCTCCTGAGCTGCTTTTAAGGACACTTTCTTTTTTCTGACACACACAACCAGAAAAAAAAAGTACATCTGAGTATGTGAGGTTTGCAGACTGTAGAAGGTCAGCGTCCTCGCCTGTTCAGCCCTTCACATTTGAAATGAGAGCGGTCTCTCAGTGATACAGTGATTCGTCTCTCCCGACTCCGCAGGTAGACCGTCTGATGTCTCCAACTCAGCAGGGGTCCTCATGGACTCAGATCACATACAGCTCCTGTGGACTCACTTATTAAAGGCTGCAGCTCAAAGAGATTTACAGCCTTACATCTTTTCTGATGTTCCGTCCACTTCACGCTCTGTGTGTATTTATGCTGTCAGAGCTGTGCCACCAGCAACAAATGAGTCAATAAATAAACAATGGATTTATTTTTTCTGTTTAGAATTTGTTATGTAGCCCCATGAATTGTACATGTTTTTCAAAATTCCATTTCAGTCCCACAATGAGTGGAAATTCAAGTAAAAAGCCTCAAATTCAACTGGCAGAATGAAATCTGTTCTCCCAGTTGAATGCCAGATTTTATTTTGTTGGCTACTTGAAGGGAATGGCAGTTTTTCCCTGGAATGGCCATAGAGAGAAAAAAAATCTGTATTATGCTAGAGCTGCAGCGATTAATCTGTGAATCGATTATTAATCAATCATGGTCAATTATTTTTATAATCGATCAATCGGTTTGAGTAATTCTCTTATTTCCAATTCTTAAATGTGAATATTTTCTGGTGTCTTTACTTTGCTCTGACAGCAAACTGAATATCTTTGAGTTGTGGTCAAAACAAGACGTTTGAGGACGTCACCTTGGACTTAGAGAAACACTGATCAGTATTGGGCCAGACAACTAACTGATTATCAACAGATTGATTGATAATGAACATAATCGTCACAGAAATTACTTGTAATATAGCTCAAAACATATGGTGCACACAGATGTACATTTTGGCCTGTTTTTCTACTGACACAATTGTGACAGTATTAAATAATCGATTAATTGAGAAAATGATCTACAGATTAATTGACAATGGAAATAATAGTTAGTTCCAGCCCTAATTAAGGCCACATTTTACTAGATTAGGTGCTTGAAATATTGAAATATCATTGTGTGCTCATGTTTTGATAACTTTGTGTGTCTGATTTAAATGTATACATAGAGAGCCAGCACAACAGACCAGCCTTGTTTGTCAGAGTGCTGAGTAATAGGAAAAGGACATTTTGAAGGACCATGAGTTAACAGTTTTAGTCAAACATAGAGGCTCTTGGGGTCCCTCTTCCTCCAGAGCTGCTCTTTGCTGCTGGTGTGCCTCTGAGCCTCTGAGCAAGGCAGAGCAGAGCTTCCAGCTGCCCCTCCATACACACTAAGCTTGGACAACAAACATATTTTGCTCATACTGCCTTCCCGCATTTCCCCTGATTCTAGTTTTTATTCAGTTCTGGGGTTTGCCTTTTTTTAATTTGTTTTTATGTGGTTCATATAAGACTTTTATTCATTTATTGCTATGCCTTTTTATGTGTTTTTGTGTCTTGTTTTATGTGTTCTTTTCTGGCTATGTGAAGCACTTTGTTTCAATAAGTGCTATACAGATAAAGATTACAAAAATACAAAGATATAGATGCAGTTCTAAAAACAATAGACCTAGCTAGGACGTTTTGGTGGCGGCAGGGTGAGGTTTGTTTTGACAGCAAACTGGAAAGAAAAGACTCACCAGGTAAGACTGCAAGGTCCACCAAAGGGCCAGCGGTGCAACCAGCTGGTCCAGATCAAGAGCTGGAGGGCCGGCCCATCGGCAGTCTGTTGTAATGTCTGTCACTAATGTACACTTATCTTGTGTGCATGAATGAACCAAACTGTGGCAATGAATTTTATCATGTGCGCACACAATAGCATTTCAGCAGCTCAGTGTAGGTAAACATGACCTCAATATCTGTACCTTTTCTCTCTGGACACTCCAAGGTTGTGAATAAAAGAAAAAAAAAGTTTTTGAAAGGAAACAAAATATATATGATGGTATGGAAGTGCAATTTTGATGAACTCTCATGCTATGAACTTGTTGTAGCTGAAGTTAACAATTTTTATTTTTTATTTATTTATTTATTTTGTTTTTGTGTTGTACTGGAAAGTGTCCTTGGTCTTGTCTCGTCTAAGGCAACCATCTATGAAACACTGTGTACCTGCTTTAAATTGAAATGAATTAATTGTATCATGCTCACACATAGGCCAGCAATAGCTTTTCACCAGTCTCATTTGTTATGGAGTGAACCTTGAGTGATGCAGCACTTACACCGTATGTGCTCTTCTTTACCATAATTCACCATATTGTTCTAGAGTTATATTTAATACACAGTCACTGCTTCCTTCCTGCAGCACTTGAAATGTGTAGTACACATTTCATCAGGAGTCATCAACTGGTAACTCTTCAGAGGCAGGTCTCTTGCAGTCATCCCAGATTATGAGTCATCCACCCAAACCTGATACAGTATGTACGTGTGTGTGTGTGTGTGTGTGTGTGTGTATGTGTGTGCGCACCACACTTCCTCACACACACATGCACAGAAGGGATATATATTTTTGCATCCCTGCATTGCAGCGACAGAGAATTCACAACCCTGTATAGCTTTAGTAAGAGATAAAAGAAAGTCCTATCAAATGCCTCTGAAATACGTTTGAAGAGATTTTAGAGGGAAAAAAGAGGGATTGTGTCCATGCCATTGATGATTCAGTGTCTCTGTAACTAAAAAATAAATTCCCCTCACAGCCAGTGATTAGTTGGGGAACAGTTGGTGAGCGAGGCGCACACAAGTGCTGCATATGGCTGTGATGAAGCCGCATGAGGTTCTGTTAGTAGCTCAGTACGTTTTTTTTTTGTTTTTTTTTCCCTTTTTTTTCTTCTTCTTCTTCCAGCAGAGTCAGGGGGGAATTTTGACATGAGAAGGGATCAAACGGCACATAAAAGCTACATCAATAGTACAGGGATACAAAATGATAAACAGAGCAACCTCCTCTGCCGTAAATTCACAGCGTGCATCAGTCTTTGTAAAGGCACAGGTTAATGTCCGGGCAGATGAGTCCTATTGATGTGTGATTCGATGCGGTGCTCTGAGGTGAGATGGAGTGATTGATCTGAAAGTGAAAGACAGCATGAGGGGAAGTGGGTAAACACTCCGGTTTAGACAGAAAAATACTCTTTTTCTCCTTCTCTCTCTGTCAACCAACCTCTCTCGAGTCAGATTACTGTTCCCATGGCAACGCAGCTGATTGCATGAAAATTGCTGTGGTTGTGGGTGCCATGGCAACACATTACATTACATTATGCTGGTGTTAAGAGCCTCCCTGTGTTCGTATGTTGCGGTGTTGCATATACTTACGCATCAACTACCATCAGACACGGAAAGGCCACTACTGCTCATCTAGGTTACCATGGCGTCAGGACGGCAACAAGTTGGACCTCCTGAGCCTCCACCCACACCGCCTTGATCTTTTTGGTTCCCTATTCAAACTGAGATTATGTTTAGAAGGCTAATCCCATGTTACACGCGCATTACAGCACTTTGAGTGTGCTAGCCAGCCAGTACGCAGCAATAGGCATTTCATGGAGGCTTGAATCATATTATTGACTTGCTCAAAGCATGTATCCTACTTAGGTGTGTGTGTGTGTGTGTGTGTGTGTGTGTGTGTGTGTGTGTGTGTGTGTGTGTGTGTGTGTGTGTGTGTGTGAGAGAGAGAAAGAGTGAGTGCATGTGAGGTGGGATATAAATATAGTCGAAGACATTACAGATAGAGGTACTGAATGTTCTAGTAGGAGGTACTTGCGATAAAATCTTGGGTAAGTTTCAGGCCAATTGCTCATCTGTTGTCTGCGGGGTTTTTTTTATTCACCCATGAATAGATTTATTGTCTTTTTCTCACACCGTTGTTGACTCGGTTGGAGATGATGGTGGGTAAAATGTGCACAGCACCTCCTCTTAGAAAATTACACACACACACACACACACACACACGTCCCCTCACTCCTTGCACTCAGACAAGATATTTATTTCTCCGGTGGATTGTTTCAGAGGCAGAGCGTCTCCATGGTGATGGCAGCCCACAGATCAGGACACAAGGAAGAGTGAGGGAAGGAGGCGGCGGGAGGAGAGAGATGGAGAGGGAGGAGGAGAATCCAGCTTATCTGCCGCTGCTGAACACTTGTTGACACACATATATGCTGATGTGTATTCACACAGGCGGTTAATACACTCTCCACTCCGTCCTTTCTCCTCCACCTTTCACTGCTGGTGTTCTGTTGCTCTCTCACTCGCTCTCACCGCCTCCCTGTTCTCTTTCTTCATGTTTCTCAGTCTCATCAGATGCCACGTGTTTTATCAGGGTTGAAACCAGGTCCCCTTTTACACGGTTTGTGCTGTCTAAGCTACGTTTTCAACACGGAGTCATTTAAGGTGGAGAACAGCAGCATTAGAAGCAGTGTCCTGGCTTTTACTAACGATGTCATCATTTTTCTGTTTTCATTGTCATACTTCATACATACCAGGAGGTGTAGGATATAGTGGCATCCAGGGTTGCAAACACCTCATCTCACCCCCCATCCAAACATTCAGAAGAATGTATGGTGGCCACAAAATTTTCACATAAAGTGAAAGGCATTATCTAGAACCAGCATTTGGTTTGTTTGTTCTGCAGAGACATGGAACCCAGACACATGGAAAAACACATACAATATATAAATTGCAAAAAGAGTAATCAAAGATCAGCAAAGCAAATGTGTTTAAAATCATGCTGTAAAACCCGTGGGTGTCAGATATTATACATAGCCATCTCCAGACATTATTTTCTGAGCACATCTTACTAAGGAACATTAGGCTACTCGTATTTCATTGCCAAGTACTTGAACTGAATATTTGACAGCACTGAGTCATTACAAATACCAGCCGTGTGCACTTTCTGATTGAAATGTTTTGGCTCAATATTTTAATGTTCAAGACATTTGAGAATATTTTTAAAATCCTTGATTTTATGTGTGCGCTTTCTCCCACCACCCCTCCCACTGATTTAAACTGTGAGCATGTTAGCCTTATGATATCTGAGAAGTTATCAGCCTCTTATACTGTGATAGCACTTCTGTACTACTGCTCCTGTTATGTTGTGTAATAGCCTTTAAAGTTGCTTTAATCAATATTTAATTTCTTTATTTATTTGTTTATTTGGCAGTGACAATGGGTGCGCTGCTATTTAGCTGTTCCAGAATTAGCTATAAGCTAATTTACATGTGTGGTCCCTGGGCAGGAAAATAGCATCTCTGTCAAGAAACTTCACACTGTTATCAAAAAATTCAATTACAAGACAGTACATATTCACTATACAACAGTAACATCAGCAACAACAACATCAAGACAAGTCAAGTGTTTGCATCAATGCATCATGGGTACATGATTGGGTTGATTTTAGACATTAATTTTTTCATCTGGAACTTAAAATCTGCAACACTCTTTTATTTATCTTGGTGCTGATCTCTAAACGTTTGTTGCTCTATCAAAGAGCAGTGATCTATCAAACTCAGTAGATCTGTGCCGTATCGCACAGTCACCTCTGTTGGTTGTCCTAGTTGATATGAACTCATTTAACGGGGGAGCAGCTGGATCATTTAGCACTTTGTACACTAAACTAGCATCAGCGAGCTACACAGAGCTGTCGAAGGTCAGGAGATTACACCTCCGAATGATGTTACAATGATGACAACTTGATGGCTTTTCATCCAGTGCCTCAAGTGTTTGTTTAAAGAGTGTTAGCAGTGGCGCAAGTGTTGTTTTTCCAGCTTGTGACCAGCTTGTCATGTAGTATGAGATGTGTGAAAAATTCATTGAGTGCATTTGCTGCTTCTAAGAGGAGCTGGATTCGGATTAATCATGTGTGATGTGAAAGGTGCTGCTATGATGAACCCACAGAGAAATTTCACACAACTCTGCAGTTCCTCTCAGCTCTACAGAGCGTTTTAGCCTTTCAGATTATTGTTTAGCTTCTACTGCCCTGCAGAGTTTCAGTTTGATTTGCATATCTCAGAAAAAAAACTTGTTTCTAGCAGAAGCTTTTGGCAGAAAAGCTCTTAAGACCTACTACTTGCTCGACACCAATCAGCAGAGAGACACCGTTAGCAACTAGCTGAGAGGTGTACTACAAAGCGAGATGAATGTGTTAGTGAGGTATGTGGAGTCTAAAGTTTTCAGTGTCACAAAGATTGGCTCTCTTTTAATCTGGCTAGATCACCATGGTAATTTATGCTGAACCCATGACCTGGTCTGGTCAGAATTTCAGATTAAATCGGCTATAAAAATCACCGCTTTTTAACCAGTTCTTTTCCTGATGATGTTCTTTATGAGCTTAGAGTCTACTAAGTCATTTCTTTCCCTTTGCATCAGTTCATATTAACACTTTAAATTTTACACTGCATGTCACCCACATGCCAAAAGAAAGATGAAGCAGCTACAGAGTCTTTGAATGATGTTTTTAAGTTTTACACTGCTGATATTACAGCTCAGAACACCAATTAGAAAACTGATTAGTCAATCCTGTTTATCATGCATAATATTGTCAGTAACATTCATTTTACTTTAATCTGGCCATAACCAAAAGTTCATTAAAAAGTTCATGTTGTTTCAGTAGAAATAAATAGCAGCATTAAAAGTGGTCATATTTTCTGACTTCTCTTGCCTTATTTGCAGCAATAGTGTTACTTTTTCTGTAATATATGTTTTATATTCTCCATAGCACTCCATTATATCAACATGTTAATGTTGACTGTAGTGGATGGCTCAAGACTGCACCACTTTCTGCAGAAGAAGAGTTAAATGATGCACCAAATGTCCCTTTCCATGTAACAAGCCCAGAGCCTGAAGAAGAAATCCTGGGTTAACAAATAAAGTTGATAACCACCTGTTGTCTCTGACTGGGGTTTTAGGTTTTTGGTCAAGCCAGCTCATACAAAGAAACCCTGAATATGTGGAGCTTTCTTCATAGTGCTGCCCTCTGATGAACATAGTGGAGCATTTAGCTGCTACAGAGGTAGATATTTCCCTCAGGAGTTGGTGGAGATCAGAAACAGAGCTAAAAGAGCGCCAGTATTGGACTTACATTCATCAAGTGGATATGGATGTGTGAAAAAACACCTGTTTGCTGACACATATTTACAACATGTTGGGTAATAATATGTTTACAGCTTTTTGTTCTGCCCCCAAGGCCAGAAACACTGTTACTGTGCTGAACATCCACAGAATGTTCAGTTTATTTTGTGATTGAAAAATTGATCAATTTCACCACAATCATGAAAGGTAACGTCTTTTTTCAACCTTGACCCCATTTCCCCATGTTTCTGTGTCCAAGTGACAAATGGGGACAACAAATTTTGAAATTGGTCCATTACTGGTTCTTTCCACTGTTCCAACAATCACCAACTCTGGTTTGTTTGGTTGAAATAAACCCTTTATTCACTGAGGTAGATGTTTTCTCCCCACTGTTCCGCTGATGTGCGATCTCCTCCTCGCACATCTCCCCTAGTTTTTTTTTTTTTTTCCCGGACATCTAGTGTGGCAGACAAAGGGTTTATTTTTGTTTCTGCTGAGTTTGAATGAAGTGTGTTTTACAATGATTGGATTACTGTTTCTTTAAATACAATACAATCTGGTGGCTTTGGTGAGAACGATCAATTTGCTGTTTCTGAATAACAAAAACAATCTTACTTGTTTAAAAAAAAAAAAGGTCTGTCTCTGTGGGGACCCTTTCCTTAAAGTTGTCGCACACTTAGAATAATAATCTGAGCTTGTCTGTGGCAAAAACAAGCACTGTTAGCAGATTTACTGACGTTTGCATTTGCCCATAAGGATTACATTACATTACATTGCAGGCTTTGTCGTGGTTGATGGCTGCAGCACTGTCTCTCAATATTGGATCAATTTCACACATGGAAAACTGGGGTCCAGGTTGAAAAATAAGTTTGTCGAAGGGGCTTTTAATGATGCAATATTTCCATTATGAATTTGTAAACCAGAGTTATGGGTAAGACATTATGTCGAAAGATATTTATCTTTCTAACTCAAATTTTTGTTCTCAGGTACCTCATGAATGTGACATTTGAAGGCCGAAATCTGTCGTTCAGTGAAGAGGGTCACCAGATGTTCCCCAAACTGGTCATCATTCTTCTCGACAAGGACAGGCAATGGGACAGGGTGAATTTCTCTCCTCTCCTCTCCTCTCCTCTCCTCTCCTCTCCTCTCCTCTCCTCTCCTCTCCTCTCCTCTCCTCTCCTCTCCTCTCCTCTCCTCTCCTCTCCTCCCCTCCCCTCCCCTCCCCTCTGTGATCTGTCTGTCACTTTTTCCCAGCCCGTTAAAGTACCTGTCACAGTAACCTGTATATCACACGACCATCCTCCCACTCACTCACACAGGTTGGCAAGTGGGAGAGAGGCTCTTTGACGATGAGGTACCATGTGTGGCCTCGCTTTGAGCTTTACTCGGGAGCAGAGGAGCGGGAGGACCACCTGTCCATTGTGACTCTGGAGGAGGCTCCGTTTGTCATCGTGGAGGACGTGGACCCGCTCAGCGGCACCTGCATGAGGAACACTGTGCCGTGCCGGAAACAGCTCAAACTCACGTGAGATTTTAGAGTTTAATTTTGACATAAGGAAAAAGAATATATTGTATTGGGTTTGTTTAATTTTTTTCCCTAAATACATAACATTTTGTGGCAAAGATGAGGGGCGGACATTTCATTTCAGCTTTGGGGAGGACAAACCAGATTACTATAAAGTCTGCTAGAAATCTTTCTAAGCGCATTGTTTTTCATCTATAATGAGCACAAGCTCTTTCTGAACATAATCGGTATATTATATAAAATTGTGTAGAACAACTTGAAAAACTGTTTGCTGACTCAAATCTGAACTTTCTGTGTCTGAAACATGGCTGACCAAATCATCACCTGTTGCTTTCTTTATAATTCCCGGCTATAACGTCTTCAGAAGAGACATAAGAAATAAAGGAAGGGGCAGTAGACTGCTCATGTACATGAGAGTTGTAATCAAATGTAAACAGATTGACCCGGCATGTGCAAATGACATGGAATGAATTGCCGTATCCATCACCTTCACGTGATTGGTCTGTATAGACCTCCTTCATCTGATATTATGTTTTATGACCACTTTAAAAACCTGCTTAAGGAATTGGATTCAAAGAAAAAATGGATAGTTCTTGGTGATTTTAATTTGAACTGGGCAGATAAAGCGACTAGAAAGAAGCTTAAAGCAATTACAAACCAGTTTGAACTGACTCAATTAATAGAGGGGCCCACTCAAATAACAAATACTTCAAAAACACAAATTGGTCTCATTTTTAGTAATAAGCCTGAGAGAATCACAGGCCTGTCAGATTACAATACATCACAGAACGATACACCGCAACTTTTAAGAACAAACGCACTAAGAGTAACCTACCTGTTGGACTTAATGTGATCACGTAATGTAACGTGATTTTGCTTTGAAAATAGCAATTAAGTCAAGATTAATTAATGACAGATGAGTTTTTAAAAAACTTCGGGAAAGGGAAAGGCCAACTTTTTTATGGATATCATCAAATAAGGAAAAGGTAATAGCAAATTAATATGGAAGAACATAAATAAATTAACAAAGACAAACAGTAAACAAAATCAGGGAAAGGGGCGTGAACTGAAAGTACAGGGAATTTAAACTAATGATCCAAATGAAATAGCCTCCACATTTAACAAATATTTTGCTGACTGTGCAGAATCTAACACACACCTTTGGTGTAAGAATTAAACTAGTATTAACACCAAATGCCACTAAACCGGTTTTTAACATAACCGAAGTTCCCCAAGGAAAAAATCTTAAGTGCTTTAAAGCCCTCTAAGGCAAAAGACTTGTTTGAGTGGGATTCAACATTTTTAAAAGACGATACTCACTCCTTCAGTGCTCCTATTGCACACTTTGTTAATCTCTCAATAAAACAGTTTTTGGTCTTTTAGCAGAGAAATTATTCTCTGTTTGCTGCCCAGGGACTACAGATGAAAATTAGCTTATAGCTAACTCTGGTGTGGCTAAGTAGCTGTGCACTGTCCCCGTTAAATAAATATATAAATAAATAAATAAATAAATATTTTAACTGTAGTTATGTTTACAGTGATATTCAAAGGGGGGGCAACTGTCTGTTTTTCCTAGAAAGGGGGGATTTGACCCCCTGTCACCTACATAATTTCTGCCTTTGTTCTCAGAATCTGATTGGCTTTACTGTGTGAATTCAGGAGAAATATTGTAGAGTCAAGTTCTAAAAATAGAACACTTTAATGATTTTTAGTGCAAGACATTGATTTATACATTAAATTAATTATTTAAAACTTTCCTGGTGTACTGTGTAACTCTCTGCATGATTTCATTCATTTATCCTACCAAACAAATCACCATTACGTACAACATAAAACACAACCAGCTGCGTCAGTGGTTGAGCGTATTAATATATATGCAAACTGTGAATGTCAACAAAGGAAATGAATCGATGCTGTAATGAAACACGCATGTATCGGGGAAGGCTCACAGTCATGAATTATTCCTTGAATTTTCCCTTTGGCGTCTTTGTTTATCATTTTCCCGCCACTGCAGCATGCTGTAGTGATTTTCAGTCTCTTTCTTCACTGGAATATAAAAATATCATCAGGTTTATCCTTTCACGATCTCTCTGTGTCCTGTGATTACCTCCACTTGCTTCGCTGCTGCTAACTAGATCATTGTCTCGGTTTCTGTCATTGTTTTCCTCCCTCCCCCTGCCTCTCCACCCTGACCCTCTTGCGATCCACTTCTCCTCAGTGCGTGATAATGAATTTTCTTCAATGGCCTCCTTTTCTATCACTGGCCTACCTGAAATCTCCTGAGGCTGTCCTACATCTTCTGGCTCACTGGTTTTTTTATTGACTGATCTTTCACCCTGCTCTTTCTCCTATTCCCCTATTCCCCTTTTCTCCTTCGCTCTGCCCGTCTGTCTGTCTCTTCCTTCAAAGACGTCCTCACATGCTGCATTTCAGGGATAGGCAGCTGTATGCCACAGAGAATATAAAGGATTTCTCTCCAGCCAAAAATATTCCACGAGCTAGATACACAGAGCTGTGTAGTTCTGTGCACAACAAGAGAAATATGTGGACACAGTCTTAGTGACAGATAAATTACATTTGTTAGCATTTTTCCATAATATGCACTGCATTTTTTAAACAAGTTATGTATTTAGATTTTTCATATTCATGAGACAGGACATTAATATAAATCATCTAAAAGTACACATATGTACGCAAAGATAAGGAATACTCTAACCGACTAATACAAAACCAACAACATTCAAAACAGAGGCGTCACAAAACAAACAAACAAAAAAAATCCATGTGCATCATAATGTATTTCAGCATAGATAGGACAGACCACCTGTCTTTGACTTGATTTCCTAGTCTAATGGATAAATGAAAACGTGGTCCACTGAGACTCACACAAACAGCTTATTCGACTATTAGGGGGCGGGCCTACTATTTACCAGCTTAATGTTCTGACACAATGCATCATCATCATCAACACATGCATTTTATACCAGTAATCTGAAGGTTTTCATTATTAATTAATCTTCATCAATCATATGGATAAAAAAAAACTGGGCAAAAGTTCCATAACAGCCTTTAAGCGTAATGTAACTCTGGTGGTCTGATAGAAACCTGCATGCGGTCATCACAGTGCACTTTGTTGTTTTTACTTTTGTTTAATTTCATCCCTGCTGCTGCTGTCCTTTGCCTTTTCTCTTTTTAATCTCCGAGTTTTGTACATGAACCCAGGTTTTTAACTACAGGGGAGCCAGAGAGAGCTTGAGTCCTGTTAATAACACATGAGCTCCCCTGAAAACATGATTTTTGATATTTTGGGGGTTTTAAAATATTGACAGGAGGCTATTTTTGCCACACATTTCTGTTTTTCTTTATCTTCATTATCATGGATCATGTTTAAAATTAGGCTATTATTGATGTGTGATTCATACATGAAGTGATTCATCATGAATTCACTAAAGACACTGGCATGCATGCTAATCTTACCATCACCATGAAGCATGGCATCATAAAACTTCACTCAAAGATCAAAAAGAAGCAAACTTTTTCAATCTAACTCAGGCTGCATGCTGAATTGCCATCATTCACTTCACTGTTTGTAGCATACAGATAAAATCTATAATATCAGATATCATACTATGATGTTTTCTTCTGATATCCATGTCGAGGTTTGATACAGTCATTAACTGATCATTATACTGTACAGTATATTTGTTAAAAAAAAAAAAGAGTGAGTGCCCCCAAAAACCTTGGTAATGTTCTCACACTGCCTGCAACCATCAGTAAACACCGATCTCAGGTTGCTGAAACACCGTTTCCTGTTCTTCTGTCATCACTTCCTCCCTCTTCTTCTCCGTGCCACTTACCAGCAATCAGACAGGTGATTCAGGGATTTACATCAAGCGCTGCTGCAAAGGTTTCTGTATTGACATCCTGAAGAAGATCGCCAAGACGGTCAAGTTCACTTACGACCTTTACCTGGTCACCAATGGCAAACACGGCAAGAAGGTGAATGGGACCTGGAACGGCATGGTTGGAGAGGTGAGCACATTTCTCTTTATTTTTCACATGCTTCCTACTATTTTTATTTCATATGTTCTTGATAAATCACTGTGGTGATCATTGTGGTGGACAGAGGTAGAGCTATAAGCCTGGTCCAACTCGCATCGACTGTTAACAGCTCTTAAATACAGTTGTACCCAGAACGACAGGTTTGGTCGATTTCATACAGACCTGCTGGCTGATCAGCTGATTGTGGATTTCACAGCTGGCAGAACACTGCAGCAGAGTGCTGGAGACCTCACCATACAGACATTATTGAACCAGCAGAGTGACTAAATACAACAGTGTACCTAAATATAGACAATATTCAGTGTGTTCCATCAGAACCAGTATAGTACGCTAATATATTCAGTGTTACTGCAGGTCTGTTTATTAACCATCATTGTGGGTGGCATTCAGTATCCCTACCGCCATTTCACTTGTTTCTTAAAAGCCTAATGCATTCAACAGCACGCCTTCCTGAAGACATGCAACACAATTTATAATGACACGGAGAAAATGAAAGTGATTTCCAAAAAATAAAACATCTGCTTCAAGCTGCAGGGATCAAATTTAACATCTGTTATTGTGTAGAGGGAGGAAAGTTGCAAGCATAGCTGAGAATCTGGTTACCAAGCTTCTCTTTCTCTCATTGTATTTGTTTATTGTAGCCTGATGCAAGTCATTTTAAAGACAAACTATGCAGGATTTTCCCAAAAAACAATGACCAGACTACAAAAATAATCCGTCTCAGTCATCACCCACGACCCGCCAGAAGTGTGTAGCAGCACCTGCATCTGCAGAGATGCCACCTTCTGACCGTACCATCTTGTTTTCTCATCATTTTGCTGTGCTTGGGACGTTTTGCCAACCCGGTGCATCTGTGTTTGACGTCGTGGGAGTGTCAAGTCTGTGTGTTGCGTGTACAAACAGCAACTGACAAATCCTAGTTATTCTACTTTCTAAAATTTGAATTCCTGGAAGAAACTCCACCGATTTGAAAATTCTTCCTTCACGGCTGTCAGTGTTGGGTAGTCTTACTTTACACATTACACATTACTGCATTAAAAAGTTACTGGAAAAAGTAACTCATTAGAGCACTTGTGTGTTACAAAAAATGAAAAACCCCTTACCGTAGTGGTTCCCTTTTTCTGGCATGCTGCCCTTCAGAAGCTGAAAAAAGTTCAGGCCCTGCACCACACAGTTGTAATCAATTATTATCAATTATCAGGGAAGCAACTGATTAAAAAAGGATTCAAGTTGAATTTTTTGTGAAGTAAAGGTCAGTGTGACGGCATCAGCAACTCCTCTTTGTTTATTTGCCCTACATAAATCATACTGGTTTAACTTAATTTCACTCTATATTTCTCCTGTGGTCATCTGCCTGCTGGCTGAAAAATATAAAAACTATAATTTAATCCATTTTAATTTTATCTGTTTTCATTTATCTGTATGTTTACTTATTCAAAATATATTTGCTGTTTTTTTTTTAACTATCTGCTCCTTTCTCTACATCACTATTGCTGCTTAAGCAGTTAGTAATTAACTTTTCTTTACTATATGAATGCAATGCACAGACTAAATTGCTTTTCAAAATTTAAAAATGTATTTGAAAAGCAAGTAACTATGAAATCTAATACTAATGCTAACAGTACTGCAAGCAGGCAGAGTGTTTTGCGGCCCGTAGGATTTTATCTTTATGATGGGGCTAATTATATTGTCTGAATGTCTCTTTCTCTCTATTAGTTTCTCGCTGTCTCAGTCAGCCATTGAGCGCTTGTTCCCCGACAACCTGGCCCGAGGGGGAGCTCTGATCAGCTCCATAAAAACCTCAGGAGGAGGACAATGAAGCTCCTAATCAGAGATGGAGAGAGAGTGAAAGACGTAGAGAAAGACAGAATGATTGGAAGAAAGATGGCGAGAGGGAGGAAGCAGCCTCAGGGAAAAGACCCGCTTCTCTCCTGCACACATTACACATCCAGCACAATGCAGCCTTTACAAATCAACGTGAGGTCCAACTTAATTGACTGATGATGGCATCAAACGAGTGACTTTATTATTATCTTAAGGACGCATAAGAGTTAATATGTGTATGGTGTAAAATTACAGTATCTTAAGCATTTGTTATAAAATTTCTGAGGTATACATCAGCATAAAGGCGAGGCCGAGCAAACGTGCAGTGCATGCATGGATGAATTAGTCAATGCGTAAGTAAGCAGCTAATGATTTTATCTGAATGGGGGAAAACAGGACAAAAGATGCAGAAAACAGAATGAAGAAGTGTAACAAACCAAAAAAAAACACTGTATAGAATTCCTGTTCACGCTGGCATACACATACCTCATTAACACACTCTTTTGTGCTCCATTTTTATTCATGGCCCGAGGATCCAGAAACTTACGGCTAAATATACCTGAACACACTCAGAGGGAGGCTGGGATGGTGGAGGGTTCAATACTGACCCAGTGTACTAATAATCTTTCTCTCCTGCTTCCATTCTACCAAAATAACCTGCTAAACACTTGGCAGAGATGGTGACTCATATACGAGTTACTTTTCATGTGTCTCTCACCACAGTCCAGGGAATATTCAGCACCGCCCGCTGACCTTTCATTTTCCTCCTCCTGTCTGTCTCCGTCTGTCTGTGGTCGGCCCTCAGGTGGTGCTGAAGAATGCCCACATGGCGGTGGGTTCACTCACCATCAACGAGGAGAGGTCAGAGGTCATTGATTTCTCTGTGCCCTTCATTGAGACGGGGATCAGTGTCATGGTCTCTCGTAGCAACGGAACCGTCTCCCCCTCTGCCTTTCTTGGTGAGTGGATGTACAACACACACACACACACAGACACATATCATATCATATAATAAATGTACAATCACAGATAGAAGCACAGGTCGGTTTACACAAAATAAAGGCGTCGTTCAGTGTGTCCTATGAGCACAAAACATAAAAGGTTTAATGAAAATTCATATTTCTCTGTGAAAATTGCTAAAAAAAAAAACAAAACAAAAAAACACTAACATCTGACATTTGTCACCAGTGAGAAAAGGTACAATTTTCATTCATTCATGAGTCTCTGCAGTAGTCCCTGGTATTTATTGACTCCAGCTCCACACAGCAGTGATGGAAACATGATGTCCAGGTGGACATGCTATTTTCACTCCTTTCCCAGCGTGATGCTTGAACGCTTGTTGCCTCTTTCGGTAGTTTCTGCAACTCATTTCAACCACAACATACAAATTCCGTCTGTCTCTGTTCAAGCAGCACTCGAACATCATTCCAAATTAGTTGCCATGCTGTTTGAAAGGGACGCTGAAGTGAAAGACATAAAAATGTAACCAATGTAACATTGTCACTGGCCTCCATTCTGCTTTCTACTGTTTACAAACCCTGTTTTCTGGTTTGTTTGTGACATCTAGCGTGACCCGTTAGAAAACAAAAAAAACAACAGAAAGGCACCCTGCAATGTGATGTCATGCTGTGTGAATACACAGTAGCAGGGACCAAAAAAAGTCAGTTACCTTACTGAGGAGTAAGGAGTAGCATCCAGCAGTGTGCATGTGCGTACATACATGCCGACCCTGCATAAGTCAGTGCACCACTTGGGCCAACCTACTCAAAAATGTCTGGAAAAAATGTTTGAAGCTCCAGCGTTAGGTAGGAGCCAGAAGCAGGCAGAGTACAGTATCATGGGAGTAAAGTAAAAAAAAACAAAAACTAGAAAAACTTTAATTTTCTGTATGTTGTCATGTATGAAAAGACCCAAAATGAACACTGTAAGCAGACGACTTGATAACTAAAAGGACATTATTTAAACAGTATTTGTATAGGAGTGATTCTTTCCCAAGTAGTTTACACTGTAGTATCAAAAGTGTGCATTGATGCTAATAACTTTAAAGAGCTCGGAAAAATGAAAGCTGGGAAACTCCTCTGCTGATGAAGGTTGGCTGATGCACTGAGAAGCTTCAAATGGACCTTGTAGTGGTTTTGTTCGTAACGGTGCTGTGGTGTTTGTCACAGTCTATTCCGTGTGTGAACATTTGCAAAGCAGAGAGCAAGTGGTGGAAAATGTGCCCATTTCAATGAGTACATCTGTCCATTCACACCTACCTACTGTCCTCTCAGTTTCTCTCTTGAGCAGTGCTTGTTAGTGTTCACACAGACTCAGATAAAATCCATCAATGTGCAACAATGAGCACACAGCACAGAATACAAATAGTCATGTTGATACCGGGGGGGTGATTTTTATAAATTTCCTTAATTTGGTTTAATGAACTTCCTCTCTCTTCCCACAACGCTCCCTCCCTTCCTTTTCCTCACCCACTTCCCCGTCTCTCCCCCCTCTCCCTCTCTGTGTTTCAGAGCCCTTCAGTGCTGACGTCTGGGTGATGATGTTTGTGATGTTGCTCATCGTGTCGGCTGTGGCTGTGTTTGTGTTTGAGTACTTCAGCCCGGTGGGTTACAATCGCTGTCTGGCAGATGGGCGAGGTGAGAGGATAGCACACACACACACACACACACACACACACACACACACACACACACACACACACACACACACACACACACACACACACACATTCAGACCCTGTCTATCCATGCTCCAAAACGGATTTCCAGGCCATCTCACATGCTAAAATGAAGTCTTATTTTGCATGTTTTGTTACCTTGAATGCACCATTCAGACAGAGCCCTCCATGTGCTAAATTACTTAAACAATCCTGCCTGAATGAGTGCGACTTGAGCACTGGGACTTACTCTACTTGATGTCGTAGAGTACTTATCTACATCTACAGTCGCTTAAGCTCTTTCACTAATGAAAAGGATCATTGACAAGAAGCAGATAGGTGATCTTAAGTATTCTAAGCATCACTGCGTGAACAAAGGCTCTTCTATTCCTTTTTATATTTTTTCTTTCTTAAATATTACACAGCATTACTGCTGCTGCACCACCACAGCTACACTCTTAGAAATAAATGTGCTAACTAGAACCATAAAGGGTTCTTTAGCTTGTCCCCACAGGAGAACCTTGCAAAGGTTCCATTTTGAACCCTTACAGAGAGTTTGACCTAGAACCCAACATAAAGGGTTATGCTTAGATCCCTCTGTGAATGGTTCCACCCAGAACACTCTCTGGGGGCCCATCTCCACCAAAAAGCTCTAGTCCTTGAACTGGTTCCATTCAAGATCCTGGGAACTTTAGTGCCATCTAGAGACCCAGCCCACATTTCCACCAGTTTTGAGGGAACCATTGGAATCAAAGCTGTTACCAACAGAGGGCGCTGCACGATGTACAACCTGTATGATACGACACGCAAACTTGGGTTACCAAAGAAAATCTGCTGTTCTTTGGTTCTTTGGTTTGGTCCAGTCGTGGAAACCGATGTTTTAGGTTCTGAACTAGTTTATTTTTGATGGCGGTGCTCCGAACATTTCAAAAGTAGGTGCTTGAACTGGAACGGGGCCCGTTCCATGTTGATGGAAGAGGCCTGTGGGGGTTCTTTCCAAAACCTTTCTTCTACAGGTGCTGACAAGGACCCACCCCAGGCTTCTACTAGAGAACCTTTTATATTCCAAGGGTTCTTTATAGAACACCCAGGGGTTCTAGCAGGAACCTTTTTATTTTATGCTACAAGAACCCTTGATTAAAGACTTCTTCAAGGATTTCAACAATTCTTGAAGAACTTTGTCTTCCAATAAGGGCTCTTTGGATGAGAAGGTTTCTTAATGGAGCCTGTAGTTGAACAAACAACCCTTGACAAGCCTTTTCTTTAAGAGAGGGTTCTTCAGAAGCAAATGATTCTTGGTAGAACCGCAACCATTCATGAAAAACCCTTATTTCCCAGAGTGGGAGGTTGTAAACCTGATGAATGCACTAACTGTAAGTAGGTGTATTACCATACATTGAAAATATGTGTCAGGTTTAATGGTGTCTGACAGTATGGAACAACACCACCCTGCTGAATCAAATTCGGTTCCAGCAGGCCATTTGAATCAATTTGCCCATCAAAATCAATGGTTCAGATACAATCTATTTTTTCTGCGGGTTTTATACCCTCGGCCCTGTTTGACTCAGGATTGCATTATCCCGCCTCAACGGCAGCCACTCAAGATAAAATCAGAGAAGTGTTATATTGCTGCTCACAGCCTTTTTATCAAGAACCAGAGGGGATAAGAGTAATGGTGTTTGGTTTGGAGTTATGTTTCCTGCTGTAGTGTTTTCTGAATGTCTTCTGTCACAGCAACAGTGTGGTGTAATCGCTGGGTTATGTAAGGCTGTTGTCCTATACCGCTGCTCCAGCTGTAGCATAATTGTAGCCTGCTGCGTGCCCGTCTACCCCCCTCTTCCTCTTTTTCTGCCTGCCTGTGATGCCACAGAGCTACAGTAGGTAGTGTTTCCAGCCTGCCACCTTGTCATAGTGCCATAGAGGTAGGTGGAACAGAGTAAGTCTGTAACAGCGGGTTGTCACGGCGGTGGCTGGAGGAGCTGATGTGGACGATCGCTGACAAACTAAAGGATGGGAATAAATCTAGTCTTTGTCGCCGCCATCCATCAAGTGCCTCCCACAACGGCAGTCATGAGTAAATGCAGATAAAGCGAAGTAGTATCTGTGAAACTTCTTGCATCATCTTTCTTTGTTCCCGTCCCTCCCTTCCCTCTTTTATGTCTCACTCCCAGAGCCCGGCGGTCCCTCTTTCACCATCGGTAAGGCCATCTGGCTGCTCTGGGGTCTGGTTTTCAACAACTCCGTCCCCGTGCAGAATCCCAAAGGTACCACCAGTAAGATCATGGTGTCGGTATGGGCCTTCTTCGCTGTCATCTTCCTGGCCTCCTACACTGCCAACCTGGCTGCCTTCATGATCCAGGAGGAGTACGTCGACCAGGTGTCGGGCCTGTCAGACAAAAAGGTGTGAATATGAGGCGATGTGAGGGGTTGTGGGGCGGAGGAGCAGGTGTGTGAAAGTACATAACATGGGGCGTTGTGAGATCCAGTGTGAACGGCTCCTTGTGTAATATAAGATATAAGTATAAGTTGATTTAGGGCTGCAACTTATGATTATTTTCATTTATTTATTTTTTTTTCTTGGGATGTAACAATGCCAAAACTCATAGTATGATATTCATGATAGACAATCCACAATACCATTTTTATGATATCAAGATATTAAAATAACAAAAAAAATAATAGCTTGTTAAAATGTCTGTAATTAGAAGGAAAAACTAATTTTATATGAACAAAAATGCCGTGCACATCAGATTTATTATCTAACTGCTTTGTTTTCCTTATTTTATTCAATCTGTATGTATCTTAAACACACTGCTAACTGAAAGTAAAAATATGTAGTCATTATTGAAACAGAAAATGATCTTTAGTTTTTGGATTAATCAATTAATCATTTAAATCAAGGGTTCTCAACCTTTTCTGTCTGACATACCACCACAGCACAAGAGCTCAAGTGGCCCGTGCTTGACACCACCCATCGTGATTCGATTTTGTTCATTTAAATTTATTAGAAAGCAATTTTCAAGTGTTTTTCAACACCAGTAGTTATATAAAAGTGCACAATATTACAAAATAAGTTTCTTTCCATTGGATCATTAATATTTTGGTGGGTTTGGTGACAAATGTATTTGTGAGGCTGTTGTTTGGAGTGGCACCAGCTGCTTGTTTCAAATATTTATTCAGCACTTAAAGCTATTTTTTTTTTTTCTCTCTGTTTTCATGCACTCCCAATCACATCACTTATTTTTCAGAGTGCTGAGAGCAGTATCCTGTGCAGCTGGCTGGTAGTTTAGAATCAGAGTCAGGTTTATTGCCAAGTAGGTTTACACATAAGAGAAATTTTCCTTGGTGTTTTGATGCATAACAATAAGCAGAGTGAGTAAAAGATACAAACAAGATTAAAAAACGCAAGTACTGGAAGTCAAATTTACTGGTTATTGTGACAATGAATATACTCAAATTAACCTTACACCAATTTCCAATCCTTAATTTCCTCCTGAACACAAATATATCTTTAATCAAATCATTATTTTTGTGTTTTCAAATTAGCAGAGCTAGTCCAGTCTTTTTATGTACCCCCTGGAGTAAATGTAAGTGGGTTTAATTAATGATGTTTTTAAAAAAAATTGAAAAATAGCCCTCACAAGTTCTTAAAGTCCAGGATGATGTTTTGAAACCGCCTGTTTTGTCTAACCAATGATCCAAAGCCCAAAACCCCTCAATTTTCAAAGATAAAAAACAAAGAAAAACAGCAAATGCTGATGTTAGTCATGTTTGTTGGATTACTTGAAGAAATAATATGTAACATTTCTGCATTAAAATGTCTAAATATACTAGATATATGTCATATATTTTGTTGAGGTGGGTACTTACATTATCCCAAACATTTCCAGCAATCATCAAACTCAGAGAAATCCGTATTTTATTTAAGGTAACGTTGCCTTTCCTTCTAGCCATTGCGAGCTCGTTGCTAGCTGCTGTAACTTCCAGGAAAACAGGGGATATGACAGAGACTGAGGGAGGAAGTTGGCGAACATCATTAAATGTAACGTGAATAAAACTTTACCTGGACCATGAAAATTATTTGTCAGGAGTCATGTCAGATCAGCTATGGTGGCCGTTTATCAGTGACGACAACTGTCATGATTCCCGCCACGTCAGGTCTTCTGTTATTGTTTAAATGTAAGAGAGCCCCCTGGTGGCAGAGCTTACATATCAAGTGTTTAAATGATCAAATAACTATCAACAATGTTTTGGATGGAAGCTGAATTGCTTTTCTATGAGATTGTGCCTTAAACCTAACCTAAGCTGAAACAATCAATTAGTCGAACAGCAGAAAATGAATCAAATGCTATTTTGAAAATAGATTGATTAATTTTAGCAGAAACGTCTTAATTATTAATTAATTCTTCATCTGCGATCATCTTCTGTGTATCTTTTTCGATATTTCACAGACCAAACTATGAATCCGTTAATTGAGAAATTAAATTGATTAAACAGTAATTAAAATAATCATCAGTTGCAGCCCTGGACTAATAATTTCAGTACTTGTATTCTTCAGTCCTGAATGGTGGATCTTTATTTTTGAACTTGCTTGGGTGTACAGTACATATTTGTCTAAATGTGTCCTCCAGACTCTATCTGTTTGTCTGTCTGTTGAACACAACTCTTAGGTATTTAGTTAATTTTGAGCTTCCAAAAGCACAGTCCCGTGCTCCTGCTCAACAGTGCATTAAAGGCTATTTGTTGCGGCTCAGTGCCTTTTCCATGTTAACGAGCACTCCTCTGTCATTTTCTCTGTGTGGTTTCTTTTCCGGAAAACCCCCACCACAGTTCCAGAAGCCTAACGAATTCTCGCCGCCATTCCGGTTCGGCACGGTGCCCAATGGGAGTACAGAGCGCAACATCCGCAACAACTACCGGGACATGCATTCTTACATGACCAGCTTCCACCAGAAGAATGTAGATGAAGCGCTGTACAGTCTGAAGACTGGGTGAGGAGGAGGAAGATGGAGGGGAGGATGCGGAGACAGATTTGGGGAGGAGGGGGTGGATAGTGTTATGGAGCTGTGAGGTCCTGTACTGATGCAATCCAGAGAAAAGATGATCAAGGAGTAAAGAGAGGGAGACAGAGGAAGAGGGGCATTCTGGGCGATGTGGGTGGGCAGCCGGTGGAGTTGTGTGTATCTGCCTGCCACTGGCACCCAGAATAGTAACGTAGCCTGTGGTTGCTGTGAAAGCTAGCTAATATTCTCTCTCTGTGCCTCTCAAAGCTAGCTAATATCTTCATCTCCTATTCACTCTCTGTCTGCCTGTCTTCCAGTGTTCCCATCGGCCGCTGCTAAAGAATTTAGAATGCAGTGCAGCGACACATCTCTGGTGTTTGGTGAGAGTTTGACCTGAGTGACCATAGAGGCCCGTAGAGCCGTGAGGCACCATTTTATGGTAGTTTGTCACCAAGCTGGAGACTGTCACGTCAGTTCACCTGTCAGATCACTCAGGGTTGATATGGATAGAACATAACAGAAGGAAACGCATCAGATGAGATGATATGACACACAGATTCTGAAACACCACGTCACATGGTCAGTTAAGTTATTAAAGATTCATTTTGGTATTTTTCAACCTGCAGTTTTTTTAATTGGTCCAGTATAGAGGAAGAGCACTGCAGCCGACAAAAGCAAAACTGAGCTACAATGTAAAACCTTTGGACCACTGTCTGACAAAATTATGTTAAGGATCACTACAAAGACAAACCTTTTTTAAAGAGTAAAATCCTTTTTGTTTTACCGGAAACAGCTGCTATATCACTCTGTTCAAAGTGACCAGACCCCACTGATAAAAACAGTAGATTTACTTTGGTGTTTTAAAAGGTTGAAAACCGATGGAGGCAGCGGTAGACTTGTTAGTTAATTAAGTATTAATTAATAGTTATTGCACTGTTTGAAACAAGTAAATGATAATTAACAATGTTTACTAATTATTAGTAATGCTATAATTTGTAATCAGATCTATACTAATGTAATCAGAATGCAATTATTCTCTCATATCAGCTATGATACAGTTTATAATTTCCAAACAAATGATTTTGTATTATACAAACTAACGATTAAAAAGGAAATATTGCATAACTAATAATTTATACATTTATTATTAATGATTATATGATTAGTATCATATAATTTCATTGCTAACAATAACATAACTAAAATAAAATAACACCATTTATCAATGAATGTTAAAAGTAAAATTACTGTAGAAGTACTGTCAAAGTTTGGTTGCTTTTAACAGATCAATACAGCAGCTGTTTCTGGTTAAACAAAAAGGCTCTTGCTCTTAAAAAAGCTGATCTCTGTTTGAATTCTTTCCATATTGTTGTCAGACACTTACAATAACAATCTGAGCCTCTCAGTGTCAAAAACAAGCCCGTTCACTGGATGTACTTTGATGATGTGCATTCGCCGGTGTGTCACTTAGACACAAAGACATAAGAAAATAGGGACCAGGTTAAAAAATATCAAAGTTACCCTTTATATTTAAGCGATACTTATGAACTTGAGGATTGTTTGTCGACCGTGGAAACAGAAGTTTGACAAAAGAAAATTCAACACAAGATCCAACTTGGTTTGTTGTTCCTGAAGCTTTCAAGCACATCTCTTGGCCTTCCTCAGCAGATGGAGTTTCTCAGTTGCCATGGAGATGGTTTGGATAGAGAAAGACCACGAGATGGGGGCAAAAACTTCAGAAGTGTCTTGTTGGAGCTTGTGTTGAACATTATTTGCTTTGTGATATAATCATACACTTTAGCTATAGCTGCTGCTCCTTTTCCTTGAAGATTAGTTTCTTTTTCTTATCTATTATTTATTTTTGTGTTGAAAATTATTTTTTTTAAAGATGTTAGCAAAGGTGGTCTTTGTTTTCAGACTTGTTGGCCTGCAGTAAAAGGGAGGGTATCTGTGTTCCCAGAGCCCTAACTTCCCAAAATCCAGTATTCCTGGGGTCTATGCAAACTCAAAACCCAAACCCATAATGTACTATATAAAGTTGGTAAACATAGGACCCTTTGTCATTTTCCCATGATGTGCCATATAAATCTGGGGAACATTGTACTCTGGGAAAGTAGAATGACTCTGTAAAATACTACAGGAAATCCAGGACTAGACCAGAGTAGAATAGACAGTGTTTGCATCTGAAATGACTCCCACCTTGTTTACCTATATTTTCTTTTTGATGTTTCATTTAAGTGTATGAAAGTTCTCACGATGAAAACAAAAATTAGTGTCCATAGGTGCACACTGCCTTCTCCTAAATGCAATGTTTTGCCTGGTAACACTTTTATTATGGACTTATAAATGTCTAATAATTTCCTTGTACGTTTCATTGAAAGAACTGTGCAATTTGTCATTAATTATAGCTAAAATGGAGAATGAGTTGAATTGTTACACATTCAATTAATTAATTCCAATTAAATGCTAAGCTAGCATATCATAGAGTTTTATAATCAGTGCACAGCAGGTCGGCTGAACATGCAAAAATGTGCACAGGCAAGCATAGAATCCAATATTAATGGGGAATACAGTTTCCAATGATAAATGAATGATGAATGAAGATTTACATTGAGCGGTTCTCACATTGAAATTACTCTGGAAATCAGCTGTTATTTTTAAACTCAACACAACCACTTAAACAAAATCATAAAGCTGTTACAGAATGCTTTGTTTAATCTTCTCTATAATTGTTGCCAGATTACAGAGTTCTTTCTATATAGTTTTCCAGAATTGATAAGAAAATAAGTCCATTGAATGAAGTGTTATCTTTAGCTGTTAATAGATAATTAAAGTTGGGCAACACTGCACATCAATGAAGACACAAATTATGTTGAGTCATAAGTATCCTAAAATCTGAAAATGAGTGAATGAGGATATATTCATTATTCATCACTATGATAACCGAGGGTACAAGAGGCTCTTTAACACACTGTAAAAAGTGCTCTTCTAACACGTTTTCCTGGTATCGCACTCTGCAGCAAACTGGACGCCTTCATCTATGATGCTGCAGTGCTGAACTACATGGCGGGAAGAGACGAGGGCTGTAAGTTGGTCACCATCGGGAGCGGCAAGGTGTTTGCCTCCACTGGCTATGGCATCGCCATCCAGAAAGACTCGGGCTGGAAACGAGCTGTGGATTTGGCCATCCTCATGCTGTTTGGAGATGGTGAGGACTTCAATAATGATGGTTTTTTTTTAATTTGAATGAAGAAGTCCTAAAATAAATTCGTAGGGTTATAAAGCAATAATGACGACATTTCTGTTTCGCTTTTCTCTGCTCTATTGTTTTTTATTTAACAATGCTGATCCAATCCAGTATCATATTTACTCATTTTTGGACATAATGGTTTTAATGGTTTAGACTAAACAGGCCAACTAAATAAATGTATTCATTTTAAGGTTCATTTATTCCACTCAGTTAAAGCAAACATTAACATCTCTTCAATGTGGAATAACTGTTAGAGGTTTCATGAAACAAAGCACAATGATCAATCAAAAAATTACTCACATTCACATCAGTGTACTGATGCTGGACACGTGAGGACATGTGAACTCATCGAAGTAGCTCTAAAGAAACTGCTGTGACTGAGAAGGTGGTCGCTTGGTGTTTGTTATGGTGACAACCCAAGATCCTGCTGGTAGATCCCGGCAGTCGGTGAGGCTGCGGAGCTGCAGGATGAGGCCTCCTGAGCCAGGCTGGCACAGTTCAGTCTGTGATCAACAGCGAGGCAGCAGCAGGCCTGAAAAGCTCCAGCTGCTGCAGTTGCAGAAGTGAAAGGAGTTTGTTTATTTGGTAACTCAGGAGGTTCTGGCAGAGACATGAAATACTGACCTTAACTGAAGATGGGTGGAAGGAAATGCTGAAGCCTCTGGATGTTGTAGGACTGTTGTGATAGACATGTTTCTACAGTGTGACAAGAGTTTGGACTGACAAACTAATTCAGGGCTCAAAATTAACTTATTTCCTCTGTGTCCGTGTCCCAGAATTAATAAACATTGTCCTGACTTGAAGTTCTTCTTGTCACTCATAATATAGGTTGACATTGTTTTATTGCATGGCTTTGTTAAATACGTGATTTTGATTGGTCAGTTACAGTGTCCTAAAGTTATTTCTTTATAGCAGACCATTGCTATAACAAGACTGTCGTTATGAAGAACAGACTGTTGCTATGGACACAGTTCTGATCATAGGCTTTGGAGAAACAATAAAATCATTGTTGAATTACTAACATCATTTCAAAATTGATATTTTCTGTCAACATATTGTGGGTTTTTTTGGTACATAACCATGTAACAATCAGGATAATGTACAGCAAGTCACTGTTGTGAAAGAAACCCCTTTAGGATAATTCGGGATGATTCTTGCATCACCCTGGCAGGATTTATTTCACAGTAACGACCTGCTCACTGCACAGTATCCCTAACATAGTGATCGGCATCACTTCATCATTTCTTTATGGACTGCTATGGAAGTTCTTCTAGTTTCTCTCTGCACTTATATCTGAGTAAAAAAATCCAATCACCCTACAGTTTTCATTTATTCTTGTAGTCAGGAGTTACTATTTCTTGTTTATTTCTAACTGTTGGAACAATAAACACATCACTTCAAACAGTGGGACAACCTTAACTTCAGCTGTTTGACCTGAAATCTGTTTTGATTTGTTCTGGCTACGTTCACACTGTAGCATTAAAACAAGGACAGGTTTTCAAATGTTGTCATTGACAGGATTTGAGTTGTAAAGCCTTCTAGCATGAATCACATGCTCAAGTTTACAATCTCTTTCAATTAGCATTTTAACTCTTTGTCCACAAATGACTGTACCACTGTCTTTGATATATTAAAAGTAAAGTTTAGACTGCTTTAGACTCGTGTAGAGTTGTAGGATGTTCTTTCTGATATCTGCGACCTTAGAAGAAGCACTTATAAAAGCTGTCAAGCTCAGCCTACAATTTTGTGAAGTGCATAAATAATTTAAACCTTTTACCACCTCCAGTGGCTGATAAGTAATGTGCAGAGAGCATAGGAGCATGCTAAGTATTCATAACCAGCACATATCTTTGCAGAAAATATTACTGTAGCACTGTGATACCAGCTCATCCATTGAACAATATGGTGGCAGTATATCTCTGACTGCACCGGCAGTGTATCATTTTAATATTTACATAAGGAGGAGGTTGAATCCTGGGTCTGAATCCCATTAGTGTACTCTATACTGTATGTGCCGCAGAGCAACAATCTCCATTTGTAGGTTGTGTTTTTATTTGAGCCCCAGCTGTGGTTGTGTGTTTTGGGAAGTGACCGAGAGAGGCAACAGGGTGTCTGGCGTCACTCTGAGGGAATGACGAGTGCAGTGATCCACGAGGGCCTCTGCATCGAGCTGATGCTCTGTCACGATGAGACGATTGAGTCAGTTGAGGTGGTTTGTGCGCATGGTTAGGATGCACATTTAGCGCCTCTCTTTGAACGGGTTCTGTCCTCAGATGACACAGATATTTCGCATCAGTACTACAGACACATAGCGAGACAATAGACCCACATTATGAAACAACACTCGCATCTCATAACTCTGAAGTGCTGCTGTGTTGGTTTGGCAACTGAACTGCAGCTGAACTTCAGCTTTTTTTCTCATGCAGGAGATGAAGTGAGCCTTTTTTTAAACACTTCCCTAAACCACAGATTCACATATTATACACACTGCAACAGGATTACAGTTTACAAAACATTACAAAAAAACATCAATCTGTGATGCAGGTTTTATTTTAAGTCAATGACATGACATTTGTTGACAAAATTGTCATCACAAGGTCCATTTACTTAGTTTGACACCTTTTCATTTGACACACATTTGACCTTAATTCCACACTTGTGTCACATGATAATAACTAAATTGTTGCCATGAGAAAAGAGCCGACTCTTTCTGTTGAGCAGCTCCATGAGCTGAGTTTGGAACCACCAGACCCCTGAGATGAGAAT
The DNA here is from genome assembly GCF_056507025.1 of Lutjanus erythropterus. Taxonomy (NCBI): domain Eukaryota; kingdom Metazoa; phylum Chordata; class Actinopteri; order Lutjaniformes; family Lutjanidae; genus Lutjanus; species Lutjanus erythropterus. The sequence goes on along the minus strand of NC_139319.1, from coordinate 24,011,606 downwards.
CTAAGTTCAAGCTTGAAATATTTAAAGGGATAATTCTCCCCAAAATCAAAGATACATATTTTTCCTCTTACCTTTAGTATTGTTTATACATCTACATTGTGTTTGAGTTATTGTCCAGAGAGATGTCTACCTTCTCTATAATGCACTAACTTGTGGTGTTCATTACACCAAACAAACACAATTGAAACCGTAGTGACGTCTTTTTCCAAAAATCATGACCTGGTTGCTCAAGATAATCCAACTACTTTCTTTCTACCATCGAACCGTATCTCTCTGCAGAGTGAAACGAGAATCTACTCATGGACAAGAGGTTAAAGCTCAGCCGAGGAGGATGTCATTAATGTTTGCATCCCACACTGTCACGAGCACGAGCCTCTTGTCCGTGAGTAGATCCACACTTCCTTCTGGTCTGTGATACAAGTGATATATATGATATATACAGTATATCAATCCCTACATTTTCTCCAAAAAACGCTCAAACAGTGCCAAAATATGATGATCTTATAGTAGATATATTCAGCAAATACCATGATAATAATTAATATTGCAACAATATTGTTGGGATGACTATTTAAGCTTTCACAAAACATTCAAACAATGAGATTTTTGAGAAATAATCATCAGCAATATGGATATAATGACTAAATAACAGCTAGAGCAGTCTGGTACGTTCAGAAAATTACTAATAATCACTTTACTATCATGCTGCCTTTAAAACTAGGACAGGATAATTATGATGTAACAATATACAAAATCTAAGATAGCAAGTTTCATATCACAATATTGATATAATATCAATATATTGCCCAGGCTTATTCTGGTTTATGGGCCTTTTTCCTATTTTCTGACAATTTATAGACCCAATAAAGAATTGATTCATCAAGGAAATAATCAGGGGAGTTGTCAGTAATGAAAATAATCAGTTGCTTCTGCACTCAATCTATCCACGCTCATCAGTCTTCACAGAGCTTTAGCGTCCTCTAAGTATTCAATTTGATGGGAAAACAGGAGCCAGAAAATAATAGAACATGGTTGTAAAGCTTTGATTTGTTCTTGATTGACAAGTAAGATAATTTTGCTGCCAGAAATGTGATAAATATATTCATACACCAATTACTCCTATTTTATTTCATTGTATCCTGTACTTCCTTCAAGAGTTTCTGCCTATGGAAAAGAAATGTTCCATGGGTACCAGGGATATGGAGTAAAGTATTTTGAAATGTATCACCAGCCCTGATTTTGGCAACACTTTTACATTTCGTAAAAGATATGATCGTTCCTGATGCGAATCTTTGCCTTCAGAGAGTACACATGCAGACTGTAGCAGTTCCACCTCCAGAAACAGTATGTGCTCCATACTGTTCACCAGCTGCCAGATCATATATTGTGCAGCACGTTGAGACACACACACACACACACACACGTACAGACACACGGTTGCCTTGGATGTGTTATCACTTTCCATCGCGAGTGTGTGATGGATGAAGGGGTCGGTACAGAGCGAACATTCGCCTTGAATCAGATCTTTAGGAGCCAAATCTACTCAGACCTCGACATACTCTGTTGAGTGATGTTCGCCGAAGTGCCAGTGTGTGCATGTAGTGTGTGTGTGTGTAAAATGTGTGTGTGTTCCCCGAAGAGCAGACATGTCTGCACAAATTTACCAAATGGAAGTAAAGTCTTATTGTTCTGTTGAGTGCATACCTGAGGCCAACACATCAGACATTACCTCTCATTACTTCGTGGAGGCTGTTTAGCTGTCAGCACACATATGTTAGTCCAGATTAAGAGATCAGAGTCATCGATGTTTGCTCATATCTGTCACGTCCTGTTAGGAGTCCAGAAATGAACATGATGTAAGTCATATGTGCAGAAGGGGAATATCAGCGACGGCCTACTAACATTAAAACTGAGTGCTGAACAGATACAGAAGCAGGAGAAAGGTGGAGGAAGAGGAGGAGAGGGATGGGAAAGATGATGGATATGAGAGTGGAGAGAGGATTAGAAAGCACAGAATAATTATAGTAATATAGATTTCAATTACATTATAGATTGTGCTCATTGATCCAGTTACAGTTCTTAAGTGAGTCCTATAGCGATTCAATTGGGTTTATGTTGTCTGGTCGATTACAAGTACATACAGATTTAAAAGCATCGAGTCTGCATCCAGGAGAGTGTTTATCCTGCTCCTTATGTCATTATCATAGAAATTGCAGGCTGAAGAGAAGAATTAATAGTGTTGACACTGTGGAACTGGCACTAAATGAAAACCAATAGGCAGTTTCCATCACTGCTCTGAAGATGTTCAAATGGATATTTTACAATCCTTGGGCATTCATCTAAACACATCTAAAAGCAGGAGCATTTAGACTTTTTGTGATCGTGTTTGTTTTTTTTTTTCGTTTTTTATTTTGCAACTATAGCCTGGGTAGTCTTGTACAACTTTACTACTACTGTAGAAGACATTGCAGATCAAACCTTGTCATGGTAGAAAAAGCCCAAGTGTTGCTAATAAAATCAACAATGACTCTGTGAAACTGGTTCTTCAATTTTTGTCCTGTAAAATGCAGTCATCACTAACTCTTCACATCTTCTTATTGAATGAGTGGTTTGACATTTTGGCAAATAAACATACTTGCTTTCTTTTGAAGAGTTAGATAAGAAGATTAATACGAAGCAGGAGGTAACAAGGGGAAGAAGTAGCCTGGCTGTAAAGCTGGCACCTCTAATGCTAATTAATTAAGACGATATGTTATTGTTTGTTTAGTCTGTACACAATCAGAAATGTAAAAACAAACATTCCTGGTTTTGCAAGGTGTTATGTGCTGTCACTCTGAGTTTGCCAGCTTTGGTATCAACTGTAACTGGCAAACTGCACCATAGTGGGAGACACTGCACAGAAGTGCTGGGTGGATGGATAAACTGTTTGTCAATAAGCAATCTCAGAACCAACAGCCAATGTTTCGGGGTTTCCGGAGTAGCCAGCAGGTAACTGGATAACAGATCTCTGGGCCAAGACTTCCTTTTCTGCGCACAGGCCATCGTTTACAGTCAGATTAGTAATGTGAGACACAAGAATGGAGTTGGAGGTTAATCTCTATAAACAGATATCTGGATATGAATGCAGATGAATTGATAAAAGCTCATAAAAATCTAAAACGTTACTCAGGCGATAGCGTTTAGGCATTTGGCCTCTTGCTCTCCACACAGACTGTTCACCTGCATGCAACTAAAGCTCACTCAAAAGTAATTGGTCAATAGTAGCAGAGCGCTTATGACACCAAAATCTTGTACCCTACCTACAGATACTGGATTCATTACTGATCAATGATAATACATTTCTCTTGTGGATGTGATTTTTTAAATATATCATTTATGGTGCTTTTTAGCCTTTATTTGACAGGACAGCTGTATATAAACAGGAAATGGGGGCGTGGCAGCAACATGCCACAGGTTGGAATCAAACCCGGGGCCACTGGTAAGGACTGTGTCTGTGCTCTACTCACTGAGCTGTGATTAATGTGAAACATGAGAGTAAAATCTGTCTTCTCATCTACAAAAAAAATGAAAGTCAAACACCTCAAACTTTATTACATTTCTCTTTGCCACCAGATTTAATATGTGTTCGTCCATTTAATATCTTCCTGTTTCGCAGCATAATAACAACTGATGACCAATCATTGTAAGACTGCCACCAACACTTACTTTTCTCTTACTGAGGTTCATTTAGGTAAGAAAGTCTTCATCAGAACAGCTGTCTGAGACAAACACACACACAATCATTCATACATACAACAGCGTTATGCAAGCATTGAAAGAATATATCGTATACCCCCTTGATCTCACACAGACACACACAGAAAACAGACCATCGGTGCAGATCAAACAAATCTCTCTGGACGTGTCCTCCCCCCTCAGCAGTCCCCCCCAGAGATGTGGAAGTGAGGGGGACACATTTTAGGGCGGAAGCACTCGTCACATGACTACACACACTTCCTCCCCGAGGACTGTCAAGTCCCGGCAGGCAGTTGTGTTTTTCCCACAACAAGGAAGGGATAGCCTTGCATCAGCAGTTCTTAATGAGGATGATCCTCTGGGGGTGACGTTCACTCAAAATAATGCAACATGACATTTGTTGCACGTGTGTGAGACCTGAGCTGTTTTTGGCATCGAGTCCCCATCCAAAAAAAATGTGTCCTCTCTTTTTCTACTCACACTTACATGTTCAGACTCCTATGGGCAAACTCACCCAAGTGTGCAGGTCACGCAAACACACACAAACAAACAGTAACACAATCACGTCGACACAGTAACCTGTGTATCTGTCTCTCCTTCCTCCAGGTGAGATGGAGGAGCTGGAGGCCCTGTGGCTGACGGGTATCTGCCACAATGAGAAGAATGAAGTGATGAGCAGTCAGCTGGACGTGGACAACATGGCGGGGGTCTTCTACATGCTCGGGGCCGCCATGGTTCTGTCATTAATCACCTTCATCTGTGAACATTTGTTCTACTGGCAGCTGCGCTTCTGCTTCATGGGCGTGTGCTCCGGGAAGCCCGGGCTCACCTTCTCCATCAGCAGAGTGAGTGCGCTTGTGTTTTATTTTAGACCTGACCTCTGTGCTCCTGACAGAAAGATCACACGAGTGGTTGTTAAAACCACTGGCTGTGGTTGAGGTGTATCAAGTTAGTCAGGGGGAGACGATGACTCACCTGACTTACCTGTGGCTTTTTGAGCCCAGGCAGTCGTTAAACAACAAAACAGAAATCAAGTAGCATCCTGTTTTGTACAAACAAAAATATTTTCAACTTTTAAAACACACAGCAAATCAATGGAGCACAATATTACTGTAATGTCGTATTATTAACAGTGTAAAAGTGAATTTAACCCTTCCACTACCAGTCCAAAAACTCCTTTTATGTGCCTTTTAAAGTCACTTATTTATTAAAATATGCATTTCACATTCACATTTTCTTAATTAGAATAACCAGGACTAAATGTTTGATGTAAATTACATTGAATATTTCAGATGATCATAAGTTCAGCTTGAACAAGTTTGTCACCAAAATGTATTTTATTAAAATTCTGAAAGGGTCAAGTATGAAAAGCTCTATACAGAACAGTAATCTTACAAACCAGTGAAATGTGAGAGGGTTTTGGTGTAACTCACCGCAGCTACAGCTTCTAACAACAGATAACAGCACAAGTCTGTATAATTGAGTATAGGTGGATGAAATGGCAGAATGACTGTAGAGGGGCATGGCGCAATAATCATTTCAATTTTGGGATAACAGCTCACATCTTCAGGCAGTCCTCCTCAAAGGCAGTCATTGTGTTGCGCATCTCTTTACGCACAAAAAGAAGCGTAACACCGAGGGCACGGGATGCAGAAGTGCTGCGAAGCGCTGTAACATGCCAAATCTGGAGCAAGTCAATTCTGTCGCTTTACTCTGTCCTGCTCACACGTAGAGCTGATGTTTATTATGACTGCATGAATTTAAAAAGTTTTTATGTGTTTTTAGATAAAAGGCAGAGCATCGCCTTCTCTGATGATCTTGTGTTTTTCCTGCATGTCTGCTCTGCTCACCTCTGTTTAGACACAACTGAGGAATATGTAATGACTATGTAATTTAAAAAAACACACCACACAGAGTAGTGATACAGTTGCTAATAAAGATAATGGCAGATTTTAATATTTCATCATGTGAAATATGGGAAATAGGAAAAAACTGGGGGAATAGAAACTCCAGGAGAGCAGAGGGGCAGAGAAATCACAGAATGCATATTGCATCATTTATCCGAATCAGATAATTTATATCATTTATAATACACCATTTATAATGTTTGTAGTACATTATCAGTTTGTTTTCATGTCCGATTCGATGGTAGAGCACATCAAAAATAGAGCAGACACAGAAACTAAACCTGTGCACTTCGCAAGCCGACTGCCGAGTACTGTGGCACGTTTGGTGTGTACAGCACAGCTGACTAACATGGGCACCAAATGACAAGGGGAAGCGCTTTACAGCACTTTTGCCTCTTGTGTGTCCCCAACGTAACCCTGTTCTCCCAACTTAATCACCACCTCACACCGGGTCAATTGCTGCACACAGCGGGTTGGACCTTTGATTTGTGTATTTCACAGCAGTGGGCTCAGGGGGATTTCAGACACTGTTTGACCATCCAACAAGAATTTGGTTTCAGCATACTGGCTTCTCATGTTATACTCAAAGACAAGTGAAACTTTGTCACAAACCGTTCTGACTTCATATAGATCAAGAGTGAAAACTTAGAAGGTGGATACTTTAGTCAAGTGTCACAACCAATAAATAATGAAACACTTAGTGAAATCTTTGTAGCCTCTTCACCCTATAAAGACGATGACAAAAAAAAAGCTTTGTTGTGCACGTCACTTAGGTTGCCAGCTATCGATATGTTGATTGATAGCGAGTTCAACCAGCATCAGTCCCTGACAGGGTTAACAAACAAAGCCACAGTCTTTGAGAAGGCGTGCAGTTAATCATCTTAATGTTGCTGAAATAAAAGCTTCTTACTATGCAGCGCATTCTCAGCCGGTGACCTGAAGGTGTGTTTGTGGATGTCGGGGAGCTCGTGTCAGCGTGGTTACGACTCTGTTCAAATGGGTCACTTAACAAGGTGTCTCGGTGTTACTGATGCAGGTTCTTTAGCTCCATATAAATAATCACTTGAGGTGTAATTCTTTTGCGTAATGTTGCCTTTTAACAAAGGGATCAGGGGGTTGTGTTGTTGCAAACAGTCTCAGTTATTATTTGCTTGAGAAAAGTACACCAGTGTTTATGTATTTGGTGTCAAAGCAGAAGGTGTTTCTAATTGTAATGTAATTTGGTTTACACCTACTCAGACGAACCTGAAAGAACTTTAAACAGATCTGGCCTTGAGCGCTTGACAACACAGACAGGAACACTTCTCTTTTGTTGAATTGGCAGCAGTTTCTCCCTGTCTCTGTAACGTCTGAAACTAATATTTTTATGCAAAACATAAGCACCGGTTTTTGCATGGCTGCTTTAAGATTCACTCTAAGCTCTAAAGTGCTTGAAACAGATTTTACTTGTTGAATTACGTCCATTTTAAGTGCACACACGTTTCAAGAGTGGCTCCTGTTACTCTAGAGTGGTTCAGCAGCCGGATATCTTTAGACATTTCCATGCCTGGTTTAACACTCAAGTTGCAATGCGAGGAAGAATCAAAGACAGTGCAGCATTCAAGGAAATTGCAGTTCATATACAGTTACTGGAAAGTGTGAGGATGGACAAGTGATGAGACTACAAAAGGGCTAATAAAATACAGAAGAAGAAAAAGAGATCAGTGAGGGAGGGTCATGATAAAGAATAAAACCAGCAGCAGGACAAAAGGTAGAGCAGAAAGGAACAGACACACCGTTGTGCCTGTAACCTCTGTTCTATTACCTTTCACAGCAGCTGTAGTAGCTATAGATGTCGAGAGATAAAGGCCGACAATCCCATTGGAGCGGCTGCCGCTCACCCGAGCACCCGGAAACGGAGATAAAACAGACACAAAGAGAGAATGGAGGCATAAAAGGAAAGGAGGGGTTGACGATTCAGATTCATGAATGTAGCTCAGCGACAGCGAAAGTGACTAAGAGACAGACAGAAACTGTTTCTGACAAGTTGACGCCTTTGAGGAATGCTGGCCCGTGAGCTGGCTGGTGGGTAGTGTGTCCTCGACCTTTCAGATTTGGCTGTCGCCTCGACCACAGATTCCCTCAACCCCCATTTGCACACGCTTGCTTGACTTCAGTCGCAAAAGGCCTTCCCCCCGCTTGAAAACTGACAGACCAAAACAAACACACATGTACTGATGGATAATGACATTTTAAATAGAGGATTGTTAAAGGAGAAATGTGTAATCTGTATATTTCCTGTAATTAATATTAAAAATATCATGATATGCTGGCAGAGATTAAAGAAACATGCTAAATTAAAATACTTGCTTTCTGAGAACGGCAGCTGCAGTATCTTTTGAATTTTTTTATTGTGGACTGGAATAACTATTTTAGACTGCCTGTTTCACATTAATTAGACTTCAAATTACTACCTGTTTGCCAAATGAGTTATGGTCTGATTTGAGCAATAATCTGTTAGCAGAAGAAGATATTTATAAGGGTTAAATGTGTCCGCATGTTAATGGAGTCGGGCAGGCAGCCACTGAAGTCCAACTCCAGTGTGTATTTTGAGAGCAGTGGGAGAAAAAGAGAAGAGGCGGGGAAAAGAGCATTGGTGGCTGTGCTTAAACCAGACAGGATTAAAGTTCAGCAGCGACATTGTCCAGGGACAGTAAATGTACAGTTTGCCCATGAAAACAAAACAGAAAAAGTGAAGGGAGAGTCTGTGGGATTAACTGGAGCAGAGTGAGCTGATCTCGGGCTGTGGAGCAGACTCTGCTCTGCCTAGTTTACAAAATGTGGACTGTGTATTGTCAAAAAATAGACTTGAAGTCAAATGCTTCAGGTGCTTTAATGCTCTTTATGCCCATTAGACTGTGACACCACACACACACAGACAGAGCGTGAGACATGCGAGTGAAAAACACGTCTGACTCACTTGCAGTCGAGACAGGGGGCTCCTGCAGCCTGCCTGAGTTCCCTCGGGTCTGGGGAGGAGGCCCTGGGGAAAAATTTGCTTCAGCCATAGATCAAAAATTAAATAGGATTTCAAAATACTTAATATACATTGTATGGCTCCAATTCACTATTTGAACTGCAGTACTCATTTTTGGGCATGTAATTGCTACATATTGCTCCTTTAATGCAGGTGTCCCAGATATCACGACAGTGAGTCAAACTTTTATAAAGTGATTCATTTCCTTGACAATGTTTTTTTTTTCATGAAAGGAAAAAGAATTAGAAAGCCAGTGGCACCAGTGTCAGCTGAATTTAAATGACATTGATTAAATCCATTGATTGGTGGTCAAAACCATGAGCTTACTGCACCCCTGGTGATATCAATCACCTCTTTGATCTGCTCATTCCCCTCTCGCGCAGTCGTCTCTGTCTGAGGTGCTGAGTGCTGAGCTGTGCGCTGTGAGGGTCCATGCCATTCCCCTGAGAAAAGCCATTTATGAACTCGGCCCCTATTACTGTTTAATAGTGTGTAAACAAGAGGGTGGTCAGAGGGAACATGGCAATGCATTAACCTCTCTCTGCCTCTGTCTGTCTCTGTATGCCTCTCTCTCTGTTGGTCTGTCTGTCTGTTTGTGTCTGCCGCTTGAAGCCCCTTTTACACTGAACAGATACACACTAACACCCACTAACATCTGGCTTCTTCTTCAGTGGTAAAGGATACAATCAACATTCAGTCCCAGGGTCAAATTACTCTGCAGTAGTCACGTCACTATTTGTCGTCTCCAGCTCCAGTCAGCAGTGACATTAACATGACACCCAGGTGGCTAATTTTTTGGCTTAGGCAATGAGGGTTTGACGTCTGCGTCAGTAACTTCCCAAAACATTTTTCATACACATTCTGTTCAGTTTTGACCCACGAGAGGGTGTGTGCCTTACTGATGGACGCTCATTTTTATTCAAACATCTGAACGGTGGATAAACATGTTATTTTCTATAAATTCTTCGTAATAAAAGTCCTACAAGCAGCAAAATCAGGAATTGTTGGATTTTTTATCGGCAGTTACTTAATACAACTCTTATCAGCTGGAAGTGAACATGAAACGGTACAATAAAGCGGATACCTAAAAGTATAAACAGCAACGCAGGAGAGAAACTAAGTTAGATAACTCAGTAACTTAGTTAGAAGCTACAAAACCGCTGTGAGCGTAACACACAGACACTTTTAAAAATGTATTTTTTCTTTGCTCTCCTGCGAACACATGGGCTGAGTCTCAGCTTTTCAGTGCACAAAAATCCAAAGGAAAACAGGTCTACCAGCAATGGAAAAAGGGCCAATCTCCTACTATTTGCAGGTTTAGCCGCCTTAACAAAAAACACGTATACACACTAATTTTGATGTAAAACAGTAATATTTATTCCCCTTTGCTTCTTGATTCCTGCTTCACATTTTACTGTTGTCTTCTTCTCACTTCAAAACTCACCACTCTGACTCTTGTTCCTTCTTCCTCTCATGGCCTGTCTCACCCTCTCGTTCTCTCTCTACCTCCCTTTTCTTGTAATTTTCACACTCCAGGGCATCTACAGCTGCATCCATGGGGTACAAATCGAGGAAAACAAGTCAACCATAGACTCACCCTCGGCCACCATGAAGAAGAACATGAACAACACCCACTCCAACATCCTGCGGTTGCTCCGCACCGCCAAGGACATGACAGCCGTCCCGGGCATTAACGGCTCTCCTCACGCTGCTCTGGAGTATAGCCACAGCGGTCGTGAGTCGGCTATCTATGACATTCAGGAGCACCGGCGCAGCCTGGTGGGTCACCCTGTAGACTGTAAGTCAGCACCGCCCTACCTGCCAGAGGACAACATGTTCAGTGACTACATCAGCGAGGTGGAGAGGACTTTTGGAAACTTGCCCCTGAAGGACAGCAACCTGTACCAGGACCATTACCTGCACCACCACCCGGCCTCGGCTCTGGGTATGTCCGGCCCCCCGCCTAATAGGCCGCGTAGCTTAGGCAGCACTAGCTCGTTGGAGGGGGGCATGTTCGATTGCGACAGTTTAGGGGGAGGGGTAGCACCCATCTTCACCACCCAGCCCCGCCCCTCTATGACTCACAGGAATACCAATAAATTTGACCTGATCGCCGGCCACACCCCTGCGGATTCCAACCAGGGTGGGTTCAAGGGCAGCAATGTGTACGGGAGGTTTTCTTTCAAAGGAGGTGCATCCAGCACGGGGCTCATCGGGGGTCACGACAGGTACTGTGGTGGGGGCGGGGCAGGCTCAGGGGGTGACGATGGGAACATCCGCTCTGATGTTTCGGATATCTCCACGCACACCGTCACCTACGGCAACCTGGAGGGCAACAACAAGCGGCGTAAGCAGTACAGGGACAGCCTGAAAAAGAGGCCAGCCTCGGCCAAGTGCAGACGGGAGCAGGACGAGATAGAGCTGAGCGGCTTGAGGAGGAGACCCCACCACCACACCGTCCACCACCACTTCCCACACGGGCCCCAGGCACACCGCACGGTCTCACCTCCCCTGGAGCGGAAGAGGGGAGGTGGAGGGGGTAATTCTTCACCTTACTTGTTCCGCAAAGACAAAGAGAACCTGAGGGATTTCTATGCGGACCAGTTCCGCTCCAAGGAGGGCAAGGCCAAGTGGGAGCAAGAGGGTGGAAGTGGAGGAAGTGGTGTGGGCGGTGGTAGCGGTGGCGGTATCTGTCAAAGCTTAGTCCCTGTGGAAGACTTCCTCAAAGGTAAAGGCAAGAAGCCAGAGTGTAAAGGTGGGCTGGGCTCAGTGTCAGCAGGACAGCAGGCCCACACCTGCTGGGAGAAGGGAGTGTCTGGGATAGGAGGTGGGGGCATAGCAGGGGGAGACTGGGAGTGTCGTAACTGCCATAGTGTGTGCCACCACAGTGGAGGCGTAGGAGGAGGCAGCACGTGCCCAACTAGCGGGGTTGGGGGGGGTACCACCAGTCGCCCCAGCTCTGCTAGCTGCAAGCGGTGCGACTCCTGTAAGATCCAGCCGAGCAACCTTTACAACATCAGTGAGGATAATAACATGGTGTTTGCTGCAGGGAAGAGTAGCGTAGCAGCCAGCCAAACACAAACTCAGGCACAGCGCAGGAAACTAGGGCCAGGTGGGAGGGTGTTACGCAGGCAGCACTCTTATGACACATTTGTGGACCTGCAGAGGGAGGGGGCAGGCCGCATGGGAGGGGTTGGTGTAGGGGGTCAGTTTGGCCAACCCCGCAGTGTGAGCTTGAAAGACAAAGACCGCTTCATGGAGGGCCCCAGCCCATATGCTCACATGTTTGAGAGGTATTCAGGCGACAGAGAGTCCATGTTCGGAGGAATAGGAGGAGATAGGGCGAAGGGAGGCTCTTCCTTCAGTTTGTTCCGTGGAGGCGAAGGTGGGTTGCATCAGCGGTCGGTGGAGGGGAGAGACCTGAGGGACAGAGATAGAGCTATGATGGGAGGTGGGGGCTGTGGTGGTGGTGGTGGTGGTGGTAGCAGAGGGGCCGGGACTTACTCCTTGTCTAAATCTCTCTACCCAGATAAGGTGAACCAGAACCCCTTCATCCCAACCTTCGGCGATGACCAGTGTCTTTTACACGGTGCCAAACCGTACTACATCAAAAAGCCACAGACGCAGCAACAGCAGCAGCAGCAGCAACTTCTCAACAACAGCCGAGGAGGAGGGGACTTCCGCGGCTCCATGGGAGCGACTTCCTATTTGCCCGCGTCCGCCACAGCTGGGGTGATGTCCAATGTGGCCCCCAGGTTCCCCAGCGAAATGTGTCTGGGCGGGGTGGGAGGGCCCATGGGGAACCACCACGGGGCCAACAAGCTACTGCCCGGGGGCAGGGACACGTTAGGTTTGGGGCAGGGACAGAGACCCTTCAACGGTGCCAGCAATGGACACGTTTATGAAAAGCTCTCCAGCATTGAGTCAGACGTCTGAGGGTGAAGACAGAGGAAGACAGAGAGAGAGACAGAGGATGAAGAAGTGGGTGAAGAAGAGACAAAGGGGGATGAAGAGAAACATACAGAGGAGAAAAAAAGAGAACCAGCACAGGCTGATGACCTCTCTGCGTGAAGAGAGTGAGCAGACACGATACTGTGTGTGTTGTTCTCACTCCACTAAATGGAAAGAATTTGGACGATGCACAGAGGCCACTGCAGGCTAAGCTGTGGTGAAGTCCGGCGGGAGACAAGTTTATAATGAGAAGAGAGGATTCTGGTGCTGCTCCGACGCTCAGAGAAAGATAGGGAGCGAGGGATGGTGGGAGGGAGGGAGGGAGGGGAAAAAAGTGAAATAAAATCTCCAGTCTCTGCTGTCTTCACATGGTCATTGTCTTTCCCTCCCTCCTGCAGTTCTTTAACACCAAAACTAACATTTTGTTTAGCAACGGAAATACAATCATGAATGAGAAATCAACACTTCTGTTGAAGTAACAGGGTAAACTAATAATAACTGTATTGATAATGTTGATAATATTATTGAATATTATTATTCCAGTGTTTAATGATGATCGGTTTGGATTGTTTTTAATTTTTATTTATTTAAATAGTTCATGTTACATATTTGTATGATGTTAATTCTTTCTTAGCTTACCAACATTACAGGAGACTGGTTGACCAGTTGTCAGTAGGGATCTTTTTCTGGGGTTCCTGTAATTTGGACTCTTCTTTGCTATTAATTCTTCATGTTTGATTTTTTTTTTATACTTTTCTTACTTTTGAGTGCTGTGAAGTGTACGTGAAAGGCATGACTCGCTGAGTACATTTTATGTACTTATAAATTTGCAAAGAAGGTCTTTTTTTCAGCTGCAGAAGCAACATCATCATACTGATTTGCCCTTTCCTCTCGTTTTTCTGCTTGGCAGTACCAAATGGGTCTTGCATTTTGAGCTGGATGTGCCTTAAAGGATTAATACTGATTTTCTACACATAAGATCTGTTTTGTTGGTAGACAGATCCACCTGCAAACAATTAATTAATTAATTTTAGAGTTGAACACACCTAAAAAATATGAGCATTCCATGACCATAATAGTATTTTAGACATTTAACAGATAATACATAGCATAACATAGAAATTGCTGCAGTAGAGGAAGCTTAAATTCCTACATATGTAGATCCCCAACAATAAAAGCAAACAACAGCAGGACTACAAGGGTTAAAACCACAGTGCCATGATGATAAACATTCCTGTTCCCCACACAAGTCAGATTAGTGCCACTGTATGTGAGGAAATACAATTCAGAAAAAAAGAATTCAGAAGCTTCTTCTTGTACAATTAATTCCTCAATTAACCCAATAGCAACTCAATTTCCTTTAAATCATTTACTAAGAAGCTCAACAAGCCTCATCACTCCTCACCTCCCACTCTTCATTTTTCCATAACAGATGACCCCAGGAACCAACTATCCATTAAATACATGGAAACCGCATTTATTGTCTACTTGTTGCACTTGTTGCACTTGTTGCGTCTCATTGGCTCTGACTCAATTGCTTGTGATGATTTTGCTGTTCAGGACAGGGATATAATGGACTCTCAGAATGAGGCCTCCATTTCCAGGATGAGCGGCCCGGCACGTTAATTATTTCATGATTATGGCTATAAGCCCTGCCTGCTGTATTAGATGGTCACATTTAAATGATGGGAGGAGTACAAGTGTTGAACATCATCACCCTGCTGGTGTACAGCACCACAGTAAACTCACCTAGTGCACAGTCGCAAATAATCACATGTTTTAGACTCATTTATTCACAACTTACTTAACTCTCACCTGTGCAACATGTCATTTGATTTCATTAAGCGTTTTTAGCTGAGAAATGGGGTTAATAGTACAGACAAACTGTATGCACTAGACAGCTTCTGAATATTATTCCCCTGTGATTTAAAGGAAAAGTTTGACATTTTGAGTAATACACTAATGTGCTTTCTTACAAAGAGTTAGATGTGAAGGCTGATGCCACTCTAATGTCAGTATACATCTGAAGTAGGGATGTGAACGGGTAAGCGTTAAGCAGGCATGCTATTATAAAAAAAGGGTTCCCTAGAGTCTGTGTGAGATAAATTTCATCATTAAAGAATGTAAGCAAAGGGTCTGTGCGGACATCGGTGAACTCGTCACTAGTTGTGACCGCGTGGCCCCTACAGTTGCCGATCTACTGTGCAAATGTGGAGCGCATCTTCCAAGCAAAGCTAATAGGCATCCCTGGGGTCTGCAGCTGTCCATGTATGTCTCCATTCAGAACTACAATAGAGCCTTTAATCTGTTAGCCACCAACAATAATTTTGCCCAGTTATGCGTGGCTATATATAGGTTAATTTGCACCCACACACTCCACTAATGGCTTTGATAGCTAACAAAAAATGAAGTTTGGTGTGGGTACATTTCATTCAGAAATAAATTTTAATTGTGTGATGCTACTCTTCAGTTTAGTTGCAGTACTAACACAGTGTTGTGCATTAAGAGAAAGCACCTGGCTGCCATGTCCACGGATGGCTCACAGCCAAAGATTACTGCTGGTCACTACTCATGTTAACAGGAGGTGGGTGATGAGCTCCAGCATTATGACATTGTTATGCTTTCAGTCAGTGCAGTCGAGGGATTCAGAGAGCTTATGTTAGTTTGGTACCTCAAGCCTGAGTTATGTCGTCAATACCTACTGTGACTAAATGCATTTAAAAACACTTTGAGGAGAAGAACAATGAGCTAAAAGCAATGTTAGCCAGGGCGATGGCTGGACAGCTCTCACAAATGAAAGCTACATCACAACTACGTTTCGCTTCATCAGTGCTGACTGAGAGATGCAGTCCAGTGTGTTCCTCATAATCCTAAATGGATGCGTGCATGGAGACCTGTGGACACCACGCACATGTAGTAGTGCACCGGAGGTTGTCTGACAACCATGCAGAGAAACTGTCTATTGCAGTGGGGACTATGAGACAATGGGTGCCTGTTGTATTTCATGTTATTTTGTGTTTTTTCTTAAAAATAAGTGGTAAATGAGTGTTAGGCTATCAAAAGCAAAATTAACCAAAACTGGCATCCCTAATTTGAAGCTACAGTGAAGAGCCAGTTAGCTGAGCTTAGCACGAAAACTGCAAATGAGGAAGCAGCTAGTAGCTGGTAGCACAATCTGACTATCAGCACCTCTAAAGCCTGCTAATTAACATGTTAATTTAATGTTATATTGTATGTTTAATCTATATGAAAACCAAAAACTTCTCATTTTTTAGTTTTACAGTTGATGTACAGATTAAACAAACATGACATGCTAATCAGTGAGCTTTAGAGGTGCCGGTAAGCAGATTTTACCTTTGGACAGGCTAGCTGTTTCCCCATGTTTTCAGTCTTAATGCTATTGATCTCTGCAAGAAGTGTATTTCCCAGAATGTTGAACTATTCCTTTAAACAATTTTCTTACAGTCAAGAGAACCTGGACAATATTTGTGTACCCCAGTGTTAACTGAGCCACCATTTTCTCCCTTCATGTTCATGCTCAAACTCTTTAAACGGAAGATAAAAAATCATTTCTGCATGTACTATAACCTTGGTTTCTCCTTCCACTGGACAATAATCTGTTTCACATGCTGAGATTCTGATGAAGGAAAGAATTTGCCCTCAAGTCCAAGGTCCTGCGTGGATTGTGTCAGCTGCAGATATTTGAGGAGAAAAAGAAGAAAAGAGGAAGGCAGGAGAAAGTAAACAGTGTCCTAGAAGCTTCAAGAAAAATCATCACCTTTGTTAGTGATCGAGTTGTTGCCATTTTGATCCTACAACATCCTACCTATCCTTCAACATCAGACACACGGGTCATCTCTGCTCTAACACATAAAAATAAACATAAGAATTGTGTTTTGTATAATTTACAGCCCTCACTACCATTATGTTACAATTTAAGACAACTGTTATCCATTTCCAGTTATTTATTATCACTTTAACATGACTTTTAGTCATTTTGCTGAAAAAAAAAGAAAAAAAAAAAAACCTAAGCACAATCTGACTGAATGGATCCAGTATTTAGTTTGTTGTACATCCCAGTCAAAACTTCAGAAGACTTTTCCTTCTCTTGGTTGACAAGTCAGTATGTATGATACTAGGGGGTCTCTAGTGTTTGTAAGGACTTGCATGTATACACTTTTTTCTTTATTTCTGTTTTTAAATCTTAACTTTTTTGCCCAGAAAAAATGGGTGTTTTTAAACAATATTTGGACTTTTATCAATTTCATTGGTACTGATGATCCATGTAGTACTGTAGGTGCGTGTGCGTGTGTGTGCTTGTTTGTGCAAGAGAAGACACCAATCTAACAGTCAAAATTTTGGTTAAATAAAAATGGCTAAATTGATTAAAAAACTTCACTAGGAAAGAAAACATTTTCTTTATTGTTAGTGTTATACAAAGATCAGTTTTCTTGATAGTTTGTGTAAATGCTTTTAAACAAGGTTGAGGTCTTGGTTAATACATTCACTGTCACTGAAGAAGCCTTCTTCATCTCAACTACTTTTCCTCTTTTATTTTTTCCTTTGAATATCTCAGTATGTTTCATTATTTCTGTTATTGTATGTGCCTGAATACATACGCTTGATTACCTCTGTGTGTGCTCATATGGGAGAGACAGAGTGTGTGTGAGAGATAACTGTTTATTGTACATGTATTATAAAACTGTATGTAAATACTTTACCTCACGCTCATGGACTTTTGATAAAAAACTGTACAAAACGGCAGAGAATAGATCTATTTGGGATAAATCTTTGATTCGTAGGTCCCCTTGCAAAATTGCTTTTGTAATGACTTCAGGCCAGGATATGTGCAATCATTTATTATTACACAGACAGTGTGCACATTTAATAAGTCAAGGTTTGTTGCTGTGTTTTGGTTTTCTTTTGGATTTGGTCAAAGACCAGCTAAGATGGTTGTTTTCTCAAAGAGCAAATTGTAAAGCACCATCATTCATTGGTACACAGAAAGCACAATAGATTATCTGTTGCATTTTTACAAGGTAGTCTCTTTTTTGTTTGGCTAATCTTCTGTTTTTGTTTTACCACAGAAGATCGAACAATTCCATCCCTGAGCTGTACAGATTGTGAAAAATGTACATATGACAAAAATCTAGTTCACCCTCGCATTTTTTGTATGGAGAGAAATTACTTGTGTGAAGAGAGTATTTCAAATTTGATTGAATATTTAGTAATATTGAAAATGAGATTAAACACAGTCAATGTGAAAATAAGTGCTGAGAAATATTATTCTTCTGTCTCTTTGGAATAAAAGTGTTGAGTATTAATAAAAAATAAGAAATCTCAAACTACTTTGTCACGTTTTATTTCCCCTCCAGCAGTTTTTAGGCATATGCTATTAGCACCCAGGTATCAGTAGCCAACAATGCTATTTGCATCTGAGGTGGAATAGCCAATGTGCACACAGTTGTTTATAGCGTAGCATTGCAGAAGCAAGCACTCAGGGTCTAAAGCCAACAGTGCTATTTGCACCAGGGCAGAATAGCCAATGTGGCTATTTACACCTGGTTGTTTATAGTCTAGCATACCAAAGACAAGAACCCAGGTATCCAAATCCAATAGTGCTATTTTCACCCTGAGTAGAGTAGCCAATGTGGTATTTACACCTGATTATTTATGGCCCAAGCACCCACCTGTTTGTAGTCAATTATATTATTTGCACTTGGGGTGGAATATAATAAATGTGGCCATTTACACCCGGTTGCTTATATTTGTAGCCTAGCATGGCAGAAAAGCACTCAGGTGATCAGAACAACACTGGTATTTGTACCCATGGTATGAGGCTATTTACACCTGTGCATTTATAGTCTAACCTGGCATGTTTCACCCCAGGTTGAAATGCCAATCGTCCAGACTGGGTTTCAAATCATGGTGTCCTATGTTTAACCCATTCATCCACCCCAATCCAGTCACTGTTTATAGCTAAACTAGGAGGCTAGGTGTAAATAGCTGAATAGCTGCTGTGTGACTGTTCTCACCTGTGTTCAAATAGTGTATAGTGTATTTTTTTTTTATCATTTGTTGTGTCCACAGGTTGGGAGCAAGCAGTATGACTTCCTTCACATATGTTGTGTTTATATTTGACATTCAAAAGTACAGCGTACATGTAGCAGATCATATTATTATGTCCCATAGGTCATCAGTGGAGTCTGAGATAATGGCTGCAGCTGAGTGTCATCCTCTGCTCTTTCGTTGCACCTTTCGTTTTTTCCTCTTCATCTTCTCATAAACAGGTCTCTCTCATCATGAGATCGATGTCACCCACCATGTTGGACAAGTGTTTTTTGTGCAGACCAAAGAGAAAATAAATAAAGAGGCATGAGAATAAACGGTGGAGCGAGAGGGAGAGAGGGGGCAAATAAAATATTGAGGGAAAGAAGAAGTGATGCAAACTGCACCGAGCAGCAGAGATCAAAGCCCCCCAAAAAATCTCACTCACTCCCCCTCGCTCTTCAGACTCTCTCCGAAAGCCTTGTCCAGCAACAGGAGTTATTTAAAGAAACCTGCAGCTTGAAAAATGTACCGATGCCTTGTTGTGTGTGTATAGACTTTGGTGGGAGAATTTTAACATCTGCAGTCCTGGATGCTGACACAGAACAAGGTGAAGCGGTGGAAACTAATCTTTTAATCAGTTTTTATCTCCTGCTCCTTGAAAAAAAAAACACTCTTTACTATTTTCTCTCTTTTCTGCTTACTTGTTCACTCCTTACACCAACCCAACAACCTCGGGATGCATTGCAACACATGTAACTACTTCTTGACAATTAACTGTTACCTAGCAACTGGCTCTTTTTCCAGAGATGGGGGAGGGAGGGGAGAAGGAGAGACACAGAGAGAGAGAGATTTATACAGTATTCCCACAGCATCTTAACTGGATTGGATGCAACAATGCATTGACAATACAATACCAAAATGGAAAGTACAGCCTGAGCTTAACGCCCACACATAGACAGCAGTGTAGAGAGGAGAGAAGAAGAGAAGGAGGGAGAGGAGGAGGAGGAGAGGAGGGGTTGATGTACAGATTACAGTATAAAAAGGGGGGTGTGTTGGAGGGGGGTGAAACACATGCAGGGGAATCAGAGGGAAACAAAAGAGGAACTGACAAGTGATGAGTGTGCACAAGCAGGTTGAAAATGAGAGAGAGAAAAAAAAGATAAAGATGCCACACTGACTGCAGTATGTGGTGAGGATGACAAGTGGAGTTGTAGAAGAGAAACTGGTTGCTGTAGAAACACTTGGCGAAAGTTTTAATGAAGGCATAAAGTTCGGATGCCTGTGCCCACAACATGAACACACACACACACCGATACACACATGCACACGATCACCATACGCAAACAAACAGTATAATTATGTTAGCAGATAATAGGCACCCCCTGCTGGGCCCACGAGGACCGTTCCTGACTTCAGCTGAGCACAAACAAAAGATCAAGCCTGCATGAATCAGTTGTAATGTCTCATCTGATTACGGCAGCAGGCGAGCACTGACACCCTGTGGCAACAACATGGCATCCTCCAGTTACTGTGTTTAATTTAAGACGTGCGGTGCACAGGTTGGTGAGAGCATGGGCTTAGTTTATGTAATATTTTCTTGTCAGTTTATTTTCCACTTACATTTAATAAGCAGAAACTTTCTTTTCTACTTTGTCTTGCACACACTGGTGAAATCAGAAAGACTTTTTGTTGTGAGTATAATCTTTTTTCTCAATATATTTTTTCTATAGTTTTTTTTAAAGGAATACTCCAACAATTTAGTATTGAATCTACATGAAATTGGGAGACTCACAAGAGGTAGACTTAAAGGTCCAGCAAGATTTACAATGATCTATTGGTAAAATATGGCAGAAATGGAATATAATATTCATAAAATAGTCATATGTGTGATTTCATTAGGGTTATAATCACCTAAAAATAAGAATAGTTTTTTGTTATCTTACAATAAGCACTTTATATCTACAGTGTGGGTCCTCTTCCTCTTATACACCGTCATGTTTCTACAGTAGCCCAGAATGGACAAACCAAACACTGGCTCTAGATACAGCCTTTTTGCATCCACCTTAATTTCTCCTACATACTTGGAAGGAGAGTAAAAGGTAAGGTGTTCACAATCTGAAAGATCACCGCTACATGCCACAAAATCCTACACAGTTGTCCATTAAAGACACAAAGTGATGATGGATCCTACTGGAAAATCAAATGGAAATCTAAGGCACAATGACCTTTCTCTCTTGTCTTGGATACTAGTAAAATCAGAAAGACGGCAAAGATGTTAGCCCACTCCATCTCTTCTTTTTGTAGAACACATGAACAACAAGTGGAAGCAATAAAAGAGCAGCCATATGGATTAATTAAATCAGATAGCTGCTCTTTTATTGCTTTTACACTATGGATACTGTGTGGATATGGCAGAGATCTTAGCCCACTCTCTTTTTGTCTTTTCTCTCCCAAGTTAGCATTATTGTAAAAAAAAAAAAAAAAAAGCACATCTTTGGGTTTCTTCTTCTTTCTTAAAGTTAGCTTAAATAACTGTTGTTGTTTTTGCTCCACTTTGTGTATGTTTCAATGATTAAAAAAACAGTCATTACAAAGTTGTTTACCTTGGTGAGATGAGAAAAGTATTTTTGGTTGCTCAGTAACAGAATTAAAAATTGATAAACGATGTTGAATTAAGTGTTTAGGATTTTCTAACCCGAGATAAAACAAGATGAATTAAGATAAGATAGGATTCCTTAAAAAGGTTAAGATTTACTTCTATAATACCTGTAATATCTGTAATAATTAGGAAAGGGCTATCTTAAGGGTCGTCTACACCAAGAATAAAAAACTATATCATGTTAAAAATCTTTCTCACTGACGGGGATGATGGAGTCGACACCACAACTATAAAGCCTGGGTCCAGAGTCCACCATCCACTTGAGTTACAACAGTGTTTAAAACAATATACTGGTAGGCTGGTTATAGTTATCGTTTTTGGTGGACAGCCCTTTAGACTCTCCTTATCTTAAGTCTTAAATCGGGAAGTTTCTGTAATATGGTCCCTAGTATTGTTTGTGTATGGAGATGGAAAGGGTTTAACATTAACTGAATAAATAAGACATAATAAAATAAATAATCATATTAATAAATACAGACAATATAAAATAAAGTCATGAAACTGAAATAAACCAATAAATAAAAGATAAAAATAAATAAATAAATCGGCCCATTTGTATGCTGCTTCTTCTCATAGTAACAGATATTGTTATATTGGATTTCTTTTTTTTTTTCTTTTTTTTTATTTCATAAAGCCACTTTTCATCACAAAGTCTTCGCCTGTCCATCATGAAAAAAACAGGGTACAGACTGTTATATGAATTATTTATTAAATTAGTACTGAACACTTGGCGTATCCATATTTGTTTATGTGCCAGTAAACGAAAAAACGCATCATGTGATAAGAACTAAAATATCTCCATGAGAAGTGAGCGACTCCATCTGCTGAGGAAGGCCAGGAGAGGAGGGTGAAAGCAAACAAGTTATTTGACCTTGTTTTTTTTTTCTGTCAGTCCTGCTGTTTCCAATGTCAGGAATGAACCTTGAAGCTTTTAGAAAAGCAGATTTTTGAGGATATTGTGCGGAAATAAGTGTCGACATGAGCTCTGGAACTGATTATAATGTAATATTATATATATTTATAGCAGTAAATGAGGAGGTGTGTGTCTCACTTCAAAATTCAATCTGACATTAAGAGGACAGTGAAATAGTGATCATCACCAGAGTTTATTAAAGATAGAGTTATTGACTGATGCAAACTCATCACTCCTGATAGAACAGGACAAGCATATATCATACTGTTATTTTACAACTATATATAAAAATGACTTCGTATATTTTATAATATTTGCAGAATCTCTTTCTTTGTCACTAACTTTCCCTCTCTCAGTATGTCTCTATGTCTCCCTCTGAATCAGCCTCACTTCTCCGTTCTTCAGGACTCTCACCCGTCTCCTCCTCACCACCCGGCTCCTCTTCGGTGGACCCGCCCTCCCCTGGCTCCTCGGGATGTACCGGGCCAGACTCGTCAGTTCTCCTCTCAGACTCTGAGGTGCCAGGGCCCGGCTACCTCCCGCCTCCTCCTCCCCCTCCTCCCGGTAGCCGTGGTGACGGAGGAACGGTTCCAGGGTTGCTAGGCGATGAGAGAGCTCTGCGATGCGCCTGCGCAGCAGAGACACTTCTCTGAACAGGTCGTTGACAGACTCGGACAAAGGGCGCACCCTGCAGGACGAGCACAGGAGGCTCAGCTTCACACAACTAGTCACACAATTAAATGTAAGTAAGACTCTGAAATCAGTTCTGATGGAGGTGTGAACAAAAATCTGTCATAGGGTTAAGATGAGTGGGAGAACTGACCATCATATACTGTAAACAACACTCACAGTCACTCTAATATTCAAATTCAAAGCTTTTTGGTATGGGAAACATGTTTACATTGACAAATCCGGTGTAAAATAAAAACAAAAGGGAAATATATATATAAACAGAAGAATTGTACTTTTGCTAGCAAGCTATAGGGCTATGTATACACAGATAATTATCTTAAAATTGAAACGAGAAGAAATGTGGACTTGCAGCTAAAAAAAAACAACAACTCACTGTAATACTATATTATTTGCTCTCTTTATACATACTTACATACAAAGCCAGAACTTTAATTTTAAAACTATAGTCATGACTTTGAAGTTGTAATTAACTACTTAAACTACATGACCAAAACTAGTTAAAAATGAAAAAGCTAATGAAAGCTAATGCTAGAAAGCTAAAGCTAATGAAATGAAAAAGCTACTTAAGTTTGAATATGGTTAAACCACCACCCAACTAAAGTTTAAGAAAAGCTGCTAAATAGACTTTGCTGAGTTATGCCAAACTTTGAACCTCAGCTTTTATGTAAATGTTCTCATTTTCTGAAGAGAAAAGAAAATGAAGCTCTTTCAAACATCGTCCCACATTGCCAGGAGGAAAAAAATACTAAATCCCATTACTTACTTGATTAAAATATGATTTTAAATAAAGTCCAAATATAACAGGATAGGAAAAAAACAGAATCAGACTTAAACAACCTATCATGTGTAATTTGTGTGTTCCTCGGGCCATGATGTTTTGTGTTTTTTGATTGTTTTATGCATGTGAATGAAGCATTTTGTTGTTATTTATAGGCTACCCACTTGCTTCAAATTGCCCCATGAAAGACAATCAAGTATTTCAACTAAACTGAATTTAACTGAAATAGCAAGAACATGGCCTTGCTGTCCTCAGCAGTAAATGTAGTCAACAAAACTATATTATATCGCTTATTAACCTTATCTTCAGTTCCACAGCTAGAATATGACAGACCAGTGTGCCTGTCAAGTATTTTAGCTTAAACAAGAAGGCAGCACAAGATGTAAAATGTGATATGACAGCATTGAGGGTTTAATGAATGGATACAAGGTATTATATAAGATCAAATGAAGGGAAATAACACCTTAAAGACTGTGCTCCTGCTAACACAAGCGACTCATGTGGGACTAACGATGTAAAAGACAGAAGAAGTGATGAAGCAGAATAAACAAAGCTCAAGCTGCTGTGACAGCATATTTTAGGATATATTTGGGTGTCATACACGTTACAGTTACCTGGAGTAGTCAGGCAGCAGTGTGCTGGGTTGAGAGTGCAGTAAAGTCCTGATCTCATTGAAGATGCGTTTCCCCCAGGCATCTAAAACTCTGGTCACACTGCGCACTGTGGCCACATTCACACTATCAGCTGAAACCCAAACACAACACATCAGGCTTTGATTGAAAACAGCCTGGATGAATCAGGAATATTACAGAAAAGCACATGTGTTGTAATGATGTTAAGCTCCAAGCAGTTATCTCATGGCGGCAGAGTTTCGTAGATTGCTGCATGCCATTCAGTTCTCCAATAAATTCTCTTTATAATTCACTACTTCAAACGTTTTTGTCACTCAGAGATTTACAGGCCCCCGTATCTCGAACACGTCAGAGATCAAAGACACGCTTGTGATTTACCTCCCTCTCTGTAGTTCCAGTACCCATAATCCAGTTCATTCTCCTCGCTGGCTGAACGGGCCCCAGTTGCCATGGCAACCGCCATCAGCACCATCAACAGAGAGGGAGGGGCCATAACAAGCAGAGAGACACTCCCCTTTTTTAAAAAAACAAAAAAGAGGGACAGGAGGAGGAGAAGAAAACAGAGGAATGTGTTAAAAAAGAGCAGATAAACTTCTTGACATGTTTGTTCTTTTAATGTAGAAGAGATGAACACAAATAGGAAAAAAAAAACATAAAATACGTGATGAAACACAGACTTCATGTGCGCTTCACATGCACCAGCCAGAAAAACTGCTGCTTTCATCAGAGTTTAAGACTCCGCAGCATGCAGATGTGCACACACATCTGTATCCAGTGGAAAGTAACTAAGTACTTTTACTTAGGTGTGATGCTTTTTCTTTTCCAATTTGTGATGCCTTTGAGATGCCTCCACTACATGTTTTAAAATAGTAACCAGTTACTTTGACATCCAAAACATACAAGCAGTTTACAAACTATGATGCATTGTTGGAAATGAAACTAACTGCATACAGCTATTACTATACTGAATACAACATCAAAGTACTACATTTTAGATCATCGATTTGAAATGGTGAATAATATGTAAGCAGGCATCTTCAACCACTGGGTCATGGCTCACTGCTGGGTCTCAGGGTGCTATCTAGTGGCCTTTTGTAACAGTGGTACTGCCAAATGGTTAAATTAAGATTAAGAAAAATTAAGACATAAAAAGGGTAATTCACAAAGCCAGTTATTTTTATAAAGTTGTATACTGTATAATTTCAAATATATGTTACGTTTGACTATTACCACGCCAACCATGACACATCATCACGTAGAGACAAAGGGAAACAGGAAAGTTTTAACTATGAGAATTGGGCCTTAAGTTAGAAAAGGATGAGAACTCCTGATGTAAGGGACAATGTACAGACAGCAGTTCATTACTGCGAAATGAAAACGATGAAAAGGTGGAAGAGGAACTGAATCGTCCTTTTTATACTGCAGCTGTGACGTCGTGACGTCGTGAACTCAGAACAGAAAACTCCCAGTTACAATGTCGTGAACACAACATGAAGGGGGTGCTCAAGTGGGCTGATCTTGTAAACTTGGTGAACACGAGCCCATTTAAACACACCATATGATCAGAACTGCATCCATACCAAACATTTTTTTATGCATAGTAACAGTCTACTATTCAGAAATAATACTTTAGAATGCAGTAATTGACCAATCAGAGTTGAGTATTTGACAAAGCTGTGTAATAAAACTACCGCCACGAGGAAAAAACTCTGTAAATCATTATAATGAGAAACTTTCTTGAAATAATGACAGGAAGTTTCTTATTATATTGAGAAGCTTTCAGATTATAATGACTAATATGATCTTTTTTTTTTTGTTTATCACATTGGCGAAATGGGCTTCCATAACGGTGCCAGGGGCTATTCTGCATAATGCATACTTTTACTTTTGATACTTTTAGGCACATTTTGTCAATAATAGTTCTGTGCTTTTCAATACTACAAGTTGTACTTCAGTTTTGTTATATAATGTGTTTTAGAGGAGGGACCGTGTGTGTGCACATCTAGGCAAAAATATTCAGGTGCATGACAAAAAATATCACTGAAGGGTCCAAAGGAGAAAAGTCTGCACGCACTGAACAGCAAGTGATAGTGACTGGAGCTGATTAGTGCCTCTACAAGAAATGCCAGTTCTTTTCTTTCTCATTTGCCTGAGAAAGACCTTAAAAGAGCCTGTCCTAAAAGGGAATCAGAATATTTCTTTGGAGCCCAACAATGTGCAGACGTTTCTCCTTCGCACACTTTTTGTTATTTGTTGGCACATTAAAAATTGTCTGTAATTTAAAGGTAGAGTCAGTAGGATTTGTTCATAAATGCATCAAAATACCAATGTTTTGGGTTTGTGAAAAGTCCTAAGCACAACAAAACAATGAGAAATCCAGGCAGAGGGCAGGCTGTCCGCAGACACAGCCACCACCACACATCTCTAGTGGGTCAGTGGTGACTGAGAGGGATTATGAAATGTGAATAAATATATTAGTTTTTTTTTAGGAAAATGTTGCAGATTATACCTGTAAAGTTATGGGATTGTAGTGTTGGAAAGTAGCTATATTTATCAAGTATTGTACTTAAGTCCATTTTCAACAAATGGAAATGTTTAAGAAAATGATGCCTTTTTATAGTTTTCTTTGAAGTCAGCTGATGAATTTCTTAAGTGTGACAGGACATACGTCACTATTACTAAAAAACAGGATTGTTCGTGACTGTCAGCCAAGTTCAAAGTGCGTGCTATAAACAAAGTTTCTAGTTGCAGTTTTAATGCCATGGTTGGGCAAATGACTTTTTATGGATTTTTATGGATTTGGTCGCCCAGTTTTCATATTGGGACTGATTCCTATGTGAATCCATTGCTGATACATAACATTAGGCTACTAACAATTAACTGATGAAGATAGTGAGTTAACATTGCTGACCGAAGTCCAGAAATACGTTTTACTCTTGTCAAATACTATAAGTGGAGAAGAGTACCAAAAATCTGGTGTTAAATGGGCCACAAGGCCATTAAAAAGAAAATGTACTTAAGTATTTCTAAAAGCAAGTACTAAAGTACTTTAATTCAAGTAAAAAAAAAAACCTGAACAACTTATGTTGGAGTAATATTTGATAAAGTAATATCTATACTTTGTCTTAGTTGTATACTACTATTTCTACTTTTATTAGGATTTTACTATTTATTCCACCACTGTGTGATTGTCCCTGCACACATAGTCCATAAATCAATAAAAGTGTACCGTGATTATAAATCCTCCTACACTTCATAAGGTTGCAGGTTGTGAGACAAAAAGTATTGTGACCTTACTTAACTTAAATAAAAAAAAAAAAAAAGTCCAAGTACTTTTGAGGGCCTGAAGAAATCAGCCTGGTTATCTTGTTTTATCAGTGGTTTATGTCTGTCATGAGAGTGACCACAGTCCAATCCAACAAAAACAAAAAGTCTTCACATCTTTTTTTTACTCTATAATCCCCTGACTCCAGGTTTGAGTGGAAAAACCAAAACAGGAGGTGAAAGCAGGCGACCCAGAAAAAAGGACAAATGACGGAGAGAGAAAAAAGCAGGATTGCATCCATATGACAAAGTCTGTGAATCATACCGGACAATAATAAGCCGGTGACTCATTGTTGAGGTATTATAAATGTTTTCATGGAGTATGAATTTGGAGGCTTATCAAAGGCGCAGTGAAAATCAGCCGTGCGTTAATCTGATGCAGCTTGTTTCACATCTGGACAAGCGTTATGTATCAACAACACTGAACCATCACAAAAAACAGCAGTGTCCCTTCACTGTGGTCACTGTGGTCTGTGTTTGTGCTGAAG
Source organism: Lutjanus erythropterus (assembly GCF_056507025.1). NCBI lineage: Eukaryota > Metazoa > Chordata > Actinopteri > Lutjaniformes > Lutjanidae > Lutjanus > Lutjanus erythropterus. The sequence continues at coordinate 23,983,459 of NC_139319.1, read as the reverse complement.
TAAAGTAAAGTATTTCTAACTTTGCAAACTAACAGAGCAGAGTTTGTGCAAGTGCCTGTTTGGAAAAATGAGCAAATGATCTGATACTCACGACTTGAGATGATGATGATGCTCTGCGGGAAGTCCTTCTGCGATCTGTAGTTGTAATAGCAGATGCCTCTGCTGCTTCGCCTCTCTGCTCTGTCACTGCCCCGCTCTTTTCTCCTTCTTTCTTCTCCTCTCTCTCTTATTTCCTCTGATGGTCTCTCCACCCTCTGCTCTAGCTGTAATATAGTTAAGAAGAGAGTGTGGCAGGAGGTCCAGTGCTGGGCCACTTTTCTCAAAAACTCGTATCTTTACACCCCAACACACGCCCAACCCCTACACTTCTCTCTCTCTCTCTCTCTCTCTCTCTCTCTCTCTCTCTCTCTCTCTCTCTCTCTCTCTCTCTCACACACACACACACACACACACATACAAACTTTGTGACACCCAGCTGTTGCCAGATGTTGCATGCCCTTTTCTTTCAAATAAGTCTCATTTTCTACCCTGTTTTTTTTTTTTTTATCTCTCTTTACCTCTTTATGGAGCAGACAGGTATATGTGTCCGAAGCTGTGGCTGCAGGATCGAGTTTCAACAGAAATGTACTGTGGTCTCCTTAAAACTTGAGTTATGGACCTTTTTCATCTGTCTCTGCTTCTCACTGTCTGCCCTTTACCCTCACAAAAGCAGCTTTGAGCCTCAATGCACCTCAGAGCCATTTTTTATATAATTCTGCCACGTAAAAGAATGCAGAAAGTTATTCCCTTTCAATTTGAAGGAGAGCAGCTGAGAATATCTACCCTTTGTTTACTGTGTTTAGGAAAGCAAGAAGACATCTTTACTATACTTTACTAATGTTCTGCTACCACTTCAACTGCACTACATTCAGAGGTAAATATTTAGATTTTTACTCCACTACAGAGTTACTCTGCAGATTAAGATTTGCAAACAAACATGTTATCAGTGTACAAAATTCGTTGCATTTTTATGTATTAAACCACTGTGGGAGATGGAGGGGACAGCCCCCCCTCAATATTTAGAAAATGTGCCTTTGTCCCCCCAGTAAAAACAAGAAAGCAGCACAGGACGTTTATTTTGCTTCCCTGAGAGCCTTAGTGCATTTTATTCCATTATATTTTGAATTTTGACCTGGTGCCTGAATTTTATGTTTTCCTTTGCATAAATAAATAAAACATTACAACTATAAATTAATACAGAAAAGCCACAAATTGGTGTCTAAAATGTCACCAGAATGCAAGGAATGAAGGGCTTGATGCTCAAAATTTCCTGAACACCTGCTTATTATGTGTCTCCCAGTAACAAAAACAAAACCTATGCCCTTAGATCAGACCATTCTATAGCATATAAAGTAGCTCCACCTCCACCAGCTGCACCAATAAGATGCTGCTTAAATCAGTAACAGTGATAGAAGAATATTATGTACAGTATATATAAATGTGAGTACATTTGCTTTTAGTATTTGCAAGTAAAAGTAGCATTACTGTAACACATTATAAAAAATACATCATCCAAATTTTATTTAAAGGTTGAAAAAGTAGGATTTGTCAGTTGCTGTTTGTAAACAAACCAGAATCAAATACTGACAGTTTTGGTTGGTTAAGCTTCCATAGCAAAGCAAAATAATAAGAAAGTACTGGCAGAAGACAGGGTCTCTGCAGATACAGTCACCATCACACACTTCTACTGGGTCATAAGTGATGATTGACAAGAATTATTTTTATTTGAATCTATGATTGTTTTTCAGGAAAATCCTGTTAATGTGCCTTAAATTAAAAATACAGATGTACTGGCAACAACATTTACAGTATTTTACAGTATTACAAGTAAATGTAGTCAGTATGACAACTGTCATGACAACTGTGTAACACTGTCAGATCATTATTGTCAATGCATGAACAGGTCAGCTGAACTTTAATGTAGAGCTGCAACAATTAACGTATTAGTTGGTCAACAGAAAATTAATCTACAACTATTCTGATAATCGAATAATCCTTCAAGTCGAGTTTTCACACAAAAATACCAAATATTTGATGGTGCTGAAATGTTAGAATCTGCTGCTGTTTGTATTCTTACAATATAATATACTATATTGAACTATATAATATACTATAATATTTTGAACTGTTGATGGGACATACAAGACATTTGGAGATTCTTTTAATGAACAAATAATTAACTGAGAAAGTAATCATCAGATTAATTGATAATGAAAATAATCGTTAGTTGAAGTCCGACTTTAAGGTTGAGGTGACTCTACTTTTCATTATTTCATAGACTTTGTGGTAGTTAAATCTATGTTAGTGCATCATATTTTAGAAACTGATCAAATGTTCTTTAAAACAATTTTTTGGGGGGAAAATATACCTCTGAAATGTAGTGAAATTGGGGGCCAAAGTAGCAGTAAAGTGAAGTTCCTCAAAGTTGTAGTACTGTACTTAAAGTACTTGCAATACTTGCAGTCAAGTTCCAAGTTACTTTCCACTCCTGGAGACTTATAAAATCAAGTGATAGTTGACATTTAATCCACCATTACGTGTAAACAAATGTTTTCTCTGCACCATTTACAATTCAGTTAATCTGGTTAAAAAGATCAATCTACTAATCTATCAGTGTTTTTGTAAAGTAAAGGATTCATATAGTTAACTCACCAGGAAAGACGGGAGATAGGGAGCGTAGGAGATGGGATATGAAATGGAATGAATTATTCTTTATTGACTGGCATCCAGATGTTATTCCAGCTCTCGCTCTCTGTCTGTTTTCATGCTACGGCTGAGGTGAGGTCAGAGTTGGCCACCAATACAGCTGGAGAGAAAATGGTGAAATAGTCAAGTGTAGAGGCAGAGAGCAGGAAGGAGGAGGAAAGACGGGGGAAGAAAAGCAGAGAGACAAATGGCTGGGGTTAAATAATAATAATAATAATAACCACGGCACTTCAACATCTGCACACCTCTGCTGGCAGCTGGCAGCCTCACCGAGCGATTCAGCAGAGAGTTACCGCTATGAAGAAGCCACTACACCATCCACAGCTGGTTCACATTAACAACAGGCAATTTGTCACCTTCAGCTGGATTCTAGCCTCACACATTCACACACACACACACACTACACACACACACCACACACCACACGCTCTCCCTGCCTGCGTGAGTCTTTTCCCCCTTCTGTCTTTTAACAACCACATGACGAGGTGTGCGTCTGTGGCTCATACTTTTCTCTCTCCAACACTGTCTCACTGTGGAGGAACGCCAACATTGCACTTACTTCACATCCAGAGGCTGACATATTATGCAACCAGAAATACTCCCTCTTAACACAATACAGAGGAAGTTAGGGGCCGACTTTGTACAATTTTATCCTTCCTTTAACCTTGTTTTCCAGCTCTTAATGTTAAATGTCATTTATCAGAGTTGTATCTCTCTTCATTAGTGCCCATGTGACAAAAATTTCCCATCATAACTCTCAAGATATGAAAAAAGGATTTGTCCTAATTTAGAATTACAGATCCTAAATAACTTTAGAAATCCTGTTTTACCTTACTGCATTCTATTTTTATCTCAGGTTAAGAAACCCTAAATACTCAATCCAACATTGATTATAAACTTTTTGTCTGTTACTTAGCAACAGACAACATTTGTTTCTGTAACACAGTCCCTGGTCCCTTAAATCAATGTCACCAGTGAGTCAATGTCCAGAAATAAAAGAAAACTAACATTTTGAGGAAGTGACTTCACTAGAAACAGGAAACTCTACACTGCAGTTTATGTCCCAACAAAACTGAAAAACACTAGACCCACAGGACAGTTTCAACGAATAAGACATCAACTGTCCTACAAAAATCACAACATGGAGGCTCAACAATTTTGGCATCTTTGTTTCATCTCATTGTGGATTTTTGTCCCATGTGTATGCACAGGAATGGAAACACCAAGTAAGTAATCCAAGCTATATTTTGACTGTCACTGTATTTAGAGTGAAGAAACTGTTCTGGATCAGTAATGTAGCTTTGTTTGCAGCCAAAGATGTTAAGATATACTTATTTAGTGGCACATCAACAGCTACTAATGATTAGCCTTATTAGAAACCTATTGGTTTTTAGTTGTTGCTGTTTAATTTGGTAATTGTTTCATCTGTTAATATCGGAAACAGTAAATTGTGTTTCACACGCTCTCCAAACTCAATGTGAAATGCTTGCTTGTTGTTGGGTGACAAAAACTCTAAAACTCAAAAGGATTTCTTTTATGATGATATAAAAGAAAAACTGCAAATCCATACATTTCAGAAGCTGCAATCAGAGAATGTTTTTAATTAACAATGGACTTCAACAACTTATCAGATTTCTTTGAAATTACTTTGCACCACAGTCTAGTGGATTTTTGATTACTTAGAATGAAATATTGCACCAAATATATCTATCTATCTATCTATCTATCTATCTATCTATCTATCTATCTATCTATCTATCTATCTATCTAGAAATAAATATATAAATACATGTGTGTGTGTGTAAATGGACAGCTAGTAGCCAGTAGCTGCTAGTAGGACCAGTTCGATTCCCGGATAGCTTCCATCTGTCCATCTAGCTCAGTGGTTAACGCTTCTGACTACAACAGAATTAGAGGAAGGAAGAAGGCATTTCGGCTCTAATATTAACCTCCTTGTTATGTCCACTCACAGAATTGTCCTTGGAAAGCAGAGTGTTTGTGGTCCTCACAGGCGACGACCTCAACATTGGCTGTGAGCTGAAGATGCCAGCAAACCAAAGTAAGGACATCTTGGCATGCTTCAATCCTTTCCACAAACAGATATATGTCTGTGACGTCCAAGCGACAGCTGACCAGCCAGAAACCATTGATGTGATGCTGAAGCTGAAAAACTTGACAAGTTCAGGAGAATATTCTTGCCAATATAAAACGGCCACAGTGTACTGGTTTCTTCGAGTGAGAAGTGAGTACGAAAAAGAACATACCCAAGGTTGGGAACCACTGTATATATGTTAAAATGCACTGGTGGACTTTCAGTTTATCCCAGCATATGCAAAATATTCATTGATCTTAAATATTTTCAGCCAGTGGATTATTTGATTGACAGTTGACGAATTTATCAGCCATCCAGCTGTGATGGATTCCTGGCTCAGACTGATACTGAATGGTTTGTGTTTTCCAGATGATGGCTACAAGGAGCTCCCAGTGTATGACTACACAGAATTCATCATAGTTGCCATGTTCACAGGTTTGCTGCTGGTTTTCAGTGTGGTCGGCTCAGTGTATGTCTTCAGAGGACATTGGGTAAGATGTGCCCTGCTTGTGACCTGACAGAAGTTAAGAAACTTCCTGTGTCAATGTAAGAGACATTTCATTGTAGTGAGACTCTGCATAAAATACCATATTGAGACCTAAGATTAGATAATCACAGCCTAATGAGAATTCACAACCACAAACTAGAGACCTGGAGCATCCAAAGGATGCATGGCTTTGTTAGGTATAATGGTAGCAAGGGGGTTTCTGAGGTATTTCAAGACCAGAAGAGCTAACCATCCAATCACAGAAAAATGCAGTTCTTATAGAAATCATCAAATGTCAAAAGATTTTGACGTCAAATCACAGCTCTGTTTTTCTGTTGTGTTCCTCAAGTCTGTGGTGTCTTAATGTGGTATTTTTAAGGGATTTGTGACCCTGATTTTTTTTATCAATTCTTGAGTGGTATAAAATGGTTACATTTTACACCAAATCTGTAAAATAAATGCTATCAACTCAAGACCTGCCTGTGAGACATGATAGAGATAGACTTAACGTTCTACACACTGGCACTCTAAACTTTCAAACTGTCAACAGGTGCCTAAACAAAACACAATATTTATTGCAGATTTATGACCAGACAAACTGGACAGAGTACTGAGCTCCACATTGAATTAATCTTCAGGTTCCCAGCTTTTTTATAACACTTCTATGTGGCATATACTGTTGACCTGCTGTCCCCCCCTAAGATCTGCCCCTAAGAGTGCGTGGTCAAACATCAGATCACCTCAGGGCTGAGGTTACTTAAGATAATTCAACCCACACTACATGATGTAGAAAAGAACATTTAATCAAAGATAATTGCAGGAAGAATTCTGCACAGATTTCAGTTGAGGTTTGAGTTTTCAGTGTCCTTCAGTATGGTCAGCAGATGCTCTCACAACAAGCTTCTTTAAAGGTCAGCTGGGATTTCTGCTACTAGCCAACAGTTCTCTAACATCAGGCAGTTTTTTATGCCTTGTTGTCATCAAGTCCCTTAAAAAAAAGGGCAGCCTAGATACACCTGCGATTAGTAGCCATAAACCCAGATCAAACCTAATAAAAATAACCGAAAAAGGTGGTTTTCTTCTACACCCTGATTCAGGACAGATTTCAGTTCTGCTTCTTTTGTTTTTTAGTACTGCCTTTGACAGAGTTGACCATTATATAATACTGCAAAACAGACTTGGCTGGACTCTGAGACAGAGTCCTATTTCCAGGAAAGGAACTACTTTATCTTTAACAATTATTAACACATCTACATGGCAGTACTCACTTACAACTTCCTCGTCTGGGATTATGTTGTTTTCAAAGCTCAAGTCTATTTTGTCATCCAGGTTATTATATAGGTGTAAAGAATTAAATCAAATTGATTATTTGATAATTAACTCTTAGTCCACAAATCTGACAAAGCACAAACCTAGAGAGGGAGCTGCTGTGAGGTACATAAACACAAGAAAATCCTCAAGTATCTTCTAGTTTGAGTTTTATCCAGATTTTTTTTTGTTATATTAAATTGTCATTTTTAGAAAGTACGCAACACTGAATCTGGCGACAGCAGCAGAAAACCAAAGCAGAACAGAGGAGAGAGGAAGGAGAAAGAGACGGAGGAAGACCGTGGGGCTGCAATAACAGCTCCGTCTACATCTCTCTATGCCGTGAGAACCTATCTACTCATTTATTGAATTAAATTGTACCACTTCATATCTGTCTTCCATCCTCCCTGCGTTCATATGCTCCTTTTCTTATTTTTCTTGGGAAACTGATATGAGATATTCTCTCAGAGTCTAGAGCCTCGGCCCAGGTCCATTTATGATGTGCTGGACTGCTCGGCTGCCAACACAAAGCCAGACCAAAGTGAAGACAAACCAAAGAAGAAAAAGAAACCTAGCAATACGGTCAGTATGAACTTTAGGTGCTTTGTCACATTTAAAAAAACAATAACATTGGTGACCTGTCTTCTTCTTCCTCCACAGATGGTGCAAACCACACAACCCCAGGGTGAAGATGTATTTGAATCTGTCTATGAGAACTTTTGAATCAAAAATGCACTTTGTTATTTATATCGGTGTATGAGATAATCACAGTTTGCTTTGCCACCTGTTACCACTGGTTGAAAAAGTATTTAGATTATTTAAATGTAAAAGCACCAAAAAGCACAATGTAAAAATATTATGTATTATTATATATATATACATATTATTATGTTATAGGTTTTCAAAATGTGACTCTACAAAGTAAGTAGTGTAGTAAAACGTACAATAAATTAAGTTCAGTATTTCTCTTTGAAATATAGTAGAATGTATAAAATTGTACCTCAGACTTGTATTTAAGTGCAGTACTTGGGTAAATCTATCCAGTCACTTTCCACCACTGGCTGTTATCAGTAATAGAAATTGGAAAATAAATAAACATGTTCCTGTTCTTGTCTCAATTTCTGTCTTGAAAACACATGATTTCTGCATTTCTGTTACCTCTGTCCCTAAGCGAGCGTCTCACTCGTGATAAGCACCATCGCTTTACGTACACTGGCCAATGAAATTGTGAGTTGTCGATCCTACGAGCCAATCCCAGCGCTTCCTTCAGTTGGACTTCCTGGTTTGGTTTGTTGTGTTGTTCTGCATTGATCATGGCGGCGGAGGGCGATTTTCTGGCGAGATACCGTGCTGTGTCAAATAAACTGAAAAAGTAAGGCTGTGATTTATATTAGTTTAAACAGAAACGTGAGCGAATATTAGGTTATCGTAACGTTACTTGGCAGTAATGCTACAGAGAAGTTACACAGCTAACGCTAAGATGCTAGGCTAAGCTAACTGTTAGCTTGTCACTGTTAATATTGTCAGTGTCACATGACGTTATTTAACCTTTGTGTGCATGTAATATAGTCTCTAATGTAAATATAAGTAGTGATCATATATTTCACTGTATTGAAATGCTTGTTTCTTTGTCGCAGACGTTTTCTACGGAAGCCCAATGTAGCGGAGGCAAGTGAGCAGTTTGGTGAGTGCATGACAGTCTATCAGTTTTTTATCATTTAACTTTATCCACTGTATAATTTAAAATACAAGTACAATACTTTAAGACGTATTAAAGACGTGTGAAATGGGACACCCTGATAAGATATCTGAAGCTTGACAAAATAGGGGCCCAGACATTAAGCAAATACCCGATATCTAAAATTTGTTTATCAACACGTTGTCTCGGTTTTTTAAAGAGCGTTTTAAATTTATTCAGTAACAAATACAAGAAACAAATCTTAAAACACTAACCAAATACCCTAAGAAGCTAACCTAACCTAAATTTTAAAAGAAAAAAACTTCTTAACAGTCTCAAGACATTTTTAATCAGCCTAAACATTGGCTAAGTAAGTAATATATGATAAATTGGTACATTTTCAGGTGGGTAATAACCTAACGGCACATTTGCGCTGTTAAAAAATGCTATTGTGAATATATTATCCTCACAATGTTTCTTCACAGCTTGTCTCACAGTGATTTTTCCTGTTTTCACCTGTGTTTCAGGTCAGTTAGCCAAGGAGCTGAAGCAGCAGGACTGCCTTCAGTATGCAGCCTTCTGTAACCTGGCCATGGCTCGGTAAGTGGACATGTATGCCCCTCTCCTTTTGATCCAGACTGATCTGAAGTATCTCTGGGTCTAGTCTGGTCCACATACCTTTGGTCTGCAGTTGCATTTATGGTTTGAGATAGGTCCCTTAATTCCAGTTAAAGGACTCGTTATGCTACAACATACAGTGTTATTTTACATACTTGTCTGCTTCAGGGATGGGTGTTGAGGACTGGCACCAATTTAGTGCTGAAGTGGTGATAAGTACCGGTAAAAATGATACTGCAATGGGTGTTTTTTTAAAGTTCCATGACCAGCTAATGGGGGAAATGTTAAAAATGTGGGCTCTCTGTACTTAAGTTGATGAAAATGCAGATAAAAGCAAAAACGCAGTAAGCAATTGAAGTGATATTTCCATCTCTTGCCTTTATTTTTTTTGCACCAAGTTATGGCGAGCAGTATTAATAAGACTATGGATAAGTATCAGTATTGATTAGCAGTTTATGTGTAGAAACGTTTTCAGTAAAATCCTAACCATACTCATCCCTAGTCTGCTTTCAACATTACAGTTTCAGTTTGGGAAATGCCCTTATCTGTGTTTCCACCCATGCACAAAGCAAGGAAGAGCTTTACTAGCTTGCACAGAGTGCTTACCCCAAGCCCTTATATCGACATCTTTTAGACAAAGCCAACTGCGAGCCAGACCTTACCACCCAGCATCCGTGGCTGACCTCATTAATGTTGTTGTGACTGAATGGGCGCAAAATCCCTCAAGCCAAGTTTCAACTTGGAAATCTTTTGTAGAAGAGATGAGGCTGTTAGAGCAACCTCAGCAATCACATACTTTGTGGGCGTAATGTTCTGTAGTTTCACCCATGTAGTGTACTTGATCCTACTGTCAGACCATAAAAGATTTCTCAAGTAAGTCCTTTCCAATCATGTAAATGCCATTTAAGACATGTTAATCACGCTATAGGGCTTGAACAGATTTCACAACCTCACCATAAACAATAAATGGAAAGTATTTAGACTCGCACAGAGCACAAGGTGAAACTTTGCATGAACTTTGCATTTATTGGAGAAAGCTTACTGCAAGAAAATGTCATTATTTGTCTGCAATGTATAATTGCAGAGTAGGGGTTTCTGGCACAACTTCACCCACTTTCAAGGTGCATGGACAAGGGAGAAATTCTAAATAGATCAAAGCTCCAGTAACACTTGTTGTATATAGAGAAACTTTGTTAGACCAGCACATTTTGTTCAGAATCATCATGAAACACATTCAAAATAACATTGAAATGGGGTAGGTATAAAGCAGATTTTTTTAAAGGTAGGAAACAATACTCAAAATAAACCATCATATATATCCACACACATATCAGCCAATGGGGCACCTGCAAAGATGAGTTGTATTAGGACTGGGCAATGTATCAATATTCTTTTGCATCATGATGTGAGACTAGGTATCATGAGAGATTTTGCATATCGTGACATATCATAAGAGTTATCTTTTCATCATTATTGGATTAATATTTTGTGAAAGCACCAATAGTCATCCCTATAATATTGCTGCAATATTGAGGTGTTTGGTCAAAAATATTGCAATATTATTTATATCAGCCAAAATGAAACTTAGAACTACTATTGTGATAGGTTGTTCAGCTATATCACTCAGGCCTAGGTTGAATATATGGTCATGTGCCTTCAGTGACAATGTGGTATCACCAAAACAAATTGTCATTTAGTAGGTTAATGGGAATAATTACTCTGTGGCTTCAGTGTAACCTGTATGTTAGATGTATGACATTTCTCACCCTGACACCACTGATCAAATTTTGAGAACTTGGAAAGAATCTGAATTATGGAAATTAAAACCATCATAAGAGTACTACATTATCTGAACTTTATATATGTAATTTGACAGTTCTCCATCCACATGTTATACACATCATATCATGTTTGGTCTGTAGGTTTGGGGCTCTTGTTGCTATGTTTTCAACTCATAACAACTCATCTGTCTCAATAGAGCACTACATGTTAAAGATTTAGTAGTCTGATCACCTCATAAAGACACAGTCCAATGACTGATGACTGCTCCCTAGTTATTCATGTCCCAGACAATAAACCACCACAGGGTGACGGAGCTGTTGCTAATTAAACCAGAGGGAGTCTCTATCATTCATGGTGATGACATGTTTATTGTTGATTGTGCATCTGTTGCTGTTATATGTCCTGAATGTTTTGACTGCAGGTGTGAGCAGACTCTGTTTAATGCTCCTGGAGAGGCTCTGGCGTTAACCGATGCTGCTCGCCTCTTTCTCTCATCGGAGAAGGAGAACAGAGCGCTGCAGGCCCCAGGCTTTGATGAGCACCTTCAGGCTGCTCTAAACTGCTACAGTTTTGCCATCAAGGTACACTATGAGTCTGAGTTTCTCTTGAGTTTTTGACTGAGATGAGTGAAACATGGAATATGGATATGGAGTACATTCCAGTATTGTCTCCACATCTCTATAGAGACAGTAAGATAATGCTGACTTACAAATGGGTTGCAGGTGTACATTGAGATGAACCAGCCTGTGATGGCAGCCAGCCTGTGTCTAGAACTTGGCAATGCGCTCAAGGTAAAACTTTGGATCAGAGCTGTAAGCTGTCTTAAAAGATAAATTGTTAATGATATGAAGTTGATATATACTATAATTCAGCTGACATATTAATCTCAGCTCCTGCTCTGGCTTCAATAGGAAATGAACAGACCAGGAGAGGCTATTGTTCATTACCAGAGGGCTGCAGAGCTGCAGACACAGACGCCGATTGAAGCTCTGCTGTCAATGGGAGAGATGGCCACATGTAAAATTCTCACTCGTGAGTTTACGCTGTATTCACATCTGATATGCAGCTGCCGCGTGTTATATGTGCATATTTGATTTGATTTGACTTGATTGTCTACAGTTTGAGGTGACATTTCTCTTGTGTTCTTCGTTTGCAGGTGACTATGATGGTGCTTTGTCAGTGTTCACAGAGATGCAGCTGATGTGCCAGGAGAGAGGACTGCAGCTACCAGGCACCAGCACTCCTGTTGGTGAGGCTCTGCATTTATCTACCTGCTCAAAATAATCTTTTATGTATGAATGGATCCCCAGTGATACAGTTTCAAAACTGAGGCTGAATGCAATATGGCAAAAACAAAAAAGAGATTAGAAGTGTCTTAATGCTGAGGTCAAAAGCTGGATGTTTGAACAAACTAAAGAAAAAGACATAAGGATCTGTATTTTGAAGGAATAGCTCAAATGATTCAAAGTGGGGATGCATGTGGTACTTGTCCATAATCAGTGTATTGCCTACAGTAGATGCGGTCGACTTGCTTGCAGTTTGGAGGTGCAGCAGAAATACCAGCACGGAAGTAAAGCAATGTGCTGCTGTAGACAGGGTCAACAGCAAAACGTATTTAGGCCAACAAAAGCAGTCTCACCCTAAAAAAATGTACGCTATATTTAGAAATTTTCATCGCTTTACCTTGCTGTCAGACAGCCTTCTCCAGTGGGAAACAGCAGTTTTATTGCTCCCTCCAAAGCAACCAGTCACCTTTGACAAATAGTCATTTTATTCTGCAGATCATGTGAGTTGCTGATCTACCGCTGCCTTGATCTGTTAGTTCTTTTGTTTTTGTGTGACAGTGGTAAAGTAACTGATTGAGGCCACGGTAGACCAACAATTTCCTTGTTCTGCAAGGTAAAATAATTGTTTTTGCCAACGGAGTCTTGTGGCTTTGGAAAAAGCGATATAAAAGTCTTAATTTTCCCATTGGAAAGGACTGTCTGATGGCAAGGTAAAGTGATGAAAATATTCTGAATATAGTTTTCACTTAGACTGACACTGATTTTTTTTTCTACTGCATTTCTTGCACGATTGAGTACCTCATTCAACCACGCTTTAAACACACTGAACTATCCCTTTAATGTTTTTGTTGATTTGTTTCAACTCACTGGAAAATGTGTTTTCTCTTCTGTATCTTTATTTCTCCCAAAAAAGGTGCTTTTCTGGACATTGTGGCAAAATGTGAAATCTCAAGGGTACTACTGCTGATGTTGCTTGAGGTAACCACTTGATTTTATGAACTGAGACAAGATATAAAAAGAAAAAACATAATGTCTTTGTAACTGAAGTGGAAAATACACCCTCAATAAAGGAAAATCATTTTTTTTAGAAAGCATGAATCCAACAAGTGCTACGAAAAGCAATATTTCCACAGGGTTTTATAGGTAGTTGTGATAAAACACAGTGTACCCTGTGCAAGTATTTTTTTTTTTTTTTTTTACCACAGATATACAACAACATGAACATCCTGCCAATATTTCAGTGTCATACAGACACCAAAGGGTGAACTTACAGAAAGTAGAACTGTTAGATTTTAAGCATTTAAAGACGTAACCACCTCCACATCAGCAACGCAGCAGAAAATATTGCATTACTGATGCCAGAAGTATTGACTTTGTATCACAATATTGATCATTTATCCCACATCTGTACATTCCTTACTACTTTAATGGTCCTACCTTTGTCTTTTCCTGTGCAGCCTCCGCCTCAGAAGCTGTTACCAGAACATGCTCAGACCCTGGAGAGATATGCATGGGAGTCTTTTGACCCTCACAGCCAAGGTGAGAGCACCTGCACTGTTATTAGAGCAAAAAATAAGTATGAATTGTACACGTTGTCTTCTCACTGGGAATGCAGAAATTGTATCAGGAATCATGTGAATGACATGTATTTGAAGTGGTGTAAACATGGTTTTTATGCTCTCCTTCAGTAACCTTCCTGCCTGAGAATGTCTTCCTGCTCCTGCAGTCAGTAGTGGTGAGTTTTTTATCATCCACATACTTGGACAGTTCACAGGATTTCCTGATCCTTCGTGACTCGTACAGGAAAAATCATGGTCTTCGTGGCCTTCATGTGTCAGTGATAAATGTGCTGCAGTTTGTCTTCCTTTGCCAGAGGAATGATTTGATTTTTTTTTTTTTTTAATCTACAGCACTTGTAGAGGTGTCAGTGTTAGTAGACTTTTTCCTGCGTCTTTCAATATGAGGCAGTCAATATTTACAGTTTATTCATGACTTAAACACTCTTAAGAAAAAAAAAAGATTCTGTTAACCAATTTGTTTCAGATGAACAGGCTCAATTTATAAGAGCGTAAAAACATTGACAAGACTTGTCAAGGTCATCTGAATCTTGTGGTTTTAATTGTGCCGCGTATAACAGCAAATCTGTTTTGCAGATGGCATGTCAGGAGAAAGACACAGAGTCCCTGAAGTCTCTTCAGACCGAGCTATGGTGAGCATTCAGAAATGTTTATTTCCATCTTGTGATGGGGACTGAGCTGCATTTTTTATTGCTTCTCAATCGTAATTTTCCACCTTGATAATGTGTTTATGCGTGTTGCTTCCCCTCCTTAGGCCGTTTCTAACTGCTGAGCAGAATCATCTTCTCCACCTGGTGGTGCAGGAGCGCATCACACCGTCTGGACAAGGCATCTAGTGCTGTCCAGTTTTTGCTCACTTCCTCTGGGAACGATACTTTATATAATGGAACATTCCTGTTTCTGACTGGGTCTGTTGTAAGACCTGAAGAAGTGTTGTTTTCAAAACCTCAATGTTGTAATGTGCACGAAACAGAAAACTTTGCCCTTGTTAAGCAAAGTCACACAGATTTAGAAACCAGTTAAAATCCATTATGTTTCCAGTGCTGTGATGTCCTTTCTTTTGTCAAGATGCTAACTTAAGACAGAACTGGAACCAATTCATACATATTTATTATGTAGCCAAATTGTGATTTTGTTGCATTCACAGCAGTTAAATAGATGAAACATGAAGGCTTTGTGGTATAATTTGTTTTATTAATAAATGATATGGCTTAAATTCCAATGTACTTACAAACAAAACCTTCTATTGCATAGTTATGAAATGTGGTGAAATGAAACACCACTGCCCTCCATCCCTGGTTCACTTTAGGCTCACTTGTACAAATCGCATGTACTTTTCTTATGATAGCAGCCAACTACAGACACAAAATCAAACATGGTTAAAAAAAAAAAAACACTCAGTACAAAATGTTACAAAAATATAATGGTTACAATGTACATAGATTAAAAAAAAGGATACATTATACTTCAGTTGTAAAATAATGATACATGATTAAAGCTACTTATACTGTAAATTAAGGCTTGTCTTTCCTGATTGTTCAAGTACTGCAACAGGAATGTTGTAGTTTTGTCAACACGCCGTACCTTCACAGATACAGTATATTTTTCCACTCCTCGACTCTGGAAACCTGCAGTAGTAACTGTCAGCCTCACAACGTCTTGATACAGGATGATAAGTATTTAAATCTACTAAGTGTTTTAACTACCGCTGTACATCTCAAAAGGGCTTTTGCTTACTTTTTGCTCCTCCCTCATGCTCATCTTTGGTGGATTATTTTGGGAAATAATTCTTGTGGGCAGTTAGACTATATGATTGATACCACTCTCATTTCTCTGTGGTAAATATTAAAGGTGTAGTAAGTGTTTCTGGAGAAAGATAGTTAATGAGTCTCATTCCCAGGTCATCAAATACTGATGTTTTGTGAATGACACTCAACAATCAGCTTTCTTACTGACCTATGATTGGCCAGCTGTGGTAAATTGCATACATTAAATTAAATGTTATTATGCTGTTATCAACCCTTTAATGTTTCAAAATGTGGCTCCTGTCTGTAGGTAGACTAAACATCATGTATAATCAGGATGAGCCAAGACAAACAATTTCAATTTCGATACAATCTAAGGTAAGGTAAGAAAATCCTCCAACCTGCACCTCTAAAGTTCACAATTTCTCATTTGTTAAAACCAAACAGGTGTGAAGTCTACAAATAGCACAGCTTGCAACTCCCTGTGAGAACCCTTAATTTGTCATTTTTGCACTTTGGCTGTTGAACAGTTGCTGAGATTTAGAGGTGCTGGTACATATGTGGACTGTTACCTTTCAACAGACCCTGGCAAGCTATTTCCCCCTCCTTCCAGTCTTTATGCTAAGCTAACTGTCTGCTGGCTGTAGGTCCATACGAAAGGCTGGAGTAGGCAGTTTACTTTTTGCACCTTTAGGTATAATGTAATTCAAGTGGTGTGAGAGAAAACTATACTTTTGCTCCTCCTCTTACCTGACTTGAGACTTGGACCAATCCCAGGTCGGTAAGATGGTAGATTGTTGAGTCTTATTCCCAAAACATACTTATTTGACAAGCTGGTAATGAGACTCAATCAACCATCTCTGAGCCACAAATCTAAAGCGTCGCTGGAACGAGACTCACCAGCTCACTCTCTCCAGAGTTTCTCACTGCATCTTTAAGGTACACGTACAAGAATCAATTTTATCTTGTCTAACTGTTCTTTAAATGTTGAATTATTTCTTTTCAGTACTAATGTGTAACGGCCTCTTAAAAGACGAAAAGGGAATAATTGTTTTCTTAATAACTGTATAGTTTTACTGCTATGAAATAAGCACATGCAGGGTTGCAACCCCTTTATCACAGCCATCATTTTGTAGCTCTTACTGCCAGTTCAGCCCTTCATGTAATGTAAGCATGATTCCCATTTCAATTTATCATATTCAAAATACAAACAAATGGCTCTTGTTAGCAATCGAACACCATTCCCCCATTTTCCTAGCTGCAGATCAACAATCTTCAGTTTTTTCTTCCTAATTTTTCACCAAACCCATCTTATTCTTTAATTTCCCAAATTTAAACTGGGAACATGATCCCAGGCCTGACCTCGTTCCTCTCCTCTTCACTCGCTCTTCTTCCGCAGGACGAGGTAGGTGATTGCTAAGAGGAAGGTGAGGACAAAAGAGATCCAGGCAAGGACGTAGGAGTGTCCGTAGCCTCCCTCTGTGTCGCTGGTGTGAAGCTCGGCCGTGTAGATCGAGGCTGCTATCATTATACACAAGCCTGTGGGACAGAAAGGTAGAATACCGACACGTTAACACCCAGACAAGGCAATTAAAAAGTAATTATTTTTCCTATTACAAGATAAAGCTCATGAACAAGGCAAACTGCTGTCACAATGAAATGAGAAACATGTCAACTTAACCTTGCTAATTTTCCAGTCATATGAACTTATGACGATGCATGTTAAAATCACATTACTTGTTCTTCCTGTATGCTTTTTATGTATTAGTAGCAGAGGCAAAGATGATCTTTAACTGAGCCTTTTTATTTAATTGTTTTGTAACAGACATATTGTAGTTCAGATCTGATGTCTACATGAACACGTCACATTTTAAAAAATATAGGATTATGTACTACAAAAACACATTATTCAGTGGTATGAATTTGCCATTTGATGATACTTGAGAATACTGCAACTTAATGACAGATTTAAAGCTTTGATAATTTTCACAATATTCTGCCCATGTACTCTCAATAATTTGAAATGGCACCATGTTTTTGCAGTCAGTGTTTTAACTTAAGCAAACAAACCCATGTTGCTGCCTGCATCTGGGAGACTTGCTAAACTTTGGTTGGTGCTGTAAAGTATTTACCAAGTTCTTCAAAGCACTAATCAAAAACAGCTTTAAAAATGCAAATAAAATCTGAATCGGTAATACGAATCATCAGGAATTTTATTGTAGTTTATCATTAAAAAACAATTAGTTGTTTCATCCCTACTACTTTAAATAATTTTTAAGCAAAAAGCCAACAACTTCCTTTTCCCAGCCTGTGCAATATGCATTGTTGCTGTTTTTCTCAACCTTACATAAAATTAAACTGAATACCATTTGAGTTTTTGACTGATGGTTGAACAAAATAAGGACTTTAAACGTGTCACCACGGCTCTAAGAAATTGTGATCAACACTTTTCACAATTTTATGATTACTTCGTTAACAAACCATGAATTGATTAACTGACAAAATAATCAGCAGATTAATTTATAACTCCAGACATTATCTTCACTTTTCCTTTCCTGTTGTACAAACATCCTGTAATCTTAAAAGATGATTTTGGTTTCAGGCACTTTAGAACAATATTTACATCCTTTTACAGCCAACAAATACCACCCAGAAATGCATTTACAGCAGCAACATCTTCTGAAAACACCACCTCAGCGTGACATTTAAAACTGAGAGGCTGAAGCTGGAGAAGATTAATCCAAAGACTCCACTGCAGTGATTTTTAATCATGTGTCACTGAGACTCTGCAGATTTACAGATTGAACAGCTGTTATAGTTTTTGGTTAAACTGAAAACCTGCAGATTCTTGACCCTGGATCACACATGAGTGAAAATCACCGACCTTCTGTTTCTGGATCCATGCTTGTTTTAACACTGCTGTGCAGACACGCTGTACACGCTGCTGCTGAACTCTGCATTCATAGAGTTTGTGTCAGATGTTATGTAAGTGATTTAAACGCAGGTGCAGAGATGCTCTCAACATAAAATCTTTGGGTAGGAGCACTTCCTGAGTGTATTTGAGGTGCTCTTTGGATAAGGATACATGTATACAGAAAAATCCCAAAAAGTCAGTGGCACTTTCATGTAAAACCATCAAACAAAACTCCCTGATGAAAGTTTGATGATGAAATGCCTTGGAGTTTGAAATGCCACGACAATAAAGGCATATTAATTGTATTAAAAGAGAGTGCCTTGGAGTTTTTGTATATTCTACACATAGTGACACACTTTTTATGCTAGTCTTCACCTCCTCTCTGAGAGAAAACTAATACATTTTAACATGTTCTGTTGGAGGTTAAGACGTTTTATACTCAGTCTTATCTAACAAAAGTATTCACCATGGAATACAAGCTTAAAAACACTGAAGTCATTATTGTCATTCACAGTCAGACATTTGGCAGGAATCCTCCATAACAATGTAGAAGTACATCAATCGATATTTCTTCCAGCTGCAGGTCAGACTTCTGACTCCTGGTTACTTACAGGCGATTAGCTGTAAAATGCCGGTGAAGGTGAACCTCTGGCCTTTGGGCAGGGTGAACAGCTGAGCCACAAACACAAACAAGGCCAGGATGGCAAAAACACAGGCCAGCACTGAGGTGGCCTGAATCGTCTGGAGATACTCTGCAGCAGCAGGACGACAGAACAGATACACAGTCAGTGATCGGTCAGTGACAACAACAATGCAGATACCATAGTATTACTGATAACTTCTGAACAGATTTTTTCAGGTCAGTTATATGAACATTTATAACCAGTTTACAATTCCCTGATGAGCATCCTGTCCGTTTGTACATATCAACAATCTTCAGTCAGATCAAATCAACAAAATGAACTTCTTCTTGACAAAATTAAACAGCTCTCAGATCGTCACTCTCATTCATTAAAACAACCGTGCAGTTTTACCCTCTGGGTAGTCTTTGAGGTTGGTGTAATGCCAGATGGAGCCTGTCAGCTCCCACCTGCCCCACAAGTCAGTTGACACTTTGTCAGTCATCCACCAGGCCTGAGGACACAGCGAGAGATACGAACAAACACAAGAATATCAAGGTACGCAAAGTGGTTTCATCGCATGCAAAGAAATATTGAGTAAAAGTTTTGCAGATTCACCGTTTCAATAAATATTTAAACTTATCATCTCCCCACATAAAGAGTGCTGACAGACCTCTTCGCTCTATCAGTTTTTTCATATATTATTTAAAGCTTGGTGACAGTCTGTTTTATGAGGTACATAGACAGTAAGCACTTTGTTTATTTTTTAACAGGGAGGATGGACCAGTGGAAGCTGAGAGTACCAGTTCTTTTAAGTAACCTGGTTCTTTTCATTCACCTACCACTAGCGAACCAACTCATGAACAACTTCTTATGGTTCTGTATTTTTTAATATCACCCCCAAGATGCATGATGAAACTCCATGGATTCATCAATACACAAGACAGTTAGGGTACTGATATTTCAGAGCTGTGGTCAGGGTCATAGATTCTAACCTGCAAACTCAGTCAGATAAAAGATTGATGAGTCAGACAGACTAGACTATGGCTGCACAATCACAATCACAATATGACCAAGTGAAATATCCAAATGCCAGAACCAGAACCAGCCGTCCAACAAGTTTCTTTGGTACAAACCTCAATAAATATCACATTTTTTTTTTCAGTTAACATTAATTGATATTTACCAAATCATACAGCCCCAGAATAGACTAACATTCAACTCCCTGCTTCAAAAATGACCAAAACTCCCTTTAAACTGCCCACTGTATGTAGATTTGCAACAAAGTGGGTGGCAAAATACCAAAAACATCTCTTAACATTTGAGTCTTGGGTATTTCCTTGTAGTTCAATGACTGCTTCCATAGAGAGATTATAGGAATGTAAACAAAGTACTGAATATTGCAATACCGCAATAAAAAATATCTACTAAATACCAGATACTGTGCCAGACTGTGATAATATCCACTGTGATATTACCTGGTTAATTATTTGATTATTTTAGTTTGATAAAACTATTTCTTACTGCTAAACAATTTATAACAATTTTTTTGCACATGGCTTTCAATTTATTTTATGAAAGAAGGAAAGCAGAAGCACTTTAAGGTAAAATGGTTTCTATATAGTAACCAAAATATTCTGTACATACAGGATTTATTATTTTAATAAAGACATTTTAGTATCACAATAAATATTGTATGTAGAACTTTTTTATCATGGTTAAATCATAAAATACCACTTTGGAATGTTTGATTTGTTCTTCCTCTGAACACAGACGTGTGTTACAGTAAATGAGAAAACAAAATAAAATAATATCCACTCACATTATCAATGGTGGCCACCAGCAGCAGGATGATGGTGGTGATGTGCAGAACAACGATTGAAGCTAGCATCAACATCGTGGCCTTCTGAACACTGATAACAGAGGAGAGGAGGAAGGATGAACACCATTATGTATTTTACACACACACACACACACGCAGAGAGAGAGAGAGAGAGAGAGAGAGAGACTGATGTAACACAGGCTGGGACATGAGGAAGCATCAATTCTCACACTCTCTGTCTCTCTCTGTCTCACACACACACACACACACACACACACACGCACACACCCACAGCTGTCCCAAATAAATACTGTCTCAAACAGAAAGAAAAAAAACAGACCTGACAGAGAAGAGACCGTTGCATGCAAGTCCAAACTCGCCCCACGAGACTCACGCACACATTTTTGAATCACACACAACTGCTGTCAAACATATTCACCTCTCTGCTTAGAAAACTTTCACGTCTTAAAACTCTTTAAAGCACATTTTCTCCAACTCGACGTCTCAGATGAATCACCATCCATTTGTAGCGCTCAGAAACACGGATCCGTTTAGTGAACGCCTCATTTTTCATGACTTTAAACTGTTTCCGTCGACAAGAAAGGCGCATTTGTTTAGACGGTGTGTTTGGGCATTCCCAAACCGCCGCTCCGTTACACACACAGGCCCTGTATTATAGTCAACAACTTTGAAAAGAGCGCGAGAACTGCCCGACATAAAACAACAGTAAATAAACACACCTCTAACTAATAATCCCAATTATAAAAACGAATTAACTTCATGTTCACGTACAGACTTTGGAGCCGCGCGTCCTTTTAAAGACTTTTTTGCGCTCACGGTCACATCCGTACAATTCTTCAAAGCGCTGCTGAAAATCTGTACAAAGCTTAAACTTCACTTTTCTTCACTCTAAACAACAAAAAAACACACAAACAACACGTTTCACAGCCCGCAGACCATGAACAATAACTTAACAGAATGTAAACAACGTGGATAAACGTTACCTGAAAGCGCTTTAACGCACGGCCCGGGAGTTATTTGGGAATGTGAAACACTGTAGACCCACCCAGCTTTGAATTCACAGCACACACACACACACACCCACAGACACACACACACACACACACACACACACACGCTAGCCTGTTTTCCCTCTCCATTCCCTCTCTTTCCTCTCACTAAGCCCCACCCATAAAGTTTCAATTTTTTCCCCTCAATGAAACGTTCAGACGAACCAAACTGCACCAAGTCGCCTCCTGCAACCCTAAACTGTGCGTACAGAGGAGGGAAGTCCTCAAAATCTTTACCTGTCATATGGATTTTTGACACACCTGGCTGCTTTAGATCAGGGGTCTGCAACCTTGACTAGCAAAAGAGACCCAAAACAAACATTTGGCCCCAAAAGAAAAAAAGTCTGTCTGGACCAGCAACTTTTAAATTCTCTATTTTCCTTGGAGACTTTTCTTTTTTTGGATTTGGCATCTATAGATAGGCCAAGAAAAGGCACAGAGCCAGAGACATAGATGCACATTTTAGTTAATTAAATTTTAAAATATGGTGGGTAGGCTATCCATTGACTGATAAAAATGTTAAAAAGAGCCATTATTCATTTTCAGATATTTTTTGTCAAAGCCACAGGGAGCAGCTGGAGAGAGCCGAAAGAGCTGAAAGCAGCTCCAAAGACGCAAGTTGTTGACCCCCGTTTTAGATGTATTACTGTTTCTACTCTCTTTAGGCCTCAAATACCCTCACAACAACAGCTTCAAACTTTTAGTTCAGTTTCTCACTTGGGTGTCCCATCTTAACAACAAGCTGGCCATAACAGCTGTCGCTGCACTTGCAGAGAAGTGAAAGTGTACATCTACTTGTGCTTTCAGACACATTTGTCGGTTCATTAGGCACAGAAAATGAGTTCGGGACATTATACAGAATCTCCCCAGAAACCAGGGACATCATCTTTCCAACAGCAGCTGCACTCATGTTGTTATCAAGCAAGTTAGATGAAATATTGGGTCATGTAGATGCAGTTTCGACTGATGCAAAAGAACGAAATTAAAATCAATGAAGATCAATAAAAACCATTCATTAGATTATTCACTGCGCCTGTCGTTCGATCATCTCACGCTACATTAAATTGATTTTGTTCTCACTGCAGTATCACATGTTGTTACCAGCAGACAGAGGACAAGAACCTGTGCAGGAGCATGATGGGATCTTCAGTGTGGTTCTCACTGTCCACCACCATAGTCAACATCAAGTAAAAGGACATGAGACATTTCATGACTAAGAAATCTAAAACGTGGCGGTCACAAAAATAAAATGAAGGCAACTAAACGTCCTACTTTAGTACCACAGAGCCCTTGACCCTCATTGGGCTGGTCATTGTTTTGGACAAGCTCATTTTATTTATCCCGTACACACACTGCAGCACCAAACCGGCAACATTTACACACTCAGGAGGTTGTTTGGAAAAGCCCTTTTTACTTTTTCTTTTAGCCTGAATGGAGGGCTCAAATGGAAAGAAAGGATTTAAAATTAACCGGCCTAATGTGGACATACTCTGGAAACTGAAGCCACGTTGTGCTACTGTAGAGTATGTGATAAACCTCACACACAATCCAGCCCAATTTTGCAGATGAAGCTAATACTCCCCTACCTGACAGAATGCAGACACTTTTTTTTTTTGCAACTTTTCTCTAATAGAAAAATTAAACTGTATGTTCACAATTAAACTGACTATTAAATAACGTTAACATTTTCTCCAAACCTTCTCGAAGTTACTGCCAGGTCTATTGTCCTCTCTTCTCTCTCCCTCTCCAGCTTTTCCTTTTTTTCCCCAAACTTTCATCTCCACTCCCCTCACTCCTCCCATCCTTTCTCACATTTTCTTGCTCTCTCTACTCCCATCCTCTCCTCTATTTCTCCCCATCTTCTCTCCCTCTTTTCTTGTGTCCTCTCAACACTGGTCACATGCTAGCATGTGTGTGGCTGTGACCAGCAGTGATGTTACTGTCTGTGTTGCTGTGTGCATGTGTGCAAATTTGACTGACATAGATTAAGATGTATCTGATACTGACCAGACTCAACATGGCTGATCAAGCTGAAATCTTGCTGAGTCCGGTCGATCGATCTTTGCATTTTTAAATGACACACATAAAATATATACTGAGGTCAGAAATAAAGGACTCTATCAAGTCACAAGACTATCAAGGACTAACCACATTAAGTGGTTGTATCACATGTAAATATTTGGCAAATTTCCCCACTTTGTTGTTACTCCACACATTCCAGTGTAGATAGACCCGTTCATTGTGCCCTTACATGAGCTCTTATATTATTTAACTTTTTAAGATATCATCTGTATGTGACTATAGAGATATGCAGATTTGTGACACTTCGGGTGGCGAAATACCAACGACTATATATGCATTGACATTCAAATCCTGTCTTTTTTCAAGTGGTTTAATAATGCCAGCTGTGGTCTGATCTTCAACTGGAAATATAATTCACATAATACATGTCAGAACCTTTCCCTGACATTTATAGTTTCACAAGTTGACTATAAGACATTTGGTTTTCCTCTGTTAAATGGAAATACAAAAGAGCAGAATTAACGAGAAAACTCCTCCACGTTATCAATGGTGGCCACCATACTCGACTCTTCAGATAAGACAAACGGTCATATTTCAACCACAAACTATCATTTTAGGTATTATTATTGGCTGCAGTCAAATGATACCATGTTATTAGAGGATCACTTGGCAGACAGAGCGTATCTAGTAAAGCCTTTTAACACCTGTCTCACATGAGAGAAAGCTCCAGTAGTTATGAGTCTTCTCATTTCTACAAAGAGGCAGTATATAAAAACAGTAAAACTTTTATTTCTTTTAACAGGCTTCAGTTCATCTCTGCCTCTGTCTTATCTCTCCTCAGGCCACGATGTCTCCGTGAAGACCACATGGACTGAGGAAGTCCTGATCTGAGCGCTACAATGGCTGCTTTATCCTTGTAGAGGTGGGATGAGGATAGATACCATAATTGCTTCCTTTGCTCTTTCACTGACCACTCCCTCATTTGTTGACAGTTTAGATCCACTCAGCCAAACCTGGAAACATATCAGGATTAGGAATTATACTGACACATTCAGGTCATCTGTGGCCGGTACAATAATATGAGGCAAGAATCAAATGCTCACTTTACATGGCTCGCTGCCGAGAGCAGAGAAGGTACAGGACGTACAGCCACTATGATTTAAGTACAACAGGAAGAGGATTGTATTTTTTCTGTGGTTTGGCGTGGATCTACACTGAAGCCTCCCCTCTCTTACAGCTGTTTCTAAAGCATCATCAATGGACTGAATAATCTTTAGAGACATTAACACGCTCAGTGTAATCCTTGAAAAGCCCAGAGGGTGGTTTAACAACACTCACAACTGTTCTGCAGGTATTTCCAGAATCCTCAAACATTCTTCTAAAAAATTATTTCGGTTTCTACCGTATCACCTAATCCAGATAACCAGACTCTAACGTCATGAGCAAAATATTAACACGTTATTTTGTATGAAAATGTATATTAGAACAAAACAAGGTTTAACAATGAAAGTTTTTATTTTTAATAAATTGTTGATGTGTAATTCCACCTACCTTCTTTGTTTGGTTTAGATAACAGCAATAGTGGAAGAAGTAAAAGTAGTAATACCACACTATAAAAATACATTTTTACAAAGTAAGTACTAAGGTCTTGCATTAAAACTGTTACTTAAGTGAAAGTACTCAAAATGCATGGAGAGTTTCACAGTAAAAGTACTAAAAGTGGTACTGTGACTGATATTAAATTATATATGACATTGTTTGATAATTAATACCGATGCATTAATGTTGAATTTTACTGTTGCCGCCATTCGAAGTGGAGCTAGTGCATTAAAATAAGACCAATAGTAAGCAAAGAAAAACAAACACAGTCAGACAAATCAAGAACAGTTCACTCTGAAAGTGTAGAAGTATAAAGTGGCATAAATGGAAATACCTTAAAAGTACCTCAAAACTTAACTGCAGTACTTGAGTAAATTATTTTCCACTGCTGGGCAACACTGACACAGCTTTAAGAAAGATACTTAAAAAAAATGTTTAGGCAGCTGACAACAGATGTTTTCATCCCGAATGTTAAAAAAGTACTCTGGAAACACAGCAGTGAACAGCAGTAAATGTTTCAAAGATTGCAGAAGAAAATTGGCTGCTTAGCTTTGTGACTCAGTCGTACAAAAGGGACCTAAATTGGGGCTATTTCTTTCTAGATCTATCTGTGGATCTATTGAAACCAAATATCTCTTTCAAAGTGAATACATTTCTCAAAAGTTTTGTGTTACATAACTTTGTGCAATGACTGGGCACTGATAGAGCTATTAGTGTAAGTCTCGGTTTTATTATAGCACTGCTGAGATGAAAATTATCTGAGAGCTGTATTTTTGTCAGAGGGTGTAGGGATGGACCCGACGAAGTATTTCCTCCTGGCAGTGAGACTGAATAGAAGATTGAAACCATTATATCTGACCCCTGAGATGGTTTGTCATATCCTCACAGTAAATGGTGAGTGGGCGCTTAGCAGGGCTGGTTCCCCACGTACGTCACTACTGAGTCACTGGAGTTTTTCTATTCCCATCACAACATGTGGGCCTCGACAGAAAGTGCAATCTAACAGCCACAGTGCAGTGGGTGTCCACGGGAAAGATATTACACAGAAGTAGCTGCTGCTGAAAAAAAAAAAAAGATTTAAAATAAATAAATCTTTCAGGAATAAATGCTGATGATAATCGTTTTCTAACCTTGTTGTGTTTTTTGTGTTTTGTCCACAAAATCTATTTTCAATCTTGAGAGACCTAGACATCTCAACAGGCTGTAAAGGTGGGATATCTCTCCTCCAAACCAGTAAACACAAATCCACATTTTCACACCTTTTCTAAAGAGACCCACATTGGTAGTCAAGGCTCGTAACATACAAGCTGATGGGGTTTGTGTTCTTCTGGAAAAAGGTCTTGTGAAATGTGTGTGTGAAGAATTGAGAAAGTACACATAATAACTGATAAGACCCAGTCAGGAAACCAACGTGGGTGTCTGCCTCATTGTTTCCAAAAATCTCAGTTTCTGCCTGTCCAGACCAAAACACAAACTGGAGTTTTTGCACTAAACCACAGTCAGCAGCGTTTCCAAAAGTCTCAGTTTTAGGGGTTATAACATGCTGGAGTACTGCGGATGCAAAATGTAAATGTAGTAAGAGTTACACATTTTATTAAGAAAACAAATTAGGGCCAAGTCACACGTATGCAAATGTGGAGGAGTGGCCATCGCCAGCCAAGACAAACAACACACATACGTCTTTGCTAGTGCTATTGTTGTTAACAGCCACTCCACTTAATTTGCACATGTGACCGGGTCCTTTGTGTTGATATAGCATAAATGTTTAGCCATGCTAGCAGCATGTCTCGAGGGATGGCGATGTTGGTCCACCACTTAAAGGACCAGTGTGTAGGATTTAGTGACATCTAGCGGTGAGGTTGTTGATTGCAGGCTCAACTCAACTTCCCCGTCCAATTGTGTAGGACAACCTACGATGGCAATGAAACTCAACATGGCGGACTTCTTGGACGAGGGTCGTGTGTAGAAGGAAACCCTAGATTTGTGAGATTTGCTAGGACTTACCTGCAAAGGTCTACAGTGGTGGGGTGTGTATAGCTTACGAGTCTTTGTTTGTTTTTATGTACAGTCTATGAACATGTAAAGAGTTTAGAGTACAAATGTAAAGTATTTTGAAGTGATTCAAAGACAGACACCTGCCATTACTGAGTCAAGCACTACTGTGCTGAACCAAGAGCGCATGTCTGAGTTTTACAAATCTAGGGTTCCCTTCTAAACACTTCAATGGTTCATTCTAAAGAAACACTAATGAAAAAATACTTATGAAATATTATGTTCTATTTCTGCCACATTCTGCCAATAGAACTCCCTAAATCTTAAACACTGGACCTTTAATAACTAAATTATCTACAACTATTTGATGGATTCCCATAAGTACCACTGTACCCTGACAATGTACTCTAATGACTTTGGGGATCCCTCAACTTTTCCTACAGTTCCCCTATGAGGTTCACATTTGTGATTATAAGTGAAATGTCTCAACACTTACTGAACGGATTGCCATGAAATCCGCTTCTAGCAAACTTTGGCGATTCTCTGGCTTTCATCTTCCATCTGGTCTACTTTGATTTAGCACTAGCAACTATGCCATTTGTTGGACTATATTTATAAAGATCAACAGATCATTGGCTTTATACCCTGACAACTATCATTTGCATTTTCAGAGTCTTCTAAAAAGATAGAAAAGTGCATCTGCAAGCTACGCCGTGTCGTCTTTTAAGTATTGTTTTGTTTTTGTTTTGTTTTTCTGACACACGTGGGAAGTGCACAAGTAGGCGGGAGTGGAGAGAAAAAAAAAAGTGATGGGAGAATCGCTGATCCTGCTTTTGATTTCGATCCATTTTCGATTTAGAATTGAAATCCTGACACCCCTACATGATAGCATTTGCCTCAAAGAACTGCTTTGTCTGAGGACAGCTTCACAGAGCTGCCGGCATGGCTGTGGACTCTTAGTTCTGTTTTGCTTTAAGTGTCACTTAACAGAAATAGCAGAGGCCACATGCAGCAACAATGTGCTGAAGTTCCTACGCAGCACACATCTTCCCACCACAAATCCATTTGTCCAACACTCCCTTGCTCCCGACTCTACCCTGAATCCTTTTGAACTGTCTGCACTTTCCCATAGCATCCAAATCGATTATCATAGCCGTCAGTGCAGCGTTTAGGTTCCAAAAGTCAGGGCTTTTCAAATTGATTCCAGAGGCTTTCATTGCCTCTGGACATTCAGACTCACAGCCGGTCCATCCTGGTGCAGCCTACAACAAATCTGCAGCGACACGATAACCAAGAAACTCCTCAGTCACATTTGACCAACACCTCATGACTCATACCTGCAAAACTATTCCTTCACTTTTCATTCCTCCACTTTACATATAAAATGTTGGCCACTTTTCACCAGTTTATTCTTCTTCTAAACCAGAATGTAGGACAGTAGTTCTCAACCTGCTGTAGGGTAAATTTGAGAGTTTGCAAGACTACCCCTAAAAATGAATCACTCTTTGGTTGAAATGGTCACAAGCTGCAACTGGTAGACATCTGTGACTGGTGTCAGCGGGTCATAAGTAGACTTTGCTTCTTTTCAGGGGCCAGAAGCTAAAAAAGTTTGGAACCACTGATCTCGGACTAAGCTTGTGTCACAACATTCACCTCCTCTTTGCACAAAACCACTCACCCCACGAGATATCAAGGATCAGGAGTCTTCTTAACTCTTCTCACCATCTTGGAAAATACCAAATGGAGATGGTCTATAAATAAAAGAGGACAGATTCAGTATTGTCTGCTGGTTTGTCCAACATAAACTGAAGTTACCCCGTGTACAGCAGTGTGTCTTTCTCCTGGGTGCCAGCTGATGTGGGGAAAATGTCAGTAAACCAAAAATATCAAGTAAAATAGAATAAACAAAATAGTATCAATCCTTGAATCATGGTGTGCTGGAATTTTTTTTTTGGTTTACTAAAATATTATTTGTGTTTGTTTCCAGGGATTCGTGGTCATCAGATGATGCGATACAATATGTTCAGAACACCACCAGCAGTACAAAACTGCAGAACATGTCTACAGATGTAATGACACAACTGTATATTGACATACAAACAAATGAACACAGGTCTAACAAAAGTTGGCAGCTTATGAAGTTGGCAAATTCGTGATGTTTTGGATGAAAATAAGCCTAATTAATACAACTGTTACATTAACAACAGATGGCCTTTAAAGACAATCATGTTTTTCAAATGCATTAAATTGGACATTATTACAGGCCATATTGGTTGAAAAATATCTGACTGTAAACCTGACTATCTAACTGTAAGTACATTTACTCAGTTACTGTATGTAAGTACAATTTGAATTCTTCTGCACTTCATTTACTTTGTAACTTAAGTTACTAGTTACTCTGCAGATTCAGATTATTAAAACATTAATCAACTGATGGTGTACTGTTATGAATTAAACTACCCAACAGTATATAAAGTAATTTATATGCCCCACATTTACCAGTTGCACAAGTAATTACAGCCCAGCAATACCCTATATTTATATTTTGAAGTCAGCCATTGTGCACTTTTACTTTTGGTAATTTAAGAATATTTTGACGGGAATACTTTCGTACTTTAACTTCTGAATACTAGTTAACTGAATATTGGCCTCACTGTCTGAGGCCATGAGATTTCAGGAGCCAAGGTTACTGTCATGTTGTAAATGTCATGCTGCAGCTTGTTTGTGTGGAGGTAAACCTCTTGAGTAGCCTACAGGGACACAAATGACTTAAAACGAGTTCACATGCTTCAACTGAAATGACTATTCATGAAAAATGGGTATAGTGTCAATCAATCAATTAATCAAAAGGTTACTTGGGTATTTGGTTTAAGGTTATAAGGTTTCTTGTTCAGCCCTTCCAGCTTTTTAATTGGTTCACTCCTGATGACTCTTAATTGATCGCCATCCTGTTCAGGTGACGCCTCTGTGCGCATGTGAGCAAACAGCATCAACAATCCGGAGATGTCTTGCAAACAGATTAGAGAAATAACGTTGTTTATATTTGTGGTAACCGTTTATTTTTGCACGTTTCGACTTTGCCGTTCGGTAAGTTTATTACAGTGGGAAGATGGTTTAACAGCTTACCAGGATCAAGAGTCAAACGCGACCAGGTGGGGACAAGACAACGACGTCCAGCGGGGACACTGGCCCCAGGTTGAACAGGTGATCCTGAGCCCAAATCTGCGCAAAGTCAGTGAACCGACACCTGGTGCAACTGACAATAACTTGTCTTGGATTATTGGTGATATCAGCAAAGGACCAAAACCCTGGGCTTCACACTCTGACGATGGATATCAAGCAGATTATACAGGTAAAAGATAACAGCGTTACTAAAGGGTTGCCAGGTCTGTGTGACAAAACCAGCCAAACAGCCACTTAAAACCAAGGTGCCCATACAAAACACTATACACTGTTTTAAAGTTCAACCGCATTGCTATCATCGCAAAATATATTATAATAGCTAGAAAACACCATAAATGTTGAGTGTGCCAACGTTAAAGGCAGTTTTCCCAGAACAGTTCTGCCACACGTCCTAAAATGACCTTGTGTAATTAAATACAGTATATTATCAGAAATAAAACCCCAACCTTTTGCTTTGTCTTTTCAGTTTCTCTTCTATTTCGCCCTCTTCTTTTCCTCCCTGCCTGCCTGGACCACATACTGTTTCTACCTCATATGCATTTACTACAGTTAATGCAATACCTTATTGTAACTCACCTTATCATGTTACTTCACCATATTTTGATCATCTTCTTACAGTAAATATGTGTGTATGTGCTGATTTGGCCTGGAGTCAGTTTGAGAGTATTTGGGTATAAATGTAGAATTTCATTTAAAATATGGGTCTTTATTCATAGTTGTGATTAATATAATTTGTGTGCAAAATAAGTCACTCTAGTAAGATCTTTTGCAGGTCTGGAGGTCCCCTCTGGACACAACACAATCCAGCTATCTGCGGTTGAGTTACGTATTGTAAAAATTGTATGTATTGTTGTAAATGAGAATTTTCCTTGGTTTTAAATTGTCCCAGTTATATTGTACTTTTTACTCCATAGCTTTAGTTACTTTTCAGATGAAAATATCTCATAACCTTCCTTTCCAGTAAAAAACAAATATCTCAAATCTGATCTTTTTTTTTTTTTTTTGCTAAATTGAGGGATGTGTCTCTTTGTGGATTAAGACAAGCCTCCCACTTCAGTTAAATGAACTATTTTAATGCCTTCTTGGATAAGCTGGAAAATGCATCAATACACAGTTGAAACAGCTGTTTTTGTAAGCTCATGAAAAGTTGACTTTTTCAGAAATAACATGCTTCTCACAGGACAGCCATACTACAAACGTATTAAGATCTAATAGAATATGATGCATGCTGTATATTAAACTACCTAAAATGAGCAAACTCATAAACATCAACAGCAATAAAATGCAACACACACATTAATGCAGCAGTAGTGTTAATCCAGAATATTTATTGGTGTTTTACATCCTTTAGGTTTTGATGGAGTTCAGGGGAATATTTTGGGCCCATCATCAGACTCCAGTCCAGATCTCTTTGAGTGGCTGGCTATGAAGACCTTAGTGCAGTGTGGCGATGATGTGATGACCTTCACTGCGTCTGGAGGAGGATTCATACACCTGTTGGTGGACAGAGGTAAGACATGTGATACTGAGTGAGTGAGTGAGTGAGTGGACTGGTGCTGGTTGATTATATGAGTGTAATTTATGTACAAGGGGCCACCCCACAATATAGTGTCAGGGCAGAAACACAAGACCTTCATTTCATGTAGTGATGACAGTGAATATAACACATATTATCAAAGGTTTGTGCCTTTGTTACCCCTCACGTTTCACCTACTTTTATCTACTGTTTGGAGTTTTCACTTATTTATTGATTTCTCTACTTCGAGGTTTTATCCTGCCTCCGGTGTTTCATCATATACGATAGTGTTTCCCCAGGTCTTGTTTTTAATGAGTGCTGTTTTTTATTTTGGTGCTTTGAGTGCTGCTGTGTGTTTATTGTGTGAAGCACTTTGTGTTACATGTTTTGTATGAAAAGTGCTATATATTTTTAAGTCTGATTTATTACATCCTGGAGAAATTATTTCAGCAGCATAAGGTTTTATTTACATTTACATAAATATTTTATACTAAACTGTGGGATTTGTGGTGTAAACCTATAGTGTACTAGTTATCTTTCTAAAAAATTCAGCTAGAGCTGCAGTGCAAGTAACCCTTTTTTCCATTTTCCACAAATCTGCTTTTCCACCAGTTAATAACTGATCATTTCTTTGTGCTGTGAAATGCCAGAAAATAAAGAAATACCGATCAGTATTTCCAAGAGTGAGAGAGAAGTCCTTGAATTGCGAAAAAAAATACTGAAGAAAATGGGCAAATCAACACATTTTAGAAGCTGGCGAGTATAAGCTTGAGAAATGCTTAAACTATTAATCACTTATCAAAATTGTTAGTTAACTGTCTGTTGCGACTAATCAGCGGATTGTTTCAGAACAGAAAAAAGATGTTCATCATTTTGTCTTCTACAGACGGAGCTTCTCCCATCTCCCTGTTCCAGTTACCTTCATACTGTGGTTACTCAGTGAGGGCGTCATGGAGCGACCTTGAGATGATGGTGCCTTATGATGCATGTTACATTACACAGGAGGTACCAGCAGCACCTGCAGTGTATTTACACCAGTCGTTGTTCTGCCTGCGTTTCCCTGTGATCATCAGCCCCTTATTTGTCTTGCTGTCAGAATGGCAGTTATGTGCTGCCCATGTTGTGGTGGGGTCACCAACTGAAGCTCTCCTGCCCGGTGCAGACGTCCACTCCTCCCCCCTTTTCTGCCCCCTTGGTCTTTTGCTCTCCCTACGGCATGGCAGTGCAGATTTATGGGCAGGAGGAGGATATAGCCATGCTGAGAACCGCTGGTACGTTGGCTTTCTTGGGGGGATTAATGCTGAGTTGTTTCAGAAGCTGATGATTTGTTTTTGATTACAACAACTTTAATGATAGTGTTTTTTTTAGTTGGTGCATCGTACTATATAGCTTAGTATAGTAGAATCCATAATTTCCATAATAGTCTTTTAATTTATCAACAATATTTTTTATGTTTACAAATCCATCTTTATCTGAAGAATATTTAGATTCTAAATTTGTCACAAGTTATTTTTTTTTTTCCTGTAAATTTTGGTTTTAGTGATCTTGGGGGAGTTCACATTCTGCAATTCTTCAGTATATAATTAAATGTGATTATCTTTAGACCAACAACAACAAATAAATGAAAGTTTCAGTATATCCCCACCTGAATTTCTTTCTTGACAGAAGGCAGAATTTAGATATTCATTGTGGAATGTAAAACAGTTGCGCTTTATTCTTTGGATCCCAAATTACCTAATACCTTTTTAGACATTTCTGGAAAAGAAATACAGTATCTAGTCATATAATCAGTGTAGGTAAAAAAGGAATGTCAGGATGCACACCAATGTTAAATTTAAATAAAAACCTATTCAAATAATATGACATAAATATTTTACCTTTTTTATGTGACATTTATTTTTTTTAACGGAGCAGTTATTTTAATGAATTTGCTCCTGAACTTCACAAAAAACATTGAAGTGATCACTGAACCCTTTCCCTGTAATTAGAGCTATTATATATTTCTTTACAGGACATCCAGGGAAATTATGGACTAGTATAGTAATAGTAATAGTAATAGTAATGAGTTACTATTTTATTTTCCAACACAATAGTCCACATGCTGCGACACCCCTGTAGCTCAGCTGGTAGAACGTGCGCCTCATGTACTGAGGCTGGCAGTCCTCTGCAGCAGCCGCCAGTTCACCTCCCGCCCGCGGCCTTTTTGCTGTGTGTCATCCCTCTCTTTTGACCCCGTTTCCTGTCATGTCATCAGCTGTCTCTATCAAAAATAAAGGCGAAAGAAGAAAAAAAAATCTACAAATCTACCAAAAAAAAAAGTCTGCATGCTGTTTCAAAGTCCACACTACCAGGAGTAAAAATCTGCTGGAGATAAACTGACACAGTATTTAATTATTTGTTTTGTTGGCCTAAAAGTAGTCATATTTATATATACTATGTCTAAAAAATGCTGTCATCAGCTGTGAAATGTGCATTTTTTTAACTGTAGATTGTAAACACCCCTAAAGTTAATAAAATCCCTGAATTCCATTAAAAAAAAAGACCTCAGTGGATCTGAACCTTTTATTGACTGAATGAGACTGACTATAAAAACGTGTAATGTGTTTTACAGTGAATGGAGGCTGGCATCCGTTTGTATCTGATGAATGTGCGTACCGTGTCTACTCCAACCCTGGGGAGCTTAACTTCTTCATCTTCTACAGTGCTCTTTGTATCGCTAGTGGAGTAAGTTATTTAAAGGGTACCTTCGCTGTATCTCAACCTGGACCCTATTTTCCCATGTTTTTGTGTCTAAGTGACCAATAGGGACAAAAATATATGAAATATGTCCAGTACTGAGGGAGAACGCTGCAGCTGTCAGCTGTGAAATGGGCTGCGATGATCCTTACGGGCAGTTGTGAACCATCAAAGTATGTCCACTAAAAGTGCTTGATTTTGGCACTGACGGGCTCAGATTGTTATGTGCATGTTTTTTTTAAACGTAGTAAGTTTTAGCAGATGTACTTTGCTGGTGTGCAGTTGTCCCTTGTGCGGTTATCCATAAGGATTACATTGTGGCTTAGTTTCGCTTCTGCTGGCTGCTGTGGTCTCATTCAGTACTGGATAAGTTTGACAATTCTTGTCCCCGGTCACTTTGACACAAAATCATAGGAAAATAGGTCAGGTTGAAAAATACAGGAGTTACCCTTTAACTTGAATGGCTTATTGTTTTAGGCTGCTGGCTTCTTGCAACAATAATATTTTTATGTGATGCTTTTTTCAGGATGGTCCTCAACTCCATCTTGCATTAGATGAACAGAATTACATCCTCTCCTGTCCAGTCCATACTCAGTTTCCATATGTCACCCCTCCTCCCTCATCTCCTGGTGACCCTCAGTATCCATATATCCCAGACCCTGTTAGCCCTGCACCCACCTCCCCTCCTCCTCCTCCACCTCCTCCTCCTCAACCCCCAACCCAGGAGCAGATTGTTCAGCTTCCAGAGTACCCCCAGTACCCCTATCCTGGATTCCAGTTCCCTCAGCTTCCCCAGCTCTACCCTCCTGGCCCACAACCTGCCCGTCCCCCTCAACCCACTCCTGGCAGTCCTCCTGGGCCCCAGCCCCAGAAGCAGCAGTCCTTCAACCCCTCAGGGCCTGCCAAGTTGCCCCACTTGTCTGGAAATGACCCAAAACATCCTCCATCTTCGCCAAATCTTAACCAAGTGCAGGATAATTCTCTGCATCAAGTTTCTGAATTTCCTGTTGGTCAATACCCATCTGATATGTATTATGTGCCATACTACTACCCTGCTGCTCCTCCAGCTACCCAGCCAATCACACCTCCTGTCGGCCATTATCACCCTCAGTATTACCATCAGATACCTTACAATCCTGCAGCCACTGCAGCACCAGTGACCCAAGCACCCGCTCCTCTCCCTCCCAGCCCTCCATCTTCTCCTTCAGCTCCACCAAAACAACCTGTGGATTCACAGTACCCATTTTATCTACACTCTTCTTTGTATCATTATGGACAGTTTCTCTACCCAAAACATGGTCTTGAGCCTCTCACAATTGTTCCGCCTTCCCCTCCTCCACCACCCACCACCACAATGACCACCATGATGATGGTTCCCAAACAACCTGGCAGTCCCAGCTATCCCTTTAGCCAATTTTACCCCCAAACACCCATTTACTTCCCACCACCCACTCCTCCACCTCCTGCCAAAGAGAAACCTCAGGATCCTCAGAAGCCAGCGGCTTCACAAGCCACATGCCCCCCCTACACCCACACCATCTGTGGCTACTACCCTTATCCCTACCATCCCTTTTACTACCCACTACCTTACCCTCCTGTGCCCCAGTATCTACAGACTCCACCACCAATGACCACAATGCCTCCCACCACCACAACCCCCACAACTACAACTACAACTCCTAGCACCACAAGTTCTACAGCGTCTACGTCAACTATGCCCACTCCACAAGTTCCCCAGCTGCAGTGCCTGATGGGGAGGATGATTGCTTTCTTGCCTTTTGCTCACCCAGACTCCATCCAGGTCAAAGGTTAGTGTTTGTGTAAACACAAGAGCTCTTTGTGTTTGGCTTTTGAGAGACAGTTGTGGAAAAATCTTTTTCGATGCCATCCCTAGAGCAGCTTGGCTCTAGGTATGGCAATGTCACTCTCTCTATTGGTCGGTTGGGCCACCACTTTTGCTCAGAGTGAAATAACTCAACATCTATTTGATGGTTTGCCACAAAATTTGGTACAGATATTCAGAGTTTTCAGACAGTTTTTCCTAATGACTTTGGTGACCCCATCACTTCTCCTGTATCTCCAACATGAGGTTGAAACTTTTGGCTTTGAGTGAAAAATCACATAACTGTTGGATTGATTGCCATGAAATTTGTTCAGGATTAATTGCAGCAACTTTGTTACTGCTGTCGTCAGGAGTAACAGTTCAGTTTTTGAAATACTTTGGTTTATGATCAGTCTCAGCTGTACATGGTTTTGTATCACGTCTGTGGTGTGGTTTTTGACTGATTGTATTGACTTGATCAGATTTAGTTGATTTGGTCCTCTTTCCTTGCCTTTTTTTTTGCTTCTTCCATTGGTAAGCACACTGGATAGGTTCTTTTTTATCTGTCTTTATTATTGCAAGTCAGCATGTGTTTTTTTATTTTGAAAATGACAGGATTCTCTATGCTGTTTCTGTATCTGACATCCTACCTGCTTGATCTGCTCTGATTAGTTTGATGCAGCATCCGTCAAAAAAAGACTTGGTGTGTATTTGAAGCGGAGAGCCACAAATACCAAGTTTGGCAGAAAATCCAAAATTTTCTCTGGGATTTTATTGTTTAACACGAGATTGTAGTCTGATCTTGTGCAATGTAGAATTAATTATTTAACAAATTTCTTGTGTGGTTGATAATAATAATAATAAAGGTAAATATGGCACTTATCAAAATGACCAGTTACAAAGTGATTTACAAGGCAGACATAAAAAAGAACTAAGGATCATGGAAAAGTAGTGGAATCTTTTCTGCCTGAGCTTCCTCAGCAGTCAAGAATGTATATGCAATTTCTTCAGCCATAGCTCTCCGAATATTGACAAGCATCTTGAAGTAAAAGTGCCTCTATCTCTATAGATTACATGTAGCTGATCCCAAGTGAGAACCCATACTGGCATCTAAAATCTGGTAGCTTGCTCAGACACCCCATCAGTGTTCCTGGGTCAGCTTTTACATCTAAAATGAAAGGATATTTAATTTATTTTGTTACAGATATCAAATATCTAACAATCATTGTTTCTACCATCAGACCAAACACAGACATGGATACACCTCTCCAGTGTGTCCACACTGTGTGGGTACATGATACAGATGGCTGAGGACTCTGGGGTAATCCTTCACTCTCCTCTGCCTGCCTGCCACAGTGTGCCACGGGTGAGATCCTT
Organism: Lutjanus erythropterus; assembly: GCF_056507025.1. Lineage (NCBI taxonomy): Eukaryota > Metazoa > Chordata > Actinopteri > Lutjaniformes > Lutjanidae > Lutjanus > Lutjanus erythropterus. The sequence goes on along the minus strand of NC_139319.1, from coordinate 23,945,468 downwards.
CATAATGATACCTCTTCATGCCTGCAAATGTGTCATCTTTTTGTAATTGCTTTTACTTTTAATCATGTCCCTAATTTAAAGACATAAGATTGTGTTACTTTGATGTAGCTTAATTATCTGATGACTGGTTGAACTTGTCGGAAAACTAATTTAAAACATAATCTTTAATTTAAAATCCACATGAAATGGCGTTGTGGGAGGTTTTTAAATCAAGATATACTTTAACATAAACACTCTCTAAATAGTGTCGAAATGGCCACAGTCAGCCCATCATCAACCAGCAATTGCCGCTGAATATCCCCACCCACCCTACCTCCAAGCGGCGAGTTCCCTATGTTACGTACACTACATACATTTGAGATGTCCAATATATAAAACAAACTCAAGAAATCAAATGTTCTTATACATATTTTCCTTGTTAAACAGAAAGATACAATTGTTCACCTTCTGAGTCCAAGTTATCTCCCTTTTAGTGAACTGAGATGAGCTGAATTGCCTCATTAACTGACCCTTTGTGAAGCGCTGCCTCTAAACAGCAACTGTCCAGTTATATATCAGCAGCTGTATCCAGGGCACTGTGGGCTTGTTAAGCTTTGCATTTCTCTACATGTTGAAGCAGCGCGCATTAGGTTCTGAGAAGATACTCGGACGGTGGTAGTCTCCCATAAACATGAAACAGAGGAGCACACATGTGAGGACTCGATAAAACTTTGTCTTTATCTGCTCTAACATAAGCAGCGAGCCTTAGTATGTCCGGCTAACTGAGGCTAGTTTGCTTGTTACAGTAACTTTACCTCCAGCCAAACTTGTTAGTTACCACTACATTTTATCAGACAAAATCCACAATCGTTAGCTAGAAATGAGAAGCTGCTTTTGTTTACCTCTCTGTGGAGCCAAACACCTTTTGTTTCAACAATTACTCCCAATTTATCACAGTAAACTGCAGTGCAGGAATGGAAAGCTTGACAGGCATAGCAACAGTAACTAAGGAGGGCGGTGCTTAGCGAAGGGTCAGTTCCATAAAATACACTTCGTTCAAACAAGACTCATCACTGTTAGACGATACACTCATCCTATTGCCCACCCTTATTTCAGAGTGGTCACAGTTTCTTGGACATCAAGAAGTCATAGTAGCAGCTGTGTAAGTCAAGTCAAATTTTATTTTTATATAGCCTAAAATTAGAAGTTACAATTTGCCTCGGGGGATTTGGTAATGTACAATGTATGACGCCCTCTGTCCTTAGATTAGAGATGATTTAGTTAAGGAAAAACTTCCCCAAAATGTTTAAACATGGAAAAAATTGAAGAAACGTCAAGAAGAGCCAAAGAGGAGGGATTCCCCTCCCAGCATGGACAGATGGATGTACAGAGCAGATCCACAAAATTACAATAAATATTTTGACGACAAAATTTCTGACACATGTAGATTATAGAATGTATATTAATAAAGTGAATCCAGGAGGATGTTGACCAGCTTCAGGTGTTGCCGGTGGGACCTGAGCCTTATGACCACCTCACCACCATGGGGAACGGGAAGAGGACGCAAAGAAAGAACGAAACCGAGAGACAGTTAGAGAGGGGAAGACAGACTCACACGGCTTGAGGGAACAGATACCGAAGCAGAGGATTAGAGAAATACAGCAGTTATCAGAAAGTTTACAGGTTTAGTCTTGTCGACAGGACAAATATGGCCTATAAGTACTGGGGTTAAAAGTTTAATTGAGACTGACCCACTGAAAAGATAATGTTAACAGGTGCGGGGCCTGAACAAATCAAAGAATAAGCACTAATTGAAATTTGAGGCGAACAAATGAGTTCAAAAACTCTTGGCATGGAAAGAAACAGAATCCAATACACTAAAAATTATTTGTCACTGTTAATGATGGTTCAGTCCTTAAAATTTTAGTATCTGAGAAGTTTGCTCCATACAAAAATCATCATACAGGCATTAAATTAAATTAGTATGACATGATATGACAGTATGACATGATATATACACATATGGATGGACGAAATGCCAAAAATGCCATTGTGCAGTCTAAAAAGTGACACCACAATGTACAAAATAATCTTGGATTGCTGACGCTGGCAGTTTGTCCCACTTGGACTGTCACTACAGCGATTTATGACACCAGTCCTGTGTGCATATAGAACACAGTCAGCAGCCCATTTTTGTACGATTAATCCCATATGGACTGTATGCACTATTTGCTCTGCATGCATCTGTACTGGGAGGAGTTTTTTTTTATGTCCTGTGCAGCCCAACTGGTAAAAACCCTTTTTTTGTGTGTGTGTGAGAGAGAGAGTTGAGCTCAGACTATTTTTATTAATGCCAGAGCTGGAAACCATGCGTGGTGGTTCATTCTGACTTTATTGATCTCTCACTCTCCTTAGACTCCCACGACCATTTCCTTACCTGTGAGGTTTTGGGACACTTCCAGGTTGCAGTACAGGACTCTGGACCTACAATGCCCCTATCAAACTACCCCTGAACCAGTTACACCATCAGTGTCTCCTACCCCAGCAAGCAGCACCACCACGGTGGGCAAAGTTGTCCCAAAGCCTAAAGTCTTCTGCTCCTCCCATCAGATGAGTGTGGAGCTCCCCTCTGGTCCCATCTCTGGAATTGTTGTTAAAGGTGTGTGTATGTTGGTGTATATATCAAAGGGACAGTATTAGAGAAACTTGAAGCTTAACTGCTTGATGACCATGTTAATTAGTTAGTTAGGACCTGGTTTAAGAAAAAAGCCATTACAGATGAACAGCTCCTAAACTAATCCTAACTTTAGTCAGATTTTATGTCTTTGTGCCTAAACCTAACCAAACTGGGACCAAAAATTAAAAATAATAAGTTAACTGAATCTAAAGAAATTTAACAGGGACATTTAGCTCCACACAAAGTACTTGGACAGGTTTAGGCAAGTCAGCAAAATTGCCAAATAATAGACATAAAGTTGATAAACAATGTTAGATTGAGGATTTAGGATTTCCTAGTCTGAAATGAGATGGGATGAAATGAGATTCCTGACATTAGGGTTTACTTCTGAAATATCTAATTTGAACATTTGGAAAACTCTTCCCATCTTAACTTAAAACGTAAGATAGGAAGTTTCAGTAATAAGGCTCCACATGCATATGGTTGCCATCCGCTCTGCATTAGTTGAATTGTGGTTGTAATAGAATTGGGGGTTGGGGAAAAGGTAGGCTGGTTGTTTTTCTGTTTTGACTGGGCAGCATTTAAACTCTGTGCCATGTCATTCTGAGAGCTATAATTGTGCCATTTAAAGTCCACACAAAAATAACTTATTGTATGTTTCCCCATGTACTTTTTTCAGACATCAAAGGGAATCAGATGAACCTCCAATATGCCCCAAAGCACTGTGGGTATTCTGCAAGAAAAGGCAAAGATGGCAAAATCCACTTGAGTCTCCAGTTACACTCCCGCTGCCACATGAGTGTGCAGGCAAGTATTGACTCAGATTTCACACTGAGCACATGACCTTTTGTATAATTGACCATTTTCTTTACCCATTAACTCTCATATAAACATTTCTCTCTAAAAGGGTAAAATGTACATCATCACTGTTGTCTACGTGACAGTAAACGGGAGACAGGAGGCTCAGTTATTCTGTCCAGTTCTCATCCCGGGGTCTGGACAAGGTAGATGGATTTTATGTTTACACCTCTGAAAGGCTATTCAGTTTGCCAGAGGGTGTTTTCTCCTGGCCATTCAGAGTTATTTTAACTGTGCGGGCTGACATTTGTCGTGCTGTCCCTTAGAGTGCAACCTTCCCAGCGAACAGCGTCTCCCCTGCGGACGTGGCTCTGTCTCCCAGTCACAGTGCCTCTCCATGGGCTGCTGCTTCAGCAAGCAACCCCCCGCCTGCTACTACCCCATGGATGGTGAGCTGCAGTTTGTGTCCCCCGCTGGCATTTTCACGCCACTTAGCTGAGTACAGTTGAGCCGTTTTGGGTACGGAAATGTAAGCGCCGCCGCTGTTGGATGTGTGAGCAGGCATATTCAGGGCCCGTGTAGCATGATTCAAGCTGGCAGTGACACAGAATGTGAAAAGGGTATAAGATACCTTGGGTCTCATTATCAATTGCCTCCTGAGATTTCTGACCTTTTGTTCATCTGACCTTCACATGACTGTGCATCTGTATGTGTGTGCATGTTTGTGTGTTTTTGTCCTCCTCCAGAGTGCACTATTGACCGCCACTTTGTCTTCTCCGTGCCTGCCTCCCTCACTGAGCCCCCTCTTTCCCCTGCCCTGCTTGTCGCTGCCAATAACTCCACCTGCAAACCGGAGAGAGTGACCTCTGACTACGCCCTGTTCAAGATCCCGATGGATCAATGTGGGACTCGCAGAGTAGTAAGCATTAATGAATGAAAACATTTCCCAAAATATCTTATTATTTAAAAAATTGAGTAAGACCCTGAGTAAAAATTGCACATTTGAACCATCAGTTTCAGTCAATGGAGTGTTGATTTGAAGCCTCTGATATCATTTAGGTATTTTTACTATTTCAAGCTGAATTTCAGAAATTTTCAAGTTGTAAAGCTGCTCATTAAACATCAACAAGAATCAAGTTAGGATGCAAACTAATGTTACTTGCTGTGGATTGAAGCAACAGTAGGCCAACACCTCCTGTGTTCCATGAGGTGAAATGAATGTTTGTGTCAAAGTGTCTGGAGCGATATAACAACATCAGTTCCTTGATGAGTCTGCTCAAAGAGGCAGATGAAGCAGGAGCAGAGAGGTTTTGTTGTTCCTGTTCAATTGAAACAACTGATGTGAATTTTTTATGATTGATTCATGGAATGAATTGCATGAATTAATAAATTTCCAAGCATTCTCGCACTCGGTATAATGAAGCTGTACAAAAACTTAAATGACGATTATTGCACTAAGACCATAAATAACATAGTTAAATGGCTATTGTGGATTTGGGTTTCCAGTGGCTTTTTGAGGAGTCACCTTTTGATATTCTGTTCTTATAGTCAACAAATCCCACATAAAGAACAAAATAATCAATGAACTGATCCTGCAAGTATTGCCTGTGTAGCCTTACTGCAGCAACCACAATTCCTGGATCATTTGGTATTTACTGGTGTCCATAAACTAAATTGTATGTCTGAATCTATCCTGACAGATGGTGGGGAAAATGATGATCTACATTGTGGAGGTCATCAACAAAGTTCAGGCAATCAGCCTCAACTATGGCACCATAACAAGGGATTCTCCTGTCAGGTCAGAGTTTGTTTCTTTTTATCATCAGAGAGGATTAAGCGTTTCATTTTGAAACACTGAATGAGGCTTTTTAACTATTAGTTTATCTTTTGTTAACTCAGATAATCTCTTTAGTTATATTAGTTACACCTGCAATAATTGATATAGTAAACTTATTAGCAAGCAGTTGCAGAACAACAACAACATTCGTTTGGATTCGTTTCTGTGGCCACATCCTGAGTCCAATATTCACTCTGCTTTAGCTCTGTTTTTGGTCACTACCAGCTCATATTAAGGCCTTTTTCCCCTGAAAGTGGCTGAATACGACAGCTGCTGCAGCTTTTAACATTAAACAATGAGCTGAAACTCACTATAAAATGACAGATTCAGGTCTATCACTGTAAGATCCATTTTGACATTGTCACATTGTTTTCACATTCTCATGTCATACATTGTTATAAGATAAAATATGACAGCCGATGTATAGCTACTATGAGTTTCACTCATACCAGTATACCTTATACAAAAGACCAGCCAGACAAGTCACTCCCAAAACACTCGGTTAAATTATAACAGGGAAATAAGGTGTAGTTTGACAAAAATGGTCAAGAATGGACTTTCCTGCTGAAAGTTTATAAGTGTTTAGTTGGAAATAAAACATGCAAACTAGCATGTGCTTCTCCATTCCTCCTGTATACCCATTATAAAACTCAATAATAAAATAAATGACTGTGTGCGATTGATTTTTTACTTCATTGAAGCATAAAGGTCCAGTGTATAAGATTTAAGGGGATTTACTGGCAGAATGTGACAGAAATTGATTAGAAAATTAAAATAAAAATTGTTGTGCTTTTGTTACCTTAAAATGAGCTGTTTATATCTCCAGAGGGCACACATCCTGTTGTGCAGAAACTGCCATAAGCCCAGAACAGACCAACCAAACACTGGCTCTAGATACAGGCTTTCATGTTTTTCAGGAGTTTCATAGCCACTGTAGGTTGTCCTACACTCTTGGAAGGGGAGGATGAGGCAAAGTGGTTGCTACCCACAAGTTCACCACTACACGCTACTAAATCGTAGAAACTGGTCCTTTAACCCTCAGTGCCTATCTGATGGAGCGTCCAATGGTCTAACCATGTGATCACAGTGTTCTGGGTTTGATACCAGCTTGGGGACCTTCAATGCAAGTCATCTGTTACCTCTCCCCTTGCACTTCATGTCCACTCTCAGATCCAACTGTCAAACAAAGGCAGGAATTCAGAAAATAGAAATAAAAGCATACTGTATAGATTTACAACACCATTTTTTCTGTCTCATTCTCAGGTTGTTTGTGGAGTGCAGGTATCTGCCAAACACTGTTCTGAGCGTGAGCTACATGGTTAAAACTCCCACTCTTGGACCTGCAGTCCAGACCCAGGGGGTGTTCGGAGTCCAGCTCAGGATCGCCAAAGGTAGATGGTCCTCATTCTAGTACTGACAACAGCTTTGCATAAATAATTATAATTAAATTAAATTATAAATTATAATTTTGTTCTGTCTTTCTGCCAGTCAAGATGGATGGAAACTTGGATTTTAAAATTAAAAAAAAAAATCCTATCATATCCATTATTTTATCACCATATGAATGCTTCAAACATTTCATGATCAACTGTAGAACTACTGCCTAGCTCTGAGTGGGCTGAAATGTGGTTCAAGAAATAACATAATTTTATTGCAACCCACCTTTTCTCAACCCAGATGCCCAGTACAGCAGCTACTACCCTCAGTATCACCAGCCCCTGCAGATGCTGCTGGGGAAACCCCTCTACCTAGAAGTGCGGCTGCTCAACGCCCCAGATCCCAATTTGGTGCTGCTGGTGCACTTCTGTGTGGCCTACCCACGCTCTGGAAAAGCTGTGTGGCTGCTGCTCTACAACGGGTACGCTCCCAAACATCTCCTGTGTGAAGAGAACATCAGAGCAAAGATTCACTACACATAAAGAAGTGATCTCCATTAAATTAGTACATTCTAATTTGCTGACTAATTTAATGTTACTCCCTAGATGTCCCAACCCCTTAGACCCAGCCCCACAGCAGGCTGTGGTGTTTGATCCTCAGCCACCCTCTCCAAAGTCTCAGACCCGCCGCTTCACCATCAGCACCTTCCAGTTCCTTCCTGATGGTGAGTTCAAGGACCCAGATGAAGAGGTAAGGAGAAGCAGACACTCAAGAGTTTTATTGATGGGTGAAGTTGGGAGGATATTGTACAGTCCCTCCAGAAAATTGTGACATTGCAATCACAGCGACTTTTCTGCAAATTTGACCAATCGCTGGGGCGTTCTGTGAGTTCCACCAATCATAACAGCCTCTAAACAAACATAATACATGTGTCTCAATGAAGTGACTCAATGTTTTATTATTTATCATGTTTTTGTATTTGTTTTCTATTTTGTCACGGGTACTGAGAAGAACACAAGGTTTGTCAATGCTCTGAACTTTCATAATATTGTGATTGCTGTTTTGACTTTTGTCACTTTGACTTTTGACTTTTGAGTTTGAGCTGCAATAAGATTTTCTTTCTTTCTTTCTTTCTTTCTTTCTTTCTTTCTTTCTTTCTTTCTTTCTTTCTTTCACAGATGCACTTTTATTTCACTTTCAATTACAAGTAGACTATTTGGTCTGATTTTTTTTTGTGATCCTGAGCCTTTTTGGTAAGGTTACTTAGAACACTCAGAACAGAATGCAGTTTTATTCTCCATAGAACAAGAGACATTTGATTTTTAATGAGTTATACAAAAAACAACTACAAAAAAGCACATTTTTTTGCAGTTTTCCTTTTGCTTTTGTAACATCTTTGTCACAAAGCCGCTGGAAAACGCTGGTTTGGTAAATAGCAGAAAGCAGCATGGAGGCCAGTGACAATGGTGTGTCCACCCAGATCTTTCCATAACTGCTAATTAGAGCTGGAGCTGATAAATACTTGTGACAAATGCAGAATCATTGATCAATGAATCCCAATTGTACCCTTTTCCACTGAACATATAAAAGCCAGATGACAGAGGGTGGCAGTGGGTTTTTTTTCGGTGTAAAAGGAGCTTGAGTTTAGCTTGGTTTTAATGTTAGCCTGGCATCCAAAGGTAAAAAGTCAGCCTACCAGCACCTCTAAACCTAAAAAAGTGAATGTTATATCTTTGTTTTTTCGATGAATTAAACAGATGAAGTGTAAAAATGACAAGTTATGGTTTTATGGGTTATGGATTGCTTTTAGGAGGATTTTAGTTACCTTTCGACAGAGCCAGGCGGGCTGTTTCTCCCCTGATCCTACTTTTTGCTAAGCTTAGCTATTTGGCTGCTGACACCAGCTTTGTATTTTAATGATGAGCGGTATCAAACTTCCCATTTAACTTTTGGCGAGGAAAAATAACCATATATTCCTAAATGTTTGACTGTTGCTTTAAGCAAGTTTCTCCAGCAATTTTTATGTGTTGTAGCAAGGGAGAGAAAGAATGTAAGATGTACAGCTGTCTGCTTTGAGTGCCCGTGAATCAGGCCCCTGGGATTCAGTGTAGTCTTATCTTAAAGTGGCAGTTGGCATTAGACCTTTTCATTCAGAGTGTCTTTGTAAATTTGTAAAAGTATATGGGGCTGTTGTCCCAAAAATTCACGCAGGTTGTCTCTTTTTATTCAGCACTGGCATAAAGTCCATGGAAAACGAAACCATTGACAGCTGTATCTCTAAATCTCTTAAGTCAGCATTCATTACAAGGAGATGTGGAGAGGCCATTTTGTAAACTGCAAAGTCTGGCCAAATCTCAATTTGCAGCAGCTGTTTGTCATATTACGCTGCACACTCTGGAGACTGGACACTATATCAAATCCTGCTCTGCTGTTGCCTCCCTCTCAGATCTACTTCATGTGTTCAACTGAAATCTGCTCGCCACGTGATGGGCCTTGTGTCGAGGGATGCTTTGGCCAGTGACGGTAAGGCAAATTAGCGCTCTGTCCTCAAATCACCCACCACACCCTTATGAACTCTGAGAGTTGGCATGGAAAAACACCCATGAATGAATGAGCCTCATTACAACAACACTCCTGACTGAAAACAGCCCGAGAGCCAATAGTGGCTGCAGTTCCACATGACAGCAGGACAATGATTTAGTAATGAGGAGAGTTTTGAATTATTTATTAAGACTGATCCATTTCCTGTTTTTCAGTTACAACATAAAAGACGCTTGAAGTTGGTGGAGATGAGGATGATCTGGTAGGCCCTTAATGTGTTAAGCTCATGTAAAAATACGCCAAAGTTATGTTCTTATACTGACCATATCTCCTCCTTTTCAGGCCTCAGACGTCACTCACTCATCCATCAATAAAAGCTCTTAAAGGACACTGAGGGAGTGTGTGTTTTTGTTCCTAAGGCTTGCAGCCACTAGATTTTACAGCAGGAAGAGGCACTCCATCAAAAGGTGGGAGGCAGAATTGTTTACATGACCATTTGGCCCTGTAGACTGAGCATGATTGAGACTCAGACTGGCTTGCTTTGTAGGTTTACAGCAATAAAGTTTTACATGTTTGAGATAACTGGAGGTTTTACATACTGAATAACCAGTGTTCTGACAGAGGGGGATGATATACAGCACATCAGTATGGGGATTGTGTTTGAACAGTAGCTTCAGAATATTTCCCCTGAAGCTTGATTGTACATGGCCAGATTAATTTGGCTGAAGAGCCCTGAGAGAAAAAAAAGAGCTGCTGTGCCCCTATTAACCCCCACTGTGTAGTGTGTACAGTATATTCCTTTGTTGGAATATTACATAGCCCTAGGGTTACTGTGTGGTAATTCGATTAAACACATTAATTTATGATTATGCACTGTATATACACAAAAATCAGATGAAATGACATAGGGTCTCTCTCTCTTCACCATGAGGGCTGAAGATCAGGTAATAAAACAAGATCAGCTGCAAAGGCTCCTATTATGTCTAAATTTAAGTCCACCAAATAAAATTTAAATTAATCAAATTACTACAAACTCACTCGACAGTGAACCGGGGGCTTTTGGTGCTCTGGGGCAGTTAATGACTTTGACTGGTTGGTAATTCTGCCATACGTAACCTACATCAGCTTCAGTGTATTTCTAGTGTACTTCATCCAAAGAGACTCTACACATTTGACAGCTCTCATGCTTTCTCTTCTTGAAACAGGAGATCTGTCTCCTCGCTTTGAAAATCTTTTCTCTTTGTTTCCTCCTGGTAAATCCGCCGTCATGCTGCCACCACTTGCGGTGCTGGTGCACCTGCCTCTTAAAGGCAATAAGGGACAACTTTCTGATTGGTTTACTGCATGTTTGGCCTAAACTTGCCTGTGAATTAATGAGGGCACTTGGGTACACCTGATAGGTGTATCCTGCTTTGTGCTGGCAGTGCAAGGGGCTGGGCAGGGCAAAATACCACTTGTGCCCCTGACGCAAGATGGCAAGGGTGGATTTGAACACACCTTGAATAAATTAAATCCATTGCGCCTTGTGCTTTCCACTTGCGCTTTAGATCAGTGTAAGATGGGGCCCTATGTCTTCATCAGGAGCAGTGACTTTCTGAAGTCACATAAACCACAACTTGTCAATTTACACGTCTGTTTTTGTACAAGTTAAGCAAGATGTGTGTTAATTAGTCAGTGTTCGAGGTGGTAGTCAGTGTTTGAGGTGGTGGTGGATTTTGCTATCTTTTCTCAACAAGGAAGCAAATAAGTGTATTTGTGAAAATGTGGAAGTATTGCTTTGTTTTCTTCTAACAATAACTTCTAATAGAGGATAGTGGCCCCTTAAGGCTTATCTTAGCTTAGCATAAAGACTGGTCTGCCGCTGTCTTAGTTAAAGTTAAAAAATCTGCCTACCAGCACCTCTAAAAGTCACCATTTAACATGTTGTACCTTATTTAATGTGTACAAAAGATGGAATCTAAGTACAGTAAGTTGCTTTATTCATGAAGATTATGTGTGGGGCTATTTCTTGGGTGAGAGCTCTTCCTAACATCACATAGACAACAACCTGTCATTTTAATACTTACATTTTTGTACAACTTAAACAAGATACATTGTGTTCATTAGTGAGCTTTAGAGGTGCTGGTAGGTGGATTTAACTACCTTTATCTCTATCAAAACCAGGTTAGCTGTCTCCCCATTTCCAAACTTTATGCTAAGCTATGTTAACCAATTCCTGACTGAAGCTTTATGCAAGAGTGTGTCAATCTTCTCAACAATTTCTCAGCAAGAAAGCAAATTAGCATGCATCTCAAAATGTTTAACTATTACTTTTTTTCCCCCACCCACATCATGAAGTGAAAAGGCCTTTAAGGCTACAACTAAGAGCCGGGTTAGCTTAGCTTAGCACAAAGACTGGGAAACAGCTGAAAGCAAAAAGAAAACACCCTCTAGCACGTCCAAAGCTCACAAAATACGTGGAACTATTTTTTGGCCCGCAGCAGTGAGTTCCTGAAGTCACACAAACCACAAGTAGTTATTTTAACACCTTTTTGTACGAATTAAAGAAAATACAACATGCTACAGAACAGAAATAATGTACAGAAGAGTGATATCGATCTTCACAGCTATCTCTCAGTAAGAGAGCAAATAGGTGTATTTCAAAGTACAAATCAATTGAAAGTTTACTGTGAGAGACCATAATGCATACGGAACACATGGGTTTTATGTAACCCAGGGACAGTTAAATAACCAGCAATAAGAGAGAGTAAAGGGCATGTACACAGGCTTGGGGAATAACTGATTACATGTAATGGGATTATGTAATTGGGATACAAAAAAGGTACCTGTAATTCATTAGTTACAAATTAAGATTCATTAACAGGACTGGGTGTTACAATCCCTGAAGCACTATAAAATATGAGATGTAATCAGATTACACTTACATTTAGTAAAACCTGGGATAATTAACAGGATTACAATTTTAAAATACATTTTAAAATAAATAATATATGCAGTGTTCACACATTACAGCACTTCACAAGTCTCAATACCATTTGGACTGAGTGAAACTTGCTACTGTGACAGTAATCAGTTCTTTATCTCTTGAAAAACTGTGTGGAGTTTGCCATTATCTTGTCTAAACATCTGATTCAAATAAACATTTAAATATAAGACCAACCACTCACGATAGCTACACAGACCAACCGCTAACTTTAGCCACCAAGACCAACTCCCAATTTGTACACAGACCAACCCAACATTAGCAATACAGACCAACTGCTAACTGAAGTTACACAGACCAACTGCTAAATTATTCTCCAAGACTAAATGCCAATTTATACACCAACCAAACTAACATTACCTACACAAAACCACTAATATTAGCTGCACACCAACCCCTAGCATTAGCTACACAGACCAACTGCTCACATTAGCTACACATGGCATCTGCTAATGTTAACTAAACCAACCCCTTAAAGATAGAGGTAATCCAAAAGTAACCGAAAGTAATCAAGTTTCATTACTTTAATATTGTGTTAATTGGATTAGCTAGTTAGTATCAGACCTTATCAGAATACTTTTTTACAGTATCCCTCCCAACCCTGCATGTGCAGCATAAGATTGGAGATGCAGCCGGGGAGCAAACCAATTTCAAGCCATGAGAGTCAAAAAGCAGAATCTAGAAATCAGCTTTTGCTGTTTCTACAGTAAATTGCCTTTTTAAGTCTTTTCCTCTCATGGTAGCCTTTGACCACTGGGTGTCATCCAAGCAATAAAAATGCCCGAGGAACATAAGGTACTCCATGCTGCATGACTCACAGCTGGGCTTGTGTGTCTGTGTGTGTGTGTGAAGACCTTGGCCTGTGTATTGGTTGTGTAATGAGTTAGAAATGAAATCTTCCAGAGCTGGACTTGATGATTAAGCCCACCCTCTGTAATTCAGTCCACCATTTAAACCGTAAAAAAAACTGAAGAAAAACTCAGATTTATTATAAGAAAATATTAAAATTATGCAGCAGTAGATGATTTATATGTTTGAGCGCATACTGTAAGAGCACAGTAGTCCCTCAGAGCTTGAAGACCCCCCCCCCTCACACACTCTCACACACACACACACACACACACACGCACACACACCTCCCCTTGAAATGTATGGAAGCACTGCGGCACACTGCGTGTATTTGCAGGCTGCATGGCTGCCTGGCTCAGCGTTCAAACGGAGAGCGGAAGATAGGAGGAGGGGAATGACTACACCAAGAGAGTAGGAGGAGGAGGGAGGGAGGACAATTTCCTTTCTGTAACACACACGCTACAAGATCACACCGGGAAAACGGAGAGAGGAAAGAAAATAATACGCGAGAGAAAGACAGGGAGAGGGTGAAGGAAACACCGCAGCACCTTCCGTCCGTCCGCCTGGTTGTGTTTTTTGAGGGGGGGGTGAAGCCGTCTTTTCTGTTTTTACGCAGACTTGCGGACTAACATGGGGAGCTCCTGACGAGGATTGACTTTCGGTGAACCTCTGCTCTGTGTGGTGCAAGTCTGTGGCTAATAGACAGGGGAGGAAAAGGCGACAGGGAAGACATGTTTGAGGGTTTTCTTTCGTCTTGAGGTTGCGGTAGGATGTTGATGTTGTGCTCCTAAAAAACAGAGACGGCTCTCGAAAATAAAAAAAAAAACGAGGGCAAATGGAAATTGGGCGGTAGGTTTAATGCTCAGGATCGGTGTTTTATTTAATTGGTTTGTTATGATCTGAAATAACGTAGGCCTCTTAGGCAGCCCCGCAGTAAATAAATACACGGTCAGCAGCAAACAGGGGGCCACAGAGCTGGAAATTAACCGGCTTATATTTTAGATTTTAAGGCACCTTTTTAAAATTTGAGCCGCTTTGTTTTGTAGTGAAGCGAAAACCGTGTTTAGATTAAATTTCTTAACCAGGGAGCTAAAACATTTCCAGATACACTAACTCTTCAGGGGGGTCACACAAAGGCCCAGTATTAGACACATTAAAGGCTACTTGACCATAGAAAAATCCACCACAGGCTGGATTTACGCACAAAGGTGCACAAGCTCCCGTAGTCTCATTTCCACCCCCCAGTTTAGCTCCAGGCAGGGGACAAAAGAAGATTTTTAAATGTTAATGTCGACCGACGTTGCATCCATCATGCTGCCTGTGTCCCGGGGTCTCATGGACCGGGATAGAGAGCTGGACTCCATGGCCGGGGTGCATCCCAACGCGGGCGGCGCTCCTGCGGTGGTCCGGGGCATGAAGCGCGGAGACCCGGAGCCCGACGGACAGACAGCGGCGGCTCTGGTGGACTCGGCCGGGGCGGAGTGCAAGCGTCCCCGGATCGACGGATCAGGAGGGATCGGCGAGGTTGGCCAGGTGAGGAGAGGAGCAGGGGGCTCTTTTGTCCATATACAGTAGCCTAATGCACCCAGAGACGACCACACAAGCGTTGTCCAAGGAGTTCCTGGTGTTTTTGTGCATTATTTAAGTGCATTTATCTTATAAGTATTGTGTTATTTATGATCTTTAGCTGTAGAGACAGTAGTTGCAGTTATATCTGCAGCAGAAGGGCCCGCCATTGACTCTTCCCAGTCCATTGCCATCACTGCAGGAAATACCACCACATTTCACAGCTGTAAATGGCTGTACATGCTGTTAATTCAGTTTTAAGAGGGGGTTGCAGTAGTACGAGTGTAACCCATGCTGTTGGCTACATGGCTATAATATAGCATGGCTGCTGACATTCATTGAAAGCCAAGCTATGCAGGATTTTCCTAAAAAACAACGTCAAAATTAATCCCAATCATCCCTTAGGACAAACTAGAAGTGTGTGGTAGTGTCTAGGGCTGCAGCTAAATATTATTTTTATTGTTGGTTAATTTGTCACTTATTGTTTCTGTTTACTGATTAGTTGTTTGGACTATACAATGTCAGAAAATGGGGAAAAATGTTTCTCAAAGCCCAAGATGACACCTTCAAATGTGTTGTTTTGCTCACAACTGAAATATATTGTTTACTATCATAGGAGTAAACAAACCAGAGGATATTCACATTTGTGGAGCTGACATCAGAAATAAATAAGAATTTCAACCGTTTTTCTTAAAAAATGCTCAAACTGATTCATTGATTATCAAAATAGTTGTCAGATAATTAAATCTGAACCTGTATTTGACCATTTTCACCCTGTTTTGCTGTGTTTGGGATGTTTTACCAACCCAAAACATTAGTAGTTGATGACCTGGTGAGTTCAAAGACAGCAGCTGACAAACCCTGCTCATATTCATTTAATGTGTAAGGAGGAATTGTATTTTGTATTAAGTCAGTACACATGGTTGTCACATTGCTTCCTAGACACCTTGTTGCTTCAGAACTCCCCCACGAGCATCTTCTTTTATGAAGATCTGTAAAGCTCTGAGGGATGGGAGAATGTAAACAAACTTGACCTTTTATTATGCAAAAGTCCCTCTGCCATGTGGCACAATGGTGTGGACAACATTTGGTTGAGAATGGAAATTGATGTCAGTGTTTGCGTCTGTGATCTTTGAGAGGGGGGAGGGGGTTTTTAAGATAAACAAAGACCTCGAGTTTTATGGGAGGGGGGGGGGGGGGGGGGGGGGGGGGGCAAACCCCAAAACCTAATCTGTCTAATTACCCTGATTTTCCAGACATCAACTGTTGTGCTGTAGTGTTTGGCCTCTCATTCTCTGCTTGGATCAGCAAATGCGATGGACTCTTTTAACCTCTACCCTTTTGATGTCAGAAGAATCAATTTGCTGTTTTTTTTCCCACTCAGTGACCCAAAATTGGTCAAATATTTTTTCTTAATAGAGCATCACAGCAGGGCAGGAGGATGCTCTGGACATCATTATGTTGTATAATGTAGGGCGAAGCACTCCATTGGAAGACAGAAAGCTATTTCTCCACCATTGAAAGGGCCAGTAATGGAGGTGAAGTGGCCTGTTTGCTCCTGTTTGGAAAACCTAAATGGCAGGCTTTACATTGTCATGCCGTCCATGAGTGCTGACAGACAGGCTCAGGAACGTAATGCACTTAAAAACAGATGTGTGTGTTTGTGTGTGTGTGGGGGAGAGAGAAGCGCAGATCAATAGCTTCAGCCCCTAAAATGTATTGAACGTGAGCTGGCTGGACAGTCCGGAAATGAGAGTGGGAGAGTTGCCCCCCCTCCCCCCATCCTCTCCTCGCTCTCAGTTGGTGCAGGAACAGATTTGCCCTATCACTGGCAGTAAAGAGGCTTTGTTTCCAGCTAATGGGATCACATCTCATACTGGAGGGGGCATTATAACCACACTGATCCTGAGATCCTTATCTAAGGCAGAGGGTTTATACAACACACATGCACACAGACACATACATAATGTAGCATGATGCAAGATGAAGATTATAATATAGTCATTTGTGAGGAGCTGCAACTAAATACTGTTTTCATTATTTATTAATCTTTCCACCATTTTCTTGATGAATCGATTAGTTTGGTCCATACAGTGGTGAAAAATGTTGACCAAAGTGACGTCCTTAGATGTCTTGAATTGTCCACAACCCGAAGATCTTCAGTTAATTATCGTAGAGGACCAAGGAAGCCAGAAAATGTTCGCATCTGAGAAGCTGAAATCAGAGACTCAAAACGATTAATCAAATTGATCAAAATCAGAATAGTTTGTAATTAATTTAATAGTTGGCATCTAATTGATTAATAGTTGCAGCATTAGACAAGTAGATTGACACAAAGATAATCTCCTGTTTTCATAATCAACTAATTTATGTAATTCTTAAGCATAAATTTCCACGCCGTTTACAGCCTCTCAAATATGAAGGTTATCCTGCTTTCTGTGTTTTATATCTTTGTGTTCTGGACTATTGGTTGGACAGAATAAGACATTTCATAATGCCCCCTTGAACTTAAAGAGACCAATGGATTTTATAGTCTAAATGAGTAATTGAGAAAAGAATCTTTAAATTAACCAGTGGTAGGGCTGCTTCTAATCATTATTTTCATTATAGATTAATCTGCCAGTTATTTTCAGAATTGATGGATTAATCATTTAGTATATGAGATGTTGGAAAATGGTGATAAATGTTGTTCACTCTTTCCCAAAGCCCCAGGTGGTGTCCTCAAGTGTCTTTTGTTGTTCACAACTCAAACACATACAGTATACTGTTTGTGAAAAAGTAAAGAAACCAGAAAATACTCATATTTGAGAAGCTGACATCAGAGACTTTGGATATTTTCTCTTGAGAAATCACTTAAAGCGATTTGTATATTATCAAATCGTTGCAGCTCTAGATTAGTCAGTCAACAGAAAAATAATGTCACTATTTTCAAATCTGAATAATTGTTTTCAATAATTATGTACATATTAATGTATTTCCCCCTCAAAAATGCGGCTTCTAGCCTCTCAAATTTTAACAATTTTCTGCTTTACTCTGTTTGATGTGAGACTATTATATAAGACATTGATGGACATTTTATTGGTTAAATGAGTAATTTAATAATCTGCCAATGAATTGATTGTATTTATCTGCTCATTACTTTCATTATTTAATTGTTTAGCCCATAAAATGTAAAACACTTCTGAAAAATGCTCATTGCAATTATCCAGAGCCCAAAGTTGTATGTTCAGATTGCTTCTTTTGTCCAGACAGCAATCCACAACCCAAAAGCTGCTACTTTACTATCATAAAACACAAAGAAAGGGAGTAAATCCCCACAGTGAAAAGAAGCTTGAAACAAAAAAAAAAATGTTTTATACTTGTGCTTAAAAATGAATTGATTATCAAATTAGTTGCCAACTAATTTTCTTTTGATCAACAAATTGTTGCAGCTCTAATCGATTGTTGTGTTTCATGGCTCCAAAAACTATACTGGGTGTCAAATTTGTTAGCTCAGCCTTGAGGTTTTAAAACCTTTTTTAAAAATTTCCTCAATATATACACTTATTTTTCCACTGTGGCCTCACACACAACAATCACCCTTTGGATCCCACTGTGTATGTATATAAAACACTGTGACGTATTTTTATTCCCAGAATCCAGCGACACCGTTCATATTCTAGGAGCAAACTGGGTTGAGTGACATTCAATTTTCCTACTTTTAAAATCAGAGCACTTGGCTTTCAGAGAAACCGCTATAAAAATGCACACAAGCACTTTCTGTAAAGCTAATCTTGGAAGGGTGGAAAATATTACAGCAAACAGCACCCTGCCTCTCATAAAGCACCCTGACTCCCTTCTTCCATTGCTGATTTTTTTTTTTTTTTTTTTTCAAAAGCCATTTATTGCTGGCATCACGGCAGGAGTTGAACTCTGACCTGTAACTGAAGCCAACACAATGGGGTGTGGTTGTGGTAAAGAGTAATCCATTTGCACCACTCCAGCCCAATAATGGGATCTTTCCCATTTGGCTGTTGACACTGCTGT
This sequence comes from Lutjanus erythropterus, assembly GCF_056507025.1. Classification (NCBI taxonomy): domain Eukaryota; kingdom Metazoa; phylum Chordata; class Actinopteri; order Lutjaniformes; family Lutjanidae; genus Lutjanus; species Lutjanus erythropterus. Next base: position 23,926,835 of record NC_139319.1, on the reverse strand, counting down.
TTTTCTCATCAGGGTATGATGTCATCGTGGTGCGGGGGTGGGAACGCTCCGTCAAGTCAAATCTGCAAAGTTGTAGCAGAGCAGCAATGCATGTATAAATCAGCGCAGTACATGAGTGAATGCTCAGCTAACAGGGGAGAATGAAGCTCGCTGGGTGCATTCAGCAGCACAAGTTCAAATGTTCAGAGAAATGAGCTGCTGATCTCCTGCTGCTCATCCAACAGTATGAATTTTAAATGAATATAAAGGCAAACTTTGGACTATTTGAAGTGGGGCTGTATGAAATACCTATGGATAGTCAGTGTATTACCTACAGTAGATGGTCAGTACGCCCTCATTTAGGTGAGGTAGAGAGGAATACCGGCACGGAAGCTAATCAGCAACAAAAGGTGTTTTAGCCACTTAAAAAAGATCCATCCAAAAAAAAAAGTTAATGCCAGTTTAAGTGTATGCCATATTTAGAACATTTTCACTGCTTTACTTTGCTGTCAGACAGCTTTATGTGATGGAAAACTGCAGCTGTATAAGCCAAATATTGCTAAACCAAGAGCAAAAATTTTACCTTGCAGAACACCGAGTTGCTGATCTACCACTGCTGAGATTAATAGTTTGTATTACTGTTTGACTATCCTTTTAAGACACTGAAGTCACTCAGTAACACAAATAAACTAACAGATCGAGGCAGTGGCAGACCAGCGACTGCTGTGATCTGTGAGGTAAAATTATTGATTTTTCCTAATGAGTTTGGTTGGATTGGAGAGAAATAGTTGGCTTATATAACAGCAGCTTCCAGTCAGAAAACGCTGTTGGACAGCAAAATAAAGTAGTGGAAATATTCTAAACGTAGCATACACTTAAACTGATGTAATTATTTTTAAGTTGAACCTTTTTTAATATACCTGACCCTGTCCACAGCAGTTCTTTGCTTAGCTTCTGTGCTGGTTCTCCTCTCTGCTTCTCCAAACCTGGGACATGTCAACTGCCATCCATTGTATGTAATAAATTGACTATTGATAAGTACCTTAAGTTGCTGAACAAAGCATCAACTAGAATAAAAAAGAGAGCACGTTTTCGGTATATTATGTATTCCAGTGGTGCACTGGGGAAGTCCTGCATTTTTTAAGGATGACAGGAGATTCATAACAACGCCTGTGTCTCCTGCCCAGATTTTAGGAATTGTTGCGATGAGGTTGTCGACTTCGATATCCATCCAGCGAACTGCTGAGCGTCCTATGTTTTGCTGTCACTCCGCGCAGGAAACCGGGGCCCTCTCTAACCTAATAAGGTCTTGCCTGGGGTGACAGCGCTGAGGACAAATGACTTGACTCGGACGTTAATGTAGGTGGATCACCCCTCTGTACTTTCATCTCACGCCCCGGCACTGAAATAGAATGAAAACGTCAGCAAGAAAAATGTACTCTTGCTGTGAGTTGAGAATATTTATTCTGTTTTTGGGCTCCTGTTTTTCTGTGATAAATTGCCGGCTGAGGTCTGTTGACTGAATTATGTTTGAGAGAGAGAAGCTGGCATGTTCTGGTGCTCTGCTCCGGGGCAAGTTTGATGTGCTTAAAGTGTAGTTATCCTCACATATCAATGGCAGTTAAGTGATCTGTTACACTTACAGTATTTATTTTGGGCTGTTTATAAATATATATTTGCTCACTTTTATCTAGAACTTTTGCTGTAGGCTCAGCATTAATTTGTAGCAGTTAGACATAGAATAAAATATATTTGGGGCGGATATTACTGGCTGATATATCAGTACACTGTGTGCATATAGTATAAGAAGAGATCTGCAGAAAAATAGTAATTGTAAAGGAAAAATATAGAACATTATTAGAACTGAAGTGATAGAGCTGTAGTGATTAGTTGATTAATTAATTGAAAGAAACTCAGTCGGAAACTATTTAGATTTTTTTCAAGCAAAAATATAACACGTTTGATGGCTACAGCTTCTTGAAGATACAGTGTTGCTAGGTTGTTACTTCTCTTTCTCATTTATGACTCTTCTCGGTCGGACAAAAGAAGCAATTTGAAGACATCACCTTCTGGTGACCTTCTTAATTGTGAATAATCATTTTTCACAAATGTAACAAGTACAAGTACACAAGTAGCACAAGTACACTGTATACAGGACATGTGTATCTGCCTAGTGTGTGTATATACCATAAGATATCAGCTGAGAAATAGTTATTGTAATTTAAAAATTAGGGAACATTATTAGAATTTAAATGTTCAGATGATGAAAACTTTTCAAGCATAAATGCCAAAAAAATTGCTCCAATGTGAAAATTTACAGATTTTTGTGACAGAAATGAAAAGTTAATTGCATATATTTGGGTTTTTGGGTTGTTGGTCAGACAAAAATTAGAAGCCATTACGAGTGGTTGGGATCATTAGATTTTTATTGATATGGATATCAATACTACCAATACCTATCAATATTGGGTGTGTGTGTAAAATCCTTAAATGACATCAGGGTAGTGAACCTGTAAATTTATTCTTAATCTTTCTAAAGAACACTAAATAAAAGAATCACAAATGGAAAAACGTGAATAAAGACAAAGAATCAAATATACATAAAATACTAAATATAAAACTAAAAAAAAAAACAAAAAACACTAAACTAAACAAAAACCAAAAAAAATGTGCAGTATAATCTGTAGTTTATATGCTGATAACGATATTGACTGATATAGCTGTGCTACACTCATATTGGGCAGATGTACTGATGTATTGGTCCGGCTCTATTTATTTATTTATTTATTTATTTATTCAGAAATAATTTAAATTGTTGCCTGAGTTTTTGCATTTAGCCACATTTTCACCATTTTCTTCTCTCATCTGTTACTGTTATAATTTGCCCATAAGTGTCTTGATATTTCCTTGATGACCAGACAGGAACTGGTCCAGGGTTTCCACTGGATCTCAATACCCACCCAGAGTCATTACCCTTTTTTTTCACATTTTCCCCATTTTCTGACATTTCATAGACTAAACTGATAATGATAATACTCTTCAGAAAACTGATAAGAAAATACTCTTAAGACTGATAATAATTATTAGTAGCAGCTGTAGACATAATTCACATAAAAGTGCTGGAGATCATGCAAAAATATGGTCATTATTTCACAGGTGTTATAGTGCCGGGGTTCAACTGCCTCTTTGGTCAACAATTCTTTCATAATCAATTTTAATGAATCCCTGCTTGAATGTCAAAACTGAACAGCAGCAGTCAGAAATATCTTCCAAAAATGGGCATCAACGCGGGTCTCAAAAGTCCAGTATCAGGCTCTAGTTTCAGTGGAATAATGTTGAAATAATGATGTTGACTAATCATGACGTGCAATTATATTTGTGCAGTAAATAATTAACACGCAGATTCTAATCTTCTCCAATCAGATGTGAAATAAATTGGGGGGATAAAAATTACAATCTTATCTTGAGATGCAGATCGGTGCAGTGGACATCGGTTTGATTATGTTGCACGTGATTTGCGAGCTGATACCGCTTTATGATTATTATTGTGCCAGGACTGTCGAGGCGGCTTCCAAAATCCCACTCTGACTGCGGCCAGCATGCTCCTGAAAAAGCATGTGTAGGTTTACTGTGGAAAGTCAGAGGGATGTGAAGTACATGGAGGGAAAATAAACTTCAGATCATCTGGCTGACTGTTTGGAGGCTTTAGCACATAAGTGCTCTGTGGATGAAATGGATTCACATCCTCCTGAGTGTGTGGAGTGCCCTGCTTTGCAGTTAGGTAGGATGAATCTCCGAGGCGAGCAGTGAAATGTAGTTCCTCCTCTTCTACTCCTCCTCAGAAGAGCAGCAGTCCCCAGGCACGATAGGAATAGACACGAGTCTTGTGACCAAATTAGACAGCACACACACTTGCTAAACAATCACACACACCCCTACCACCACCTGTAGTTTTTAGAGAGGGGGAGTAGCAGGGTTCATGTGTAAAGGGGGATTACTGTCGCCTTGTGAAAAGATGGCGTGAAGGAGAAACTTGGGAGGCTTCTCATCTCTCTCTTGTTTTCAGATTTTATTATTACAGGGCCTGCCCACCACCCCCCTCCCACCCCCAACCTTCTCCTCCTTCTCTCCTCACCCCTCCTCCCCTCCTCGCCATCTGTTAACTTCAAGTCATTTTGTTACTTTCTCCTGATTGCTCACCCGGTCTTCCCCCTGCAGTTTAATCTCTCTTGTTTTAGCCTCCCCCGCCCCACCAAAACTCCCACCACCATCACCGGCCCCCACGCGAGAATCAGCTGTGCTTCATTTCTCACCAGCAACAAAAAAAGAAAAGGTTGAACGGTCATTAAAGGAGCAGTATATAACAACTGTGCATCCAAAAATGAGTACTGCAGTCCAAATGGCGAGTTGGAGTCATAGATGGTATATTAAATAGGTTGAAATATGTAATATACTTACTGTAATAAAGTGATCTGATTCCGTTATCAGAAATTAAGGAAACAGCCAAAGTTGAAATACTTGCGAGTCTGACATGAACTCTACAGCTGTGGTGTCCTCCTTTTGAAATTTCAATTCTGGGCCAGACTGACTGCTTTTGTTTGCCTGTTTCACATTTATTAGATTTAAAATTAGTGCCGAATGTTTGCTGTATGAGCAAGTGTCTGTTTATGAGCCTTAAGAATTCATCAATAATCTTGTAGGAGGGTTAGATGTTCATAATGGTCACATTGTGCAGTATGTTAATGGGGCCTGGCAGAGTGTGTATTTTTGGAGCAGCGGGCTTTTGACTTCAGGATAACGGGCTTAACTTTACATTGACAGACAACTGACAGTTATAAACAGCTGATCAACTTACATTGGAGGACTCGTAATCACTTTTTTTTTTTTGTTAAATTATAATGTTATAATCCCAGTGTCAGCTGGGATAGGCTCCAGCCCCCCGCGACCCTTCGGGAATAAGCGGTTACAGAAAATGAATGAGTGAATGGATAATGTTACACTCATCTTGCACTCCAGCAGTGTTCCTGCAAAGTCTGGACAGGAAGGGGCATGGGGGAAATAATTCGCTTCAACCATAGGTGGTATATTAAATAGGATTTCAACCTATTTATTACATGGTGTATGATTGGTTGGACTGCTGTACTGATTTTTGGACATTTTGCTGCAATTTAACTGTGACAAATATCTGCTCTTTCTTAAAGATTATTAATGATTTCTTACAACTCATAAATGGACACTTATTCATTTAGCAAAATTTGAACTCTAATTAATGTGAAAGGGGAAAATAATAACACAACTTACAGGCCAGAATAGAAATTTCTGAGGAGAACATACTGAATCCCATGTTGTTGTTGTCAGAGAAGCCAGTGTTTCAACTTTGCATATTTCCTTAATCTCTGCTGACATGTCTTGGTAGTTTTTATGATTTATTACAGTAAATATATCACAGATTTCTCCTTTAACTCTCACTGCAGTAAGTGCAACATCTTTTTGTTTCTCATGTACTGCGGTGTTGAGACTCTTGAGCAGCCCTCCCTCCTCTCATTCCTCCCAGTTCCTTAAGGAAATTAAGCACATGACTCCACTCATGTATGAGTCATTGTCTTTGCTCCCTCCATCTCTCTCCTCTCTTCGTTTTTTTTTTCATTGCTGTCCATTTCCCGTTGTATTTCCAGCTCTGGTTCCTCCCTCAGCCTCTCACAAATATGAAATCCAGATGTGTGTGTTTTAACAACACCTCCCCCCTCCAGTGTACAGCCCCATAAATCTTTTTTTGTCTCCTTTTTTTGGTTTTGTTTTGATCCTCTCCTACTCCATACCTCCAGCGCCTCGTCGAGTTTAGAGTTTGTCCTCGCTGTAAAATAAGGTTTATACTTTATTCATGTTATTCAAGCCTCTAAGAGGTGATTCATTATTTAGGGCTTCTACCTCCCAAAGCCAGTTCACTAAGTACATTTTTGGCTCTGAGATAGACTCACACAAACTGCAGTTTTCGATCGTTAAGACACTTCCTTCCATCCTTCCCGCCTCCTCCTCTCCTCTCCCCTCCCTAGCCTCTTGCATTTGGAAACATTGTGCTTTAGTTTTTAGTGAAATGCCCCCATGAGGTCCAGAGTTAGATGGCTACAGTATTAATCAGGCGGACTCAAGCTGTGAAGCGCACGAAGCAAAGTGTTCCCCCTTGGGGACAGAGCAGATGAGGGACATTGGTTCCAGATGAAAGGAAGATCAGGGGGGAAGGACAGAAAGAGGAGGGGAGGAGCCGAGTTGTTTTCTAATCTAGCGATATGAAGCCAGAGACAGGCAAATCTATTTTCCCTCCTTCAAAGCGAGTTGTAATTGCTGTAAAAATCTCCCTTTTTAGTGGAATACATTAGCATGAAAGCTGGAACACAGCGTTATGAGGACAAATAAAGTGACTTACAAACTATTTCAGGGAGTCAGGACGTGATTTCTGTTTAATATTTGGCTCCAAACAAAATGAGTCTTTTTTTTTAATGCATCGTCTTTAAACTGTAATTACTCACCAGATGTTTGATGTATCAGTCTTTGCTCTTTGCTGCCAGAGAACATGGAGAGGAATGTGTTGTGGAGATTGCATCAGGGCTCATGATGCCATTTCACACCAGTGGGCTTCATGCTCGCTGACACTCCTGACCTATTTATGATTTAAGAGCCGTGGTGACACTCGTTCCTTTCTGCCCGTCTTTCATCTCCTGCTCGCATGATCTCACCCGCCCCCGTTATCACAGCGTCTTTACAAGCAGACAAAAGATCTGCTGGGTGGAAAAACTCTGGAGGAGATAGCAGGAGTGTGTCACCGGCAGTGGAGTTAATTTGATTAGGAGCCGGTAACACCACAGAGCTGAAAAGTCAAACATGGAGACATCACAAGAATTAAGACTCGAGCTGCACAATTAATCAGAATATTATTAAAATCGCAATATGGCAAAGTGCAATATTCAAATCGCAGAAGCTACAATTTTTTGATAAAGGTGAAATGTGCAACAAAGCAGCATCATAATGAGGGACTGGACTGGCCTACAAATCTTGTTCTCCAGATGTGAGCAAACATGTTCATTTGGTACAGACTCCAACAACAAATTTAACATCTTCATTAATTTCTTTTTCCAGTAAAAATAAAAATTAAGGTAGAAAAAAAACGATCATTCCCACTAGGCCTGGGCAATATGGCTTCGAAATAGTACCTAATCTTTTTTTGTAGGCTGTGTCACATTATACAGTAAATACCTCAATAGACATATTTTCTCTAATATAAATTACCTTAAATAGTGCAAACACGTGATGATTTTATAGACTGCAATGTATTGCTGTAGATTAAACTACCCAGCAGTAAATAGTTAAAATTAGCTCAACTGTAAAGATTTATAGCAGTAAACATCATGTATAAATGTGAACTATGGGAGCTCTCCCCCTATCATAATGTTTTTGATCAAATACTTTATCAACTATGAATATGACTTGGTGCTTCAACAAAATATTATCACAACAAGGTTTTTGATAAATCATCATCAGTAATGTAGATTTAATGACCAAGTGGTTAAAGGCAAGCAATAGAACAGCTAGATCAAAATCTAAGACAATATCTAGTCTCGTATCACAATATCAATATATTGCCCAGCCCTAATTCCCACTAATTGCCGCTAATCTTGCAACATCTATCTGCCGTAATATATGTTTTTTGCCCTATCCTGCAGAGATTGAGTGATAAATATATTGTCCTATCTTGATTTGTAGATTATTAATCATATCTTAACAAATTTGCTCTCCTCTCTTCCAGAACAACGACCCTTTGACCCTTGGTTACCATGGCTACCCATCTCATAGTCAGGTAAGGACGTAATTTCATCTCAAGTTTTATAATATTCCTCCATCCTATCTGATATTCCCATGTCCCATCTGGATCCAGTGTTCATATAGCATTAATATGGCTCAGTGACGCTCTCTAAACCACAAGGTGGGGGTGTAGATTATAATTTATCACTCGTGTAGAAGACATGCCTCCACACCCTTCACTCTACCAGTCTTTCCCTCCCACTGCTTCTCTTTCTATTCTCAATCAATCAGAAATATTAATAATCATCTTACTTTTTTTCTTTTCGTGCTGCTTAACATGCAGATATTTTAGTTTTTCTGTCCCCAAACACTAAAACACCCTCCAGGTACAACAAACCAACTGTATTGTATATGGCGTGTGTGCGTGAGACACTGTGTGTGTGCAGGGCTACACAATCTGTTTACTGGTGTTTGTATTAGCCTGGTGATTGTGTTATTAGACTGCTCAGTTTATGTGGTTAATCCTTAGCTCATCCTCTGTTCATCCACTCATCCTCTCATGCTCTACCCATAATCCCCTCATCCCTCGCTTTCTGTGATGCCCAACAACCTCTGGCTGCTTATCTGCACTCTATCTGTCTTAAAGCCTCCTCCCATACGCTCTTAATTGCTGCAGTATGGTGGATTTTTTGTTTGGATATTGTGGAAGCCAATTAGTTTTCATTTCACTGAAAGATGCTTTTGAACCGTGTGACGTCCGAGGAATAATCATGAAGCGTTACCTTGTGTTGGGATATAAAGAAGAAGTCAGTCGAGGACTGTACTTGGGGGACTCAAAAGTGTGAAGTGGCCTCTGACCGGGAAAAAAAAATGCAGAGAGGAAGAAAACAATGCTGGGCAGCGGAGGCTCCCACAACACTGAGGTGCTAAACTGTCAACAGCGGTGTGAGAATGATGCGATCAAAGGCTCCTGAAAGGAAGAGCCTGGAGAGCAGTGCAGGCTTGATGTGTGAAGACAGAGACAAACCCCTTTTCAGACATGAACATATGAAACTCTGCTGGATTCATCCATCTGTTAGAGTTGTGTTTCGAGCTTCTTTTAATATATATATATATATATATATATATATTATATATATATATATATATATATATAAAAGTGATCTTACGGTGATTCAAATATGACAGGGCTGAAAAAAGCCACAAGAGTCATGCAATATTTGTCACCTGCAGAGTGAGAGCTACTGTTGGCTGTGCACCATAGAGACCAATTTACAGACCATCAGAAGCAGGGGTGTGTCATATAAGAGAGTCAAATCTTCTGATATCTATATACGGGCTGAAATTCTTTGTATAGAATATATACATAAACCCACATGTTTTGCAATGATCCCTCAAAAGTGTTTAACACTCACACTATTCTAACTTATTCTAACTATTAATAACTATAAATTAAAAAATAACACTGATAGAGCAAAATATAGTAAACCTGAATTAAGAAAAAGGAAGGAATTTACATAAAATGCTGCCTATAAAGCTAACAATCTAAAAAAAATCTGCATTATGTTCTGTTTGTAAAAATGATTATGTATTGGTCAGGCTCTACTTTTTCTTTTATTGTAGAAAAAATATATTGTGATAATGGCAATATACCAATTTGTTAACAGAATAACATTACACTGTTATGCACAGCAGCAACAAACTGAGAAAATAATCAACAGATTAATAATCGTTACTGTAGTCCTATTGCAGAAATACACTGAAATATCTTCATATTGCTCGTGCAATGAGAATGAATGACACTTGTCATCACTTCTCTTACTAATGTTTTTCATTTGTTTCATCCTTTAGGATATAAGATGTTTTCTCATCTCTAACAGCACCAAACATGCTCATTTAGCGATGATGATGATTGGAAATTGAATATTTAGAAAGACTCTTTTTATTTTTTTTCTCTTTTGCTTTGCAGCAAATGGGAAGAAAAATTAATGAAAACAATTTTTTATTGAGTGAATAAGGTTAACCAATGCAATTATCAGCAAACTCACAGTTAAAAACATAAGTATATAATTCATATCTGAAAAGGAGTAGGAAGGCGAAGACGATCATTAAGTGACAGATATAAGACAGCAGAACAAGATGCGTGTCTGCTCTCTGTCTGCATATTTAAAACTTACATCAAACCCTTTTATAGCCAGCATTTTAGTATGAATATTTGATTATTTACATTCTGTAATTGGTGCTCTAGTAGTTATAGTAGTTTTCATTGTTTACTTGTGGAGTCCGCCTCGTTCGTGCAAGATATAAATTGTCAACCCACGCACAAGGGATTCACTGAAAACGATGCATGCGCCTTATTGGATGCTGTGCTTCAGACAGATTCTGGTGTTTGAGTTCAGTATTTAAACCATGTTGGAAGACATTGTTGACCGTCATTTTTGTCTTCTTTTTTATTTAAATAATGTGACATAATGAATCCTCTCAGCCCACGTTTTTTTTTTTTTTTTTTGGCTTCGCTGTGAAGAGATCCACAAGTTGTTCTTGTGCTGCATTTCTGTTGGAGTGGGCATGTTTTCCTGTCCACAGTAAGGTTACAATGATATGGATGAATTTTTAGATGTCAGAAAATATCACAGTATATGGTATTATTATTATAATTATCATTATAATTATTGTTATTTATTACCATCATCAGCTACAGTGACCCTTTAAGGAATGAAAAACAAGGGTGAACACTGTATATTTCACAAAATATTATATGACATGAAACTTGAAAGATTTTTTAAATAAAAGTATGTGTAAAGTCTCCCTTTTGAAAATAAATTTAAAATAATAAAAAAAAGCTGTACATCTCCTGTCTGAAAAAAGGAAATTAGGAGGGGAAAAAAGAGGCAGGACCTTCAAAAAAGTAATAAATAACTAATAAGTAATTTCTCTTTAGAAATAAATAAATCTGTAAATAAATCAAACTGCAGAATTCAATACTGTAGATAAGCGAATGTTCATGGTGTGATAACCATCAATTTTTATATAAAACCATGATATACTTTGAAACTGTTACACGACTGCAACCCCAGTCTCCTTTGGATTATACATGTGACATGTAATCTTTATTTTTTAGCTGCTAAATGTTCTCTACAGCGTTCCAATGTCAAGAATGTTTTCCACTTGCCTGATCAGCCAATTGGGCCAGAAATCTACATGCCTAAAGTCAATTTTTACCTGCCCCTGTACAAATGGTTCAATTTATTAGTGGTTATTAAATAACAACAAAGAGTAAAATAATTTTTCATAGTTAATGTCTTGTTTTGCCAGTCAAAAAGCTAAATATATTCAGTTTAATATGATAATACACAGAAACAAGATGGATATCTCCATAATTGAGAGGTTGAAAACAGCATTTTCCGCCATTTTTGCATGAAAAAAAATTACGATTAATCGATTACCAAGATAGTTTAATCCTTTTTTACCCCTCGCTAGGTCAGGCAAGTGAGTTGTCAGATTTACTTGCCCAAAATGGGATTTTATTTGCCCTGGCCAAATGGACAGTCTTTTTTGTTGAGCCCTAAAATGTACATGGTATGATAACTGCCAATTTTAATACCATGGTACACCATGAAACCAGTATAGTGCTGCTGCCCCAGTCCCCAGAGGATGATACATATGACATGTAGTGTGGGGCTGTACGATATGATAAAAAAAATAATAATATCATATTTGGATTATTTTAACACTGTGATTGTGATATGATTCATGATTTGTGGGAATGATCACTATTGCAACTCAGTTTCTCTGAAAAATAAACAAAATATTAATTTTAAATATAAAATATTAAAATCATGATGATGTGACATTTGTTGGGGTGTGTACCAAACCAACATGTTTTCTTAAATCTGGAGAACAAGATTTGTAGTTTTTGTCACACATTTTTCTATCAAAAATCGCAGCTTCTGTGATTTGGATATTGCACTTGGCCATATTGGAGTTTCGATAATATTTTGTGTAATCGTGCAGCCCTAATTAATGGCTTTTCAGCTGCTAAATTCTCAACTATGTTCCCCAGTGTGTTGCAAACTTTGTCTGTCTGTGGTTTGGTGCTGAGCAGGTAACATACACTGTTTGCTGTGAACATCTGTCTGGTGTCTGTCTACGCTGCTGGAAACGAGGTTGATAAAAGCTCTAAGGAGCCAAAAAGAGTGAAGTTTCAGGCTGTAAATCCAAAGCAACGCGCTGAAAGACGCTAAAACGCTCAGTAAAGCAGAGGGGAACTGTAGAGCAGGGTGATGATTATCTGCGGTTATGTCAGTTTGAGAGATCCCTTTCAGAATTCAGCCTTGAGCTGCGCTTGGAGGTGAAAATGTAACTAGTTTCGAGTGCAGTCGTGACTCCTACAGAAGAGTGACTTGGGCGTGTTGTATTCAAACATGAGCCAAAATTTTTCAGCACATTTATGTAACAAGGTACATGACTGAAAGGGACTAGAGAGACGGAGGAGAGAGAAGGAATGTCTTCCTCTCCCAGTGGTGCCAGCAGCCCCAGTTAACTCACCTACATGGAGAAAGAGAACAGAAGAAGAGAGAGGAGAGGAGAGGAGAGGAGAGGAGAGGAGGGAGGGACTGCGACATGAGAGGGAAGAAGCAGAGGGGAGGGGAAAGTTTGCAGGTGTGACAGAGGCAGAGAAGTAGGAGGGAGGAGGAGGGGGGAGGCGTCAGGCTATCTGGGTGAGAGAGGAGGAGGAAGAGACAGAAGAGATGAGCAGGCAAGGGCACAGCAGCAAAACAGAAGGCTGGGGGTAGAAGGAGAGGAAAGAGCGAGTGGGAGAGGGAAAGAAAAGCGTGAGTGGGAGATACAGAAAGAGAGGGAGAGAAGAAGAAGAGGAGAGGGAAAAAGAAAAGAAAAGCAGCGAGGGAGAGTGACAGGGACAGAGGCCAGCAGAGGAGGAGGAGGAGGAGGTGGGGAAGGCGGGGAGGGGGAGGGAGGGAAGAGGGGATTGGCATGGCAGACAGAGCGAGCGGGGGCAGCGAGAGGGAGATTTTGAATCTGTGAGACAGACAAGAGAGACTGAGCTGGTGAGGTGACACAGGCATCGGAGAGAAAGAAGCAAAAGCAGCGTGAGAAGAGGAGTGAGGAGGAGAGAGGAAGAGGAGAGACGACAGTTTGAGTTGTTGCACAGAATACGATGATGGGACTGTACTATCCTTCCGTGTTGTCGGTGAGTGTTTATCTTGATATCTTTTCATATCCTCCGCCTCTGTGTGTATACGCTCCTGCTGCTGCCGTATCTCCTCCTCGCCAAGGCTCGGGCTCCTGCACTGTACATGAAAACACAGCGGTAGCCGCGTCGGAGCAGCGCTGTCATTGAGCATGAAATGTTAATTAACTACTAACAGATGAGGACTCTACTTGACCCCTTTACTAGAGCGGTCCGGTCAGGGCATTTCAGACTCTCGTTAGGACTCATCGGCCACTCGCTGCGAGGGATACAAACACCGCAAACTAGCGTAGTAGGCGTAGATGACAGTGAGATACGAGGCTTTGAGATTGTAGGATTCGCTACGGTGAAATGTATTATTTGCACGCTGTTGTTGTGGCATCTGTTCTCCTGCCCAGAGCTAGAAGCGCACGCAATCTGAACATCAAGAGTGCCAGAAACTGTGCTCTGCCATGTATTATGTATGCTCAGAAGAATCCATGTGAACATACAGTGCAGTGTGTTAGTTAGTGTGTGCAGCTGCATGGAGCAGTAAAGACATTTCTGAGGCAAAAGAGTGGAAACAGTGCGGGAATAAGAAGGGGGGAGGAGGAGGAGAGGTAAGTGAAAAAGTCTTTCTTCTTTATTGCCACCACAGCTGTCTCTGTACATCGCTCGAGTCCTGTGAGTGAAAGGGACAGGTGTCCCCCCAGAACAGTTGTCTCTGTCCTTTTTTTTTTTCTCTTCCTCCTCCTCCTCTTGTTCTTTTTCTTCCTTCTGCATCTCTCCTATTCAGCTAACAACACCTCCTCACTGTAATTTCTGTGTCACCCTTTTCACAAACACACACACTCGAGCTCAAGAAGCACACAGTGGGCTGCAAAGTTGGTGCATGAAGTGTCACGTTCATATCGTTTCGTTTTGCTGTGAGTCAGGCTCCGTGTGTGTGTGTTTCTTCCTGTCTTTTCTCTTGCATGTGTGTGCCGTACCTTTTGGATTCCTGCTCTCTTTACTGTTTGACCTCTTTTCTCCCTCCTCTTGCTCTCCCTGGGGCCCTGGCAGCTGTTATCTCAATGTTTTCCTCCAAGAGCCCCTGGAAGAGGGGGATGGGTTTGGAAAGAGACGAGTGAATGGGAGCGGGAGAATAGAAAATTGATTTTTAAGGTGACGGGACACCCTCTGGCAGTTAGCAGGGAAGCCCGTGGATGAGGGGAGCTGAAATTATTGCAGAGACGAACGAATGAGAGAAAGCGTTTGACAATATTGTAGGTCAACTGCAGGGAGCGAGTTTGCTCAATGACGCAATTTCAGACTGTGGAGCTGACTTTGCAGTTACGTGTGTGTAAGCATGCAGGGTATGACAGGGGTCATTTATTAGCTCTTTTAAAGTGTCAGTGTATGCTAATATTTTTTGAAGCAAGAGAGTTGGAGAAGAGTAAACTGGGTGCAAAAGGCTTTGAAATATTTTCTCAAGCCCCACCTAAGTGTGTGCCCTGAGGCGAGGGAGAGACACCTACCTGCTGCAAAACTACACACACACACACACACACATATACATACACTCTGCCACGCTTGCATAAACTGAAAACGGGTCGAGAGGTTTCAAACTCCTCCACCTCCCACCCTCCTCCCCTAAATCTTGTTATTGATTCTTTTGCAGGGTTAACAATGATGGTCGTTAAATGATCCCAATGAGCCCGTGTTGCCGTGGCAACTTGCATGAGTCATTCAGTTTTGTGCAGATTGTTAGATGGTTCGAGGCGTGAGGAAAGCGTCGTCGGGAGAGCCATGTGAGGTAAACACCTTTTGAGCTACATGTGCGGAGAGGGAGGTGGTTATGAAATTGCCCAAACATAGGGTTGTGATAGCAGTTTATCCTCTTTAGCAGCTATTTGCATCTCTAATGACTTGCTGTGAGGCATCTGTACCTGCCTCTGAAATGGATAGGGGGTTGTCCTCGCTGACTCTTTGGATGTTGCGGTTGTTAGTGACAACACTGTCCCTACAGCTGGCAGTAGTATGTGTGCATTTGTAAAACCACACTGGACAGCTAGACAAGGGTTTGTATTATTGCTTGAGCTCTAAACAAGATAAACTCGTTTCATGGTCGTGGTTTAATGTATTGGAAGAGGTGTGTCCATGTTGGGTAAATACACATCTTGTCTGTGAGTTTGTGTGCTCACCTGCTCAAGTGGCGTGTGTGTTTTTAATGAGGAATAAGTGCGGACAAATAATGTCATCATCTTTTTTGTTTTGGAGTGTTTACTTTTCATAAAACGCAACAGTGGAGCCAAGCGGACCATTGACACGCCATGACAGGGATCATGCACACATGTACATGGAAGGGGAATCATACATGAGACCCTACAAGGAAGCAGATGGGGGGAGGGTTTTGTTTGACAAGCAGGCATGTTACCCTATAAGGAGATGGAGAGGGGTGTGGGAGGAGGAGCCACAGGCATTGCCGATATCCTGTTGCTATGAAGCAAATGGGCTTGATTGACATGCGTGGGGGCGGGACGTATGCAAGGGTCCCGTCTGGATTTTATGAAGCGTAAAGAAGTGAAGCACACAGCAGAGAGAGTGGGAGGAAAGGGAGAACAGCAGCAGCAGCAGCAAGAGGAGCGGAGAAGAAGAAGAGCAAGAGGAGGGGGGGGGGGGGAGGGAGGGTTGACGTGGGATGGAATAATTTAACAAGAGGGTGTCTCCTGGCTCGTCGCTATGCCACACACACTCATACCATAAACGTTTCTCCAGCTGTTTGCAGCTTGGGTAACATCAGCGTGGAGTCAAAAGCCAAGATCTGAAGAGCTGAGCACAGCTTCCCCCAGTTACTAATGCCGTGATTGAGCCAAAATGTGAGCCGCCGCCGCTGCTAACAACAGCATGAATCACATTTTCCATCATCAAGTTTGTTGAATTAGGCTATAGACTAATGGCTGCAGGCCCGAGAAAGTAAGATACTGAAATGTCATTATTCATGTGAAATGACCCAGCAATGCCCCAGTTAGCTCTTAGCCATGTTCCTCTCCTTTCTTGTCCTCTGTTTTCCTTTCAGTTGCTTTCTTCTCTTCTTCTTCCTTTCCTTTCTTTTCCTTGCGTTCCACTCTTCTTTCCTTTCCTCCCTTGTTCTTTCCTTTTTTCTTCATTCCTTTCTTTAATTCGTTTCGTTTCCTTTTTTCTTCATTCCTTTCTTTAATTCGTTTCCTTTCCTCTTCTTTGCGTTCCTCTCTTCTTTTCCTTCCTTTCCTTTCTTTTGCTTGTTATCTTTTCCTCCCTTTCCTCTCTCCTCTTTTCCTTTCCTTTTCCTTTTGTGTTCCTTTCCATCCTGTTCCTTTTTCTTCCTTTCCTTTTCTCTTTTCTTCATTCCTTTCTTTCTTTCGTTTGTTTCCTCTCCTCTCGTCTTCTGTTCCTCTCTTCTTTCCTTTCGTTTCTTTCACTTTTTATCTCTAATACTTTCCTTTCCTTTCTGTCCCATCCTTTTCCTTTCCATTCCCTTGCTTTCTTTTCCTTTCATTTCTTGACAGCCATGTTCCTCTCCTCTCCTCTCCTCTCCTCTCCTCTCCTCTCCTCTCCTCTCCTCTCCTCTCCTTCCCTCCCCTCCTGTAGCGTAGTGAGACTGCTGCAGACGGGCACATTTTATAACATGCCTCCTCAGACACACTTGCTGCTGCTAACTGACCCGAAAGTAAGCCAGCTACAGCTACCGCTCTGACTCACTGGCTTTGCCTGGCCAACGCATACACTTACACAACCCTAACTGCCTCACGCCTTAACGCCAGGGGAGCGGACAAACGCACAAACACGCACATGCTGACATGAACTCGACATGTACACAAACAAAACATACACAAACCTGAGTGCTGGCACAGTTTGTCTCTCTGCAGGGCAGCGTTTCTCCTCAAATTGATCAAGAATGGCCTCCCTCCTTTTTCTTTGTGTTCCTCCTCTTATCTTCCTATCTGTGTACATTTATTCAGCAGGTGCTCATATCCTGATGAGAGGCACAAAGGCCACTCGCAGTCAGCAGAAAGCCCATAACTTGACAGTTTGAGAGGGAGCACGCTGGCAGGCACACACTATTTTTGTAGATACCAGGCTATCAGGTAGAGAGAGGGCTGTTGAGATGCAGCTAAAATGGATCTCCTCTGAAAAGGCCAATCGTCGAACACAAATACAAGGTTGTTTTTGGCTTGTGTTCCCGCTTCTATTTTGGTCTGGCAGAAGGAGCAGCAACAGCCGGGGTTGTCCATTCTCCTGCGAGGCTGTAGTCTGTTTCTGTGCATGAACGACAACAATGAAGAGGATGCAATGATTGATATGATCTGATCAGCGGTATATAGACTGTGTGGAAATGATATATAATGTTGCAACTAAGATATCAAAACCTCAACTCCTTAGAGAGCGTTATTAAAAATCAAGGCACTATCATTCTGTTTGAGTTTCATCACAGCTTGTCAAGTCCAAGACTGACTCATCTGTAGTTGAGTGAGTTGTGTCATGAGTCATCAATGTTGGGACTCGAGTGCGACAACACTGGAGCTGTGTTGAACATTTTAATGCAGAGTGGGAGGGTAGTTTTCCCAACAGATTTGACAAAAGGTAGAATTTTGTTTTTGCTTTTCCTCCGTTATGCAGTCAAAATTATTCACTGCACCAGCCATTGTGGCCAGGGAATCCCAGAGTTAGGTTTCCCAGGGTTTCCTCAAATGTTTTCATTCCTTCATTTCTTGCTTATTGTTCCAGTTCCAAGCTTATTGTCCCATGGAAGGCAATTAGTTTTGCAGTAAGGAGCTGGCAGTCATGATAGCATCAGATTTTAAACAAGACTAAGCATCTACAGTCATGCTAATGGTTCTGTGAGGCTGTACTTAAGGCGCCAGCATACTCCATAAACTGCATGTTAGATAATCGACTAGCTTTTGAAACCCCTCCTAAAGATGGGTATCCTTAGCCTTATTACTAATATTTATTGATACTACTTACCATACGTTCGTGTAAAAAAACATGACATGAAATAATATAAAAAGACTCAACAGCTATTCTATTGTTACTTTTTTGTAAAATAAGTAAAATTAGTGATTAGCTTTAGCTGCATTTTCATCAGATTTCATAAAGTGAGCCCACAGTTTTGTACATTTTGCCCTGCAAGCTTTTCTGACATCAGATTGGTGTATGGGGGGCTGTGTTTGACCATTTCTCTAACTTTCTGAAACCAATGATCTGACATTCACACATTATACATTTGAATGACTAAGCTGGGTTTGACCTTCTCTCTCTCAAAATCCCATTTTTCTTTTATTACACAACTACTCCAGTCACTCTTCCTGTGAGCGACAACAACACTATAAATGTCTTCCAGGACAAACTGCAGAAAATGTGCACTGTGGGGTCATGATACTAGAAATTTAGTTTTTTATTCCAAAACCAGTGAAATTCCCGAATTCTAGATACCCAATTCAATACCAAAGCAAGAAAAACAAAACAACAAATCCCACGACCATATTTTTTATAAAAGATGACAACGACTGAACATACAGGAGTCAGATGGTTGCTATTGTTACATTACTTTAGCCTAAACAGAGTAGCCTTTAGTGTTTAGCCATTGCAAAAGTCATGGAACATAGTGAGCTACTCAGCAATGGCAGCTGACTCAAACAGAATCAGTGGTAACATATTTCTGGATAAGGTTAACAAGGCTAACACTTTACATAAATTGAAACTCACCCACCTTGAATTGAATACTTGAATAAATTCCATCGTCTTTTTTGTGCCTCCCTTAGTTGAAAGTGTTTTCTCCTTTTGGTTGAACAGTTCGATGGCACCTTTTGCGTACTGGTTTTTGCAAATGAAGTATTGATTTTTGATGTTCCTCCTTGAATGTGAGAGTGCTTCCATACACGACTGTTTTTCTTTACAATGCGTTGAGGTGGAGCTGCCGCTGCAGCTGCACTTGTTGCCATCTTCAGTGTGTAGTTTTTCTTGTGTGTTGGTAGGCGTTCTTCGTCTTCCTTTCTTTCTTCTTTTCTGTCTTCTTCCTTTGGCAATTAAAGGCAGACTGCAACACTTGTAGGTCGAAAACTTGTAGAATTGCATCCCCGGCACCTACAGTATTATAGAAAGAATTTCAGGATTTTGGCATTGATTTAGTACGAAAACTTTGTTTCTTGTGATATCCCTAGTGTACTTTCATGCCTGTACTTAAACCATGTTGCATCTCCACCATCCTTTTAGTGGCCATCTTGACCCTTCTACTATTGTGGTGTTTCGGATTAGCTACAAAGACTTTTGCTTTCTGTTCCGATCAACAATACATTGTACAAACTACTACTTTTCCAGTATAATCCATCCCTTAGCTTGAACATGCTGTCAGCATGCTTATATGCTTATATTTAGCAGGTTCACCATTTGATTTAGCCTGCTGGCATGCTAAACATTGCTAATCAGCACAAAGTACAGCTAAGGCTGATGAGGGTTTTGTCAATTTTGGCATGAAGGTGGTACTAAATGAAAAGTTGAGGGGTCACCATACTCATTTCAATAAATTCTCAGAAGAACATGAATGTTTGTACCATGTCTTTATCCATAGAGACATGCTGCTAGTGTGACTGGAAGTTTTTATTTCCATAATGAGCTGCTTGAGACTGTAAGTACGTGTGTACAGAAAAATTTACATCATTGCTTTAAAATGTTGGCAGTGTATTCTGTATTGTCCCTGTTCTACTTTCCCCATTTCACCACTTGACCCAACCTGGGTGATCAACTTTCCCTTTCTAACCAGACACAGGAGCGGGTCTAGTTTCTCTATTTCTGTTTGTCATCCAGGTTAGCTCTTACCTGGTGGCCTAGAATGACTTGCTCCACCCGCTATCATTTTTACCTCTGCAAGTGCCCTTAATCTGGGGTGAGCTGATGCAAGATGAAGCCATCCAGGGTATCATTTATCATATAATGCGTGTTGCCTCCTGCAGTTAAAAGCCTCATCTGAACTGACTAATTTCCCTGTATTTGCTCTCCTTCTCTGTCTCTCTGAATCGAGCAAACATAATGAATTCAGGATGTCTCATCAGAGGATTTCAGCTCATGTTCACATTATTGCCATCAGTGATGTAACAGTGTGTATCTTTTTTCTTTTTTTCTTTTTTTTTTTACAACAAAGTGGAAGTGCCTCACACATTAACAATTTTCTGGTCTATTTTAAAGCTTTTGTTCATTAGAGCAAAAAATTACAGCTACTATTACCAGAAAACAAATTAGAAGGACGGGTGGAGTAATGTTTGGAAACACCTTGAAATCGGTATCTATCCAATACAGTGTATTATGCTATTAAATAACAGTTCTTTATGCTGAAAACTCAGGAAAGACTGAGATTCTGCAGACGCATGTGTATGTTTGCTTACATATTGATATTATATAATCCAAACACTCACATAATGACTGCAACTGTCTGTTCAAATAATGAGCATTGAACATTTTGTGTAAACCGAGGTATAAGACGGTGGCGTTGCTGCATGAAACTGAGGCAGGACAGGAAGGCGAGGATGTGAGGGATGTTATCACTTAGCGAAAATCTTAATTTGGATGCTTGTGGACGCTTGGAAGCAGTTCATACAGCTGCAGAGTTTAGAGGAGCGGACACAGCTGCCGTTTGAAAATGTGAATGAAGTTAAACTTGGACTCTGTGGTCAGTAATCTGGAGGCTGTGTTGCTTGAGTGCTTCTAGGCACTGAAGATGGAGAACATGGTTACTATTCTGGCTGAGGTGGAGTCTCTTCACCTGGCAGCAGTTTAGGTATGAAAAGAAGATGTGTGCGGTGAAGAGGACAGCAGCACAATCAGAGGTTAATGATAAACATGTATTTATTGTATGATATCAGGGAGAGTGACTCAGAACAGGATCACTTGTGGTTACCCTGTT
Source organism: Lutjanus erythropterus (assembly GCF_056507025.1). Classification (NCBI taxonomy): domain Eukaryota; kingdom Metazoa; phylum Chordata; class Actinopteri; order Lutjaniformes; family Lutjanidae; genus Lutjanus; species Lutjanus erythropterus. Next base: position 23,905,950 of record NC_139319.1, on the reverse strand, counting down.
GAAATCCAGCAGACCAGTACTGCAGTCATTAAAGGGATAGTCAGGATTATTTGAAGTGGGGTTGTATGAGGTACTTATCAATAGTCAGTGTGTAACCTACAGTAGATGATGGTCAGCACGCCCCCGGTTTGGAGAAGCAGAGAGGTGTACAAGTATGGAAACTAAGCACTGTACTGCTGTAGACAGGGTGAGGAACAAGAGGCATTTTAGTCACTTAAAAAAGGTCCCCCTGAAAAAAATAATAGCACTTTAATTGTACACTATATTTTGAATATTTTCACTGATTTACTTTACTGGCAGCACCACTGTTATGCAAGTTATGCAAGCAAATTTTCCCTCGCAAGAAACATTGTTGATTTCCCACTGCTTCAATCAGTTGCTTTGTTTGTGTTATTGTCTGACTTCAGTGAATCCAAGTTAAACCATAGAGAGTCACTCAATAACACAAACAAACTTGCTGATTGAGCCAGTGGTAGACCAGCAACTTCCATGTTTTGCAAGTTAAAATGACTTGTTTTGCATATGGAGTTTGGTTGATTTGACCTGATACTGATATTTGGCTTACATAACACAGTTTCCCTTAAAATACAGAAAATATGTTTTGCTTCTGACCCTGTCCGCAGCAGTACATTTTGTGCTGGTACTCTTCTCTGCTTCTCCAAACTGGTGGTGTGCTGACCGCCATCTGCTGGAGGTAGTACACTGACTACTACTTCAAACAACCCCATTTCAAATAAGCTGAACTATCCCTTTAATGATTGCAGTACTGGTCTGCCTGATTTCAGCAGGGTTTTTTTTATATTATTAGTGTGATACGTATATTAAACCTTATTTTTAACTAATTATACAAAGAGAAAATATTATTTGTAGTAGGCTTAATAAAGGTATAAATACACATGACAGGATATATTGATTTGGAATATTGATGCCATCAGTCCTGTTGATCATGTGGATTCATTGAATTGTGACTCACACAGGGTCCATGAGGGGTGCAATTTTCTTAAAAATCTACTTCTAATAATAATAGTTTGGTAACTGAATTTTTTTTTTAAACATTTCATTGTTTAAAATGGTCCTTGTTTTCAAGTAAACTAGTACATTAAGCAGGACAAGATTGATCTTTAGAAAAAAGTGAAACAAATAATGTACTTTCAAAGCAAAGATATAATTGACTTATTGTTTACTGCACATGTACTCTCCCCAATGACAAGATGCTAAAATATGTCTGGCATTTCTACTTCTAAAAACCTTATTGTACCTTCAGTATAACACGTAACGTCCAGTTGTATTTTCCGCTGATTTACCTGTGTTATTTATAAAACAAAGTTTGCCTCTCACTGTTGTCTCTGCTGTAGCTGATCTCATGTCACGATATCGATGTGATCCATGTCGACCGCATGCAGCCCTCGGTTTGTCACTGAGTCGAGGGGCCTGGCTACCGTGTCACAGGTGCGACGCTGAGAAAGGTCAAAAGCTGGGAGACAGATGGCATGCACAGACACACATGCACACACACTCACACACCCTCCCACACACTTTTAACACTCCCAAAGGGACAGAGATCTATTGTGCAACTCAGATGGGCATCGCTGCAGCCTGTCACTCACACACACACACACACGCATGCACGCACGTATGCACTCACACACACACACTGAATGTAGCTGAGCAGATGTCTTATAAGCATGGAGTCTCTTTAGTGCTGATATCCAATTTGACGGTGAATTTAAAAAAAAAGAATATTACTTTTACTAATGAATTATCATTTTTACTACCTGTTTTTAGTGCCACTGCTATTACCACTATCGCTAATGATGATAATGATGATTAGAAGTAGGAGGAAGATGAACAAGAACAAGGTGATTAATAAGACAGCCATATGCTTTTTTGTTTTTAATTATCTGCTGCTATAATAAAACTCTATTTGTATCTTAAACTTGTTTCACACCTGTTTTCTTTTGAGTTTATTTTGGTGTGTCTGATGTGTCTGTGTATGTTGTATTTTTATTAGCCATGTTATCGACATGCCCTGAAATCTGGTTCACACATTCTTACCGCCAAGAGATGAACTGTAACAACTTTAATGGTCTCTTCACTTTCCACATAATGCCATCATCGGGTCAAAGTTTGAATGTTTCTGTTCTTTGGTTTAAGGCCAAATACCTGCAACACTAATGTCAATCATCAGCCTCAGCTGTACCAGTAGTCTGCTAATTGGCTTAGTTTGCTATTAAATGCTAGCATGCTACACTTGTCGAATGGTGAACATGGTAAATATTAAACATGCTGAACATGAGGACTCCTTAAACGCTTGCATTTTTATAATGGTGTTAGTTACGTTAGCTTTTATGTTACTACAATGCTAATATTGTAAAATCATAACATGTATCCCATATCAATCACACTTAGTTTTATTGTAGGCTACGTTATATGTTAACCTGTGTGGAAAAGAATGCAGAACAAAATCCTGAATTATATTGGTTTATTGAAAATGAGAAGTTGCTCAGAGTGGCACAGTAAGGGTTAGATTTATTAGTAAAACTAAGAAAATTAGGCAGACTAGATGATACATGCATACAATCTTAGAACAGTTTGTTTTGATGCATGTCAGCTATAAAGGCATGCGGATTATATGTCTACTATTCATGTTCCCTATGTTTTGTATATTTGATCTCACACTTACGTACATAGAAATTGATAGTTTGCTGTGTAAGCATGTTTCATCTGGGCATCTATTGATGCAAGATACTACATTGATATCAGAATACAGACCTCCCCCATCTGAGTCGATTTTTGTTGTTGCATATTCTTCAGTTCATCTAAATGTCACTATATTTTAGCAGTATTTAGTTGTACATTAAGATAACGTTAAGATGATCATTATTCATCATCAGGTAGGGCAATTTGAAAATCTGCAGGGAAGCCTAGTCGGAGTTGCAGGCTTGCCAGCAGTACAAGGAGCAAAAACCTAAGTGTAGCTACATAAATCAATGATTACACACAAAAAATGTTACAACTAGGCGTGAGGTCTCCTGTGTGTTTCAATCCTGGAGTAAAGGTGAAGACTAGGTGTTAATAAAATTTTTGGTTACACTTCAAAAAGTGATAAGACGGCCCAATACAGGCCAAGGATTGTATTCCAAATCACATACTTTTTCTTTTTACTTGGAGCATGTATTACAGCTTCCCTTACAAAGTATGTACTGTTGCAAGCGGTATGCGTACAACCGAGACAAGCTGCTTCCTCAAGACATTGCTTCTTGAATTTTGACATTTTGCTCATATACCCATCATGAAGGATTGTGGGCCAGAATTACCAGAAAAGCTTGCTGACGTCCAACAAAACAAAAGTACAGCTAAAACACCTCACTCCTACAGAGTTTTGTTTCAGACACAATTTGGCTCTTTACAAGTGTCTTCAGATTGGACAGGCTTATCAGGGCAGGAATGTCACGATGGCTGTGCCCCACATCGGTGTTGATGCTCTGCCTGCACTGTGTGAACCGCTGGAAAACCACCGGTGTCTTGTGTGATGACACAGCGTGATATAAACTTTGGTTGATCGTGAAGCCTGATGTTACGCGGCAATTCTGCGGCTGCAGACTGAAGTCTGTTAATGGTGACAAACTGATATATTTGTTTTATATACACCTTTATGAAACATCTGTATCTCCATGCATATATGTCCATACCATCACATTGGCAGAAGCACATCTCTGCCAATGTGACGGAAAAAATAAGATCCTGTAAGTCAATATAATGAGAAGCTTTGTTAAAATATTGTGAAACCTTCACAAAATAATGACTTGCTATCTCAAAATGAATGAGTTAGTACCTCAACATAATGACTTTGAATGTGCAAACTTCTCAAAATAACAAGTTAGTTTAGTTAGGTTTTTTACTTTAAAGATCATGTATTAGAAAGACTGTAGCACTATCACATAAAGGCACAAAATAGTAACAATAAATATTCATCTATATGTAACAGCAGCCCTTTGAATCTTAGTTCGGTCCAGCCATATACTATCTTGTTAAAAAAATAAAGATAATACATTCATAGTCAATCAATGATCTGAGGAGGATCACTATAAATTACAGTCAGTCAACTTCCAAAAAATATAAGTTGAAACGTCACTGTGAGCATGTTAGCATGTCGACATTAGCATTCAGTTCAAAGCACCACTGACACTAAGTATAGCCTCACAGAGCTGCTAGCATGACTGTAGACTCTTAGTCATGTTGTAAATAAATGATAATGTTGTCAGTAAACCAAACCAAAATATTTTCTCAGTATGTTTCAGTCTCGGATTGATTGGCCCTCCCGTGCAGTTATTAGCGAGTTATTAAAAGATCTAAAAGACACTGATGGTGGGTTTATCTTTCGCAGCAGGCCATGCCTCTTCTATCAGTCATCACCTTTTATCGTCCATCCCCCGTTTTCTCTCCCGTCCCTGCTGTCTCCCGCCGCCCTCTAACTATTACCATTTAGGGTATCCATGCCCCACTCCCAACAGCGAGGAATGTGTGTGTGTGTGTGTGTGTGTGTGTTGTGTCACTGCCTGCATCGTGTTTGTGTTTCACCATGTGTTTGTGGGAGCCTGACTGTATTGTTCTCCTACGCACTCTAATGTCGGTAACATTCAGTCATTTTCTGGGGGTAATAATGTTCACAAAATACTTGGGCAGGCTTCCTTACTAACAGTTGGTCTTTGTGTGAGCGTTTAGGTGTGTGGGTGTTTGCGTGTCAAAGGTGGTTTGTGTGCAGAGGCGTTTGTGAGTGTGTGTGCAGGCGTTAGACACTCACCATTGTACAACACTCTGAGCATGGAGGCATCTGACCCTCAATAATAGATGTGGCTGCAGTGAATATTTAATGACTGGGGGGTGTAGATGCATTTACACACACATACATGGGGAAATGGAAATATAATATCCATGCCGGTATGACTTTTAGACCGAAGCTCTGGGAAAGTGGTCTCTGCGTGGTCGGGTGATGCTCTCAGTAAAAGATACCGTGGAAGTTCGCCAGTCGGCTACTTTAGCTTTCACTCCCTGCTCACTCTTGTCTCCTTTTCTTCCAACAGGGCTCTCAGGATAGTGCTGGTGGTCAGGAGGGACTCGTACCACCACCTTTCTCCGCCTTCCCTCCACCTCCGCCGCCACCCCCTCAGAACGGCCTGGCCCTGGATTACGGGGGCAGCCTGTACGCAGCGGGGGCCGTCCAGGGCCCCGTGGAAGCCAGCGGAGCAGCAAACAGCGCCGCCAACGCTGCCAACAGCCTCAGCGCTCAAGTGAGTGCCAGCCTTTTCCTCTGTGTGCAGCCCACATCAGGTCTTTGTCTTCAGAGGGCGCTGAGAGCGAGAATGTGGAGGACTATGTGTTATAGATTGAGACAAAAATAATAGTAAGTCGCTGGGATGCACCAGTCTGACTTTCTGCTCACAATACTAATTCTGATACTCAGAATCAGCCTTACAGAAGACAGGAGTCGCTGGTCTACTGCTGCCTCGATCTATTAATTTGTATTATTTTGTGACTTTGGTGAACCCAAACTAAAACGTAAAAGTCATACAATAACAAACTAACAGATTGAGGCAGCGGTAGACCAGCGGCTCCAGTGTTCTGCAAGATAAAATTAAAGATTTCACCTATGGAGTTTGGTTGGTTTGGAGAGACTGATATTAGGCTTATTAAACAGCGGTTTCCTGTTGTAAAAAGGTTCTCTGATGGCAGGGCAAAGTGGTGTAAATATTCTAAATATAGTGTGTACGTGAACTGATCTAGAATTTTTTTTGTGGCTCAGAAGATGTTTTGTTGCTGACCCTGTCCACAGCAGTTCATTGCTTAGCTCTCCCTGCAGCAGCGCTCCTGCTGTGGGCATGTCAACCGCTATCTACTGTAGGTAATACACTGAATATGGATAGGTACCTCATACAATCCCAAACACTTAAATACTGCTGAACACTACTAGCTTAACTAGCTATCTAGTAGTTAGTAGTATTTATTATGACAGCAGCAGACACCAGACTTCAAGGCAGCTTCGTATCTCAGGCTGTGAGATGTTTAAATACATCCTCCTCACTCCATGAAAATCAATAGTTTTATTCTTATCCTTTGCTCTGTGTTGTTTGCATGTGTGTGTAGTCTAAAGGGACTCCAGATTTCATTATACAACCTTGCATTTAGGGTGGCCACCTTCACTGTGGTAAAGAAGGAACACGTTACCAATGATGCCAGGCGCGGGGTCACAAATCAAGCCGGGAGTCCGGCCGTGCTCCCCCATGAAATTTTGAGTGTCTGAAATTGATGCATAAAAAAAATCACCAGAATACAGGAAACAAAATGTCTAAGTCCTCTGCCCCTGCCAACATGGCTGTAAATAAAATAAAGAGTAAATAAGGGAAGCATCAGTTATTTTAAGGATTCAAACATCCGATCATAGACATTAGACAAAATGTTTTGTCTGTCAGAACACTCTGGGTTTCTGCCCTTGCACTTGGACTGTTGGACAGTCCACCATAGTTGACAGAAAATGGTCTGTGGCAAATTCAGTTTGCCTTGTACTCACTCCCACTAACAGAACTGATCTACTTGTGGTCTGTCTGCCATTTAGATCTGTATTTCTCTCTTTTTACAGGTGGACTTTAGCTAAAGGCATTTGTATTAGAACAAAAAAAAAAAAAAAACAAATCTCCGTCTGAGTCTCTGTAACCAGGACAACATGACGTTGACTGATAGACAACAGACATGCTGATTCAATACTTGTCCACTATGTCTAAAGAAACTGTTTTGGTTTCATTATTTCTCATGTTGTTCCACCTATGTGAATACAGTGTTACGCATTACAGCGGAGTGTGCATGACAATAAGGGACAAATTACGTCCTGCATTGGTTCAGTAAGGGACAGTGCATTTTTCAATACAGGACAATCCTGTACTAAACGGCACAGGTGTCAACTTATTTGTTTTGTAAAGTGACTATTAAATAAACCCTTGAACCTGGTAGTATTACTTCTACTACTGCAGTTATACAACTGCTACTCTCTTGCACACTCTTAATCTTTCTGTACTCCGCACTGCTGATAGTTGCTCTATTTACACTCACTTGCCTGATGCATTCAAACATATATATAAAATATATATTGTGTACACATAGCTAAAACTAATGCACTCTAATCCAACATTAAATACACTACATTAAATCCTACCTTTATGAAGGTTATAATGTTCAGTTTTAAAACGGTGTTGATTCAACTTAATGAGCATTTTGTAGGCTGCAGTTAATGGTGCTGTTGAATTGTATTGTGTGTACTGACAGGAATTTCTATTATTTTGTCCTCTTCTTTTATATCAGTTAGGGTAGGCTGAATTACAGAAACACCTCTCTGTGTAATTAAGTTGAATTTAGTTGATTGGCAGCTATTTTGACAAAAAGTTCTTTGTTTTATTCACTCTTCAAGCAAAAAAGCCAAATATTCCCTGGTTTTAACTTCTTGAATTTGAGTTTTATATCATTTTAAATTCAATATTTTTGGGATTTGAACCACTGGTGGAACAAATCAGGCGATTTTTTTTTAAGTTAATTTTTATTTCAGCTCCAGCAACTTATACAACAATAATCACATTTTCTTCCTAATTTTTCCTATTTTTTTTTTTACAGCTATATCTATATGGTTTGTGAAAAAATGAAATTAAAAAAAGCACAGCATCACTTCAGTGAGTATAATTGTAATGGTTGACATGGTTAGAATAGAATTAATTCATTACAAATTAAACGAAAAGTAATAATACAAAAATAAAGAAAGAAGAAAGGACAAAAGTGAGGGAAGTTAAATGTAAAAATAGGCAGTTTATAGATGTTACTTTGGGTTCTGTGGTAATTTCTCACATTTTTGCCTTTTTCTAGACAAGAAAATTATTCCATTAATCTGGAAAATAACTGGCAGATTAATATATAATAAATAATTGTTCGTAATCATACGATATGCTGTATATCATCTATGCCCTACCCCAGAGAGTTTTGCCTCTCTTCATGTCCTCTGTGTCTCTGTTTTTTTCTCCCTGCTCCTCTGTCCTAGCAGTCAGATGGGTCCTCCCAGATTGACGGTCAGTCAGGGGTTGTCTCAGGAGGAGGAGGAGGTGGGGGGACGGCTGGGGTTGACTCAGACGACAAGGGGACCCCCAAACGCCTCCACGTGTCCAACATCCCCTTCCGCTTCAGAGACCCTGACCTACGGCAGATGTTTGGGGTATGTAGACTGGAACATTCCCCCTTTTTCACATAATAATGACCCAGAAAATGAGTTTTGGATTAAAAACATGCAGTTAGTCAGCACTGTGACCTCCAGTTTCTTTTTACCGTTTCTTTCCTATTCTCAAGTGGGATTTTAAATGACAAAAAGGTTATGACACAAGTAGCTAAAAGGAATCCTCTTTTTTTTTGTCAAATTGGACAAAAAATACTTGTACTTGGTTTGTCATCTGTATAAAAAGGTTATTTAAAGTCAGATGTAAAGATCCGGCCTTGTGCTTGTCTTTTTTGTAAGAGGAATGTCTCTAAAATGTGGTGCAGAGAAAAGAACAGAGGAAGATCTGGTGGAAAGAAAGACTAGCAGAGCTGGCTCAGTGCCAGATCATCATGGTTGAACAGTGCTGACACCCCGTGGCAACATACAGCACATGACTCACATGCTGGTTCAGCCTTTTCATTTTCTTCTTCTTCTTCTTTCTCCTTTTCAGCAATTTGGCAAAATCCTCGACGTTGAGATCATTTTCAACGAGAGGGGATCCAAGGTAGGAAGATGGAAACATGACAGATTTGTTAACCCTCTGTGGTACACATTTTGATGCCAGCTGGTAAAAAAAAAGTTATGATCTTTGTCCTAAAATAGATCAAGCAAACAAAATTTGAAGAAACTTTCAAGAAATATTTTTAGCGTACACTATAGGGTGCATTAATTTAAAGCAACACAGTAACATAATGGAAAGAAGTTGAATAAAATTTAATATAAAACTAATGGAAGCCAGTTAAAAATGTATGCCCTTTGAAACTGAAAAAGATTAAGGCCCCTCCCTCAGGCAAGATTGTACCACTGTGGAACAGCCTTTAGGAATGAACGTGTTAAAGCGTGTCAGTATATTTCATCAAACTTTACAGCAACAATCTATCTAACCAAGTTCTCATAACCCCCTTTAGAACAAGATAGTGAGTCACATTTCAGTGTTTGATTATTTATGTTACATTTAAATGCTTGTTTTCAGTTCCCTGGTGTGTCTTTCCTGACATCCAGCATGTTGTCACCATTTGTTTTGTTGCTGCCATCTTTGGCTCGCTGCTTATGAGTCATAATAAAATAGCTGTCAATGCATTTTACACCTTAGCTTATATGGTTGGACAGTATATAAACCTAAATACACAATACCAAAAAATGTCATAGCAATCCATAATGGCATGGTGTAGGGCTATGAATTGACAAGAAACTGCAACACAATACGTATTATGACACAAGGGTTTTGAATCAGTATATTACAATACAGTAAGCAAGGTGATATATTGCTTTTGTTTTTTTAAAAATCCAATTTTTGGGAAATTGTCATGCTATAAAAAACACACCACCGTATGCATGTTTACTTTTTATCCAATATAAAATGGCTAAGAAACTGCTGGTCAGGGGTTTAAACAGGGGCACAAAATGAACCACAGCCATGAATCTTTGCATAAATCAGTGTTTTGAAAATTGATACAGTATCACAAAACATAATTTCACTAAACTCAACTGTATCAATATTTTCATACATCCTTCGTATGGTTTATTTTAAGGCAAAGTTTACATTTAACCTGTTTTTTTTACCACTTAATTATTAAATAAAGTACATTAAACAATTAAAAAAATCAACAAAACTCTCCTATTTATGAGAATCCAATTTTAACCTCAAAAAAAGGTTTTCAGGTATTGGTATTAGGTATTCGTTTCCTCGGGGCCCTGCTTCTTTTTATACAGGATTTTATCATTATTATTATTATTATTATTATTATTATTATTATTATTATTATTATTATTATTATTATATTTATTATTATTATCATTATTGTTGTTGTTGTTAATATTATGTTATCACTTTGGTGTGTGAGTGCCTGAGTGAGTGATCAGTCTGCAACTAATCTCAAATACTACTGGACCAGTCAGCCGAATTCCTTCTTTGCACCTTTATAACTGCAGGGTCATAAAGGACCTAGTCTAGTCTAGAATTTTGGAAAAACCTTTATAAACCGTTTCTTTAAGCCTGTACGACGGCGACAGCCATGGTCACAAGCTTTATGTTTTCAAGTCAGCCCATTCTTGTGAACATGATGTCTCAAGAGGGCCTCGAGGGAATTTCTTCAAACGTGGTACAAATGTCCACTTGGACTCAAATATGAACTGATAAAATTTTGGTGGTCAAAGGTCAAGGTCACAATGTCACTAAAAACATTTTTGACCATAACCAAGACTTCATATGCTAATTCCGACAAAATTCTACCGTCTATTGCCTGGCGGGGATCTGCACTCTACTGAGCGCTCTCTTGTGTTGTGTAAGTGTCAATGGATTACCTAGAGGCAAAACTGTACCATAGAGGGTTAACAGAGCAAAAGATTATCAGCTGTTTTCAAGCTTCTCTCACTCTGTCGCTCCCTTTCTTTTTCCCTTCCCCTCTGCTCGCAGGGCTTTGGTTTTGTAACATTCGAGTCGAGTGCGGATGCAGAGAGAGCCAGAGAGAAGCTCCACGGTACGCTGGTGGAAGGACGTAAAATCGAGGTAAACTCTCCACCCCACTCGCCCCCCCCCTTTTTTTTTTTTTAGAAACAGTGACCATTTTCTCCTCTGTTTCCCCTCCATGTCTGACTCTGAGAATGAGTTTGTTCTGGTTCGTTTCTGCCCCAGAGGTTTCCGGATGGCTGTATGTGTTCAATTCTAACCCCTCTGGCTTCACTATAGCATGGTGCAGTGGTGCCGCACACACAGACGTCTCCTCTTGACGGCACTTCCCCCTCCCCCCCGTCGATGTTTATGCTGTCGTTGCTGTTCTCGTTGTTGATGTTGTGGGCTGTCCATTGCACCTTGATCTTAAAAAGCTGTGTGGTTTGCAAAGCATGCTGGGTGGAGTGGCTACACACAACAGGCATGGCTGGAGAGATGTCACTACGACAAGGGTTGCTGACAATATCCGCTTCTGTCACAGCATGTAGGATCTTTTCTTCTGTTTTTTTTTATTTTATTTTATTTTATTTTCCTGCACCTTTTCCATCACTTCTTCCATGATCATGTCATGATGAGTGGCCATTTTTTGGTTTATGGTTGTGTTTATGACTGGAAGGGCAGTTAATAATCAGCCTCTCAGTTATTTTTCCTCTGAAAAAAGTGCTTGCTGGTGTCTGTGAGAGGCTACTGTATATTGCATGGATGGATCACAAGGTTTAAGATGTCATCTTTGGGAGTTTTTCACTCTTTCAGTTAATAATACGGGTGCCTCTGGGTAGTTTTATGTTTGATGTGTTAAGAGACTGATGCATGATGGGGGCATTTTCACAGGGGGCAGTTTTTTGGGAATGAGACTGCCGTGAGAAGTGTGGTGTCATTTCTGATGCTTCAAAAAAAAGCTGTTTAATTTCAGACGTGCGAGATGGATGGTAACAAAAAAATAAAAAAATAAAAAAAAATTACACACACACTTGCATCCACCACTCCTGAAAAAGAACACTCATGGAAGTGCATTTTGTTGTGACATCTTTTTTTTATTATTATTATTAATTTGTCGGCATGAGCTCGGATTTCAGTTGCAAATGGCCTTGGAGATCAAATACACCATGCTTTTGCCATTTGCTCTGGCTCTTGATTTTTAAAAATCACACTTTTTCTTTCTTTTATTTTACTTTTTACTTGCTATTAAGCTCCTCTGCATGGTCTCTTGAATGCCCTGCACTCTTCTTCTCTGTCTCTGTGTGTGTGGGTGTGCAGAAATAGAAAATATGGAGGGCGGAGAGAGAATGAACGAGTGACGAGAATGCAATAGATAGCTGTCGTTCCCTCTCCTTTCCTTTTTAATTTTTTATATTTATTGGTTCTCCTCCACCTCTCTCCACTCTTTTTCACCAGGCCAGTCAGTCAGTCTGTCTGTCTTGTCTCTCCCAGTTTGTGTGTCCCCATATGCACCTGCATTTCTGCTGTCCGTCCCTACCCCCCATATCTCTGTCCATTTCCCTGTCCTGTGATGTAGTCAGGTAGCATACTAGAAAGAGATTAAGTTTGATCTTCAGTGATTATTTTGAATATAATCTGGGCAGCTCCCCTCCCAAATTAGATGATTAATTTCTGACATTTTCTTTTTCCATTTGTTTGCTCCTTTGTCAACCTTTATGACCTGTGTTTGTAGTGGGATTTAACCAGTAAGAGGCTAGCTTGTTGTCCAATGGCTGATACTTATAGGTGACACGTGACCTGTTACATCACTTCCTCTCTACCACAGGGTGGGGGTTGCTTTTCATTACCTCGTTTTTGTTTATTTCTGGTTTTTTTTGTTTTGTTTTGGTTCATCATTTCTTTCTTACATATATTTTCTCTATTTCCCTGATGATTTTTGTATGTTGTTGTTGTTGTCAGTCTCCACGGTAACTGCTCGCGTGTCCTCACGCCGTTTCCCTGGCAACGGTAAGTTGTGTACACATGGCATCATCTTTGAATGACCCCTCCCCCCACCCCATCCGTCAAAAAAATAAATAAATAAATGAAATAAAATGCACCCAACAACACCCAAATGAAGGGCTCCTCTACTGAAGGGAGCTCGATTGATTGATTGATTGACTGACAGAACCCGATTGGCTAATCCTGTGATTGATCGGGGAGGTGGTGAATGAAACGATTACGAGATTAGCCATTGACCGCATGGCATTATTACAGAAGGCCACTTGTGTAACTGAATGTACTGCATCTATCTGCAAGTGCAACAACTATGACTACCACTTCTTATGCATTCATTCCAATCACCTCTCTAACTGCATTCAGCATTTAATTCCAGAGCTGTATCCTGCATGGTTTACTCTCTTTCTCGTCATCTGTATGACGTCATATAGTACTATATGTCATCTCTCTGTGTCATGTGTCAGCCAGTAGCTGCATTTTTGCACTTTTAGTGGGACAGCATGCTGAAGCATGAGTGCTATGTTAGCTTTACTGGAGAGAGGATAATAGTTGTGTGTATATCATTGGTGTACTGTAGCACTTGATTATCACTTTCTGTACCACTTTGTTGGCTGCAGACAGTTGTAGAGGTATGGCTGCTTAGATTTTAACACACAAATTAAAGATATACATGTGAATGAATAGAGGAAAGAGGATGCAAGCTTATTCTACCGTAAATCTTCATATATATGTACACTTTTAGCATGTGAGCCTTTTAAAGAAAGAAAAAAAAAGCTGTCTGAAATCATTTATAGACCCCAGCTAACTTTATGCAAAATTTGTACCACTGATACAGAAGTAACGGCAGCTTTTCTTTGTTCTGATTTCTGTAAAGAGGTGTCCTTGTTTTACTTTTCTGATCCATTTGGTTCTGGATGGTGTGTGTTGGTGGTTGTGTGCTTCTCGAGGTCTCTCTGGTGTGCGACACTGATCTGGAATGCCTGGCAGTGTTTCACAACCATGGTTTGATTTGATTTATTTTTCTTTTTTTTTTAATTTGAGGAATGATATTTGCATCCCCCATCCATCCTCTCTGTCTTTATACATCTGGACTTTTTTCTCTCACTCTGTATTCCATTCATCATCTCTCCATCGTTGCTCATGTACGGTTAGATCCAATGTAGGCAAACGGTCAGATGTATGTTGTATGTATGTGTGTATCGCATCTTGTCGTTTCTGTTTGTTCATTAGAGGAATTGCACATGTGGATGGATTGTTCACTCTCTCTGCCTCTCTCTTCTCCACATCATGTATGTGTTTTTTCTGTGTCTTTTCATGTGGACTGGCTCCTCCTCCTCCTGCATCCCTCTTTATATTTCTGTCTTTTCTCTGTCGTTCTCTCTCCCTCCCCGTCCTCCTTTTTTCTGTATGATGTGTATTTGATTGGGAGGGCTGCCAAACCTTTTTTGATTGGTCTCTTGCTGCATCTGATGCTTGCTGATTGGCTAGTTTTGCTCACCTCTGGTGATGTGATGCGCTCTTGATTGGCTGCGTATAATTTGTGTATGAACTCTTTCGATTGATGTTTTTTGCATTGTGTTCAACTGATGAATCTGCCGCTTAATTCACCTTCTTTTTCCCTCCTTTTTTTTTTCAAAGGTAGCAATATAATGGTCTTGGATTTCTTTTTGAATGCTTTTGTTCTGAAATATTTTGTTGTTTTCTTTGTTCTGTGTGCCAATGGTTGCATTATTTGTGTGCAAAACTGCCTGACTACTCACCAGGATCCTTGTTTTCAATGTCTTTCTCCTTCAAAAGAAGCGCATGCATCAAATACCATCGCTGCTCATCAACAGAATTAACCTGTCATAAGTTAAAAAAGAACTGTTTTAAAGGATATTGACACCTCACACTTTGAGCTTAATATGGAAACTCTGACCTTCATGTGCGCAGAGTATCTCCCTCATGTGCCACAGAACATATTCAGTTTAAAAACACAAACTCTGATGTGATTTGGATTTTGTATAATTTTGATAATAATTCCTCACTGCTTGTTTACATGTTGAACCGGGTTGGCTCGGCTCCTGATCACTTTCTCTGGTGTCCAGGTCAATAATGCCACAGCCAGAGTGATGACGAACAAGAAGATGACCACCCCTTACTCTAATGGAGAGGGTCTCGCAACTCTGCCATACGGTAATTTACCTTGAACTTAACATCAGCCGGTTCTGCTTTTTATTTGGTGTGTTGGCTGGGAAATAACGCTAAAATTAATCTCGCTGTGTAGATAAAAGTATTCCAACATGGATTGTGTATCATAATTTGTTACATTTTTGCAGAACTATTTATAAAATTGACTGCCGTACCCTGATGCCCTTTCCACTGTAATGCATTTTATCGAAATGAAACAAAAGTCTTTCATTACTGTTTTCTTGTTTTTAGACTATAAACCTGTGCAGTAACACAATCCTGTCCTGGTAGTGAAGAGGTGTACTCTGAAATTGAAAACACTTGAATTTTAATGTAATGATTTCAAGTTTTGAAAAGTGCCTGGAATTTAGATAACATGCTTGAAATTATAATTTGATTATTTTCATAATAAATCACTCTCTGACTGACAAGTTTGCTTTGTAAATAAAGAAATAAAATAAGTCAGTTGCTTTCGCCTTTTGTTCAAAATGAGGACGATTCTGCTCGAGCTCTGCTTGCCACTCGGCATGTGTGGCTCCACTTAGTGTGATCTGTCAGTCTTTGTTGATGTGTGTCCTCTGATGGAACAGTGAGTTGAAGACTAAGCGATGACAACATGCCAGGAGCTTGCCGTTTCAAAGAGCACTGACTTGAAATGGGGGGAAAAAAGAAGACTTTATTGAAATTGAATTAATTTGTCCAATGATCGTTTGAGTGGTTGTTTTGTATCAGCCAGGTTATAAAGTCTACTTACAGACAGGTGACACATTTTGAGACATGAAACTTTGTTGGGTTTCCTGTAATTAGTCACTCCTCTGTAGAAATTAAATAGGGCCTAATTATTTTGAGCATATATCTGTATATCAACATATCACTTACCACAGCTGTTAAGTGATGGAAAAGCTTGAAAATGCTTGAAAAGTGCTTGAATTTGTATTTGGAAAAGAGTAGGAACTCTGTTCTACTGTAATGATCTCTGACAAAACGAAACACTTAAGTCTTTGATTATAATTTTTATGGAATCATTATTTTTGGACTGTAGGACCTTATAAAACATGAACATTATCTATTTATAATCATGATGATGTGACTCCACTAGAAGTCAATAATGTAATAATACGGCTTTTTTTCTCTGGCCACCCACCCAGGGCCTGGTTCTGCTAAAGGTTTCTTCCTGTTAAAAGGGAGTTTTTCCTCAATTGGCGCAGAGTGCTTGTTCATGGTGGCAATTGTTGGGTCTCTGTAAATAAGATTATAAGATCTACAGTCTAGACCTACTTTATATGAAAAGCTCCCTCAGATAACTTCTGTCATGATACATTATATAAAGAAAATTGACTTGACTATTCAGTAATTTTTTCCTGGTAGTGAAAGCTCTCACAGATGCTCTCTGTGCACAAACAGTCAGGATAATTTAGACCTTCTTCCTGTACAATGAACAATAAAATGAACAGCAGAAATCACTGTGAACAAATGCTCAAGTCATAAAATGTCTGAGTTTGCTGTCAAATTTTGCTTTAAATGTATTTTCTTTTGTCATCTACAGCTGGGTGGAAGTTGAGTCCAATGGTCGGAGCCATGTACAGTCCTGAACTCTACACAGGTACGACCACAGGGATTATCTTTATACTTGCCCAGACTGATGGAGACAAGATGCACAGTTAATACGGTCATCTTGACATTTATTAAAGAAGCGGTTCTTTCTGCCTTCCCTCTTTTTCCCCTCAGTACCGGGGTTTCCGTACCCAGCCGCAGCAGCAGCTGCCTCCACCGCTGCGACCTTTCGAGGCGCGCATCTCCGGGGTCGTGCGCGACCGGTCTACAGCGCTGTCAGGGCAGCTGTGCCACAACCTGCCATCCCTACCTATCCGGGGTAAACACACACACACTTACATAAACATAAATAAACTGATAACCAGTAAACTGTTATTGGTGATAAAAGCTAGACTTATGTCCTCTTACATGCATGTTTTCACTTAGTTAAAAATAGTACTTCATAATTGTGCATGTTTTGTGTTTGATAATTTTTTTGAGAATTGATAATGATAGTTTGCTGAGCTGAAATACCATTTCCTTGTACATAAAAGTGATAATATAATATTTTAGGATCAAATTCAGTAGTTTTTTTCTTTGAATAGTTAGTCTCAGAGGCTTAAGTAACAGTAGTATCACTCTGAAGTATACAAAGAGGTGGTATTTTGTCTTGCATGTTGCACGGTGTGTAATAATCTCACCCTTCTTTCTCTTCTCTCTTTCACAATCTGTTTGGCACCGTTTTCTCACCTCTCTCCCTCAATCGTCACTCTTGTTTGTTGTTTTCTGCAATGCCCACATGGTGGCGCATCACACCATTTTTTTTGTTTTGTTTGGACTCTTCCACCACCGCTCCTCTGTGCTCTCCTCTCCTTTTCTTTTGCTTTCCTTCCCCGTCTCTCTCTCTCAGTGTGATGGCCTATCAGGATGGCTTTTACGGTGCAGCTGATCTCTATGTAAGTATACGTCTCTCTCCTCCACTGCCTCACTCCTCACCTACGTTTCCCCCTCTTGCCTGTGGGTTTTCAAGTGTGAAACAGCAAAGACCAAACCCATAGAGATGTGTACTTCTGGGTGTTTTGATTCATCACATCTTGACATTTTATCTTATCTTAGGTTGTATTATTTGCTTTGTAAAGAGACAGTTTACCCATAATCAAAAATACATATTTTTCCTCTGACCTGCAGTGCTATTTATCCATCTAGACAGTTTTGGTGTGAGTTGCAAAATTTTGGAGATATCAGCTGTAGAGATGTTTGCCTTCTCTGCAATATAATGGACCTAGATGGCACTGAGCTTGTGGTGCTTAAAGCACCAATATTTAGAAAAACTCAATAGCAGTATCTCTTTCTAGGAATCTTGGTTGTTCAAGATAATCCATAGACCTTGTTGTGAGCAATTTGATGTCGAGACTATTTTCCTTCCACTGTATCACCATGCAGAAAGACTTGTGCATCTACTCATGGATGAGAGGCTTGTGCTTACGGAAGTGCAGGATCTAAACATTAATGGCATTTTGTGCATTGGCCTCTGGACACTCATGCTTTTATTACTTACCGTTTAGACTACTGTAATTCCTTTTTCTCTGGAGTAAGGACTAAAAAGTTTATCTAAAAAAAAACACTACATCTAGTTAAGAATGCTACAACCAGAACCTTATGTTTCTTAGGGGTCAGGGGTCTCATAATCATACAGGAATGAGTGCCTTCTCTTTTTATTCCCTATGACTCACTGCCTCTGGACATTAGAGTGGCAAACTCTCTGTATTTTTAAAAGAAAAAAGATCTATGTTTTTAATCTGGCTTGTAATTTTTAATTGGGATTAATGTTTAAAATTATTTTTTGTCCTCTGGTTCTTTTATTTATTTTTTATATATCTTTGAATATGTTATTGCTTTATTGTTGTAATTTTAATTCTTGCAACATTTTTTTAAATGTGTTAACTGTCTGTGGTGCAGCATGACAGGTGCTATATAAATAAAGTTGTGTCCTCAGCTGAGCTGTAACCACTTGTTCATGAGTAGATGCATGCTTCCTTTTGCACACCATATGGATGGTGGGTGTAGTTTGGTAGAAATAAAGTAGTTCCTACATAAAACTGCTCCCAAAAAGGTCTGTGGATTCTCTTTAGTGACTGGGTCATGATTTATGGAAAGAGACATTACTAGGAGCTTGTCTAATGTATGTTTTTTTCAGTGTTTTGAACACCACAAGCAAAGTGACATCTAGTTACATTACACTGGAAAGAAGGCAGAAATCTTTATGGCTGATGTCTACAAAACTCTGCATCTCTCTCTCTCTCTCTCTCTCTCTCTCTGTCTCTCTCTCTCTCTCTCTCTCTCTCTCTCTCTCTCTCTCACTCACTCACTCACTCACTCACTCACTCACTCACTCACTCACACACACACACACACACACACACACACACACACTCACACTCACTCACTCACTCACTCACTCACTCACTCACTCACACACACACACACACACACACACACACACACACACACACACACATCTAGATAGATACATAGCACTAGGTGTCAGAGGAAAAACTTAAACTCATTTCTCCTAATGCACATCATGTACAGTCTCAGTATGAAAACTTCAATCAACAGTCCAAACAAATCTAAAAATAGCAGTCAGCTGCCCAGCACACACATTTTGATCAAAGTGTTCATTCATGAGTAGACTCCTCTAGGGTTTGTCTCTGTGCATTTGTGAGTTAGTTTGTACCAATGTGATTATGAGTGTGTGTCTGTGTGTGCGTGCGTGTGTGTGTGACCAGGTTGACAATAGCTGTTTCTGTTCTCTCTGTAGACTAGTGTTTCAGGACATTAGTGGCAGATTGCCCCAGGTAGGGTTTACACACTCTGTGTGAGAGCCAGTGTGCATCCTCCTCGTCTCCAATGACTGCGTGCTGCTAGACATTATTGACCATCTGAGATTGAAAATGCCTTCTCTGTCTTCTTCTACTAACTCACTGGATTCTGACATGGGTGGAGTTGCGGAAGGGGGAGAAAAGACTCAAGTTGAAATTTGAATTCATGAAGAATAGAAAATGTAAAAGTCCCATTTACAAAATATCTTCAGGAGAGATGGATGTTCATTTTAGGGCAGATTACGTGAAAGTCAGCACTTGAACAGTTAAAACACACCAAAATCTGCACTTGTGTTAAAGTTTTCTCGGCTATTCCATGACAGTATTCCTCTGATTTATTCTCTTCCTCAGTGTGAAAACAAAGGCATTTTGTCTTATTTTGAGTTATTCCTGGATCCAGTTTTGCAAACCCACGTGCCACATTCACAAAGCTGAGTCCCAGAACCGACCCGATGTTAGCCACAATTATCTCCAAGTCAAATCTGGACTTGTCGATATAAGTCCTGCGACATGACCCATTATTAAACACACAGTCACTCACTTGTGTTCTTAGGAAAGTATCTGCCCAGTGGTGCAGCAGCTGTGCTCCTGCAGCTGTCGATGTGTTTCCTCAGTGACAGTGTGTTTAGCTTCCGGCTATCAAAAGCTAATACTTTTTGGCAGTCTTTACAAGCCACTGAGCCACTGACAACATTATTCTCAGTCTCTGATCGCTCCAAATTTCTCCTGAACATCTGACTTGGCCTTCAAAGATATATTGTCCACAATTTGATATTTCCACTGGTTATTTTGCCTTTATATCATCCATTTTGCTATACTAGCTATCACTGACCCTACATCTCTGTCAGATTAGTGACATGACATATTTTGCCCAATATTCGGTCAGAAGTTGTGTCGTAGGCTTTCGCAGTTAAAAAAAAATCCTGGCAACTGATTAGACCTGATATTATTAGCAAATATTAGTGTCAAAAATACTGCACAGTCATTTTCATTTCTGATTCCTCCAGAAAGAATCACATTATTGTTCTCACCTACAGACTTCCCGCAATTAGGTCGTTTTTACCCATGTCCACACCCGTGAATTTATATAAATTTATTTTGTACCTGTTATAAAAGCTGCAAAAAGAATTAAAACTAGGATAGTTCAGGTAAAAAAACCACTCTTATTAATCACAACCTTCAAACTTTCTTTTGTAAACTTTTCGTATCGTGCACATCAGTGAAAATTATATGTTAGCAAGCTGCATTGCCATGCTTGAAATGAAAGTAGGACTGAAAAATACATAATATATAAATAATAACATAGGACTTAACCAGTAGTCTGAGGGATGTAGGGCAGTTTCTATCAGCAGTGTATTCAGACCCCTTCCAGGAATCTCCCTATCTGTTTCACCTGTGGCATGCTAACTGAATCAATGTCGGCATGCAGACATACTTACAAGGCTGACTCCTCCCCCAGTCCCCCCCCCCCCTCTTATTTCCTCCTCCGTTTCCTTCCTCCTTTTTGTGTCATTCTTTATTTCATTTCTTCTCACTCTGTCCATTCTTTTCTTCCTCAGTCAATTACTGAGACCTTATTCAGTTTAGAGATCATCAAGTGTCTTCTGGCGCTTTCTGTTCCTTTAAAGGGATAGTTTTGATTATTTGAAGTGGGTTTTGCATGAGGCACTTGATCACAGTCAGTGTATGAGGTACAGTAGATGGTGGTCAACATGCACCCAGTTTGGAGAACACAGCAGCTGTCCAGCTGTAGAGAGCTAAGAAATGTACTGCTGCTAAAACGTATTTTATCCTCTTAAAAAAGCAACAAATGGCAAACAGTTTCACTTAAAGTGTATGCTATAGTTAATATATTTTCACCACTTTACCTTGCCATCGCACAGCCTGTTCTGACAGGAAGCTGCCGTTATGTGAACCAAATATCACTCACTCCAAACTGACCAAACTCTATAGACAAAAGCAAGTATTTAACCTCACAGAACATAGGAGTTGGTGATATACTGCTGTCTTGATCGGTTAGTTTGTTTGTATTATTGTGTGACCTCAGTGAACCTTTTAAAACATAGAAATCACATAATAACACAAACAAATGGATCAAGGCAGCAACTCCTGTTTTCTGCAAGGTAAAATGGTTGATTTTTGGCAATGAACTCTGGTTGGTGATATTTGGCATATATAACAGCAGTTTCCTGTTGGAAAATGATGTATGACAGCAAGATAAAGAAGTGCAAATATACTTAATATAGCATAAATTTAAACGGATGATGTTGTTTTTTTACATGGATGTTTTTTTACATGTCTAAAATATGCTTTGTTGCTGACCCAGTCCACAGCAGTACATTGCTTAGCTCACTGGGACTCCTGCTTATCAACCATCTTTTGACTGACTATGGATAAGTGCCTCATTCAAATAATCTGAACTATCCCCTTTAGATATTATTTTACTTGGCTTTCTCTGTGACTCTCTCCTCCCCTCAGTTATCTTCTACTCCACCTCCTCTCTCTCCATCCCTCCCTCCCTCCTCTTTCTTCCCCACCTCCCCCGGTCCAGCCTTCCTCCCATAGCAGCAACTGTGTGGTCCTGAATGCGGGGACTTGGTCGTGACTGATCCTTTAGGGTAGAATGCAGTGGTGTGTGTTTGTTTGTTTTTTATTTATTTTTTTTTTTATTTTATAGGGATGTTTGGCCTAATACACTGTACGTTCTGAGTTTGGGAAAGCATGCTGTGTCTGTCAGTGATTGGTCGCTGGCCACGTGAGCGTGGTGTGTGTGCGTGCGCCCTGTTTTTAATCCGACTGGCTGACTGTCTTCTTACACCTGTAGTTTATTTTGTGTCTGTTCATCAGCTGTCCATCCAAACATAAATAATGACACAATCATCCTGCCACCCCTTCCCCTTTCTTTAACTGTGTGTTTTTGGTAGGGGACACGGGGTGGGGCACAGTTATGGGTATGAACTCTCTCCGCCTCCATGTCTAACTCACAGTGGGAAAGATAACACCATTAAAGCTACAACAGTAAAACGTGCACAATCAAATATGTTTTTCCCACATTTAGTCATGGAGGGAGAGACCCACACAGAGCCTGAGCTACATCCTTGTGAATGCTGTACTGCACCAGATTAGCCAGTTTTGCTGACTGTCTGCTTGTTAATCTTTCGCTCTCTTCTCAGCAGTTTTTCTCACAATGTAACCCTTTAGATTCACCTCTAGTCTGTTAGTGTGTAGAGGAAAAATGGCAAACCTTTAACAAGAATTTACTCTGTTTTCTGTTTCGTCCCACCTCTCCCTCCATTGTATTTCTCTCCTCTATCACGTCTTTCTGTATTCACTCCCTTCCCTCCTGCCGTCCTCCACCTCTCTCTCCGTCATCGCCTCATCACAGGGTGGTTATGCAGCGTATCGTTATGCCCAGCCGGCTGCAGTAGCGACTCCTGCAGCAGCGGCGGCTGCAGCAGCGGCTTACAGTGACAGGTGAGTGGGCTGTCCAGAACATCTTGAAGCCTCCGCTGACGTGTTTTGACATGTTGGCAGCGCACTTGCAGCACTGTCCTCTGTTGCTAAGAAGTCCAATGACTTAATTTAAAAAGCACATTTAAGATCAACACTGGTGCTGAAGAACAGAATAGACACCAGTGCACGGTTGTATAAACTATTTAACTTAAGTTTGTCCCTTAAGCAAAAGACATCTCTAAGCTAAGGGGTTTGTTTTTGACACTAAGACTTTTACAGTAGTTACTGTCATAATTCAGCATATTTCACTTTCGTTACCAATGTTATTCTTCACTCCCATCATTATTCTTTAATGTTACTTGTCAGCATTATTATCAGTGTTAGCTAGCTTCTCCAAAATAGACAAGAAAAAGAAAAAAGGCAAACTAGACAGAAGATGAGAATGCAGTTTTCCTTGAAGAATATAGAAAGCACAAGCACATATTCCTATAAATTCAAGTAAATTTAACCCAGACAAAACTAAAACACACAAGCAGTAGCTGAGGGCAGAAGTGATCTAGCTGTTAATGACAAAATCAGTGTGAGAAATCTGCTGTGTAATGAACCGTAGAACTAATGAACAAATATGAAAACATTACTGTGACACCAAGAAAGGAGACAAACATTGACAGGAGCTGACAAAAACTGGTGAGTTTCAATAAAATGAACATTAATTAGATAGTTGCACATCACTCATAGTGTCCAGCGGATTTTTTTCTGTCCTGAGAAATGTGTTATTATATCTCCTCCTCCTATTCAGTCACCATAAATTCAGCCTTTGTCTTTTGTTCCACATATTACATCACTTTTAGGCGACCGTTATGGGTCTCTAGTCATTTTCTGAGAAAAAGGTCCCAGTGGAACCATGTAGCAGTGCATATGGGAATACTGGATATAGCTAAGGGCAAACATTTAGAGATGACGGCTGTCCCTGACAACAGGGAACAACAGGGATTTCTAGGGAACTCCTCATGGTGATTTTATGCAACTTGTTTTTTCCTAAGGCATCTAGAAATGAAAGGGAAACCTTAGCTTAAATGATATAATGCTCCCGGGCACAGCTGTGTAAGAAAAAACACCACCAGTATAGGACATACACTGGGACATTCAAGTCCAAATGCCACAGGACAGAAATGGCCGTTGAGAACATACACTGAATGACATTTGTCTATAGGAATATAAATCAAGTCATGTGGATAATTTCCTGTGCATCATAAGACCACAGGAAACAATTGAAGTAGTTTGGGGTTTAATTCCCACACACATCATAGACAAAGATGTGAATTTTGAAAAACAAAAAAACCCCTTTCCTTCTGTAGTTACAGTATATGAGTCACCAGTATGAGTCACCTTGCACTATAAGCCAAATTCTTTTTTTTTCTTAAACATATTATACAATATCTCATGCTGATGTGTTTGTTTTCTGAAAGCTATGGACGAGTTTACACGGCAGACCCCTACCATGCTGCACTCGCCCCTGCTGCCTACGGTGTTGGAGCCATGGTAAGTCTTACCAAGCATTCAAAGTTTCATTTGAAATTGGCGGTGTAGACTTTGTTAGTTAACAGAGTAGAAGTAAAGGTTGCAAACTAGAAACAAAACCAGTTTTCTTTGCCATGTATAAGAGAAAAATGGAGCAACTTCTCCAGGAACTTATTTCACTTGGGCAAGTTGTGATTATTCTTTCAAGATCTAGTTTTTGGACTAAGTTAGTGTGTGTTTAAATAAAGGACTGCACAGCAGATCTTCTGGCAGATATTCCAGCATCGAACGAACAGAGGACATTGCACAAATATTGGGAAGAACTTGGGCTTAATTTTGGTCCCAAAGACCCCAACAGGATCAGAATAGTTTATGTGGGATTGACTCAAATAAATAACCGTGGTCATATTCATGGTAATGAATTGTGTGGCTCACTGATGTTTTATTGTTATGGAACTTATTGACAATAAGGAGACTACAGAATATCATCAGGCTAAGTTTAAAAATAATTTCATTTTTAAAAGGTAATATTCACTAAGTGTTTGTCTTTTTTCTTGTTTTTTACAGGCCACGCTGTACAGGGGAGGCTACAGTAGATTTGCCCCTTACTAAAGACACTACATTTCCCAGGAGCTCCACTCTTCCATTGAATTACTCTGAAAGAGCTCCCTCTGTTGTCGTGGAGGTGGACTGCACCCAGTTTTAAAGTGTGGAGTGAACCACAACAAAGATATTTCAGATCCCACCCCCGAGCAGTCCCACGTTTTCTTATATACGCTACTACAGAAATAGAGGAATGCTGTATTAAAGACTGACAGATGGCCTTTACATTAAAAAAAAAAAGAAGAAAAAATCAAACTGACTAAAAATGGCCATCTTCCCTATTGCACGGCTGTATTATAGTCCCCCCCTTCTTATTCCCTCTGCACACAGCAGCAGCACAAGACTCGGGATGGAGCCCAGATGTTCTTCCAAAGGCTGTATGTGGATGACTGACGTTTGAATAGCTGTCAGCCGTGTGTGAGAGAGGAGCTGAGCGTTGTGTGGCCTGCACACGCTCAACATTTAAGGAAACGAGAGTGAAAGGAGCAATCGGTGTCCACAAAAACGTCGGAGCGGTAGGCAGCAGGAAGGTGCATCGAAAGAGCGCCGAAAAACGTTTTGAACCAGAATTATGAGTCACTAAAATTATTAAAAAAAAACAAAAAAAAACACCCACTGATGGATTTTTATAATTCCTCCTTAACATGGGCGGATAGTAATGAGAGAGGATTCCCATTCTTGCTGTGTCCTGGTAGAGAGGAGGCTGAACATGGCAGTGTGGAGAGACGATAACAGTTTATAACGCTACAGAAATCACGTCCGAAAGCTTAAGGAGGGAGGGTTATTAGAGCTGTTCCTTACCTCAAGTTTTCTTAGTATGTGGAAATGGTGAACCTTTAAACTTAAAATTGTTATGATATGCAAAGAAATTAGTTTAGAGAAAAAAGTTACCAAATTATTATTATTATTATTATCATTATTATTATTATTGTAATTATTCTCATTATTATTCTTATTGAAACATTATTTTGTTTGACTCGGCAGCAGCCACTGCTGTCTTGCAACATATAGATCCAACAGTGAACCTTGGGGTTAAAAATCAGAAAATGAGCATCTATATGACAAATATTCAACTTTTTGACCGTGTGACACATCATTCTTCTCATGCACAGGATTTAGCCACCACATAAACACTACAGAAAGCTCAACACTACACTTTTTTCACTATGAATTGATTTTTAGCTTCAGATCCAAAGTAAATCATCAACCCACACACACACACACACACACAGACCCCGGGGTTCAAGTACTTGTTGATCCTTTAATGTAGAGATTTATTATTTGGATTTTCCCCTCATGCTCCATCTTTTATAGAGCAAAGTCCAACATTGAATGAGTCTTCCTGAAACATACTTTAGTTGTTGGTTAATTGTGTTCGAGATGCTGCCAGCAGCAATTACTGAGCAAGAGAGAGAGTTTCTGTGGGTGAGTTCATAGAAAATATTTAAATGCAAAACACCTTACTATTGTGCATATTTCTATAACGTTGTACTCTATATTTCCAAAATGTGGCTTTTTTGGCTTTTGTTTTTGTTCCAAAGATTTGTAGAAAGCACATTTTTCTGCCGTATGTATAAATATATTACCTTTGTTATTGTTATTATCATAATCCTTGATAATCCTATTGCTGTCTTTATTTACTTCTTTTTCATCCTCTGTTCATGTTTTTTATATCCATAAGTGTTGTTCCTTCTCCATTAAGGTGCAAGTTAAATTTCAAGGGGGGGGGGGGATTGTTTTTTTTTTTTGTTTGTTTGTTTGTTTGTTTTTGTTTTGTTTTGGGAGTTAAGATCTTGAGTCTAGAGTGTACCTGAGTAGTGCCATACTAAAGGTATGTATGTAACACTACCAAACATCTATGCTCTTAGTTAAATATTTGGTTAATCCCGGCTACTGTTTTTTTTTTGTTGTTGTTGTTTTGTTTTTTTTTTAATTTATTTTATTTTATTTTTTGCTTTGGAGTAAAGATCTTGCGTCTAGGGCGTACCTGATTAGTAACATACTAAAAGGTATGCATATAACACTACCAAACGTTTGCGATCTTAGTTAAATATTCAGTCAATCCAGGCTACTGTTTTACCTTCTTTTTTTTTTCCAGGTTGATAATAGGACCCTCCAGCATATATATTTCAAAATACACAGGAACCGTTGGATTTTTTTTTTTTTTTCTTTTTGTGTCTAGATTTTGCAGCTGACTGAGACATTTGTAATGAATCAACATAGGTTTGTAAAAACAACTGTCTAAAGCAAACTCCTTACATTTCAGTGGTTAAATCTGTCAGCTTGGCCGTTGTGGTCACTCCAGGTTTGTTTGAAGATATCCAGTAAAATGTCTGAAAGTGTTATCTCTCATACATAAACAGGTTAATATTCCATCATGGTGAAAAACAAAATGTCATTGTGGGATATGATAAAAGTTGTGTGTTAAATGGGGCAGTTATGTTGTTTTGGTTTTTCTTTTTGGTTTTGTTTTGTTTTTTTAACCCGTTAATTTCAACTGTTGTGTTTTTCAGTTCTCACTTTTGGAAAAACATGCAGGTCAATAAGTTTGTTTTTCTATTAAATGTGCTGCTGTTGGATTTTCTCATGACATTTAACATTTCTTTTTAAATATCTCCAAGTTACTATAGAATGTGCTCTGGACAAAATGGGGAGATAAAAAAAAAAAAAAAAGAAACCTAGCCAAAGATGCTAACTAACAGTCCCCAGCACGTTCTGGTTCCCAACTTGAGAAGAAGTGCTACACAAAATACACAAAGATGGACTTAACAAAGCCACTGAAGGCATGGACAAACCAGCATGAGCGATACTTGTCAAGTTAAAAAAAAAAAAAATAGTTTTGCATGAATCTTGTGTCTTTCATATTTGACTCCTGAGCAGCCGAGCCCAGTTGCTTTCTTCTTTACCACTAAACTCTACGTAGAATGACAGGCAGCTAGCAGTTTGGAGCTAGCTAACACAACAAAGAGCACAGTGCTGTTTGGCAAAAAGGCCGGCTGACAAACAAAATGGCTGCCACACAAAAAAAAACAAAAAACGTGGCAGCTTCATTTATCTGTCATGGTTTTCTTGCCACTGTATTATAGTAAACTATGTGGCTGTTCTTCATAGTTGCTATGGTTTCTCAATGACCAGTCCTCTCCCTCTGTCATGTCTATATCCCCCTTGACTGCCATTATGTTTTTTTGTTATTGAATGTCCATATAAAATGTTTTATATAAAAATGTTTTGTTGTGATCAAGCTCTCAGGTTGTTTTCTTTTGGTATTCTATTTATTTAGTAAAATTGATGAGTGCTAATTTGGAGTTTCTAACATTATAGTTCACACAGACAGTGCTAGTATGTGACGTACAGTCTTATAAGTTCAAAACTTGCTAGTAGCAGTTATTACGCAGCCTGCAAATCTGGAGCAACATTAGCATTTATTGGGAATTGGGTGTCCAATACTTTTATTTTATTATTTATTTTATTGTACAATATTATTTTCATCTCTATCAACTCCCGAGAGAAATATCTCCTATTTTAGAAGCTAAATGTTCCACGATATCTTCACCAAATAGTCGACAACTTTGTCTGTTGTTTGGTGCTGGTGTCCTGCAATAGATGCTAGTCACATTAGCTGCTAATGCCAGGAACAGGCTAACCTGCAAAATAAACTGGAAAAAACCCCAAAGTTTTTAACCTTAGTTTTTAGAGGTTAAAAAAATAAGCAGAGGACAAAAAAGAGGAAGACAGAAGTTGAGGTGTGAAGCAGCAGAAAGAATAGAAAAAATGTGGGGATCCAGACAAACTGTAGAGGTTGAAGCTAACTCAGCAATGAAAGGCTCTGATCTTTGTTTCTTTGGTTCAGTGTTGATTTTACCTAATGATCTGATGAAATAGTTGTAAATATCAACGTATTGAACTTCTGACCATTCAGTGGGATTATATCTAGCAAAGAGATGGGAGACAGATATTCAGGCAGTGGTGTGTTCATCAGGGTGCTAAAATAATCCTTTGACATGCTGAAACTTAAGGTTTATAGCCACTTAGAGTCACTTTGTTAGCATTTCAGCCTTTGGTTGCTTGTGGATTTCAGAGTATGACATGTGCTCTGTCTCTGAGAATAAAGTGCTGTAGACGTGACTATTTTTGTAGTCCAACGCTGAAGCTGGCATCACTCTGGTTCCTTCAAAAAATTAATGGGAATTTTCCATTGATTTTTGGATTAGCAGAAAACACGCTCTGTGACAAGTTTGTGATACTTACACATTTTCTTCAGCAAAGCAGTCTTCACAAATGAACACCACATTTATGGTTTTTGAAGTGTAAATGCACTTGCCAGAGTTAAAAAGCCAGGCTGTGAAGGTACTGTAAGTGGGCCATGAGAGGGCGTTGAAAATTCATTAAATTAAAAAAGGGTTTAAGATTTAAGATTCAATTTTGTGAGTTTGAAGTAACAATAGAATCCGAACCAATAAAACAAAGCCATGGGACTTAAATCATGTTTCTCCCTGTTTTTCTGACCTTGTTTAACAGATGTTACACTGTATTCGGTGACCTGTCACCATGTATCGTCATTGGTATGATTACTCTCGTGTGTTGATTAGAGTTGTGATTAAACATGTTAAATAAGAGTTTCAGATTTCAAATTGGGCCATGCCATTCTTAAATTTAGGAGAAGCTGGACTGTAATATTCGCTGTGATGATATTTAATGTCTTAAATCTCATTTAGCCATTTGCTACCAACAACTTTTTTAAGTCAAGTAAAACCTTCAAATTTCACAACTGGGGTATTTACTGATGTATTTTAATGTTGTAGAACAAAACATGAAAGCTTGTGCTAATCTGCTAGCTCATTTCTGGGTTTCAGAACTCTTTCCTGCTGCATGTTTTACCTCCTCCTTACTTTTTTTCCTCATTATTGTGCCAGATAAGGCCTACATGTGACTAACAGCATCAAGACATATGGTATATACATATTTTATGAAGATAAAGGCCTATGTCTTCATAAATATAACTCTTTTGATGTCATGGGAACTTTTCAAAAAAGCTGCCCGCTGTGGCTGCAAACCACAGATGAGTGAACGACAACAGTAAAGTTTAGGGCTGGACAATCAAAACAACGAGCAGAAAGACGCTGTAGTGGACACCTTTCATACTGCACAGTCATGACCAAGACTTACAGGCATGCCAGTGGCTTTGTGTGGTGCAGTGAAGCAGCAGTGTTTTGAGCTACATGTTAATGTAAGCATGCTAACATGCTAACAATGATCCAATGCCAAAGTCTAAATGTTCACCATCCTAGCATGCTAAAATTTGTCAGGATGTCTATTAATATTAGATTATAGCAGCTTTAATGATGCAGATATTATGTGTGCTACAGGTATTTTCTTCAGGCTCAATTATAAATTACCCTGTGTGCTTAAAGAAGACAACTATTCTCTGGGGAAAATAAATATTTATTGACACTATTGACATTACTCAACTGTGAGTCTTATTTTGATAGAGTGCACAACTTTACATTCATAGTTCATAAAAATAAAAATTTATCTCTCATAAACAGCTGTACATTAAGAAGGAGTAGCTCCAAAGAGGGGGAGAGTCATGGAAAGGCTGCAAAAACAGCCACTACACCTGCTACAGATTTAGTCCATGTGTCAGAAATTCACAAGTCAAGTGCAAAGGATGTGGGAGGTAGTTACAGTTATTGCCTCAAGCAGGGTCACCTCAGTGAAGCATCTATAAACAAATAATTATAGCCAAATTTGACACAGTTTGCATTATCTTTGGGTATAATTTTTTGTGCAATTTTCCCAGAACCCACGTGGGCCTAACACAACAACAGACATCAGATCAGGTGCATTTGTAGGAAAAGGAGAGCAGGGTGAGGGAAGATGACTGGGTGAGGGAAGACGAGTGCAGGGAGGTCAAATATTGACGGTAAAGACAAGGCAGGGTTTCTAGACAATTCCATATTTCGCCAGGTCGCTGAGCTCCATGTCACCGAAGGCTTCCCATGGGCACACCACTGTGATGTCTGTGCCGAGACCCTCCATGCCGGGGATGTCGTCTCCGAATCTGGAAAAGGAACAAAAACAAGTCTTAATTTCCTGGTAATGTTTCACTTAGAGTTTTATTTAATATTTGACTTTCAGTGCCTACTCCAGTGAGTTTTTAACTAGTTATGAAACAGTAACAGTTTAATACTGATGCCTTTATATGTCCTACAGAAGTAAACAGGACCATCAGAGAGAAGATCAGCTGTTTCTTATTCTTAATGTCTGCCATCAAGTTGGATTCTCCATGAAATCAGATGAAGATGTGTTTACACTTTCCCAGGTAAAGTACAGTGAGTAGTACGATAGTTGGTTAAAAGGAAACAAGGGGAGATTTTCATTTAGATAATTTCTGATGTTATAATTTGTGGTTATTATAGTGAAAACATTACTGATTTTTTTCCACAGTGGCCTCCAAAATCAATAAAATATTAAAGTTTATGTAGAAGTACCAGTGCAAAAGTGTAAAAGGTTTTTTTGTGTTTTCATTTTTAACAATGTTTGGTATTTTATATGATTATAATATTTATTTATTTTTTTTTTTAATGTAAACTCTTAATCTAAAATCAGATAATTAGTCTAATGTTAGGGTTAGGTAGTAACTGACTATGACTGACTAACTATAATCAGCCCAGAATACATTTGAGAAAATGTATAATTAGATTATAGTGACACTGTCAAGGATTCATTACATTTTTGACTACAAATTTGATATATATGCTGAATATTGCTACTGTACATCAAAGTAAGTTTCTCCTCTCAAGTTGCCAGTTTTGATAATGGTAATATATAATGGTAATTTGTTGGTATGGAGTTTTAATTACTTTTTATTTACATCATTAAATATGCTAAATGCATTTTATTTGCATTGAAAATGTATTGAGATGTTCTTAAGATATTTGTTGAAGTCAATTTTTTGTGGCTGCATCCATGTTTTGTTTTTCCTTTTTTTAGTGTAGTGTGAAATATTTCCCATGTTTGATTTTGAAATAATCCAAAATAATTCAGAAATATTCTGATTGGATTTCATTTTTTGTAATACAATGGATAATCTCACTAATTGCAAAAATTGTCATGTAATTTGTGTTCAGTATCTGACTCAAATTAATCTCATCCAGTAAAAAATACAATATTTCACTATAAATGTAGTGGATTAGACATATAAAATAGCAGAAAATGGAAATACTCAAAGTACAAGTACCACAACATTGTACTTGAGTAAATATACTTAGTTTCCACTACTCGTGTCATTAAAGTCCATCTTACCCCTTCTGGCCGGGTTTAGGGGCCTTGCTCTTGAAGGTACGAGCGGCCCTCTGCTTGAACTTGGGAGGTGCCTTCTTGTCGGCGGGGGCTGCAACGGCTGCGTCGGCCATCTTTTATGTACTGAGGGAAAAACAGTTGACAGTCATTTATTAAGTCTGATGTAAGACCCTTCCTCCTCCTCCTCCTCCTCCTCCTCCTCTAAGCCGGGCTGTCCCATGCTTGGATGACATAACACCTTCATCTTAGGTCAAGTTATAGGCTAAAGTCATACAGCTTCTTAAGACCCTGTTACACAAACAGCTTTGTCTATTTTTAACACCTTGGCTTTAAAGATTACTCTTGGCCACGTTACAGACTGTACACACCATGAGACCAGAATATCACTCAGTTCACCTAATTCCATAGTTAGTCTGAAGTCAACACACATACTGAATGTTCTGTATATTAAACCCCGAGTGTAAGAAGATTTTACCCTGAGCAACTAATTTTCAGTCTGCTTTAATCTGACCTCCCTCTGACCTCAGTTATGGCTCTTATTTTACTGGAAAGCTCAGCGGTGATCTGGACTTTACCAGAAATATACTTTGACCTCACCGATGGCATCTTTTAGCACGCAAACAAGTCACACAATTTTAAGGAATCTGTCACAAAGCCTCAGTTAACCAGTTAGTTCTCAAATTTAAAGTCCTGATGTTAGATTTATTTATTAAATTTTTTTGAATTTAGTCATAGTCTGTCCCTGCTTTTGATTAGTCGCAACAATGTAAGAATTCAGTGTGTGCAGGTAAATGATGTGTATAGCATGTCTGTGTAATGTTGCACTAGTGAGGTTTAACACAACTAATATCATCTGTGTTATCTCAGTCACACAAGCTAGTGAATGCTCAGATTTTACCAGCTATTCAACAGACTGGTGAGTGAAGCAGATCTACCAGCCTCTTGCATATTTTACCAGCATTTGGCTGGTTGTGCGTGCTAATTTTGGACCCTGAATGAAAGTGCAGAAAGACATCTCTTTTCAGTTGTTTTTACCATCATTAAACAGGCGCTCTCTTGGGATTTAAATCTCTTTTTTTGGCCAAAAACGGCAGCTCAATTATAT
This sequence comes from Lutjanus erythropterus, assembly GCF_056507025.1. Classification (NCBI taxonomy): domain Eukaryota; kingdom Metazoa; phylum Chordata; class Actinopteri; order Lutjaniformes; family Lutjanidae; genus Lutjanus; species Lutjanus erythropterus. The sequence continues at coordinate 23,872,705 of NC_139319.1, read as the reverse complement.
CACATAAATCAACAGAGTTTAAACATTTACTGCATGAAGAATAATAAAGCAGGGAGGAGAAAAAAGACCATAAAAGTAAAAGTTAGACATGCGCCAAATCCCTGTCTTTTCCAATTACTTTTTTATGGCTACCCTCCATAAAAAGGAGTCAGGTCTGTTAAAAGGTTTTTCCTTGCTGCTGTCACTGTAGTGCACTGTACTGTTAGTGAGAACTATTGTATTTCTGTAAATAATATTATAAGGTGAACGGTCTAAACATGCTGTATATGAAAAGTGCCCATGTGATAACTTCAATTATGATTTAGCACTACATATATTAAATACACTTGAATTTTAGAAATTATTCTCAATCATCAATCCCCCTTATGTTTCAGTTGTTTCAGTTTAATAAAACATGTCTTTAAACTGAAGAAAAGCAATGGCTTTTGAGGAATCATCCCCCATACAGCTCACATCCTCCATAAGGTGAAAAATAAGTCATTCATTAAGTAAATCTTGCATATATGATACTTCAAATCAGTATTTATAAAGTGTCTCAAAGAGGAAAAGAATCTAAAAGACAGTCAAGATCATGCATTAAAACAAGGATGCAAACTGCACAAACCACAAAATATAAAGGCATAATGTGGAGAAAACCCAAAGAAAACATTTGTATTTTCATGTTAATGTAAAAATAGGCATTGATTTAAAGTCCGGGAGACTTCTGGGTTTTTTTTTTTCTAAAATTGATCAGCAACAAAAGCACAATGAGAGATACTTTGGTCAACGAAATGTTTCTACAGTTTAAAGTTGACCTCTCTGACATGTGCACCTCACAGCATCAATCCGAAGTCATGCTCTCTCATCACGTTTCTGCACTCTCATGTGTGCTTCTAACCTTAATCCTTAAAGCAGACAACAGAATTGAAAGTTAGCCAAAACTCACAGCTGAGTGTAAGTGAAAGTTTGATCTTACCTTTTTCTGCAGTTGTGCAGTTAGCTTCTGTCTGATGTCGTCTCTGTGGTCAGCTTGTGTCTCTGTGGTCTGCTTTGCTCTTATATACTGTAGTCCCCTCCCAGGCTAATCCCCTTTGACATGCTCATCCATAATTTTCTGTCCTGTTTATTTTCAACTCCCCGCCCTCTAAGTTGGCCTCTCTGCTCTATTAGATTAAGGAGGGGCTCAGAGATCCACCTCAGTGTGTCAGGACATGTGAAGTCATTTGCAAACTTACATAATAAAGCATCTCTGGGAAAAACTAAATTGGATTTACTGGAAAAATATGGTTTGTTTTTGGACCTGATTCTGAAAATGTTCCTTTCTGAAAGGATGCATTTTTTTAAAGATAATTTAATGTAATTGTACAAAAACAATAAATTCCATTTTCAAATGAATTTTTAAACATAAATGGTGGATTGCGAAGTTTATTCTTGACTTTGAAAACAGTATTTTGATAGAAAAATCTTAACTCAGGGTCCACTTACTAGTATATCCAGAGGTTTCCCACATCTCACACTCTTAATCAGCCAATAAAATAATATGAAACTGATGAAAAAGGATAGAAAGTGGAAGTTAATCTTTTATTTGTCAAATAACATAAATAGTGAAGATTTGGGTGCTATAACAAAATCACAGAGTGCATCTTCTTTTCATGTCATGCATCAATAATTATTCAGTAAAGTGGGCAAATAATGTCCCAGTGTTGTCCCCTCTTCACATGGGTCCCTGCCATGTGGAGAGGGATTAAGAGCTGAATGGTTAAGTGCTCTTTATTTGTCACTAAGTGACTGATCACCTGCAAGGGGCTCAGGACATCGAGGCTCTTACATCACATGCTCCAGATCCATGTGCAGGCAACATCAGGACACGTCTGTTTACAAATGATGTGAGATCCTATCCTAATCTTTAGTATTTTACCATTGCTGCTGGTTTCTTACAGTTACTCAAAACTTCACTTGTTTCAAGACAGAGACTTGAGGCTGCTGGCTGTCAAAGTTAATACTGATGTGTGTATAACAAAACATAAGGGCTGTGTCTTTATTACTAGAACTATTTTTTTTTAAATAAATATAAAAGATATAAAATGAAAATAAAACATGTAAAATTAAGAGACATGGTAGCAAATCAAATACATTGTGCATCTAATATTGTGAGTTCAAAACTATTACTATGTAGTGGGCAAAAACAAAAGAAAGGGAGCTGTCAAGTGCAAAAAAGTGAGCCAATGTATTATTAATTTATTATTTATAAAAGGATTCAGAGTGCAAAGCAAGCTTCAAGTTATTGATTGTCTGTATTTATACACGTGTAATACATTTCATCACTTTTTTTTTATCTTAAATGACTCCACTTCTTTTTTAAAGGACCTCACCTTGGACTAGAAAAAAGATTTTATATGTTTGTCACCTAAAAGTTTCTCTAATGTCACTATAAGGTTCTCCAAAAGCAAAGGAATGTCCTGTAGTAATGGTCTACTAAACGTTCCCAGAATGTCCCAAACGTTTCCTGAAAGTCTATCAAAAAACGCGCCCCTAACCTTTAAAGGACCAGTGTGTAGGATTTAGTGGCATCTGGTGGTAAAATAGCAGTTTGCAACAAACTCGCCTGCCAAGCACGCAGGCGAAACTACGGTGGCCACGAAAAACAAAGCTGTATCTATAGCCAGCGTTTAGTTTGTCCCTTCTTGGCTACCGTAAAAAACATGGTGCAACATGGCAGACCTGCAATATGTAAACGGCTCATTCATTCAGTGATAATATACTAATGAAAACATTATATCACAATATTATGTTCCATATCTGCTAATAGATGCTGCTAAGTCTTATACAATTAACCTTTAAAGAACTCCATATCATGACCGTGCAGAAATATTTAATTTCTACTGGGGGAACTTTTTCCTTCTAAACAGTCCCAAAATGAATATTCCCATATGACCTACAGAGAACTGTATGGGAATATTTTCTATACGCCCCTAAAAGTCCACTTTGTGATGCCATGTTATCAAAGAAGAATGATAAAACCATAGGGAGCACAGTGTATACCAACTTACCAAGTCCAGGACGCATTTGTGTTCACATATATAGCTCCTCTGGGTAGTTTCTAGATAATTGCAGAGTTGTAGTTCATGTGTAAATGGTTTTTTTGATGCAATCCTGATTGAAACATTCCTATGTAACTAACAGAGAACCATATGGGAATATTCACTGTTGTCCCAAAATGATTTGCCTCCTAAAAGTCATACAGGGAACTCTGAACTTTCATAACCAAAAGAGGACATTTTAGGAATGCACCCATTGTTCGGTAAAGGTCTGAGACACTTGTTACCTTTAGAGAACTTTTAGGGAATGTTATGCAAGTCCTCTGCTATGTGGGAACCAAAATAAACAGTTAGTTGAATTTATCATGCAGAGTTTTCACGCTGCAGAGGGGTGCAGCCTGCAGTATGTGTGGGTAAAAACTGATGTACATGTGGTGGGCTGCTGTGACAGATAGACAGACAGACAATAAAATCTTTCAGCAGATTTTTTGGCTTCAACTCAACCGTCATGCTAATTACTGTCACTCACTGCTGCCAACAAATGACACCTCTATAATTCACTTCACATTCACAGGCTGACAGACAGACACACAGACACATATCTAACTTGAAATACACCTCGTATTTATATCTCGTTATCTTTTATTCTCGTCCATCTATTTGTGGCTGAGCTGGTACAGAAGAGGACAGGGCAGAATTGGCACATGAAAGAATCACAGAATGAACATCTGAGGGGATTAGCAGCTCACAGGCCTTTAAAAAGAGGACGGTCGGACAGGCAGAGAGAGGAATCCCACAAGCCAGAAGCAAGCGAAGGCTCATCAGACAGCAGCAGAAAAACACTCCAACAAAAGGTAAGATGAAACTGCTATTCTCTCAGCTCTGGTGCAGGGAGCTCAGGCTTTTACTGCTTTGATAACATGAGGAGAAAGACAGACAGAGTGATAGCTTTATAGTGGTTTCCTTGAGTACCGTCGCTGAAATGGAGCTGAAATTAGATTTTCATTAAGACTTCAGACAGAGGAGGCCTTCTTGTGGCTACCGCTCAAAACCTGCCTTTATTTCTTTCTGATTATGATATTTCTTGATTGATTTGGGTGACAAAGAGTAGTTTTGAACATTGGATGCACATTTTCTATCAATTCTTTATGCGCTGATAACTTGGTGAAATGTCGGGATGTTGATAAGCTTTCTAAAGAGGATGAGAAATACATTTAAGAGAGTAACTTGCTCACATTTCAGCAGTAGCAGAGGAATCTGATATATTTGTTTGTATAGCAAGACCATTCAAAGTGCTGTGCCTAAGACTTACATAGGAACTAATATTAACAATGGTAATAACAATAATAATCAAGTTTATTTATATGGCACTTATCAAAACCAGCACTGCAAACTGCTTTACACATAAAACGCAACAATAAAATAGACAACGATGTCTGAGTTGAATGTTTAAAAAGCAAAGGCCACGGATGAAATAGAAAAACAATGCATGCAATGCAACATCAAATACCTACACAGTGCAAGACCAAAGTGCAACGTTAAGAATAACATACAGTTTGACTCAATAGTTTGGAATTAAAATTAGAAGAAAGATTATAAGAAAGACTTACAATAAAAATAAGTCTTCAGAAGTGATAATATAAAATGACATCTGCAAATAGGATTTTTAAAAGGTAAGAAGTGAAATATGATTGAATAAAATTTGTAGCAAAGCTACTGTGCAGTGAATGAATAAAAAGTAGTACAAAGTAGTGGCAGAAAAGTTTGAAGCCTATAGGTTAAGAGTTGCAGGGATCTCATGGTCTTTCTTCTTCTTTTTCTCTTTCAGTAACTAATCGAAATGGCAGACGTAGCCGTTGCAGTTCCCGCCGACAAGAAGGCTCCTCCCAAATTCAAGCAGAGGGCCATGCGCACCTTCAAGAGCAAGGCGCCCAAACCAGGCCAGAAGGGGTGAGATGTACATCCATCTCACACATGCACACAAAATATCCTTGCATCTCTTGGTTTGCATTCATCAAATCTTTTTCTGTCTTCTGTACTCAGATTCGGAGACGACATCCCCGGCATGGAGGGTCTTGGCACAGACATCACGGTGATCTGCCCATGGGAAGCCTTTGGGGACATGGAGCTCAGCGACCTGGCAAAATATGGAATCGTTTAGCCCTGTTGCACCGCACCTATTGCCACAGTCCCTCCCTCCTGTATTCCAGCTGGTGACTAAACAGCTGAAAATGTTGTACTTGTGTCCTCTAGAGAGGAGGCGCCAGCTTTGGATGATTTAGAGGTTTGACCTGGAAAAAAAGAAAAATCCAGCACTCCCTCTTGTCTCATGCACTTTATTTGCCCTCCGCCTTTCCTTTCCAACCAATTCTCCATCCATCGCCCTTGTATCGAGTGGCGTCAGCAGCTCTGGACCTGAGCCTGTACTTTCCACTGAGGGAAAAAAAGTACACACACATATATATGTTTATATTATGAAAGAGGGTTTTATATCTGTTAATGTGATATCCCGGCACTGTTTAGCTCTCCACCTCTTCACCTCAAAGCTGCTGATCCAACATGCACAGATGTCTATTTTGTGTAATAGCAAAAATATATTTTTATGACAAAGTCTATATTTCCCTTCACTGTACAGTGAAAAAGATCAATTCTGTCTATTTTGTCAGTAGAGAGAAACTATTCCAAAATAATAAATGTGAATGTTTTCCATGGAATATCTGTCTTTGTGTCCTTGTTTTAACATAGTCACAGAGAAAAACAACTACATACATGTTGGTGTTGTTCACTGTTCTTATTGTCTGGCTTCATCCAGTGCACATAATAACGTGCATAATAACTCACTTAATCCATTATTGATGCTGCTGTGGCTGCCTTTGTTATAGTTGCCACATGTGTATTATACAAAAAAATATATCACATTACCCACTGAAATTTCCCTACAGGGATCAGCAAACATTAACAAACTGTATAAGTGATTCTGGTATCAAGGACGGAGGGTGAGGGGAAGATAACAGCTGAAGCAACTGTTGCCCTGGCAACCAAAGCTGCTTATTCACAGAGTCATTTGTTTTGTTTTCTTTCTCCACAAGTAAGGAAGATAAAGTGTTTTAATGTCAACAACACAAATACTGCACAGAGGTCAGAGGTAAAAAAAACATCAAGTTATTGGCTATCATAGAAATCTAAAAACCGTTTTATAGAAATAAGACACAACTTAATGAGAGACTTAACAAGAGGGAAGAAAAATATCAAAATAAAAGTGGGTTCACACATTTTAAAAGGTTCAGCCTCAAAAACCAGAGCATGTGAACACAAGAGGAATTAGGATATAGTGTAAGGAGGTTTGCAGTCGTTGTTATTTTGTGTAATTATTATTTTCTCCTTCCCATGTAATATGCAAATCCTCTACATGAGGAATACTACTCATCCTGTGAAAACAGTATCTGAAAAGTATTTATGGGTGATGTGAGCCCAAGTGTTTATATATATTATATATTATATATTATACTTTTGCATTAATGATTACTGCTTTATATACAGTGTAAATAGCATTTTACACTGTATTTGTATTTGGACAGATAAAGATATTAGATTAGATTAGATAGGAAGATGACTCGAGAAAAACAGGGCTTGGTAAGAGAAAGCTAATGATAATGTATTTATTTATTGGAATAGTCAGGGGACCATGCAGGTATATGAGGACTGACTAGAGAGGATCAGTGCATGCATGGTGCATGCAAACTCTCACAGCTGTTGTATAAATGTAGTGGAGGAAAAGGTGTAATATTTTTTTCTAAATAGAAGTAGAAGTCTAAAGTAGCATAAAAAGAAAATACTCACATACCTTACAGTTAAACTGTACCTAACCCTACTTCACCACTGATATTCTCTCCTATAGAAACTGACATTATATAATCTACTCAGTATAATATTTAGCAGCTCCTCTGGTAACATTTTGCTTGCTGGTACCAGCATGTGGCCTGCAGACATCAATGTGCCTTTTTGTCACTGCACCAATTAGCTGTTCGAGCCTCTAAACAGTGAGCAGACAAAAGAGACAGTGCCTGGTGCAATGTGGCATAAATATAACAAACACCAGTTTAAAACCTTTGTCCTCTTCATTAGCGAGGACCTCAGGGGGAGACAGACAGAAGAGAGGCAGAAGGTGAACACTGAGGAGGAAGGAAAGTGAGGGAACGTGATTGCAGGGAGGAAAATTAAATATGACTGCTGAGCATGGATTAACCTCTGTCATGTGTACGAAGGTTTCACCTCCATGGTTAGTGGAAAGAGAAGAATTTTGTTCAGAAAAATATACATATTATTTATTTTGTCATCTTGTGCCCCATCATGAGTGACACAATAATCATACATACAAGTTTGCACAGTTGCATATGTATCATACATATCATATACATTTCCATTGTTTATTTATTTATTATATACTTACTTCGCTTACTTCTCAGCTTTTACCATATTACTGCACAGAATCAGCATCTTTTGACAACTTTTGACATCTGCACTTCTATTATGACTATGATTTTCTATAGGCTGTTAGCATTTTTTTTTTACCTATTATACCAGTTGTCCTTCCCATAATTACAGTATTATGTCATAATTGTATTACATATGTATTTTTTTGTTTGTTTATATAATATCACTAATTAACCTAATCCGCACCCTTTTTTTTTGCCATTATTTTTCTTTTATGTAATCTTTTATGTCTCATATTTATTTTATCTACTGTCATGCAAGGAAGGTTGGGATGGGGACACCTTCACACATAAAAGCATTTGCAAGCTGCTTAAATACTTCTGTGTAAGATAATTAAGTCTCTCTCGTGTTAATTGTCAGTGCGCCTGCCAAGTAAACTTAAAATGAGATTACCAATCGGGGCCGAACAGAGCAGTCTAGTTTTTGAGACTGCGCAGTTTGTTCTCTGGATGTGTCATGCAGCTGTGATCAGAAATGCAACAGCTGCATCTACTGGTTACTGAGAGAACAAGGAGTCAGTTCACTGAGATGTTATCATATGACAGCAGCCAGAGGCAGCTGCTGCAGAGGTGATTACGTAACATATAACAGAGAGCCTCTTGGTTATGATTTGGTGAAATATAGCTTGTTTATTTTAGGAACTCCTCACTGCATTTACAGGTACCTGAATTAAAATTATCCTCTAGTGTTATTTTTACACTCACTTCCACGTTTAGTTTCTTTGGATTGTTATTCTGATTCTACAAAGATAGTTTTCTAGCTGTCATAAGCAGTTCTATTCTAACAAGTGTCCTGAGGCATGGATGAGTTTATTCAGTATATTGAATCAGTCATTAGTATGGGACTGAGTATATCTGCTGCATTATTTTCTTTGAGATAAGCTGCATGCTTATAGACTATTCTGACTGTTGTAATGGGTTTAGTGAGATCACATATTTATGATTCAAATAACCTCAATTTGAATCACCACCCTGCCAATCAAACTGCTGCCTACTACAGCTACATATGTTTTGTAATTTTCAGTATAATTTAAGATGTCTCACTTTAAATGTTTGTCATAGTGCCTGAAATCATCTGGCTACAAGTTGTTTAAAGAGTTTTTCTTATGGTGCAAACATCTCTGCAGAGAGTAAAAAACTGAATCCAGAAGCTTATTTTTTTTTACCAGTACAGCCAGAAATCCAAGCTGTAAGAAATATCAGGATCCTTTCCAGCCAATCCAGCACCACTTCTCTTCTTTACTGCTGTCAGATCATAACAATGCCTGAAGCTTGGTAAGAAGCAGAAAAAAACAAGCTGAGATAGAAAGTTGGAACTGATGCACTTCTGGCTGAAAAGCAGTTAAATATAAGGCTTGTCAAAAAGCATAGGCTAGTGATACTCAACTTGTGGCCCGCAGGCCAAATCTGGGCCCCAATAGGATGCTTGGTAGCCCTCTGACCATTTTCTGATTCACAGTGAAAATAAATTGACACAGGTTTTCCCCAGGAAGAATATGGATTTTGTATAGTGGGATAAATGAAACTATTATTAACAGTCTGCATGATGGCCTCTCAGTCTCTGCAAAGTGCAGCAGGATCAGACTGTGAGCAGCAGAGGACAACCATTAGCTGAAGAGGAGCAAAAGTTACACAGAAATGAGGATAATTCTGAACCCACAAATGTGTATTTCGTACTGAAAGAGCTCAAAAGTGCTCTTCATTCTGTCCCCGGCAGGAGCATTTCATGTTTTTGGTTTATGAACCATTCGACCATTTCAGTGGTTGCATGATGGAAGGGGTGCAAGCTATGTTTAATGTTGTATAAGCTCTTTCAAATGTTACCAGAATGCAGTTACAGTTCTTAAATGCAGCAAAATATCTGATTTATTTGTCAGTCCTTGCACCAAGTTTATTTAGTTAATAACTTAAGTTAATGAGGCAGTTAACAAGATTTATTGTTCATTAATTTTATCTGATAAATAACATTATTATTGTTGTTTACTGAACGGTCCCTGACCTCCTGTCATTTTGCAAGAATGTCCCTAGTTGATATTTCTGTTTGAGCATCAAATGTAAATATACAGTTTTCAGAAACATTTTGCATGAGTCACAAGTGAAAAGGCAGTGTAATGCTATATGACTGCTGACAGATCTTTTCCCCAAATTGCAACCTAAACATCCAAGAATTGTCCACAAACTATAGCATGTGCATATAGTTATGAATTAAGTTCCTAGAAAGAGCGAGTAGATCAGCAACTCTGTGGGTTTGCATTTGCAAAATAACGGTCTGCTTCCAGTTTATTTTTCTTACATTTTCTTTTTTTCTATCAATTATTAATGTTTTGACATAACAAATATGTACTGTATTTTCCTCCTCCAGCAGCAGGTCTGCAGCACAGTAAATAAAAGCCCCTCTGATGTCTGAGAATACCCAGAAAGCTCAGTGAAGAACCTGGAACACCTCCTCATGCCTGTCAGGTTCTGACTGGTGGTTTGCTGTTTGTCACTTTGTTCTTTGCCCTGACATGAAGGTTCGACTCTTCACTCTGAGGCTGGACGAGCCGGCAGCTTACAGGCTGTAATAGGATTGGGACTCGTCCATATGGGTCAGTATGGACGGATATACAGTACATGAGAACTGTGTGTGAGTATTTATAGCCAGGATCCTGCTAACCCTGAGCTAAAGTTGGCCATGGCTGCTATACACAGACAATACATGCATTCTGGTGTTTTGACAACAGGGCTTTTTCTTTTCTTTCTTTCTTTTTTTTTTTTTTTTTTTTTTTACATAGAATAAGAAGGCACAGTGAAAGGACATCTGTATATTGAAATTACTAAACGTCAAAGCATCATATGCACATGTAAATGGTGCAGTAGCTTCTGATATGCTCCTATATCTGCAGGGACTGTAAACAAGCAGCTACCATTTTATTTTACAATACTTTTTTTTAAATTAACTTAAAACAGCACTCAACTGATTAAGTATGGCAGTCATGTTGATTTACAATTAAAGTTATATAACATTTCATTACATAAAAACTTGATGTGTTTTACATTGAAAGAAAAAATTATAAAAATATAGGCATAATCGTGATAAAGTAGTTAAGGAACACAAATATAAGACTACAAGCATGAGTAAGATTGTTTCAAACATACCACACAGCAATAAAACAAACAAAACATCAACACAATTCAACATTATTAGACTCACAACAGACAGTTAAATTGAAGGATTAAAACTGATGTAGCAGAAACACTGATACTTTTCCTCCATGGCAAAACATGGCTACATTACCCACAATGCAACTTTACCACTGACAGTTTGCTCCAAGATTCAGGCATGTTATACTGATTGTGGTGAATGTAGCCTTGAGCTACTAGCTTCACTGTACAACAGCTGTTAAGAATTTAACAGCAATACATTAATTAAAAATGCATTCATGGATATTTATATTATATTTTGACATTGTTTTGTCTGTCAGAGCTGTTTGCTGAATAAGGAAAATTAAACTTGGATTTTAAATGAGGAAAACATGACAGAAAAAACATAGTTGAAAATGATTTTCAACTATTGGTTCAGAAAAATGCACAAAGTTTGTAACCCTAATTTGGAGAGGTGACTGTCATCAGTGGTTCAAAGTAACTAATACTCTGAGTAGTTTTTGAGAGAAATACTTTATACTTTTACTTAAGTTTATTTCTGACAGCAGTGCTTTTACTTGTAACTGAGTAATATTTTAGTAATGTAACAGTACTTTTACTTGAGTACAGATTTCCAGTACTCTCTCCACCACTGCTTTAATCTATACTTAAGCTTATTGATATACCTGTTCTTACACCAGTACTAGTATTAGTATCACTATTATCTCTATTCTGTTTTAATTGTATACACAACTGTATTATTATATTGCCTATCTTTTTTCCCTTATTTACTATTGTTTCCTTTCCTCTCATATCTCTGCTGCTGTGAAACTGAAATTTCCCCACAGGGATAAATAAAGAGCAGCCTACCTACTTCAAGCAGGGATGAGGTGAGCGATACAGAGGTCTGGTGAACTCACATCTTTCAAACTCCACACGCCTCATTTTTTTTTCCATTTTCAAGCTTGTAGCAGAACAGTACATTGGGATTCCTGGGAGTATCTTAGAATCAACTTGTAAACAAAAAAAAGCAGAGAAAGGCAAACAAAGGAGCAACATTAAAGTAAAAATAGATACACACCTTATACAAAAATTACATAGATAAAAATACATTATATTATATGCCCAGTGAATTATTTCACAATGAATTATTGCTCAAAAATAATGGTCTGGGGAAAGACTTTGCATAGAATTGTATTAAAAAAAAAAAAAATTGTATAAAGTTAATCCTGGAGAGTGAGACAGGTTGAGTCGTCCTCCCCAAGACATATACGACCAGTATTCTTAAAAAATAAAGCCATTCATCTAGCATTTATCTAGGTTGTGTAGATCCATAGTAATTATAATCAAGTCCAACTTTTTTCTATCTTGTTGTTGGTAATTTCATTGAACATTTTACCTGATTACTGGGTCATGTAAGGGGTTATTTCAACATGCATGAGGTGGCAGTTTTTTGTTTTCCAAGGAAAACTTCCAGCTTCTTTGTTGTTTGCTATTTCATCTTAGTTACAGGCAAATTTCTGGCTTGTCATTAGTGTCTTTTCTTATTTTTCAAGAAGGACTCCAACATTTTTCACACTTATCAGTGTAATTGCCATGTAATTATTAGTTGATTTTCAGTCTGTAGTTTTCAATGTCCTCCCATGTTTTCAATTATTGTATTACCCCACACACCCCGACGTAGATTCTGTAGAGATGAAGGATTATATGTTGTCTCAAGGGTAATTAAAGTGTCAGAAGGCTTCTCTGTTGTCTGAGGACCCCTGACATAACCATCAGACAGTCTGTGAGCTGTCTCATGAAATCCATACTGCTAACACCCCCACACAGCTGACACAGTAACCGTGACCCACATCATATTAATCCTCAAGCACTAGCAGATCAAAAGTCTCGCTCAAAAAACATTTTGGATTTCAATTTTAGATGCTATAACTATTTCACTTTTTTGTAGCATACATAGTCTTTATTCCAAAACTTGGTTTGCTGATATGGCTGCTTTTGTCTTCAGTCTTTGTTTGCAATTACAGTATGTTTGTGTGATGCAGCCACTCAAACTTTTCACAAGGCATCTAATGCGATCATGTCAATAAACTTCTTAGTTTATGGTTTTAAATGTTTCTTGCTTTTGAATGTTTCTAGATCTCCATGACAAATGTTCAAGTTTGCATGTGCACATCGCATTAGTGAGACACAGGCAGCGTGAGGAGAAGCTCAGCAGCAGGGTCCGAGGATTAATACCACATGATACGCGACCTCAGATGCCTCGGTGTCAAATCCTAACAAGGTTGAAGGTTGTGTAACTGATATTTGAGAAATGGTGACAGCTTTAACCTGGACACAGTCTAAATACCAGTAATCCACCAGCCTCAGGTTTACCTGCATTACATCACTGATCTCGCCACTTAACTAAACTCTCTTCATGTTTGCATGTGAACAAGAAGTCACGCAAACTGTACAGAGCAGAATTTCAGAGTAGAAACCAAGATTCTGCCTCGATATTTATACAGCAACATCCTGCAAGCTGAACCCAACTGCAAAGTAAAGATTTTTTTTAATTAAATAACAATAATTCATCATTCAAGATTAATAGAGGCTTGAAAATAAATTATATTATAAGTATTTTAGATTAGTGAATTCTTTACCAGTTTGTCCTTATAATTAATAATGTACTGCGTAATTTTAAAAAGTATTTGTGATGTGATGTTCTTTATTAGTCAGTAAAAAATCCAGCTATACCCTAAGCAGACACCATGTACACAACAGTACACTAATGAGATGTAACAAGCTGAACTTTGTATCAAATTAGAAACTAGAAATAATATGTTCTTAATTTGATTATTTATTAACAGATAACTAGGGACATATTAAAACAGAACCATACTGTAAACTAGAGTGTATTATTTCCCACAGTTAGACCCTTATTAGACTTTATTGGAGGGTAATCAGGGACACATTACTACAGAACTGTAAACTAAAGTGTATTATTTTCCACTGTTAGCCTTATTAGAGTATACTGGAGGATAATAAAAGGGATAATACAACAGAATTGAACTGTGAACTAAGTAAAAACACATATCTGCTACTTGAGACATACTTTCTTTGGCTGGTCTCATACACTTGACTTACTATACTTACTATACTTACTATAGGCTTAAATGTAGCAACAGTAGAGTGTAAATAGCATCTCATTCTTTTGTATAAATGTCTCCTTCAAGATTTTATCTGCTGCTTTAAGTCTGTCTCTTTCTAGCTGCAATCTGAAAGGCAGCATCTTTAAGTTTTAACAGCGCTGACATAAATGCTTTGCAGTAAAGTCGGTGTTTACAGCATTCCTGGCTCAAAAACATGCTAGAGAATGGTAGAAAAGGGAACGAAGAAGAGAGAGGAAAAATGTGGGAAGGACAGAAATAAATTTTAGAAATTATTGTCTCTGGTCATTTCTGACTTCTTGTGGACGAGTGTTAAGTGTTCGATGGGCTCAGAGAAGATGCCGTCTAGGTTAAAATTACAGGCCCAGTTGCTCATATAGTTGGTGCTGAAAATAAACAAAGCGACAGTGATGATTACAATACACACAGTGGCAGAAATTAAACCATCAAAGATGTTACACAGGCTTGGGTTGCGGTGACACTTGATCTTTTTCAGGATGACTTAAAAAACTCTTAAGTTTGCAAATACAGTCTGGCTCATCATACCAGGTTATTAACCGGTTATTTATTGTTGGAGGTTTTTTTCGTTTGTTTTCTGAGGGAAAGTCAGAACATTTTTAAATATTAAATAAAAATGAAACAACCCCTCTTATGCAGTATATAAATCACAACTGTCAACAGCCAGGTGTCCTTGATCTGTCATCACTCCTTTGTAGAGCACTAATGAAAAACAGTAAGCGAGGTCACATGATCACCATATGACAGAGGCAGGCGAACTATACATCACAGCAGCTGCAGTGTGTTTTTGTGACACGTGTGGTGATTACGACAGCTTCAGGCTGGAGCTTTAGACTCATGTTTACTGATGAACGAATGTATAAATAGTGTGGTATGGTATGACTGAATTTATCGTGTCCTGCGGTGTTAAGAAACGTTTTTCACATGCTTTTCAAATTGAAAATTAAAGTACAATTGAAGAAATTTGAAAAATAGGGTGATAAGTGCCATTAATCATGTTGTTACCATCATATTCCCTGAGGCGTTGTTTCCCCCATACAGGTAGCCAGAAAAGAATAACTTGAATACACTAAGTAATTACACAGTAACGTGTGGGCTGTAATCCAAAGCTGTGACACAGACAGAATGAGTGTTTGTAAGAAGCTTTATTTTCTCTGGTCCTGACAAGATTTGCATGCTCACGCTGCAAGTGTCTCTGCTGTGACGTCTGCATTTCACAGAAGTCAGAAGTCTGTGACGGGGAGAGTTGCCCTAATTTGCGGTATTAGTGTTGTTCTGTTGCCCTTAAGCCCCATGTGAATGTACATCATACACACCAGGCCTGTAAATAAGGTGCGAGTCTTCACAGCTTGTAACCACATGTCTTATAATCTCAGAGGATATTTGCTGATGTTGTGATAATGAGCAAATTCTAGTCTATAGTAATATTTCCCCCACATACTGGAAAAGCCCATATTTCAGTATATTAAAACAGATTTGTTTAACACAGTGAATCTGATATTTTTTCCCCTGAATTCTGTGATTCACTGACAATATTTAAATTTATACAATGCAACAAGTTAAACAGACTTCATGACAGAATCTTCTATTATTTATTTCTTTATAAGGATTTTTTCTTTTTAGTCATATTTATGCAATGAAACAGAAATCATACCAACTCTTCTTTCTTGTGTCTTTGTCAGTTGTTGTTGTATGGTAATTACTTAGTAACCAATTATTTAAGTAAAATGTATCAGTTAAGTTAGTTCAGTACTCAGTAACTACTTAGTATTATGTACCACTTCACTTGAAGGGACACAGAAAAGGTAAATAAGTTACTAAAGGACTGGTAATGGTGAAGTAAAGACTCAGTACTCACTAACTACTCAGTATTATACATTAGTTTACTTGAAGTGACACAAAAAGAGTAACTAATAAAATTTGATTAGGTGTGGTTCACTGGCAGTTAGAGCCTCATTCAGTCCTCATTTGTTCCCTGCACTATTCAGAATTTTGTGTAGTTTATTTCACATTGTTACTGTATATTCTTCTATGGTGTGCATTATATTATGTAGGATAGATCTGATTATTTAAACTACAGAAATTGTTCTCATGTCTTTTTACACGATGGGAATTGGCTCTAATTAGTCTCCCTGCGCTGAGCACAACAGGACATTTAACTTTTAGAAACAACTTTTTTTATAATCTGTTAAACACTAAGTAAGATTCAACAGGAACATTTTCTTCCCACAATCAGAATAAGCCCTAGAATTATATGAAACTATATTGATTTTATTGATCCACAAGACAAAGTTTACAGGGTTCAGACCTTATAACTATTGTTACCATCCATCCTTAAAAGTTCATTGTGTTTTTGTGCATCCAGACTTTTTTTTTCTGCTCTGTGGTCGACCAAACTGTAACTTGTCTGCATTTTTAGGAGATTCTTTTTCAGTGGGAAAGTTCAGAATCACTGAGAAAATTCATATAAATCATTCCTTTTGAGTTATTTTAATATTTGCCATGGTATCCTACTGTCATAAGTAAATCTGCATTTCAGAAGCTTTCAGTTTTTGTTATATCATCCATACAAAAGACAACATTTCTGTGGTTGTTGTGGGATATGCTGTAAGTTTGTGGAATTTCTAAGAAGTTATCTGAGAAAATGTCTGTACATATATATGGATTTTTTTATGGGCAGCTTTAGATTTCTTAGAAGTTAAGACATTCTTTCATGGATTTTTCAAAATTAATTTCCTGTCCAAGTATTCACTTGCAGAAGAACAAATGGTGGGTTGACTGTATTAACTGGTGACTGGTTACTTGACAATGATGAAGAAATGCACCTAATTTTTATATATTTTTCCACAGCATCTCCACAGTATGGTTTATATGTTATAATGTAAACCAGACACCTTCATCTCTGGGCCTGACATAACTTTATGGTGCCATGTGACTTTTTAAAATGATGAATATGAATCACTTTAAGTTATTCAGATCAAATCTTGCTCTCATTTATTGAGACCTCTTCAGATATTTGGTTTACACGCACTGAATTCATACCTGTGATTTTAAAACTAAGAAATACTACTTCTACTACTACTACTACTACTAATAATAATAATAATAATAACAATAATAATAATAATAATATTAATAATAATAATAATAATAATAATAATAATAATAATAATAATAATAATAATAATCTTAATAATAATAATAATAATACATCAGTTTTATTTTCACTGTAGGTCTTTCGGATTAATCGATGTGTGTTTGGCCCATAAAATGTCAGAAAATGGTGAGAGATGTCAATCAATATTTCCTAAAGCCCAAGGTGAGGTCCTCAATGTCTTGCTCTGTCCATAACCCAAAGATACGCTGTTTACTATCACATAGGACCAAAAAAAAGTTTAACACATTCACATTTCAGACACTGAAATCAGAAAATTTGAACGTTTTTTTCTTAAAAAATGACTCAATATAATTAATCAATTAGTAAAACAGATGCCAATTAGTTTCATAGTTGACTGCTCTATTGCTCAAAGATACTTTACACAATGAAAAGAAAAGAAAAAGCAAGGTAAAACATATTAAAAAAATAGTACAACATTTTTTTTTTTTTACATCATTGGGTGTCTGTATGATGATGAATGTATTGGATGGAAGTTGTGTCCCTCCTGTGGTGAATGTATCAAAATGCAGCCCAGACAGTTAATCTTCACTGGTCACACAGGCGTCCTCACTGCCTCACTGGGTTAAAGCACGAGTATTAACCTTGCTGCAGTGTCAGCAGAGCCTCTCACACACAATAAATACATGTGGCACGCTGCAGAACAAGACATTTCCAGACCCAAGTTGCTGAGAAGATGTTAATAACGAAACACACTAAAAGGCACAAAAAGGTGATGCTTCAAAAATGTATATCACAACTGGACACCATACCATAGCACAGACACACACTCAAACCTGTCCCCTGTGGCACAATGACACGTAGTCCAACATCCCAGCACCCCCACTTATCAAGAACACCTGGCTAGTTCCCACGAAGCCTCCAATCACATCCCAGAGAAGTAACAGCAGCCACAGCCGGCTGCCATGTGGCGACCATCAGAGACACAGCAGAGGTGACACGACTCTTCATACAGAGTCAAACAGCTACAAAGTCTCTTGGACATTGCTTGCTTTGTTTTCTTTACCTGCCTCCCTGTCGGTCGATTCAACCGAAACATGCTGGTCACTCTGCTCTTCTCCCTCCTGGTGTCTTCGGTCATCGCCACAGACAAAGGTAAATTGATTTAAGTTTTTTGTGTCTTCATGGTTTTATAGAATTTGTCCCTTTGTTCTCAGTGTGGAAAATCGATTAATTTGTGTCTTATGTTTTAATCAAAGTGTTGCAACTCTGCCTAAAGCCAATCTTTCACCACTTTCACTTGCCATGAAATGTTGTACAATTTTGTGCATTTAGACTTTATTGGACCCCAGAGGATAAATCCCAGTGATTTTGGTGACCTCCTTTACCTCTGGTGCCAACATGGACTTGACATTTTTGTTTTTCAGTGAAATATGATACAGACATTCATGGTGTCCACAGGATAAATCCCACTGTCTGATTATCCCCTTACTTTTCCCCTTATACCACCAACAGATCAAATCTTTCACTTATCTAGTGAAATATATCAGCATTAAAGAAGAGTATTGGGGACAGACATTCTTTTTTTTAGTTTTGCCTTTTGAGAAAAAAGTCAAAATGTCAAGAATAAAGTCGATATGCATTTTGACTTTATTCTCAGTGTTTTGATTTATATTTTCATAATGCATGTTTTGGTAATCTTCTTCCTTGGAACTGAAAGTTTGACTTAATTCTCCACATTTCAACAAAATGATAAAAAGACAAACTATTGTCTAGACATCTAGATAATGGCTGGCAGACAATGAATCCTAATGTGGTAATCCACTGACTTTTCCTTCGGTGCAGGTTCACATTTGTGGTTCTGAGTAACAGATCTTTACAATCAATGGACAGATTGCCATGAAATTCGGTTCTGACATTCATGCCCCTCAGGATGAAACGTGGTCCTTCTTTCCTGCTGTCATCATGTCAATTTGTCCAATACTTCAGTTTATGATTAAATACCTGCACAACTAATGACATTCAGCGTCAGCTGTACTCTTTGTTTAGCGCTAATTAGTTATTTTTAGCATGCCAACACACTAAAGATGGTGAACATGGAGAACATTATACATGCAGCATGTTGTCATTGTCATTGTGAGGATGTTAACACACAACTAAGTACACACAGCAGCTAGCTGTGATCATGGCTGTAGACTCTTAGCACAGACCCTTTTTCACAGCAGCTATATGAAATATAGGGTTAGGTGTTACAATGATACTAGTTAAGGTCTTGTTCCATTTAGTGCAGGAGAGTCTTTCCAGTGAGCCAACATGCACAATAGCAGCACTCTGACTCTGACCTGAATGGAGTGGGACTGGAAGGCACCAAAGATGTTGAATTGTGTGTCTCATGTCTTTCTCCCTCAGGCAGTGCCCTTCCCAGGCTGACTGACACCAAAGCTACCGAGGCCTTCATCGACTCTGCTGAGGTGGTGGTCATCGGATTCCTGGAGGTCAGAGAACAGAAAAAAAAAAATCTCAACCATGGGCTCAAATGAACTTTCAGACATGTTCTAAACGAGCCCGCGGGGCTGTTTTATGGCAAAGTTTATTATGCTAACATGCATGCGGCAGACCAGACATGATCAGACAAATTAGCTGAGAGTCAGACTGTGAGGGCTCCAAAAATACAGGTCCTGTTTTGCACCCTGGTCTTAGTGATGCAGCTGTCACGAATAGATTTCGTAGAAGAATGTATTTCCTGTGGCCACACCTTTGGCAGTGCTGGTGCTGTGAGGGTGGCTGGCTGCCCCACAGAGGCGAGCCCTTTGGCCCGACTGTGTGTGCGGGGGAAGATGGCGGGCCACTTGACAGGAAATACATGCGTATCTGAAGACTTGTGGGATTGGCTCCATTGACCCTCTTGTAAACAAGCACAAACAGGGAGATGGTTCATGGGAGGAGAGTAGAGGAGAGAGGCAGAGAGCACATGAGGATAATGCATAGTTGGACTGTGATGCTGAAGGCAAAGAGAGACCAAAATATTGGTGCTGTGACTCACTGGGAATGAACACATATTACAGGCTGCAAAATGATAAAATGGACTGCCAGAGCTCATGCAACAGCATCTCAGAAATAGACATGATTCACCTTCCTTTGAGCCAGACTCAGCTCGCTCTGCCTGCTACATTTCTTTGTTTCTCTTCCTTTCTTCCTCTCTGACTCCCTCTGCCCTCTTCACTTTTTCAAACTTAACAACAATAAAGTACACCTACTGGTGATCTTTGAGGAGGGAAAAAAGTCATTTTAAAGAGTAAAAAAATATGTCCCAACTCTGAAATGTGTCTTTTTATGCCAAACGCTGCATCCGTGGGTAAGATAAAATAAAAAGATGAGAAAAACAGAACTTTATTTGCCCCGAGGGAAATTGTTTTGAAGTAGTTGTAGTACAACTAGGAAAAGTAATCTAGAGTGCAAAACTGTAAATATAAAATAACATTAAAATATATATAACTATAAAGATATATAATTATAAAGAGGTTAACGTTAAGGTACAAAGGTTGACATATATTAATGATAATAACATTCAAAGGGAAATGATAAATGTCCTGTAATTTTAATGTAAGATAATAGATCATGATGTAACATACAACTTATCCAATGTCCATGTGTAAATAATAATATTATATTTATTGGACACAGAAGTCTACAAGTAAGAAATGTACGTGCAAAGACATTCTAAAACATTAAAGGAGAAATATGTCATTTATTTACTGCAATAAATCATAAAATGACCATGAAATGTCATCAGAGATTAAGGCAGTGGTTCCCTTTTTTTTGGCTGCATGAAATGGAAATACTAGTAGTACCTCCAGTAAATGTACTTTGTTAATTCCCACCCCTGCTAATGCGTATTGCCATACTCAACTCCTCAGGGTGTCTTAAAGTGTCTGCCTTCATTTGGATGTTTTATGTCACTTCCTGCTCATGAATGAAGGTATATTTTCAATCTTTTAAAAATCCTAATTTGCTGGTTGTACAAGAATCACAATATATGTATGATAATTCACATATTTTACAGGAAAAGACGAGCAATGGTATCAAAATTACTACATAGCATGTATTCATGACAGAGAAACAAACTGTGATGAGCCCAAAAGACTGTACCTGATAACAGGATGAGATGTAGTTCAAAGTATAACTCTCTCTGTTACTTTTCTGGCTCTCAGGGAGAGGAGAGTCACGGTTATCAGGAGCTTGTTGCAGCTGCAAAGCGAGTTGACTCAATCCCTGTAGCCATCTGCACTGAGAAGGAGGTGTGGGCTGACTACAGCCTCTCCTCTGACACCATCACCCTGTTCAGAAAGGTATTCTACACCATCATGACTTTGCATGACTTTAACTACCTCGGGCATCTTTTCAATAATAAAAGGGATGGTTTCTGTCTGTTTTATGATGATGACACTGCTGCTGCTGCTGCTGCTGCTGCTGCTGCTGCTGCTGATGATGATGATGATGATGTGTGTTATATGATCCAGGCAGATAACCACCAGGAGAACCTCGTTCTTGCTGAAGCCAAGAAATTAGAGGCTGACGGTCTCGTCAACTTCATGACCATCAACGAGGTCCGATACATCACAGAGTACAACCAAGTGGTACGTCCAGCTTATCATGTATCATGTTTTCCTGTCTATCTCTGTCAAATTATTATCTGCACAGGTGAAAGTCAAGGACAGAGGCATTATGTTTTCAAGATGTCTGTACATCTAACCAGTTTTTGTGATCAAAATATCACAGGAACCCTTGGAGGGAATTTGGCACAAATGTTCACTTGGACTCAAGGATGAAATGACTAGTCTTTGGTGGTCATATGATCACAAAACAGGTTTTTGGCCATAATTCAAGAATTCACACAAATAGACCCTATCTAACAGGATAAAGTGAAGCAATGACATTTTATAAAAAAAAAAGGTCAAAAGGTCAAAGGTCAACTTCACTGTGACATCATAATGTTCAGTCCTCTGTGCTCCTCTGGAAAGTCTCTAAATGAAAACAGCATGTTTCTCACTGGGAATTATTCACTTGACTTGTACATTTCAATGTGTGAGAACTTCCATCTTGCCAGAAAATACACTTAATACCTTTTATCAAACTCCTTCAAAGTCTTCACTGCATATATTATATGAGTCTAGACAGACATGATGTAAACTGTAACTTGTTGGTGAAGGCATACAGCCACAAGGCCGTAATTATAGTTTTCCTCCTGTCATGTGTCCCTTATAGCTTTACTTCTTTTACTTTAGATATATATTTCTTTATTGAAGACAAATGCAAAGAGAAAATGAGAAAAAGCAAATAAAAAATACACTTTTTATATTCAACATTTCCCACCATCCCTTCAACCATCACTCCATCATCCCCTTTAACCCCCTCACTTACACTTACCTGTTCTTCAGATACATACATATCTATATATCACTTCTCATATATAGCTATATGCAACTTAATGAGGATGGTCCTTACTGTACCATTTTGATTTGCACCTAATTGATATTTTTAGTTTGTATTTGCATTCTTTCCTGCTTTGTACTGCAACTGTTGCACAGCAATTTCCCTTGGGATGAATAATGTTCTAGCTTATCTTATGTTTTGTTTTCTTTCACACCACCCCTCAAAAACAATGCAAAGTTTCCAGTTTATTCTAAGAATATAAACATATTGTCACAATAGCAGATTTATAAAGTTCTTTACAATACTAGAATAATAAAAAAAAAAAAAAGATACCCCATTCATCTTTCTGAGTCAGCAAAGAAAAAAAAAATCCTAGGCACACAATATCAGATTTTTTTTTCCTTTCTTTAATTAACAACCTGCACACAGTGCTGATACATGAAAAGTCTGTCTGGTTTTGCTGCAAGCCAAATTTCAGACAGAACAATACAGACTGAACTGAACTGTCTTGAATGAGCGCTCAGAAGATTGATACTGATGAATTTATAATTAATAGAGATTGTATCATTTTAAAATGTGATAGTGAAAAAGTCTTAATTTTTTTGGGACAACCTCAAGCCAACATAAATAACTGGGTGAGCAGGAATGATCCTCACTCTGAATCTGTTTAAATTTTAGTCACTGGTTGTATTTTGTATCTGCACCTTATTTATATTCCTTCAGGATAATAAAGGTCTGTCTATCTTATCTTCTATTTTATTCTTATCTTTCCCACCTTCCCTTGTCGACAACATTCTGACAGTTCTAAGAATATAAACTATAACCAGCATAGATAGCTGGGTGAGCAGAGTTCATACAAGAACAGTAATTAGGCTCCCAAATGTCAGCACCAGCTGTAGAAAACACAATGATTATATGATTTATATTTGAAAATCGTTTGTAAGATCCTGTCAGGTGACGGACCTCTGACAAAGGAGATCATAGGTGACCAGTGTGAACGTAGCTTCTCCCATCTTAACCTTCGTGTTTTCTCTCTGCTCAGACAGCAGTGGGCCTGTTCAACTCAGAGGTGAAGGCACACCTCCTGCTCTTCGCCAACAGAGGGACCAAACAATATACTGAACTCAAGGAGCAACTGGGAGCTGTGGCCCCTGAGTTCACAGGAAAGGTGGGAACATTTGTGAACTCGCTTCACTTACAGAACAATAGTTTCAAATGTGTTTTACAGGTCGAGCACGTTCACATGGAAATATGTATCAAACTAAAGTAAATGCAGGGTTGTGATGTGTTTTATTAATGTTCAGCCACAAGTCAAATACAACCAAGTGATTTTACATTTCTATGTTTATTTGATCTGATCTATGATGAGCTAAATTAAGTCAAACTGTGCTCCAGTTCTTGTTTGTGTTGGTTAACGGAGCGGTGAAGTCCAACGCCCGCTCACTTGGATACTTTGGCCTCAAGTCTAAAGACCTCCCACAAGTTGGTATCTATGATGGAGACTCAGACATGAAGTGGCTCCTGCCTGAGGGAGAGATTTCTACTGAACGAGTACGAGACTTCTGCCAGTCCTTCTTAAAGGGGGAGCTGAAGGTGAGAAATCCGATGATTAGATTTATAAATGTTGGAGGATAAAAGTTTGGAGGCTGCTCATTGTGCTCCTATTTTCTTTTCTCTTTCACTTTTAAAGAAAAGGTATTTCATTAATACAAGCAAATAAAACACATAACACTCATGACAATGCAATCCAAAAAAAGTGAATTAGACAAAATAGAAGAAACATAAATAAAAGAAAAAGAACACAAACAAATAACATTTAAAGGATTCTTCAGATAATAAAATGTGCAGTACCAATACATTTAGAAACTGAAATAAAATATAACGTAGATTCAGTTTTCACCAACAAATGTTTCCCATTTCATATTATGTTATTCTACTTTGTGATGATTTATAGTTACTATTTTTTCCCACAAGAAACTGGCTCCTGCAGTGTATGTTTTTTTAGGGAACTTGAGTTCAGATTAATCCTTGATTGAGCTTTAAATATAAATATTTTACCTGATAGAATAATTGCATTTATTATCTGGGGACAGTCAAGGGACCTGTGATTTTTTTAAATTTAATTTAATTTTTATTTTTTTGTGTGAAATTGTTTGTTTGTTTGTTTTGTAACATGTAGACTAACAAACTATTTAAAACAAGAACAGCCAAGTTTAGAAATTTAAAATAAGCAGCACAAATAAGACATTTAGAAACCAAGAGAGAAATTAAACAAGAAACTGTGCAATAAAAACAAAACAGAAACACTTGTTCGCCCGTCATGTTTAAAAAAGTGGCATAAAGGAAAGTGGCAGTGGGTTTGGAGCACACCAGCCGTGTGTGCAACATGAGTAAAAGCACTTCTTGCCATCACAGTAAAGTATAGGTGCCACACAACAGACAGGAAACCTCACTAATTTGCTGTGTTACACGACACGGAGCTCCAGCTGGGTGTGACGCAGAGTCTGAAGCCGCACAACAAAACAGACGGACCAGAGTGTGTGCCAGGACATCAACAAAGTGTGGCACTAAAAAGACTGAAGACACATCATCTTAAATTAACCTAAGTGAACAATAAATTGCATTTAGGATTAAATTTAAAAACAAACTTCACTGATTTCATATTTAATATATATTCTTTAAAATACCCTTTTTAGGTTTAATGACACAAATAATTTCAACTTTGAAGCTGCGGTTTTGTACATTTCTCTCAGGCTCAATCACAGTTTATTGCACTTTACACTTTCTACATGATTATCGACAACACTTAACTTGATACTTAAAAATACATTAGAAACATATTCATAATGCATCATATTACATGCTTATGTTAATGTAGAATTGCAAGTTAGTTAGTTAGTTAACAGCACTCAGAAATATTCATAATGCTTTATAACAATAATCATAACACATTATAAAACATTTTATAATAATTAATAAGGTCAAGTATCATAATACTTAATTGCTGGTCACTCACTGGTATTTTTTTTTTTTTGCAAGGATAATTCTCATAGTTTAATACACTAGAACCATTTTATGATGCACTGTATAATGATTATAATGTATTATAACTATATGTCCATCATTCAGTTGTTTTTTTTTACAACACTGTGTATGTTGTTCTGCCATATATTTTTTTTAATTTTATTTTACTTAAAGCAAAGAGTGACCACTTATGGTGACTTATAACCATCTTATAATGTTTTACATTTGACTATACCTCAGGAATTTCATTACTTTGCTTTACCTGAAGTACTCAAAGACCACTTGGAGTAATTTATAATCACACTGTAATGCATTATAACAGTGACTATGATGCATTATACAATGGTTATATTTTGCTATGATGAGAATTATAATACACTGTGATCTTTGCCAAAAAAGTCAGTGAGTGATTAACAATGATAAAGTATTATGATGATAGACCTTACACGACATTAAAATGCTTTAGAATGTATTATGATTATTGTTATAAAGAGACTTGATTATAACTATGATCATATATTGCTATAAGCACAGTATAATGCATTTTTAAGTAATGCATTGTTTTTTTTAATAATTTATAAATCATTATAATGCATTATAGATATGGGTGTCACATAATTTGTTGCAGGGTTATTTCTAGAAAAAGACTGAGTGTCCTTTCATTTTTATAATGCCTAGACCTTTACCTGGCAAATGTTTATAAATTCATTTATTTATATTCATTTAACTAAAATCACTAATTTTCCTTCAGGGTCTACACAATCTGTACATTATACAACACCCTCTGTCCTTAAACCCTTGTGTTTTTCCTTGCCTCTCTCCTGAATATTCTACAATTTTTGACAAATAAAACTACATATGCAAATCAAAAACAGATTAAATAACGTGCCATGATGCACCAGTGTTACTGACATAGATGAAGTTAGTTCCTAAATTGAGGTATTTCTTTGAGCTTTCCTCTGAAGAACATTATTATGTGTCTGTAAAGCATTAAATAAATAATGTTGAGGTAAAAGTGTTGTAGATAGACGTGTCATATATTCCCTCTGTGCTGAATTTTCATTTATTACACGTTTATTTATTCTTTTTCAGGAGGTGAAGCAGGCAGGAGCAGAAGCCAAAACAGAGCTGTAGGACTCATAGAAGGAATGTAAATGAAATCATATGTATAAAATAAGATGGAAAAGGAGTGTCTGCGTTGAATTCTTTGGCTGTGTGTCAGACTGTCTCTTCTTTCCATCACAAAGAGGAAAGTATGCAAAGTGAACATTTTTCATGTGTGCGTGTGTCTATCATGCGTCCCCACTTATTTACATGTGTGTGTTATGTTTTGTCTGTTTGTGTGAGTGTGAGCCCGTCTGCGGTCGGGTTAGCAGACCACAGGTCACTGACCACAAGTCACAGAGATCTGGCAGAGTTTGTCAGTCTGTCCACTAAAGTTATTGTCAGAACCACAACACACCGACCTCAAAGAGAGTGACAGAGAGCAGACGGGGAAGATATGGTACTCATTTCTCTTATGATTCATCCTGGAGAGGAAAGTGAAAAACATCGTCTGCACAGGATAAACTAACATGAAAACCTCCAAAGAAGAAAGTCAGAGGCTGCAATCACACACAGTCAGAAGGGAATTAAATTAAAAAATGAAATTCAAGGGATGTGACCCAAAGACATATCAGGCTCTGAATATGGATAAAAGAGAGTGTTTAGCAATAAAGGCTATAAAAACTCTATAAAAGAACAACAGATGGGCCGTAGACATGAAGAGTGAAAAAGTTTGGGCTCGTCCCAAAAATATTCTCTCAAGCTAGAAGGGAATGTCAAGGCCCAGACTGGGATCAGTATAATTAGTGGTGTTGTACTGCCAGGCGGATGCATCCGGCGGAATTGGGAAAGCCTGGCAGGTGGACGTTTCTCAGAGACCAGATGGAAATATACAGCGTGTGTCGCCTGACATCTGAGTTTGTTTACGGCTGCTGCAGCCGAGACAGTGTTACATAAAGCACTGACGGGGGGGATCTATGAGATGGTGGTGAGACAAACACATCAAAAGGTAAACTGTGAGAGAACAACTGATTTTACACAATACTGGAAGCTCATACTAGAAAATGTATGATCATTAATTACAATTGTTTTGTTTATTTACATATTATTTCTCAAATTTTCATAAATAAATGAGAAACTTTCTCAAAAAATGACTTAGTATCTCAGCGTCCGGAAAGTATACAGATCTACCTCATTCCATTTTAATCCTGTTTTTCCTGAGAGATGGTATCACATGAGATTGGTATGACAGAGGTGTACATACATTTGGACATTTATATGAACACAACAATTTGAAAACCTTTCAACAACTGAGATCCTCCTTTGGGCTTCCAGCAGCACATTTTTTTTAAGTATCTACAGGTTAGAGATTATATCAGCGTACAACAGGCTGGGAAACTCACCCCACTAGAGGACATAGATATTATGATGCAAGAAAAACATAATTCTCAAGGATTTTTATCCTATGCCTATAACAAACTCATGAGTCTCACAGAAAGTAGAGTTCTCAATGCAAAGGTTAAATGGGAAGTGGACATTGGCCATACATTTGAGGAAGTGGAAGCTGATTGGTGATAGCTTTCAATCATTCTCCTGACACCAAATCTTACAGTTTAACTTAATACATAGGGTCTATTTGACGCCATATTGGCTCCACAAAATAAGTAGTAGCTATTCAGAGTACTGTCCTAGATGTAAGACTGAAATAGGGACTCTTTTACACATGTTCTGGACATATAGATATCTGAAACAGTACTGGAGATCTATTTTGGATATTACGAAGCGTATTGTGTGGGTGCAGATCCCAACTAACCCAAGACTGACATTACTGGGGGACATATCTGTTTTGCCAGTCAATATGAGAGGCAATATCCCCTTTGTCAGACTAATGGCCCTAATGTATTGCCATCCGCTGGAAAAGTGAGGAGCCCCTCAGTGTATCTCTGTGGCTTAAAGAGCTGTCATCATACTCTCAGAGAAGATTATGTATAATCTTAGAAAAAAGTCATTACTTTTTGAGGAATAATGGGGAACCTTTGTAACCTTTTTACAAAACAGAACTTCTCGTGACTTTGATGTACATGATCAAACCTAAGGCTGCTCTGCAGTCCTCTGGCCCAGGATGTCTGGGTAATCTATCATAAAGATTACATATAGTGCAGTATTATGTAAAAGTATAGTGTATACCCTATATTTTCATGTCAGAATCTCTTGTGCTTACAAGACATGCACATATTGTTTTTTTGTTTGTTTTTTTCTGTCTGCTTGTTTGTTTTTCTCACCTGTTATACTAGTGGATACTGCTATGAATACTGTCACTACTTAACTAGTTTTAATTGTTTTTTTTTATACATTAATTTTGTCCATTTGGACATTTGAGGGGTGGTGGTGGGTGGGAACAGATGTTTGATTTGTAATTGAATTGAATCTTGTTTATTTGGGGAAAATAAATGGAAAACTCAATAAACGTACTGTTGAAAAAAGACAGTCACCAGTAATGGAAAATACTGAATTACCTGAGATTACCTGGGATTTAGCTGAAGAGCTGGAGTTTTAGACTGTCAACCTGAATTTAAAAAAAATCCCACTCAAATCTTTGCAAAAACCTTTTTAATTGGCAAGCTTTCACTCAGAGACCTTCAGTTCATGCCTTGAAGAAGGCTTCTGACCCAAAACTTGCTTATTAAAAAGATTTTTGCACACATCAAAGAGTGTGGAATCATGTTTAATTACATTCAGTTATATTTGCATAGCTTTCAGAGCCCTACAACATCAATTTTCATTTGATGCTATTTCTAACATACTAATTTATTTAGTGAACAATTAATGATTAAAGTTTATGATAGAAAACAAGCAAATTGTGATCATATTTCTATATCTGAGTGAGCACACAGAGATAAAAGACTTGGGCCTGCCTATATTTATGAGAAGTGATGAAAAAATCAAAGTAATGTTAAATGCTAAATGACTGCATTTGCATTCACACTGTTCTGTCTTAAAGGACTAGTGTGCGGAATTTAGTGGCATTTAGCTTTGAGAGCTTGCAAATTGCAAACACCTCGTCTCACTCTCCCCTTCCAAGCTTGTAGGAGAACCTACAGAGGTCCCAAAACTCACAAGAGCCGGTGTTTGGTTTGTCTGGTCTGGGGTATTGCACAAACATTTTGATACATGGTGGCTCTCTGTAGATATAAATGACTCTAAGGTAACAAAAACGCAGTCATTCTTATTTTCAGATGATTATACACTAATGAAAACATACTTATGAATATTATGTTCCATAGCTGCCATATTCTGCTAATAAATCCCCATGAATTTTACACACTGGACCTTTAACTTCAGTAACATGCGGTGCAGTTAGTGGAGATTAAAGCCTGTTTTGGATTATGTTTGCTATGAAGCAGTGTTTATTTTCTCCTTAAATACACTGCACATTATTTCTGTTTTTTATTATTGTTGTATTGTATTTAGCAGCATTTTACTGACTTTAATATTGCTTTGTTAATGTTCCTGATGCAATGTCAAGGGGCCAAACCCCAGTTTTACTCCAGTATATTTGTATGATTAGATGTAACAATTAAGGAATCTTGAATCTCTCTGACTTTCTCTCTAGATTTAGTTTCTTATCATTTTCCAGCTGTAACCTTGCAGATTAAAAACAACCTGTTTCACTCTTGATCTAGGTGGGATGACACTGATGATCAGCTGCAGCAGTAAAGGCATCACCACAACATTTGGCTTTTAGCGAAAACATTCACTTTAAATCCTGAACCTTTACTGTGCTGCTCCTGTTTACACACGGCAAGGAATGGCTGTCAAAGTGAAAACTTTTTTTTTATTTTCTGATGCTTTATTTTAACTGACACTGGTACACAACAGAATGACAGCAGCCGTGCTTTTACATGATACAGGCCACCATCGTGGTTGTGGAGATGATTGTCCAAACCTTTCACAATATATCACACACTGATTTGACAGTATAGTGTTTAAATTGTCTCCTCTCTCATGATGGGTTGTATTTTAGCTATGATAGTACCATAATACTACAGCAGAAATCCTGGAGAAGGTCAGATGCTCAGCCACTTGTATTCTCTGACCGCATCTACTGAAGGTGTGAATTTTTGAGTGCTGGTAAGGCTGATGGTGAGAAACAGCAGTGGAAAGTAACTAAGTACACTAACTATCTAAGTACATTAATTGAAGTACAGTGCACAGCTTTAGTTACTACTGTGGTTAGTTTTTCAGTAACAGTTTTCTATACCCTCCCTGTCCAGTGAAAACCATGTATCTCCAAAGTTGCAGATTTGGAAATTTTCTGATAAACTGAAGGATTAAGTGTTACTTTATGGGCCTGTTACTTCTTAAGCCAGAGATACTCAACTTGTGGCCCACAGGCCACAGATTTATAAAATACCAGATTTATCTGTCAATCCCTACACCGAGTTAATTTAGTTAATAAATAACAAAAATAATAAGCTCTTCATTTGAACAAAGAATTTCAAAGAAAGATGAGTTATAGGCCCTTTAATGTTTATTAGTTTTATTTGGGAAATAAAGTTATTATTAATGTTTGTTTATTAACTGGCTCTTGGTCTCTTCTTATTTTGCAAATTTGGCCCCTGAGCAAAGCACGTTGAGTATTTCTGCCTTAAGACAAATAAACTATTTGAAAAACCTCACTGGATTAGCTGGAAAATAGATTGTCACAAAGGGCAACAGGGCTGTTTATCTTATAGAATATGATGCATTGCTGTGGATTTAACTATTCAACACTATATGAAGTAATGCACCAGTAATATTGATCAAAAACCATAATATATAATGTTTGCATTTACATTTACAGGGACCATTTTACTGCAGGATGAGAACTTTTACTTTTGATACTGAAAGTACATTTTGCTGATAATATTTAGTATAGTCTCAGGCATATTTACACACTAGTATTATTACTTTTATTTAAGTGATACTGAATACTTTCTCACCCCCGGTGAGAAAATCAGCCTCGGTGCTTTCTCTCATGTCACATGTGAAGCAACTCGACTTCACTGCTGAAACTAAACACAAAAGTCTCTGTTCTCCACAACACCAGCAAATCTTGGAGATCTCACGGTCCTGTTGGTCTAAACTGAGCAGCAACTTGGCTCTTAGCTGCCGTCTCAAGGAAACCTCATAAATCTTCATCCAAAACCAGTCTCTAAGTAAGACACAGTCGGTCTCTAATAAGTAAGCAATAAGTACAGTATACTGTAGGTCATGGCTCTAGTCAAGTCTGTAACCGGTGTTATTCCCAAGTTGTCAAAACACTTTAAGGTTTTTTTAAATTTCGTGGTCTACTGTCTGTTTATCCTACCATAAGATCATCCTCGTGGATCTGACATTAAATGTAAATACTGTATAGTACATTATGTAGTTCATTGTATAGTATTAAAGGTAGAATAGGCAGGTTCACCAGAAAAGTAGTTGATGAACTGGGTCATCAAATAATGCTTTATCTTGGTAAAGCACCTCAAACACTGCAAAATAATGAGAAAATAAGGAAATACAAGCAGACGGCAGGGTCTCTGCAGGTACTGATACAACCACAAACTTCTAATGGGTCATATGTGATGACTGAAAGAGATTAGTGTCTCTTTTTTGTAGGAAAATCCTGCATGCCCTTAAATAGCTGTTTTATAGCTCCATTTTATGCACGAGTTATGACTAAAGTAAATGTTTTCTGGTTCTGCAGGAAAGTTTAACCTGTGCTCACTGGACAGAAACAAATGTTTAACCTAATCTTGGGGGAAAGATTTGGGTATTTCTCAGTGGGTGGGTGGGGTGGTGGTGGGCTTGGACCCGATTTGTTTGGTTCACTTGCAACTAGTCAACTGACTCATGAAAAACTCTTGTAGAGAATAATATAAACTGACAGACAGACGAGGCTCAGAGACAAAGTTGCAATTACCAATCTGTCTTCAGCACCATAGACAGTGCCATGAATTTATCAATACACAGCACCGATATGCTACTGATGTTTCCAGAGTCATGGTCAGAGCCATAGATGATGATCAGTGATCAATGAATTAGGCAGACTAGACTAACATCAACTAAACAACTCCTCTGCCCCTGCACTCTCATGCTACTAGGGGATGGAGAGGGAGGAAGGATCCCTCAGGTTTACAAGGGGAATATGACCCCATGTGCTCTCCTTAAAATCTGAAATGTAAAAAATAGACAAATAATCATAAGTCAATCATATGTACATTCTTAGAATTGTTTTGTATGCAGCACGTCTCACAGTATTACACAAATGAGCCCAGTGATATTTTAGCTGTTACATCCTTCTGTACTATTTAACTGTAACTGTTAAAAAATAAGAAGTTCCAAAAAAAAGACAACAACAACAACAAAAACAACAACTCTAAATGCTCAACCTAGTAAAGTTTTTGCTCTGTAAGTTTGCTGTAAGTTTCCCTCAACTTGTCTTAAAGTCAAATGAATTTTATTTTATGTATGTGGATCCAAATCATAACAAAAAATATCTTAGGGCACTTGTCATATAGAGCAGGTCTAGGCTCTTTATATGTACACCATTTGCTTTTATTTACATTCCTTAATACAAAATCTAATATCTAACTTTTTCAGTCATTAAGTTGTTTGTTACATTGTCTTTTCCCCATGTCCCGAACGACACCTTGCTCACTACACAGACTACACAGACATGTACCTACAACACGAAATGTTCTCTCTGAGTTATGAGCATCCACACGCACACTGAGGTAATGGCTTAAAAAGAACAGTCTAAATGCATGGCTGTAACTGGTCATTTAAATGTTGTTTGTTTCAATGATACGCTTCATGTGTATCATGCAAGTGGAGCAAAGTTGGCAGAGACAAAGGAAGGAAGTGTACAACAAAGATCCTTTGACATTACATTTAGAACAGCTCCAGTTACACACCATTTAAACTCTGTTGTGTAAAAACATAAGCGGAGCTGAAGAACCTGCTGTAAACACTCATC
Organism: Lutjanus erythropterus; assembly: GCF_056507025.1. Taxonomy (NCBI): domain Eukaryota; kingdom Metazoa; phylum Chordata; class Actinopteri; order Lutjaniformes; family Lutjanidae; genus Lutjanus; species Lutjanus erythropterus. The sequence continues at coordinate 23,839,289 of NC_139319.1, read as the reverse complement.
TATTCTTTATGTATCTTGGAGGTGTGTTAATGTGGGGTAATGACCAATAGTTTGTTTCAAAGGCCTGAGAACAGATGTGTTAGAGTCACGGTCAATTAGGTCTGAGGTCAGGGCCACATATCATCTCAAGTTCATTTTATAAACAGTTGTTTTACTGTCAAATTTCTCAGTCTGGACTCTGTTTTAAAGGATGGGAGGGAAGGAGGGGAAGAAGTATGTGATAACTATGAAAGAAATACATTAATTATTCTTTTGAGCCTCAGCAATCTTAAAAAAGTTCTTTGACAATACTGTGTTTTCGTGGCATCAATCCAGTTGGCCATATTGGAGGTACTGAATGTAAACAACACAACAAAAGTTTTGTTGCTCAAAATGGTAAATTTTGCAAACAGGAGCTTGTAAAAAAAAAACTACTTTCTCATCAGCTGACTTCATAATTAAATTATTTGAAGAGGAGCATTTCAATTATTTACGTTTATGACAGATCAGCATTTTGGTCCAAAAAGTTTTACTAGTAGCCTATTAGACTCAAAATCCTAAAAGTCTTTGATGTTAAATTTCCAAAATGTAAAGATCAGTTGATCACCTACCTCGGCTCTCACCATACACGTGTGATTGATGAGCTGATACTGTGCCGCTCTCACCATCCATACACCATCTGGTTATAGGTTTCCTGTGTGTGGTCTTGGCTATCTGCATATCTGGTTGTCATTCCAAGATTATATCATATCATTTTCTCCTGAGCAAGTCCTCCTCTGCAAGTTTTAGCAGCTTCCACAGCTTATTAACTGACTGAAGTTTGGCTGGAGTTTGGATCTTTAACATAATGACAGAACTGTTATTTCTTTACATTCTTCTGATAATTTAGTTTTGAGGTGTTTTGAAGGGTTCATCAAAGCCTACATCACAGCTTGCCTCCTGACATCACTGGACCTACTCCAATTTGCTTATCGCTCCAACCATTTTATGGAGTATACAATATTCCCCATGCTGCACACAGCGCTAACTCACCAGGAAAACAAAAACACCTGAGCCAGAATGTTGTACACTGACTTTGGTTCAGCATTTAAAACTATCACCGGTGGAGAAACCTTCTCTGCTCTGCCTCAATACCACCACCTGCCGCTAGATCCTGGATTTCCTCACCAAAAGACCACAGATAGTTTGTGCTGGCAACAGATCCTCAGTCATTATCACGCTGAGCACCGGAGCCCCCCCAAGGCTGTGCTCAAACCAACATTATTCACTCTGCTAACACATGACTCTGCAGGCAGATTCAGAGGAAAGCAGATCACCAAATTTGCAGACGAGACCACAGAAGTGGGACTCAGGGCAGGTTTAACATCTTGTGGGCTGGTGAAAGGAAAACAATCCGGTGCTCAATGTTGACAAAACCAGAGAGATGATTGTTGATTTCAGGAGGTCGCAGTCTGAGCACACACCCCTCGACATCAGCAGATCTCGGAGAGTCTCACCTAGTCAATGAACACTACAAAGATCGTCAAATGGGCCCAGCAGAGACGGCACTTTCTCAGGAAACTAAAACAAGCAACTGTCCCCACTAACAGTCTCACTACATTCTACAGAGCCACTGCTGAGAGTGTGCTGATATACTGCAGCTCACCATGGTACTCCAGCTGCAACATCAGTGACACTAAAACCCTGCAGGGGAAGATCATAGGCATCCCTCTACCCTCCATCCCGGACCTCTGCATGCATAAGGTGCTGAACATTGTGAAAGATCCCTCACACCCTCTTCACGGTGTTTGATCCTCTGCCAACAGGCAGGAGGTTTTCAAATCGTCAGAGCAAGAACCACGAGACTGTTAAACAGTTTCCTTCCACAGGCTATCAGGCTGCTCCATCTCTCTCTGATCAGCTGTAGCAATAACTGACTCTTAAAATGTATATTACATTTTAACATTGCACTTTACATTTTTTTTTTTATCTCAATTGTTGTTGTTGTTTGTTGATGTTTTGTTTTCTTTTAAATGTCTGTGTTTTAGTCTAAGTATGTCGCCTTGCACATTGAGAAACATTTATTTCGTTATGCCTTGCAGATATGTATGGTAAAAATGACAGCAAACAGATTTGCTTTGATTTGATTTGATTTGATTTGATGTTTTGAAACTATAATTATTACAAACTGTACCATACTGTGTCTTGTTTAAAGACATTTAAAAACAGTTTCAGCCTCCCTCAGATCCTCAGCCAGGCTGTCTAAACGGATTAGGGAATAAAAACAAAAAAGCTGCCTCACCAAATGGTTCTGTCTTGCACTTTGGAACAACAAAACGACTCGTGCCAGAGGGCCGCCTCAAGGGAAGTGCTTTAAAAAGAGTAAAAGTATTTTAAAATCAATATGGAAACTTAGAGAGAAGAATCTCTGAAGCAACTTTAAAACAGGTGTAATGTGTTCTCGCTTTCTGGCCATAGTCCACATTAGGCCACAGTAACACAGTATTATATTTGATCTGTGAGGGTAAAAGATCATTTAATAAACAAGATAGGATGTTTATGACTGAAATGAGGATAGTGTCTATCATGGTACGTGTGCACCTATGCTTGTAAGCTTTCCAGTTTCTGCTCCATAGACAGGAAAAGTTTAAATGTCAAAATGCAATAACAAAAAAGAAACCGATCCAAACGCTTTAGACGTTATATTTCCTGTCTATTCAGGGATGCTGTGGCATTGTTTTCTCCAACTGTGTCCCCCACGCACTGAATGCATCCACAAAAATGGACTCTGGACCAGACATTGAAATTACATGGCGTACGTTCCAAGACAAATCCCTGACACACCAGGAATAACGTTAGACTACGAAACACGAAGGACACCAAGGTCACCCTGCAGCAGCCCTGAAGCTCTCTCTTCGTGATAGATGAAGCTGTTTGGGGGCCCTCTGTGATACATATACGTGAAGAAGTGATTTTTGTGCAGAAATGTTGGGTTATCTAGATGGTATTTAACTTGCAATATGGTTTGGGTCTCCAAATACTACTTTCTTTATCATAAACCTCAGCTGAAACCACACTTAAACTGTATCGCACAAACAGAAAGCAGCATCCAAACCCGCATGCATAACACAGTGCATTCAACACTTGGGGGTTGCCTATGTTTAGCAGCATATATGCTGAAATACATTGAGCGAGGCCGTGTATTGGGCCACTGGTTGGCGTTGGTAAGCCGTGGCCGTGCCTGGAACTGGCCAGGAGCTGGAGAGAGATGGTTCCGTAAATAGTGACTGACTGCGGTTCTGGTGGGACGCTGCAACACTCTAATTAAGCTCTGTCGCATAATGAGGCTCACTGCTGTTCCGTGTCACTCGATTAGTAGCTTGTGGTTTGCTCAGGCTATAGTTTGAGGTTTGTGGGGGTGGGAGATCACATCTGGGGCAAAGGAGTGTAGTAGCATAACAGCAGTGGCAGAAGGCAACCCTGTAGCGGGTCTCCCTGATTAAAATCCAATCACACTTAAAGGGTATTTTATGGAGATCACACTGTAAAAATAAACCATTTATTTTAACTTGAAAAAGTTTGTGTCTGGTCTGCCTTACAAGTTTAAGATAAGATTGAATTTGAGAACACTAGTTGGGGTCATTTTGAAATGATTCAAACCAAATAAATACTCGTCATAAAAACTCACACTGACATTTATAACATTCAACGTTTATTATAATTAATTAAATGTAAATGTAAGGGTGCAGAGACTGAATTCAGTACTCATCTTCATAATGGTTCACAGTGTTTTCATTATTGTAAGAGCAAACCACCATGACACTTAAAGTGCATTAGAGACCAGTGTTGGGAATGTGTTGCATAGTATTGCAATTACAATTGAAGTGAAATTTAAATGGGTTTGTTACTCATTGTTTTTGTCTTACCTGATATATACAGATAAAAACAGCATATTCCCTGATTTATTTATTAAATTCTGTAGCCACGCTTGGTTAACATATCCAGCTTCCTGTGGGCCTTCTTCTACTAAAGCCTACCGTCTAAACCACACATAATAAAAGCGTATCTTACAGGTAGATGCTAGTTGTCACTGCCCTCTGGTGGTCAGGAGTATTAATAACTCCTATTTGTGATAATGGGTACAATGATAAGTAAGAATTTAACACTTGTCACGAGTTTTCATCATGTATGTTTTCATCAAACTATAAAAAAGAAGGGTCTCTATAGCGCTTTGACTCTCACACATTGCATGCTGGGAAATCTGCTAATATGCTGATTATGTTTCTTTAGAAACTTAATTTATTATGTTGACTGAACTCTGCACAGTACATTCAGTCAACTCATCATTTAAAGTTAAATTTAAGTTTACAGTATGTAGTTATGTGTTCTGAAAATGAAAGACATTTTAAGTTTAATAGTCTTGAAAAAGTAAAACTTAAAGTTGTTGCACAGAGTTTGAAATTTTGAAACAGTCTCTTTCTATTACTGATGTCTCTCTATGATCTCCATAAACAGACAAGACCATCTGCGAAAGATCAGCCATTTCTATATTGTTCTTAATGTCTGCCATTGGGTTGGATTTTCTTTGAAATGAGATGAAACAAGTCTGTGTTTATATTTTCTGTAAAGTTAGCAAGTTAAAAAGAAGCAGGATGCAATTTGTATTTAGATTTATTTATTTATTTTGTCATGATCATAGCTATTATGGTGGTGGTTAATAATAATAATACAGTCAATAAAGTTTGCTGATGATAGCATCAGCAAACTCTTTCTTTCTTATTTCCCCTACATAAATATATTCCCCTACATTTAACTTCACTTACCCACTATCTTTATTTCTTCCTTGCTCATGCATGACTCCCCCGTGTCAGTGGCTCTACGCCCCCCACTTTGGGAACCACTTGAGTTTATTCCACTAAATTCCTGCATGATGTTTTACAGTACAGCAACACCACTATGTTTGGACTTTCAGGGGTTTTGTTGTATTATTTATACTCTGCTGATGAGGGGTGAGGATTGAGAGGAACCAGAAGGGGATGTACAGGACTGGCAAACTAGACGAGTGTAAAAATGATTCGGTTTAACCTCAGAGAAAGATTGACAGGGAAATGATGGCATTTTTGCTGGAGAAAATATGAGAAAAATACTGTTCAGTTTACCCAAAAAGCCAGAGAGAAAGTATTTTAAGAAGTCAATTCAGTAATTCAATTTGATGTTTATTTGTGGGTCCTATCTGTTTAAAATGTTTAAAATTAAAGGTAAAATATTTATGAGTGTGTTTGTTTGTGTGTGTGCATGTGAACTGTACAGAAGGGGAATCCCCTGAAGTGCACAGTTACACTTTCCTTACGCAACTGTTTGCTTTGGCTGGCTTTGATGTGGAGTGAAGAATTACATACATACATCATACATATAAGTTTATGTACAGCATATACACTGCATGTACAACTGGATGCCAGGAATGTTTCGTGGCCGTGTAAGTTTGTGTGCGGGTGACTGAGTTTCTGGACTCGGTGCCAGGGCTGCGTGGGTGTTTATGGGAGCGTTCATGACAAGTGGAAGCGGAAATGTTGACATTTGATTCCCCGGCCAATCAGAGGGTTATCTCATCGTGTGGGTCTGGTCTGACACAGGAGGTGGACTGCAGTATATATTGACCTCAAGCTGGGGCAAAGAAACAGAACAAGCCATCCTCTGAAGGAAAGCTAAGAAGCAGCAATCAAGAAAGCAACTTGTCTACAGCGAGGCACCAACCACCAGGCATCATGAGGACTCTGACTCTCCTCGCCATCTGCGCCCTTCTGTCTGTGTGCTGGTCCATGGGAGGTAAGGACAAACTCAGCTCATCATTGCTCTGATTCCTAATGTGTATGGAACAATGTTAGCAGCTACAGTGCAGATATACAAGTATTATGTGGTGTGATCCTCAGCTGTGGAACCAGAGGTTGTCGTAGACACCGCCGCCGCCGATGCTGCGCCTGCTGATCCCGCTGCTGCTGCTGCCTCCTCCGATTCATCCTCTTCTTCGGACTCTTCTGACTCTTCCTCCTCATCCAGTTCATCCAGTTCATCCTCTGAATCTGACTCCAACTCTTCCTCGGACTCTTCAGAATCTGATTCCAAATCCAGCTCTGATTCATCCGATTCATCCGATTCATCTGATTCATCCTCCTCCTCCTCTTCCTCCTCCTCCTCCTCATCCTCCTCTTCCTCCTCTTCTTCCTCTGAATCTTCTGAATCCTCTGATTCTTCTGATTCTTCTTCTTCATCCTCCTCTTCCTCTTCATCCTCTTCATCCTCCTCTTCTTCTTCCTCGTCATCCTCCTCTTCTGAGTCCTCTGAGTCTGGCTCCTCTTCCTCAGACTCTTCTGATTCTTCCTCCTCTTCTTCTTCTTCTTCTTCCTCATCCTCCTCCTCTTCATCAGAGTCAAAGAGCGATTCCTCCTCCTCTTCATCAGAGTCAAAGAGTGATTCATCAGAGTCAAAGAGCGATTCCTCCTCCTCTTCATCAGAGTCAAAAAGTGATTCATCAGAGTCAAAGAGCGACTCCTCATCCTCCTCCTCTTCATCAGAGTCAAAGAGCGAGTCATCAGAGTCAAAGAGCGAGTCATCAGAGTCAAAGAGCGAGTCATCAGAGTCAAACAGCGATTCAGCAGAGTCCAAGAGCGATTCAGCAGAGTCAAACGGCGATTCATCCGAGTCAAACAGCGATTCATCAGAGTCAAACAGCAATGAGGGTAAGCAACATTTTTTAGTTTCCAGAAAGAATCTCTGCATGGTTTTAGAACTACTATTTGTATTTTTGTACGACTGTCAAACAAGAAAATGCAAAAAATCAAAGAGCTTGTAATGTTTGTGTCCACAGGAGGTAAAGTGGTTAAGAAGAGAGACCTGGCTTCTCTTATCCTGAGGAGAAGAAGAGCTGCTGCTGCAGGAGCAGACCTCAGCCCTATACAGCTGGAGGGGTACAGATACTTACTCAAACTTAATAAAACTAATTCACTAAGCAAAAATATACGCTTCACCCTCTATTAAAGGGAAAATATATCACTTTTCATGCGGAGGTCCAGTGAGTACTGATGGTAAATGCAGTCAATTGAGACGATAAATTTTTCAATGCACGCTATATTGACAGAGAAAGCTGAGTTCTAATGCTGCAAAATCTGTAGTTCTTCCTGCATCCAGTGATGTTACATCAATATCACTGGATGCACGATAACCACAGCCTATTTCAGCTTGGATAGTCTCCACCTCTGGGTAGCCAGGGGGGCATGCTAAATTAGTACTTTTGTTAAGTAACAATATGTTCTGGCCAACAAAGTATTACCTTTATCTTTGGGTTGTGATAAATGGTAACATGGGCCTGGGCATCAGAAACTCACACGCAGTGTATCCTGGTAAATGTCTTCACTGCTGCAGAGCTCTGAGAATCAGTTTTCTTGGTCCTTATAGTATGCACTGAAGAATCTATTGCTTCAATTTAATACATTTACCATCAACACTGACTGGACATCCACATGAAAAGTGCCACATTTTCCCTTTAACTATTTAAATGTCAGTGTAAATTCCTTGTTTCCAAAGTCTAAAGTGATGCTGAGCCTTCTAACCCCGTTTTCTCTCCTCCACCATCCAGCCTGAGAGAGGTGTGTGAGTTGAACATCGCCTGTGACGAGATGGCTGACACTGCAGGCATCGTCGCCGCGTACTCCGCTTACTACGGACCCGTCACCGTCTAAGTTAAAGACTCCTCTTTCATCCACATGGGATCTTTTTTCTCTGTCATTTTGTAATAGAGCGGCACAACAACTCCCCCAAATCCATCTGAAGGAGCAGACAATCACTAAACAAAATTGGCCCATGTTATGATGCTAGATGGAGGTTTTTGGGTTTTTTTTTTTAGGCACAAATTCTTTTGCACAAGTGACCAGCGATAGTGGTCCTGTATGAAAAGGCCTCCTCCAGGCTTTCAGAGAGAGGCACATGGAAACACAAGCCTGTGAAGTATGCAGTAGCCCACACAAGATTAAATTATTCTTTAAGTCTGATATAATACAATGAATGGTGCTACAAGTGCAGATGTATTGTATGTTAATGTATTGATGTTTTTATGATGTGCTGTAGTCTTTCTTTAACTAGAAGTAGTAGTTCTAGTATGCTGTGGATGGAGTTCTTAGAGGTACTGTAGTTTTAGTAGTAGCCTACTGTATTGATAGTGGTAGTTGTAGTGCACAGTGTGTAAAACGCACATCTGTTATCTGTAATGACTGTAACCACAAATTGCCTCTGGGTTTGAAAATAATAAATTATTTTGTTTTGTCGAATTGTTGTCTTGTCCTCAATGACTAAATGTGGCTTTGATGGTGGCTCTTGATGTCATGACATTAAACTGTAGTGATTCGTGTTTTGGCCACTTGGGGGCGGGTGAAACAAGCTAGAAACAACATATTGTCATCTTGTAAAGTGGACATTGGGACACAGTTAGCCTCCAGGGCTTTCTGGCAGAAAGCTTTACTGTGGCAGAAAGCACTCTGTCAGAATGGTCCCCTCTAAACCAAACCATGATCTTTTCCTAAACCTAACAAACCAATTTTGTTGTCTAAACAACCAGTGAGTACTGGCAGAAAGGCTTTCTGGTAGACAGCCCTGCAGGGCAACTCCTCCCTATACCTTATAAAGTTGACATGGGGAACTTGTTAAAGGGACAGTTCACCCCAGTATCAGCTGTAGAGATATCTGCCTTCTCTCCTACATAATGTAACTAGCTGATACTTGGCTTGTGGTGTTCAAAGTTCCAAAAAATACATTTGAAAAACTGATATCATGACCTGGTTACTTAAGATAATTCAACAGTTTCATGTAAGAACTATTTTCCTTCTATTAAACTTCTCTCACCTGCCACGGCATCACATCAAAACACCAGATGTAAACATGTATGGAGTCCACCTCGGCTGAGCTGTATAGCATCACTGAGCTGGCTAAAGCGAGGATACGGTGGGTTGGTGTAGTTTGGTATACAAATCTGTGTCTGTGTATTATCTTGACTAATTGTGTCACAAATTTCTCTCACTTTTCAATAGCTGGACATAATCTGTTTGGAGATCAATAACAAAAAATGCAGATTTAGATTTAAAGAACATCAGTCAACACCATGTAATGTGTTTTTTAAAACTATTAAAGTTTTTCAGTCAAAGGTGAAGCCAGGAGACTGCACTCAGTCGAGTGCAGATCTCCGCCAGGCAGCCCAAAAGGAATTCAGATGAAAAATGTGGTTAAGAAGTGTGAGGTGTGAGTTTGGTGGCATAATGTATATATGTATATATAAATTTATAAAATGACTTTGCAAATATACAATAATACTTTTAGCAGTTGATATAATGTAGTTATATAAGAAACTGCCGGCACCCAATTTGACCTTTAAAGTTACACCAGTCAGCAAATTATAACTGTATATGTAACAAAAAAAAGGAAACAGTTGTGTTGGAAGTTTTTCATGTTTTATATAAGCATTGGTTGATGAGACACGTTCTGTGTCAGACTGAAACACATATTGTCCTATGGGCCAAAAAAAGACAGACGCATGCACAAACATTCAGATGTCCGACCACCAAATCACTCAGAGTTTGTATTGTGTTGCTCGGTGCCTCAAAAAACATTATGCTGCCAGGAGACTACACCAGCAGAGGAGTAGAAATACATACAAGAAATGATCAAAAAGAAGTATGTAAAAGAAAATTAATTTGGCAAGCGGTGCTTTTGAAAAATACATTTAAAAATAAGGATAGGCTACATCATTGGTTCCCAATCTCCTTTCTTTGCCCCTTTATATTTTTTAAATATCTCTTTTCTAGTATTTTTTCTTTTAACAAATCAACAGAGTAAACTTGTACACACTCTGAATGATTCATTATCACAGTTTGAGCAGGCACAGATGTGTAGCCTACGATTTTTGATTGAGGAAAAAAAATAATTTAAATAGTTTTGTATACAGATATTTGTATGAATTGTGATTTTAATTAACATGTAAATCTCATCTCATGGACCCTAGGCTGGGAACCAATGGGCTTTATGTTCGATAAATATTGATGTTGGAAAAGGACAATGGATTTAATTTCTTGAACAGCAGAGTCGACGATTAACGGAAATTTGATGCAGTTGCCAATCAGACAAATTTATTTTAGATTAATTTTTTTTTTTTTTTCGTGGGAAGAAGAATATGTACTGGTCCAAATGCTGTTACAGAATGATATGTATGGATACATGAAACTGTAATAGTGTTAAAAGACAGGATTGATTTACTCGTGAACAAACTTTTATAATGATGCCAAAAGACGTTTTACACATATACTCAATCCTCAGTGCCGCAGATGAACAAAGCCTCTCTGTAAGAGTTGTTGCAGTAGTAGTAGTAGTAGTAATCGCATGGTTCTGACTTGGTGCTACTAGTATTCTCACATTTGCCACTAGATGGCAGGATCTATCAGTCAAGCAAGAATGTTTCCAGTCCACAAGTCAGGACTTAATTAAATGGAAAGCATGAAAACCCTTCACCACTACAAACAGGGCAGACTATTTGACAAATGCAGATAATTTTTTTGGTATCACCATATGGCGTCAATCAAGAGCTGATGCAAGCAAAGACAATTTTAGTTTCTTTTTATTTATGTTGGTGGATGTATAACGAGGCAGAAGTGCGGTTAGGTGATTTCTAGAGCTTAACAGACAGACATGGCATAATGTTTCAGTGTACTTCCTTCAAAATCAAGCCAATGAACAAGACTAGGAACCACAGTAAAGAAGGCAAATGGGTCAAACTGTTTTATGAATAAATATGGTATTTTGGACAGGATTTATTTCTCCTGTTCGTTAGTTCATTGTTGACTCCCACTGCTTTACATTTTACTCTGTAGGAAAAATGATTCCCCTCAGCATTGAAGTCTTGAAAGAAAAAAAGTAGTAATGAAATCACACTGTGGTTGATGGTTACAGAAATCTTCCTCATGCATTAATGACTGAAAATAAACCATAGAGTAAATTATATTTAGTTAAGGTGGAACACATACTTACACGTTAGGAGATAGACGAAGTGGTTTCATTATGAAAAGTATGAAAACAGTTACAGTACAAGTACAGATAAGATTAACGGTGATCAACAGGTGTGTCCCCTGTGATGTTAAAGTCATGACATATCTTATCATGTGCTGATCTCCAGGTAGCCTGTGGATGAGTGCACTGTGCAGCTGTTTCATCATTAACAGAGAGCAGAAAAGACTGTCCTCTCTAGATTTTCAAACAGTGTCTTTCTTAAGTTTGACCTCAGTCCAGATATAATAAATGCTTACCAAATCGAAATCCATTGGCTACTATCTCTGAAACACGCACATTTCTTTACTTATCCATATTTAAAACAAATTGATACCTACATTTACAAAGGACTGGCAGTTAGGTTAGCACAGTGGTTCCCAGACTGGAGGGCGAGCTACCCTGGGGGGTGCAGAGAAAGTTTGGAAACCACTGGTCTAGCATATCATTTGTCCTCTAAAACAAGATCGATGCATTACTAAAAGGAAAAAGGGAGTTTTTCTTCTTAACATGTTAAACATGTTAGAAAATAGTAGAAATATTGCCGAAAATGTGAAAAGACAGAGAACTATGTGGTACTGATTTGTAGCGTCACACAGGTAAACTGTTGTTCACGATTTCTGTGTTCAGGATTTTTTGGGTGATCCTGACGTGCCATCTGCTCTGGACTAGTATGGAAACATGGTGGTCGACATGCCAGTTTCCATGGAAGAACCACTCCCTCTGTAGATATAAACTGCTCAGTCTAAGGTAACGAAGACATGATTCTGGCTTTCAGGTGATTCCACACTACTGAAAACAACTTATAAATATTATATTCCACTCCTGACAATAGATCCCTGTAAGTCTTATACACTGGACCATGTGAGAAGACGAAACGTCTCTCAGGTGAAACCAGTGGGAATTTGGGGTGACAGGTTAACAAGGGGGATGTATTTTTGTCATTTTACTAACAATGGAGAGTATCCCCCTCAAATCACCTGGGTTAAACTGCTAAAAACTCAAAATATCTGGAACAAGGGGCCCCAACCAGACACTGACAGTTTGTGACCAAGCCAAAAGGTTTGGTAACCACTGGCTTAATAGTCGTAATAGTAATAGTAGTAGTAGTAATAGTAAAAAGTACAGTATATCCTTATGAAAAGTAGTTGAGTAGTAGCATAAAATTTAATTAGCCTACACTATAAATAGAAATAGTTGGAATAGAAATACCTCAAAAGTACACTTGTACATTTATTGTACTTGAGTACAGTCCTGGAGTAGATGTACTTAGTTATTTTGAGTGAGTGTCAGTTGTGTAAAGTGTCTCGTGGTTGTTGGCGCTTGTGCGCCCTCGATATTGACATATTGATAATCCATCTCATGTCCTTTGCACATGGTTTACTGACATGTGACAGTATAGTGGTCATCACAAAGTTTCCTGCATGACAATGACTGTCACACCCAGACACTAAAAAAATAGATGTCAAAACTCACAGTCAGAACATGAGTCATAAACTGGAACCATCAAACAACCCGACTCTGACTCTCAGTGACTCCATTACGAATACTGCGAACTATTACTTACACTAATAATTATGTTGATAAAGTTTATGATACTTTAAGATACAGAGATGAACTCTACACTCTCTGTTTCTTCTATCATAATTGTTCACTTTAGCCTTTACTCAGATAAATCCTCAGATAACATTGATAGGAGAACAATAAATACCCTTTTATCATACCAATAATACAGCAGCAGATTTTTTTTTGCTAATGAGGAAACTTTTAAAAAGATGAGTCTAGTGGTTTCAAGTGAGGTGAATGTTTCAAAAAGGTATAATTTTTAATCTTTTATTTTTAAATATTCACATAGGTGTACGGTATACAACTTAACATCAAGAATTAAAACTTAAAATTCTTTAGTCAGATGTACATTCATTTAACGTCATACTAAATATTCCTTGAATACAATTACCTTTCTGAAGTACAAAATCATTTTTACACCTTAAAACGATGTGATAAGGATGTCAGTGCGTCTTTTGTACACAGTTTGTTTTTTAAAAAAGAATTTTCTTTGTAATAAACAAAAGATGAAATCTGATAGAAACGTGGAAAACACAATGAGCATTTTTTCTGCACAAGTCAAATCAAACTTGCACAGTACCATCCAAACTATAACAACATGTGCTGACCAAAGCAGCCACCTGGGTTTGCACTGCTCTGCTCTGTCAATAACCGTTCTCGTCAGTTATTAACAGAGGCCAAGAACAACAGTCCCATCAAACATTTTTTTAATACTCCCAAGAAATCTAGCTTTTGTTAAATAACATTGTATTTCATCATTTCATTATTCTCATCATAGGATAACATCCAATAACCATAATCTGGACAATTTTATCTTTTATACTATCTAAGTGAGAGCAGAACTGAAGTTAGAAAGTCAAAATTCAGGTTATAGGATAAGACTGGTGACATTCTATATTTTTTCCATTAAAAAGCAAATATAACGATCAATCTATCTAACAAGCATTAATGGTGTAGCCAAAGCCTGATTATTCTCCTGTGACAAGTCTACAGCTATTCTAGCAGTTCTGTAAGGCACGGTGGTTCTTTGAGATAAATGCTAACAATAGCATGCTAACATGCTGATGTTTAGGTTGGAATGTTAGCATGCCAACGTTTGCTAATAAGTGGGCCTGGACAGTTTCACCTAAAATCACTATCACAATTAATTGTCAATTTTACCTCAGTTATGAAAAATAAACAAAATCTTACAATAAACTTGTGCACAATATTCTCTGTTGTCACAATGTCACAATAAACAGAAAGTACACTGAAAGCCACAGACAGGCTTTGTTAGAAAGTATGGACTAATATTTTTCAATGGAAAATGTGGACACTAACAGCAACAAAAAGTATGTTGTCATCCTGGTCTTTTAAAGGCAACTTCAGTTAGCACCACACAGCTGAAAGACCAACAGTTTCCTGCATGTGTTATTTTCTTTTTCTGGCTCTTTGATACGCTGAGAGTTAAAACCATTCATTACACAAAAGGATCTACAGGTGTATGAGAAGAAATAACATAAATATCATGTACATTTGAGAGTTTTGCCTAAATGCGTTTGGTCCTCGTGCCATGACCATTGCACTTTTTCAGATTATGCACAGGTAGTCACACACGTGTATAAAATATCTCAGAGCCTGGTCATTTTCAGGATCTTTAGTTCTATCTGTATCTCATTTTCCACCTCCTTCTCTGCACTCATTGCAGGGTTGTCGTACACCTCTGTGTGTTTGTTATTTTCCACAGATTCCCCGTGTTCCTGGTCGTCAGCAGCGATCTGGCAGCATTTACAGCAGCAACAGCATTTGGCTGTAATCACACCAACTACTTTGTCCCAGGGAGCCAGGGAGTGGGCCCAGAGCGGCAGGAAGTCCCAGGATCGCAGAGCTGCAGGCAGACACCCGGGTCTCCGTTTCTGCAATACGTTGATCACTATGATGACGATCAACATGAGGAGCAGAGGTGCACCCACGCCTACTAGGACTGGCCAGCCAGCCAGAGACAGGCTGAAGACGAAGAGCGGTAAAACGAAGAAGCAGCAGATGATGTAGACGGCGGCAAACCAGCGGTAAGAGGCGGTGATGTTTCCCAGGCCTTTAGCCAGTCGGATAGGGATGCGGGTGAAGGGGATTGGATACCACAGAATGATTCCAGAGATGTTGAACAGGAAGTGTACCAGAGCAATCTAGAGAAATCAGCAACAGACCTCATTGAAAAAAAAAGGAATTCTATTTCATACCTTTTTTTTTTTTTTTTTGGTAAAACATTACTTACATTACTTAACAGGTCTGTAATTCCTGTCTGGAAAGAACTATGTACTATGCTATGTTTGGGACTAAATAAAGGTAAAATAGACAGAGCATTCTGGTGTACTTAATCTTCTCATTAATCTTCAATGGACATCAGCTGAGTATGTACAAACATGTAAATCTTGCGCAGATTTCAAAAGTTTCCAATAAAAAAAAAAAAATTCTTATTGTCTTTTTTTAAATGGAGCCATTCTTGAAAGGAAATTTCAATTTCTGTTACAGCTAATCCCAAATTACACAGTTATTTCATAGTTTGAGTTCAGATCAACATAACTTTACATAAGTCATTTACATAAGCAACTTCCATATGTTACGTTACTTATAAAGGAATTATTGCTGACTTCTGGTTTCTAGTCTCTTGAGTGACTCTCTATACTTTGACAGCATATCATTACATAATGCTAAAGAGCTGCTTCCAGAAATGACATTATAGGGGCATTAACCAACTTAAAGCAAGCATAAGAAATACAGTATGTTCCATGATATAAACTAACATTCTTCAAAAGGCAAATACATGGAATGACATTAACATAAATGTATAATAGGAATAAAGAAAAGGGGAAAAATGTGTGAGTTACTGACCTGTAGAGCATTAGCCAGTGTGTCCCCAGGACTGGCCATGGCTGCCAGGATGGCTGTGGTGGTTGTTCCAATATTTGAACCCAGAGACAATGGATATGCTCTTTCTATGCTGATGACACCGATACCTATTCAGACAAACAGGGCTCTGGTTAAAATCAATATTTTCACACCATCTCTCTGTTTTATCAGGAAATTATTTACGCTTATTTGCTTTAAGACTTGCTAATAAGAGATAGAAAACAACAAGAAAAGAACAACACATGAGTGACGTGGTAGATAACTCTATCCACTGCAGTCAGCCTATATTTGTTAAAAGCAGAAGATAGATAAATAGATGGATAGATGGATGGATGGATGTCCTCACCAACAAGTGGAGTAATAGCAGAAGTGAAAACCGAACTGCTCTGCACAATGAATGTCATTCCAGCTCCAACTAAAATGGCGATGTAACCTGTGACCCAACCGAATGGAAATGGAAAATCTGGAAACACACAACAGCCACATATTACTAACCAATGCAGTCACACTCACACATTTATTGCTCTTGAATATACCCAGTGTGCACTGCTCACCGGTGTTAATGATCTTCTTGATGACACCGGCGACCTGCCCCTTCAACATGGAGTTGAGCAGCTTGACGATGAGAACCAGGCAGGAGCAGAGCACCAGCAGAGAAAGAGCGAGCAGGATCAGACCTATGGCCAGGTCAGGTAGATTCACATCCACAAAGAGATGCTTACCTGTGGACACACAGAAACACACACATGACAGTTCTGCAGAAATAAGACTATGAATACAAGCAGGTGACTCCTGGTTTTAAAGCTGCATTAAAACTGGGCTGCACCAACAAGGATTAACTTTTAAATCTGGTTTAATCATGGTCATGTGATCAAATCATCAAATAATGTACCACCAAACTTAAAGACTAACTCAAAATGAAGAAACATTCAAACACCTGTCTTCAAATCTCAGTTTCTCAGTTACTCTAAAAATAGATTAATTTTATTTTGTTGCACCAAAACTTTTAACTCCAATTTAAAATGTGATCCAGTATTGGCTCCATTAATGTGGCCTCAAAGAGGAAGAAATTTTTGTTTTGTTAACTTTTTTAGCTAGCTAGCATACAATGTAGACCTAATGCCTGTTAACTTTTTAGCGAGCTGGAAAATGTCACATTTGTTAACTTTTTAGCTAGTTAATAAACAATGTAACATTTTATTGAGGAATATAGAGCAGCCGAAAATGAATGGTTATTTATTTATTTAAATTTCTATACTGATCAGGGCCCCTTTTCCCAGAGCCTTCGTAGCGCTACGTGCGTTGTAACTTGTATTTTAAGGTCTCCCTTAAGGTTGTCCCAACTCTGGGAAACAGCCGTAACCTTAAGGGAGACCTTAAAATACAATTTACAATGCACGTAGTGCTATGAAGGCTCTGGGAAATGGGGCCCAGACTGTTTAATTTCAGTTTACACCAGTAAACACAGATTTACTAAATGGACATGAATTTGTAATTATGCTAAAAGGCAAACCATGTGAAACATCGCCCTGTACACGATGTAAATATTCTACATCGTGTACAGGGCGATGTTTCACATAGCACGGTTTGCCGGTTATAGTAACACCATCATTGCCTTGATGGAGCCTTTTAGCATAATTACAAATTCATGTTCTATACTTCATGAACAGGTTATGTTTTTTGTAATTCACATTGGCAAAGAAGAATATATATTCCGTGAACACTGGTCTTACATTTCTGAATATTGTATGTTTCAGAGACGTTCTTCAGTGTGACGGTGTAGTTGCCATCGACCCAGCAGAGAGACGGAGATGTGCAGTTCTCTGGACCAGGAACTGTAACGTTCATTAACGTCTGAAACACAGAGGACAGTTTGACAGTGAAGAACTTAATCTTGGATCTTTTTGAATATTTGTTATGTGGCTACATGTTGTAGTCGTACTGTGTTCGTGAAGGTTTGGCACCATTTCTTGACTAGACTCTGATTCCTGGCCTCTGGGTCTCCGGTGGCAATCCCACTGATGACTGACTGATCCAACTAGAGAGGAAGAGAAAGAACAGGCAGAAACGTACAGCCATTAAGAAAATAATAATGTTGTATAATGGCTTATTATCTAATCTCTCTGACACACTGGTGATTTTTAAGAGAGTAATAACAACACAATTCCAAATACAAACCCATTAAGCCAAATATTAAGCCATTAAGATAACAATAACAATGCTGTATTAGCAAAGAGACCCTAAAGTCTGGAAAGTCTCATGTTGTGCGCATTAGTTATTATGTTGTCTGAATCTTGACCTCTCTGTATAAAATGACCTATTGTGACCTCTAAGATAATCTGTGCTGTATGAAACTCCACAACCACAAACTAGAGACGTGGGGCATTCAGGGGACGGATGGCTTTCCTGGGATTATTAACAACAAGGGGGTTTCTGAGCAATAACAAGAACAGAAGTGCTCACCATCCGTTTGCTGAAAAATGCAATTCTTGCAGAAATCTCCAAAATGTCAAAGGCTTTTGCTAATTTTGTAGTCTATTCTGATCTTTTCCAAAAGCTTATACATAATATCATTTGTTGTGCAAAGTTAGAGGTTTGATCCAGGCATAAATTGAGATGTGTCACCATTGCCAGCTGAAGATCCTTACAACATTACTGCTAAATTTATTTCACTCAGGAGAGTAATTTCTAAATTACAGCCTAATGGTCTCAAGGTAAGATACAATCATATCTAATGATGTTAAAGGTGCCGTATGGAATTTTTTTTATTCCAAAGAAACAAAAGTGATGTTTACATTCTGTGTTTGTTACCAAAACACATTGTGTGTGAGAGGTATTTAACAAACATATTGAGCTCCTTCCTCAAAAAACATTTGCAAAGCTGATTTTTTTATTTTATTTTATTTTTTTTTACTATCTTAAATCTGTTTAATTCCTAGCAATCTTCTACCTGCCTGCCTTTTTTTGACACACTGGCAGAATTGTGTCTTTGTGAATGGGCAAAATGTGTTCAGTATGTTGCTCCCTAGTGCTACTAGTGGTCAAAAACTCCACAGTGTAGATTTAATGTTCTTCAGATTTGAATAATAACAATAATTTACACAAGTAAGACCATCAGAAACAACATTTTACCTGTATAATGGACTCAGTAAGGATGTCAGTGATCACATTTAACAGGTCTGGGGCCTCTCCACTCTCAATTTTGAAGGAGTCGATGAGAAGCTTTGTGACCACGTACAAATAACCAGTGGCGACCTCAAGAGGCAGCAGCACCAGTACAGACAGCCAGTTGAAGAAGTCGTGCACTGTGGCCCCTGCAAAAGCCCTGGGTACATTGTGAAAGAAGATAAACGCAAAGTAAAAATGACCTTTGATTTTTCTAATGGGAGCTATTATTGCTGTTCCGGGAAAAGACATCTAAGTAGGTGAGCCAAACTATTAGTCATACAGCACAACTAATTTTCAGATAAATGTGAGGATCATAAATTATAGATTAGATATGTTTTTTTTGTGTGTGTGGGTGTTTTAGATAAAGGGAATCATTCAATTTTGTAGATTAAATATTGAAGATATTTTATCTTATGGCCATAAATACTACTAAACAGTATTTTTCTTTTCTTTTCTTTCTTTTTTTTTGGACTATTACAGCAATAAAAAAATCATTTTTTCAGGGTCATACAGTTGATACTGTTGCAGATTATCCGAATTTTCTTGCAATTCACAGCAAATCATTGTGTCCTCAAGAAAAACATTTCTGCTTCTGAGTTGCGGAGAAAGGGAGTCAAAGGATCAATCAAATACAAAATCGATTACCTGCGAAAGGTCCTGCGGTCACCAGCCTGCGTCATGGCGACCAATGTGTTGGTGACCGAGGTGCCAATGTTGGTGCCCATGATGATGGGAACAGCCAGCTGCACCGTCAGCACTGCCAGAGCACACAGGCCTCCTTCATCATCCATTCCTCTACTGCACATCATCATCATAAAGGCATATGTACTCTGTGAATGGATGTACGTGTGTGTGTGTGTGTGTGTGTGTGTGTGTGTGTGTGTGTGTGTGTGTAGAGGCTGGTACTCACGTCCAGAGGAGACCATGCTGACCACTATGGAGGAGGAAGTGGATGAGCTTTGGACCAGCAGGGTGACCAGAACACCGATGACCAGACCAGCCAGAGGGTTGGACAGAACTGAGTTGTCCTGAAAGATGTCGCCTGCCGCTTTTCCTGGACGAGGTGAACACAGGAGCATGTACATAGTCTTGAATATTGCTTTTCCCCTTCAAAACAGTATAAGGTGGAGAGTGATTGGATAAAATACAAATCACATTACACCACTGTGCCTTTGTATTTGGGACACTAGGGCTGGGTTGCATTAACAAGGATTAATTTTAAAATCTGATTAAATAACAGTTTATGTCAAAATTAAAGTTTCAGTTTAAACCTGTCTATTGTGTTTACGTAGAGTTTTGCTCAGAGAAGAAGATAAGCCCAGCCATAATGAGTCTACAATCTAATGTTTTGATAGCTTTTTAGCTTGTTAGCAAACAAGGAAACATTTTGTTAACTATTAGCAACCTAACAAACCATGTAACATTTTGTTAATTAACATTTTGTTACCCACACATGGCTTCAGTCTGGTGGTGGGTGTGTTTACCTCCAACGAGCTGGAAAGCTGAGCTGAGGATGTCCAGAGAGCAGATGAACATGTAGAGGAAACCCAGCAGCAGGACCAACTTCCCCACCGACACCAACACCCTCAACACCTTCCCGCTGGTATCCAGAGCTGAAACAGGAACAACAAATGAATGGGATTAAACACTGAATAAAAAAGAGAAAGCATTGTTTTTATTTTTTATCTATTTTTAAAGATTTGTCCAGCTTTCCTTATATGATCCTTTTCCACAGCAGACATTTTCACTTGTCATAGAAAAAACATTATTATTATTATTATTATTATTATTATTATTATTATTATTATTATTATCATTATTATTATTATTATCATCATCATCATCATCATCATCATCATCATCATCATCATCATCATTATTATTATTATTATTATTATTATTATTATTATTATCATTGTAGGATCCAAAACTTGGTTGAGATGTAGATGAAAGAAAAGCACAGATATAAACTAAATTAAACTATGATTATTCCGATGAAAAATCCTTTCATTTATACAATTATATACAAATAAAATTGTAATCATATTGGATTACTCACTCTTCCAAGACAGTTGCAGCAACAGCATAACTTTAAAAGTTGCTGGCTGCTCTTGGATGAAGCCACTGTTTAACTTTGACATCGTCTCTATAGTATGTTGGCACAGACTCAGCTGTCTGTCGGGCTACTGTCTGGATCACATCCATTACATTTATGACCTATATGCTCTCTAAATAATCATATCAGCAACACTGATTTGATTTATTGTCCCCCTAATGAGGCAATGATGACTTGAAACTTCAGCCAACTTAGCATGCTTACCATAAAACATTAGAAAGCGTTTTCAATCACTTATAAGGTCAAGGATCATAATGATTCATAAATGCTGGTCACTCACTGGCATTTTTTTCTGTTTTGGAAAGAATAACAGTGTATTATAATTCTCATAGTTGGTAAAAGCATTTTATCATGTATTAGACTTGCTGTAATAATGCAATATAATGTGATTACAATCCATTTTAAAATGATTAATGAATTACAACTATGTTTTTTGGGGTGAAATGCTCGTTTCATGACTGTCTCATGTTCGTTTCATGTTTGTTTCATTTGTCATTCAGTTATTCATCATCAGAAAGTTGTGTCAAATTAGAGTACTCAATTTCTGTTATGACCTGCACACAAAAAGCAATAGATAATCATATTATTATTATGCATTAAAACAGTGGTTACAATGCTTTATACCAGGGGTGGACAATAACTACTTTTCGTGGGGGAGCCACATAAAAAATTGATCAGGCTGTCGTTGGCCAGAAAACAAATGATATAACGTCCTAATAATAGTCAAGCAGCTAATAATGGAAAGGTCAGAGGTCTTCTATGTAGGGATGTGCTGAAACTTGACGTTTTACTGTGCACCATGCATGCTGCATACAGGTTGCAAAGATGGTAGCAGAAAAAGTGGAAGAAAAACAACATAAACAATATGAATGTACAATGAGTGATTAATGTCACAGTTTAATATAAAAGATATAGTTCATTATCATTACCAATGAACACAGCACTGGCCTCTTTCAAAATAAAGGTCTAATAAAGGTTTAATGGTAAGCAAAGTGCTATTGACTGACTTTGTTAGATTTTTAAATTTTTGGTATTTCTATGATGGCCTTGTGGCCACATGAGAGCTTTCGGTGGACCACATCCAGCCCCCGGGCTGCAATTTGCCCAGGTCTGCGGGCAAAATGACCTTGAATGCATTATAAATATGATAGAGTGCTTATAATTATAATTATACATTGCTCTAAGCACAATACAAATATGTTTATAATGGGTTATAGACATGGGCATCAAAGAAAGTGTTACCAAAAGCCACAATAAATCTACTTTGATTTGATGTTGTTAGACAATAAACACTAAAATGTTCAAGGGGGTGACTGCTATTTATAGGCACTGTAAGGAGTTACTCCAGACTTGTTATGATGTACAGTTGCTGGTATATTTGACTGCACAAAACAGTGGACCTGACAGCTCCTGTGTGGTTATGTAACAATGTGGGACACTTTATCATATCTACAGTAGGCTATATGTAATCCATCAGTAGGCATGTAAATGTATCACTCACTTACTGTGTATATCTAATCAGATCACGCATGACCCTACGAAAATACAAGGATAAGACAAAACTGCCTACTTGTACTTGTGATAATGTAACATGGGGGCATTGCAAGTCTTCACCTGACCAGGGGACGCCTGTGTCCTTTAGCTCGGGCATGTCCCATGGGTCAGTGTCCTCTGGCTCCTCCTCTATCAGAGCCACAGTGGAGTGTGCAGGGCTCGCTTTGACCTCTTAGACAGACACAGAGAAGAGAGAATACATTTTCTATCTTTATTGTTGCTGTTGATATCTAATTTGCTATCCAAGTTCTGTTTTTATACACAGTATTTTATTTTTTGGCTTTTTAAAGCAATGAGAACAATCAACAAAAACAGACAAGTAACAGGTAAATTCAGATAAGTGCAGATAAAAAGGACTGAGAGCAATTCTTCAATACCCTTCAGCTGGATTTCAAACAGTATGAAATATACCTTTAGTTTTATTTCCATGTCTGTCATCAGGGTCTTCCTTTGATTTGTTTTGAGTAGCCATTGGCTGAAAAGAAAGAAAGAGGGAAAACTGTATTTTTAAGGATTTCATTCCAGATTTGCTTCTTGAATCCTATCAGGTCACAGAGGATGATTTTCAGCTAAGTGAAGGTCAGTATACTCAAATTATATGCCAACTTGAAAGTTTGCCACATACTTCATTATAGTGGTTGGCATCATATCGTGTCATTTAATTTTACAGAAATCCTCAGTCAGTTGTATTTAAATATTTTAAGGGACGGATCACCCCAAAATTTAAAAAAATAAAAACAACAACAAAAAACAAGACAAAACAAAACATATTTGTCTCCTGGCCTGTAGTGCTGTTTATCTGTCTAGATATTTTTTGGTGTGAGTTGAAGAGTTTTGAAAATATCAGTTGTGGAGGTGTCTGCCTTCTTTCATTCTTTCCAATATAATGGAACTAAGTAGCACTCGGTTTCTAGTGCTCAAAGCAAGAAAGGAAAAAAAACACATTTTATAATTTAAAAACCAATGATCAAACCAAAAATCATGACCTGGTTACTCAGGATAATCCACACACCTTGATGTGAGCAGTTTCATGTAGGAATTACTTTCTTTTTAGTAGAAATAAAGTATTTCTGGTAGATTATACTTCAGACACCAAAACTATCTGGATGGATAAACAGCACTACAGGCCAGCGGGGAAATATGTAATTTGAATTTTGAGGTGAACCATTCCTTTAACTGTTAGTGAACTATGTAGGAAAAAAGAAACTATTACAGTTTGGCTACCAGGGCATTAGGTTCAGAAATATCACACATACAGACATGCACACACAGACACACACACAGACACACACAGACACACAGACACACACAGACACACAGACACACAGACACACACACACACACACACACACACACACACACACACTCACTGTCTCTCACATGCCAGTGTATCGATCTTATCATCACATGGTCGAGCTGCAGTAAAGTTCCATTCACACAACAGCGTGACGCAGAGAGAAACCTACCAGCTAAATCAATATTTTAAAAGTGTTACACTTCCACATTTGCCATGTTCATATTACATACATAAAAGTTGTCTCTAACAGTCTTTCATTGGCCTTGACACAATATTGTCACTTGAGTTTAGAGTCTGAGCAGACACACACTTTATGGGCTTTGCGGTCTGTTTGCAAACGCTTCTATTTTATTTGTATAAATATACAATATATCACTTTTATTTATGTATTTTGTGGATCAAAGCTATTGGTCACCCTTTACATCTGTGTGTGGGTTTTACAAATACTAAACCATAGAAAAGTATTAAAAAAAAATAGCTTGTGCGCTTGGTGACACAGTGTTCAGTTATTTTAAAAACAGTCCTTTTCCCATTTCCTGAAAAGTAATGTTTTTGGACATACTAAGTTTTTTTCCCCCAAAACCCCAATATACCGTTTTATGTTACCATACTAGTAAAATATTATAGAAAGAAATAATGACAATCATGCAAAACAAACAACAACGTACTATATAGCTATTAATAATAAGCTCAATAATAGTGACAATAACATTTTCATCTACCCATGAAACATATTTTATCTTTTTCAAACTAAAACAAGGTTTTCAGGTGACAGCAGTAATAAATCATGCAGCTGTGTAGAAGTCATGCTTGTCCTCACCTGTGGCAGGCGCAGTGAGTCCATCCTCTGTGTGTGCTGAGCTCACCTGAGGCTTCAGATTTACCTCCACACAGGTAGAGTGCAAGGTTGTGGGGGTGGAAGGTGGGCGGATGGGCAGGTGAGGGTCCGCGGAGGGCAGAGGAGAGTGTGATGTGCAGCGTTCACATCACTTCCGTCTCACAGATAAGCCCAACACACCTTTCAGATCTTGATTAGTCTTACCTGACACTGCTGTAATCTCTCTGTGTTGCAATCCAACTCACATGGTACCTGATAAGTTGGAGGTGTATACCCTCACCT
This sequence comes from Lutjanus erythropterus, assembly GCF_056507025.1. Taxonomy (NCBI): domain Eukaryota; kingdom Metazoa; phylum Chordata; class Actinopteri; order Lutjaniformes; family Lutjanidae; genus Lutjanus; species Lutjanus erythropterus. The sequence goes on along the minus strand of NC_139319.1, from coordinate 23,814,542 downwards.
GTGCCTACACCCGCTGTTATCAACCTGAACACCTTACCAAATACCTAACTGGTTTTACACCTAAGATTCATGAGAACCGCTGTTGTTTGTCCATCCATTTAAAATAGAAACTCCTGAACAAACTCTCTAACCACTGCGTTAGATCTGCCGTCACATCCCTCAGAGTGATGGTAGCTCCAGCTGGTGGACCCTGGGATGAACCATGGGGGAGGAGTGGCAGAGAGAATGGCCCCCCTGGCAGAGGTTTATCCCGCTAACAGATAGACCACATGGGGGTGGGGGTTGCAGGATGTGCACTGTGTTGTACAGTGTACACTCTGTATGTGGCATGTTCTATTTTGGGCACGCAATGAGATTTTTCTGTGGCAATCTATTGATTCTCTTAATACAGCTACCCATCATTCAATACTTCAAAATATCAATGACCTAAGTTTAGACCTATAAAACTGTTGGTGATGCTGGACTGAGAGGACTTAGAGGAGGACACTGATGCAATGACTTTCCATGGACATTGTGACCTGACAGTTTGAGGTGAGTACAGGAGGGAACTTCAGCATCCTTTTTGACAGACTCAACAGTATACTGCAGTCACTACTGCATCTTTACATCTGAATGAAATGCACAAGTGCCCTTTGTTAGACTGCACTTATCTAGGTCCTAATGAAACACCTCCATGCTTGATATACACACTTTGTTTCTGTTAATTAGACAAATGGTCCCAACCTGGGGCTTTAAGAAAATGTAGACCAGGGGAGAAATATGGAGTGAAATAAATATAATTTATGTATAACCAAACATGAGGTTGCTGATGTGATCATGCTGATCTTTATTTCACTGAAATTCAGCTTGAATCCTTTGCCTCTTCAATTATTGTTATTGATTGAGTGAATAAAAATGGGGGGAGAAGGAGAGTGGACTTTTTTCAGCTTCTGAGGTGGGGCATTCCAGAAAAAGTCTGGGAACCACTGCACTAGATAATCCTCATTGATATTGATTGGTAGATCCCATCTGATGGACTGAACTGCTCTCCATGTGTCCTGCTGCTCTGGTGTGACCTTAGGACATGAATGAACCATAACCCTCCTCTGACATGTACACAGATCATCAGACACGGATCAGTTTTGGTCTAGTGCCTACTGTCATATCATGTTGTTCTCTATCTTAAATATTCATCTTTACCGAGCTTTAAGCACAGCATCAAGGTTTTTTTCTACTTCATGCAAACACATGAAAGAGGCAATCAGAGTCTTCTTTGTCGACCCTTGTGCAAGTGCAACAGCATCATCTAGGCACCATACAGTGCAATTACAACATATATCATTCTGTTCTCATTGGAAACTTTTTTACCTTACAGTGGATACAAATAACTGGATAGTTGTAGTCAATACTAGCTGGCCTATATGGACACAACAAGTAATTTTCTTTCTGACCATCACATGGCTGAATTCTTTGTCATATAACCTGGTATGCTTTTGGTTTTCATTAGGTTTCTTTTCATCTGTACTGTGTCCTCCTACCTGCTTTGATTTTTTTTTTTTTTTAAAAAGTGTTTGTTTTGTGTGCTTTTGTCTTGTTTGTTTCTTTTAATACATAACACAAAACTGTATAGATTTTGCTGATGTGATGCAAAGTAAATTGCACGTTACATTAGCACAAACACAGGCTATGCATGAAGTTAAAAAACAACATAATCAATAATAAATAATTGAATGAATAAATGCAAAAATAAATGATTAGATAAATAAATAAATTAATATATATACATATTGGGGATTAAAACACTGTGCCTGTATTTTACGTGAATTTCCTTCATAGCCATTAAGTTAAAAAAAAGATATTTAATGAATGTATTTATTCATTTATTTATTTATTTAAATAAAAAGTGAGTATAATTACATTCAAAAGCCTCCAACTCCAGTTGTGCAACTCTAACAGCAATTATGTATGCATTACATATGAGTATATGAGTCTATTCTGCAGGTATAAGTGTGAAAAAATGAATACAATATATTATATATGTGTGCATCGTAGATGTGCAATTTATGTACTAGACACACACTAACTGGTAACTATACAATACTCTGAAATATATATAAAACTGGAAAACAATACTACCATGATATAGACACACACTGTATGACAGTAATATGACATTATTATACAATTAACATAATGAAATTTAATGTATCAATTAATTGATATTAATATAATGTTACATAGAACTACTGTCTTTCCATGTAATATACCAAAAAGAATTTTTCCATAATTATGTTGGGATAATTCGTCATTTTTGTCACAACCACCAGAGGACGTAGTTCTGCATATTATTACCTTACCTGCAACTGTCCTGAACTTTCAGAATAAAAGATCCAGTTTAAAGCTCAATTGTCTAATGTCATTTTTGGGACTTTCTAATAAACAAAACAAATAAAATCTAATGTATTATTAGATTGCTGTATTTAGCTGGTTGCTATCGAGCAGTAATTAAAACAACAATTTTCTCACTACAAAATAAATGCCACTTTTTATATTACTTCCGGGTTAGGTCCGTGTCAGCCAACGTTAGAGCAATGACATTGTACCAAACAGAGAAGTCAGACCTCCAAGTGGCTTGTAGTTTGTTATTTCACATGCTTTGAAAGATTAAATTATCACCGATAAATCTGTCAACATGTCATCGACCACCACAGGTTTTCCGGATGATCGGCAGCACAGAGGAGGACAGGTAAACACACCGAGACACACACATTTTCAGACGAGATGCTAACCTGTTAGCTGGCTAACGTTAACTTTGTATGAACTGCAGGTAGTAACTGAAGCGTGGTTTACTATGTGCTGTTTAAATCTCATTAGTTTGTCTGTGTGTCTTGACTATAAGTCGCTAAGTCTAATAAGTTAACGCTGTGTGTGTGTGTGTGTGTGTGTGTGTGTGTGTGTGTGTGTGTGTGTGTGTGTGTGTGTGCAGGCACCAGTGGGTTTGGAGTACATCCCCACAGAAGAGGAGAGGAGGGTGTTCAGAGAGTGCAACCAGGAGAGCTTCTGGTACAGGTGTAAGTTTTTGTCTTTCACATACAGCTCAGATTAAAAATATCATGTTATGGTTTGTTTTTTTCTTGTTGCACAGATGTCTGATATCAACATGCTTTCCTTCACAGCGGTGCCCTTCTCTGTGGTCAGCATGGCTCTCACTCAGGCTCTAGTTGCCAAAGGTAACACTATGCAATAATAACCCTAGGCAAAAATGGATGCACTGATGGTGATTTTTGTGGCTGTTTTTGTTGTTATTTATTACTCATTTTGAGTCAGGGAACCAAAGAAGTCTTGATTTTAAAACATATGCCACTTGTTACCCTTTGGCATCATACCAGAATAGTGTCCAGCCAGTGGCTTCCTCTTTGAAACAGGAGCTTGGTTTACCAGCTACTGTTGTCCCAGTCCAACCACAAAAGACCAGCAGCGCAAAATTGATGTGACACAACAGATAAACAGTCACTGCCATAGCTGAATTAGGACTGGGCGATATAGAGATATTATATCGATATTGTGTATGAGACTTATATCTTATCTTATCTGATATCGTCTTAGATTTTGGATATTATTATATCGTGATGTGGCATAAGTGTTTTCTTTTCCTGGTTTTAAGACTGCATTATAGTAAGGGGATGTCATTTTCTGAACTGTTTCAGACTGTTATAGCTGTTCTTTAATTTGCCTTTATCCTCTTAGTCATTCTATATGCATTACTGATGATTATTTATTTTTTTTAAAAAACCCATTATATTAATATTTTATGAGAGCAGTAATAGTCACCCATACCATATTGCAATGTCAATAAATATCAATAGTGAGGTATTTGGTCAAAAATGATGTCACTGATATTGATTTTGTCCAAATCACCCTGTCCAACTATAAAATCATCATATGTTTGTGCTATTTGAGTGTTTATGGCATGTTATTTTAGATAAAATATGTATTATTGAGACATACAGGTACATCATATATTCCAGAATAGACTAAAAATATTGAGATATTTATGAGCCTCATGCCCAGCCCTATGCTGAAACAACTGGTACTCTTTACATCATGCGCACAGTGACACAGACAATAATGACACTGCCATATTCAGTGATATTCACTGGTCACTGCTATGCGTGCTAGCATAACATCGGTATTTATAAGAGGAGCAATGGACGAACAAGATAAGGAGAAGAGAGACAAGTCTACACAGAAGCAGTAAGCAGCTAACTGTGTTGCCAAACAACAGTACTTTCCAGCCTTTGAGGCTAGCATTAGCTAACATACTACTTTTAACAGATATTGAAACTGACTCTTGTCTTGACTCCAGTTCTCACTGAAAAATAAACAAGCTGTGTTAACACTTTCCTGAAATATTTTTTGTCCAGACTCATTTTGACTTTTGTTTTTTTCTTACTGTAAAGCCGCCCTACAACAAACTGTTGCACCATTCTCTCTTTCTCTCTCTCTCTCTCTCTCTCTCTCTCTCTCTCTCTCTCTCTCATTTTCATGCCATTCTTCTAAAATGTTGTAGTCAATTGTATTATGAAAATATAATTTGATTTTCTATTAAACAGAAGTTACAAAAATGTTTCTGTAAGCTATCAATTATAGTTCTTAGAGAGAAAGAAATCCAGAATAATCACATGTTGAACATTAAATTGACCTTGGTCTGGTTTCATTTGTAGGGACTCTGTCTGCATCTCCAAGGTTTGGATCTCTACCCAAAGTTGTCTGTAAGTTCATTTAAGCTTGAAGATGACACATACTGAGTAGATTGTTTTACTTTGCTCACTGCATTGTCTGTCTAATCTGCTACATTGTTCACTGCACACCATACTATCAGTGCCTTCAAACTAATTTGTTCAACAACACCACAACCTACAGCTTCTAAAGGACCAAAAACTGAATACTTCTCTTAAATTATTATAACAAAAAGTTAACATTATGATCTTTATGAAAGATTAGACTGCATTAATTTTAGCTAGGTGTACATAATAAACTGGCAGCTGAGTGCATATGTTATCTAGACTAGAATAAGTGATACACATTTCTGAACTTTTATTAGATGTGTGAAATTAACAGTGTATCCCTACACTCACAGTACTCTTTATATGAAAAAGCAAGTAGTCTTGGCCAAAATCTTGTCACAATTGCTACTGGAGTATAAAAATAAAAAATACTGACATTTAAAATGTTGGTCTCTACAGTTGCTGGCTTCTGTGGCTACCTGGCTGGTAAAATGTCGTACATGAAGACATGTCAGGAGAAGTTCAAGAGGTTGGAGAACTCCCCACTGGGAGAGGCCCTCAGACAGAGGACAGGACTGCCTCCACAATAGTGAGCACCACACACACACACACACTTTATCGTGATACTTGAAGTTTTTATCCAACAACTACCGCTTCACTGTTTTCCTGTTCTCCTCCTCAGTTCCAAGGGCGCTCAGTCAGAGCTGAGTGACCCTGACACTCAGTCATTTGAAACCATGTTCCAGCCAGCAGAAGCCCCCAGCCAGAGAAACTACACCACAGAGTCACCCATACAGATGAGCAGATCAGATGACTTCAACACTCCAGGTACTACAGAGATCTACTGTACACACTTTCTGAAAACAATGTAAAACAAAAAACAGTGTAATAATGACCATTGCTTGAGCGCTGTATTTTGTTTCATGCATCCTGCTGTATATGTTCACCTGAATTCCCTCAGTCACCATTGTGTTTTCTAAAAGACATTTCTCCTGCCAAACTAAATGACAGTAAATCTAAATTAAACCCGTTACTGGCTGGCATAAAATACATACATGCATTATATTATTGTTATAATGTAGAGAATAATGCTTTTGCTGGTTGGATTTTATTGACTGTCCTTCAGCAATTTTTTAGTTGTTTGGAAATCATCATGTTAAAGTGGTTTTATGATCTGTTTAATATGAAATTGCTGCCTTGTGTGAAGCACTCTGTAACATGTTCAGGAAAGTGTCCTATAAATAAAGATTATTATTGTAACCCTCTTCATCTCTTGTCTTGTCCCCATCAGCTTTAGCTGAGACATACGTGGAAGAAGAGGAGCCCAGGAAAAAGGCCATCCTCTATGAGGACCTCAGACTGAAGAACAGGGAGAACTACGAGGTCACGCTCACTCAGAAGGCTGAGACACTACTCAAACCATCACCCGAGAAGGAGCCAAAACGACCTAAAAAAGAGAGTAAGCTGCTACTGCAGGGCTGTGCTGGGTTAAGAGAAGTTTAGGGGCTTATATTTAAATATATGTCTTTAAATTAATCTGTGAAAGACTGACTCAACTTGCTCTCCTTTTATGTCTCTTATGTTACAGCAAAGAACATCTACGGAGACACCTGGGATGAATGAGTCTTTGAAATGAAGATGTAATCTGTGTGGCATCACTGCAGTACAGTGAGCAGCTCGGTGGCCATAATGCTTCAGTGTGATTTAGCCCTTGTATGAGTTTCTCAACAGTAAGTCTTTAGCAAGTCAGTCAATTAAACCAAATTGCACAAAGATTAAAACTGTTCCCTCTCTTTGACAATGACTTGAATCTAATGAAACTTTTTCGTCTTCACCAGCACATCTACATCAACAAAGGAAAAATAAGATTGGACATTTTACTGCCATTAGAACACAACTTGAACGCACACAAGATAGTCTGGTCCCATGCAGCGCTGGTTTCAAAACATGGATGTTCACTTATAACACCATAATATAACTACAACTAAATATTAGTGGTGTCTTCATGATCGCTGAAGAGAAAAGTTATTTTGTCCTAGTCTCAAACAGAAGCATTGGTTTTAGTGGCACGTATAAAAGAGCTGAACCAGTTGATTAATAAGTTGAATATTATTGAAATAACAGTATGGCCAAGTCCAACATCCACATCGCAAGAACGGCAATTTTTTTTAATGTGTCACAACATAAATTATAGATGAAGCATTCTGGTGCTTCAGAGATTCCCCAGCCAACAAATCACCAACATACTTGTTTGTTAGAGGCCCCAGCAAAAGTCATATCATCATTATATTATATATTTTTTTCAGTGACAATGAAATGCAGAAATTAAAGCCCTAATGTATACCAACTAGATTTATAGTTGAACTAATTGAAGGAAACTGCAGATGATTAAAGCTCCTAAACCTTGACTGGAAAAGAAAAATAAATGTTTCATCCTTGTGTCTTAATGTGAAAAATGGACTAAAAGACAGCATATAGGCACAAAACTGATGCCATGGTCCAGTGATCAAAATATATTATTGTAACAATATTCCAAGCTATTTTTATGTCCTAAATCATGCCTGGGGAGGGTCTTTAAGTATATTTAAATACTTTGCACTTAAAATCTCTTAATTCTTAAAACTTTGTAGCAACTTTTTTGAGTTTTGTTAGTATATCTTGAGGCCTGTATTGAATATTTTTTGTTTGATCAGTTTTAACCAGATCAGTTTCTGTTTTTATTCCAAATGAAGACCTGATGGGGTCAAAACATTTCTTTTTTTCTAGTTCAATAATGTTTTGGGAGCTTTAAACCAATATGCATATGTTCACAGTTCATGTGATAAGATTTAATCTGTTATCCTGCACATGATTTAAATACAGGCCAAGATGTTGACACAGCCCTTAAAAAGTTTCTAATATGTAAATCAGGCTTTTTTTTTTCAAGAGACTTTTTAGGTTTTGTACAAATTCATTTACAGAAATACGGTAAGAAATGGTACAAAAGACAGTTTTACAGTAAAATGTAAAAAGGTACAAAAGAAGTAAACTTTTAAATTTATGTACAAAAGTCACCCATAATAGTCAAACATTCAGAGAAATGATGAATATTCCTACATGCTGGCAGACACTCCACAAACACTGTAGAGGCCTACTGTAAAATCAAGCATGTGACACTGTAGACAACACAATCCAATGAGAAGTGATGCTGCAGGTGTTTAACAGTGAATAAATAGAGCAGTATTCAGTGCACAAACTTAGCACCAGCCAAATGTTAGTTAACTTAACAAGTGGCTGGTAGATTTCCTTCACTCACCAGCCAAAAAAACAATGGTAATCTGTTTAGTGATTGGTGAGATTTGAACATTCATTTGCCATTTACCCGCAGACAAAAAACATACTTTTGCATCCTAGTAGTTTTGAGAGCATAAGGCCTATCTGTATAGTTGGAATGTTGTAAAACACTCAAATTAATAACCATGACTATGACCATGACTGTGGTTGTGGCCACAGCTGTGTCCATGACTGTGTCCATGACTGTGTCCATGACTTAGTCCAATGTTTTGTGCTGAACCGTGTCCATGAGTACTGGCAGGAGGTGGTGCTGGTGGATTGGGCAGAGCACTGGTCGAACTCGGCCAGCCTTCGTAGTACTTGCCCGTGGTGTCAGCAGCATTGATGCTGGACAGTGGAGCGTAAGCCTGGACTGGATACGACCCAGGTGCTGGATTGATCTGTGGAAGGAGGGTCTTCCTCCGCTCTTCTGTGGAAGCAGGGACAAACATACCCCTGCTGATTCTCCTCAGCAACCTGAAAGGCATCATCTTCTCCAGCACTCCCGCCCTGGCCTCAGACAAGTCCACACGAGAGAACCATCCTTTCCCAAACATCACCCCAACCAGGATGGCTATGATGTTACAGGGGAGCACACTGTGAGGGACGAGAGCGGTGGTGATGAGGAGTAACACCCAGGGGAGAGCCATGGTGGGGAAACTTACTCCACACAGGAACCCTCTAGCCATTTTTGTGTGCATGGTAGTTAGAGCCACACATGCCAGGGACACAGGGAGCAGACCCTCTGTGGGACTTTGGTTGCTGCTTTCTGCTTGCATGAGATCTACGAAGCTGTAAAAGAAGCCTGTGGTGGTGGACAGCAGCAGGAACAGGAACAGGAAGCGGACCGTACCAAAGCCCTTCTCCAAACTGCCACCGAGAAATGACAGGGCCATGATGCTCAGGAGGAGCTGAACAGAGGTTTGGTGGTAAAAAGGGTACGTCATGAGTCTGTGGAGGTGTCCATCTTGAAAAACAGAGGCACCGACACTGAGGATACCCTGGGTGAAGTTGAAATATGTTTGGATTCCAAACAAAGCACACGATAAAAGTACCACTGTTAAAACACCGCTTGTAGGGACAGGAGCCACGTCTTTGAAAATCTGAAAGATCATTTTCAAGTGCTCGGTTCGTGCCATCTTGCCAAATAACTTCCTCCACTGCAAATAAACTGAAACAAAAAGTTGACCAGGTAACCGACTGTGGTTCAGTTGTTTTCACTCTTAACAGGAAATAACGTTACTATCCTATTCAGACTGCTTTTAGCTGATAGCTACTTTAAACCTCTCGGGTTGCTGTAGACGTTCATGTATGAATTTCACGTTTAGAGTCATCGAGAGATCATTTTACAGCATCACTTACATGACTTGCTTAATCGCAATTGACGGAAGTATCTTTCACGCAGCGTTTAAGGCTAGTCTGAGCACCGACAGACAACTTCTGCTCAAACCCTTCAAAAGAAAACACGCATTGACACACCATGTCAAAATTTGTGTGAAAGTCACAATAACTGTGCAGAAAATTAATGTATGTAAGCTACATGTGAATCAGGATTACAAAACGCAGATTTCCACATCCTGTAGGATTAAAAGGAAGGCTAAATGTAAGTTCTTGCCACTGTTCATGTCGTAATTTGAAGGTGAATTTACCCAACTTCCGGTTTGGCTTTCTTCATTCACCTCAAGAGGTACCTTGTAATAAATAAATAAATAAAATGTATAATATATATTTAAGTTTAAAGAATTAAGAATTTTGGAATTCTAAGTGAACTGTCCATTTTAACAAAAACGGTTACCGTTTCAGGTTGAGCTGTGTACTAAGTACAATTTTACAATTGTTACTGTGTAGAAGGGAACCTTTGATTTGTCAAACTCTCGCGATACTTGTATGCGTTTAAGTTTCTATTTCGTGCACCTTGTACAAATTAATAATACTTAATAATAGTTTATAATGCGACAACGCTGTTGTTAAAGTCTGAGTAGGTTTAGAGGTAGAGAACACTAAGGGGAAAGATAATGGTTTGGGTTTAAAACACTCTCGCGAGATCTTTCTAGGGTTCCCTTCTACACACAACCATTTGGGTCTGAAAAAAAAAAAAATCGAACGTAAGCACGTCTGTCCCCCTTCCGGTGTCGTACAGTTACTGCGGCGGATGTTGATGTTTTGTTTCGGAGCTGCTGAACTGAACGATGTGAAGTGTATCGTCTCCCGGACGGGCTGAAATTTTGTGTGGTTGTTTTCACGGCTCTCTTTGTACTCTTTTCTCGGTAAGGTTTCGCTGTTCGTCGGCATCGTGTCTCTCCCGGTGTCTGTCCCGGGAAGCGCGAGGCCGAGCCGTGCGATGATGGAGGACTTTGATGAGATCTACGAAGAGGAGGAGGAGGAAGAGGAGGACGAGGACAGGGCCGCGGAGGAGCAGCTTCTCAAGTACGCTCCGGACCCGGTGGTGGTGCGAGGGTCCGGCCACGTCACTGTGTAAGCAACGGGCGACGGTTACGGGAACAGAGAGAGGAGTCTACCGTTAACGGGAAATGACTAGCTGCTGCGGTCTCCGTGGGTAACTGGCTGCTAGCTGAGTTAGCCATCGCTTGTGACCTAGCGCAGCGCAGCCAGCTGGCTGCTAAGTTAGCATCGAGCTAACTGTACGAGCAGACGAGGAGTGGCTGATTAAACTTTCGATTTAGCATAAACAGCGTTACATGGCCTAATAAATATGTACCTTGTATCTATAATAATAATAATGACAATAATAATATTTGTACAGCACCTTTCAAACTTAAGAACAAAGTGCTTTGCATGTTAAAAGATTTACTTAACAAGAATTAACGCTAACAAAACAAACCCTCAAATTCCTACACCATTAAATACAGAATTAGGAGCATTAGAGCAAACTATCTAAAACCCCTGGGCTGGTACATAGACGAAGTGCAAAGTGAAAAGAAGAAATAAGTTCAGATATCAGAGTACAGTATGGATAGAAAAATTAAGTTCATACAAAGCATGTACAATTCAAGTAAAATTCATGTAAGGTAATGACATAAACTATATGTGAGCTAAGGTTTTATATACTGTATGACTGCTGATAAAATAACATTTGAAAAAAAACATTTAGAACAGATGAAAGTGCAAAGTACATGAAATAAGTAAATAAAATAGTACAATGACATGATTATGGAATGTAAAACATGATTGTATACAACGTAATGTGATGTATTGTTAATGTTAGCAATTTTCAAGTCAAGATTGTTTGTCCCTGTTATTGGTTCTACAATTTCGGGACTGAAACACAAGATCAGACTCCCTTCATTATGTCAGATTTTGCTAAATCATGCCTGTAAATTTGAATTTAATCCTAAAATTATTAACTGGTTCATATGACTAAATTGTTCCCCCAGTATGTTAGTGAGAGACAATCTCTGTCCAACAAGATATCAACATAAAGTCGTTGTAACAGTAGGAATTGAATTTACTGGATGTTGTGTCCAGTCCAGTCAGACAGTGAAGAGCCCTCAGAGGGTTAGCTGGAGGCTTAAAGCAGTGTGTTAACAGTAAGTAAACTTAGAGATACTCCAACAAAACAAAACAAGACAAAAAAAAATAAATAAATAAATAAAAAATATACTAAATTAAGATTTCATTGCGGTTTCCTCATTATCAAGCGCTCAGCGAACACCTTGGTTGCTGATTTTCAAGATATTTAATAAAATGTCCCCATATTTTAAAAAACTTCTGTATTTTCCCTTTGGTAGCATAAGTCAGCTTTTCCATGGCTAAGCAGCTAGAGATCCCTTTTAACCAGAGTCCAGCTGTAGGTGCTTCTGTGCTCTTCCAGGTTGTTGCAATACAGTGTTTAGCCTGAAGTGAGCATAAAATAACATTTTTTTATGATAATTTGTTAATTTGAGTAAATAATTATTTACTCAAATTAACAAATTATCATGTTGATTCTGTTCACTGCTCTTTCTCACACCTATTTGATACTAAATTGGTGATGAGGTCCCCTTTATTACTTGTCAGCCACCTTGGCTGCTAGTTACACATGTGCCTGTGTAATGTAACCTAGGATAGACAGTAGCCTTTTTCACACATAGTTCCCAGTTTTCAGACACTGTTAGTTATTTTTTACTATTCATACTCGCTTCTTTCGGTAACATTTCAGTCTTGCACTTTTTCACACAAAGTAATGCTGGAATAGACAGGGCAAAGGCCAGTCCAGTAGACAGTGGTAATCAGGCACCTAGTTATATTTAAATGTGGGGGTGCAAGATTAGTGACAACTGACAGGCAATGGGGGGGGTGTGGCAGGGAATTTTAATTTAATTTAATTGTAACATAGCCTTCATTCATGATGGCAAATGAAGCTGCTCTTTGACTGAAATTCAGTTTATATTCAACAGCTCTAAGAAAAAAGATGTGTTTTTCGTTGTGTTTTGTACCTTCAGCAGTGAGTGGCAGATACAATTAGCAGAGTGTACATAATGCATATTTATCGGGTGTCTTTCTGTCTTCCCTGAGTCTGCACTGTCAGAACGATGTAACCCTTTATGAGTTTGTCCCTGCAGTGTTACTGCTTTCATTCATAACTCTGCCATACAGGCATTTTCCCTGAAATGTTACTAGGTTTTGAAGGAAAGTGGAGATACAGATTTCCCTGGATATCAATTCCTGGCCCAATTAACACATGACCCCATGCAGGAAATGTTTCTTAACATTTAATGGATAGACTGCATTTGTGAAAGGGGTTAGAGAAAGGTATTGAGTCATCAGCGGTCTCAATGGGCTCTTTCTGTATATTACACCTTTACTTTGATGCAGGACCAAGGTACAAAGATTTACTTGGGGTTTTGAGTGTCTAACACAACTATCTATCATCTTAAACATCTCTTACATATTTTATATTAAATATCACTTTGTTTCTGTTACAACACTATAACAATGTGTCTTTGTTATGGGGCTTCCTTGAAAACAATATGGTACATCTCAGGAGGTTTATCCTGACGCATATTCAATTTGAACAGTAATAAGTTACTCATGATACCTGCTTGGCTCAGCAGTTTCACCTTTTACTAAATGGAGTAAAATGTTGTCTCACAGGAGGCCTGGATATAAAGTTGATTATTAATTATTATTAAGAGAGATAATGTCTGCTTATATATAATAATCTACTCCTTTTCCCCTCACTCCCTCAGGTTTGGGCTTAGTAACAAATTTGAGTCAGAATTTCCTTCAGCACTTACGGGAAAGGTAAGTGTTTTGTTGTTATTAGTACATATTAACTATGACATTTGCATCACAACAAGATTTACCCTATATTCTTGACAACAGTCAACATATATTACTTAATTTTATTATTAAAATTGCTACAAAACACAGCTTACTTTTCTGTGGTACAGATTAAATGCAGCATTCCAACCTGTCATCTAAGATTAGATGTTAATACATTAACTATATAACATCTGTTCACTTCTTCAGGTGGCACCAGAGGAATTCAAAGCCAGTATCAACCGTGTAAACAGCTGCCTGAGAAAGACGCTGCCAGTGAATGTGCGGTGGCTCCTGTGTGGCTGCCTCTGCTGCTGTTGCACACTGGGCTTCAGTTTGTGGCCTGTCATCTGCCTCAGCAAGAGGGTGAGATACTCATGCATGTTGCATCACAAAAAAAAAAAAAGGAAAAGGTCAATGTGTTGATTATGTGGAAATTTTTTGAATATCATCTAATGCCACTGTTGGCCTTCCAGACAAGAAGATCTATAGAGAAACTTCTGGAGTGGGAGAACAGCAGACTTTACCACAAGGTGAGGAATGAAAGCATGAATATGTGTGTATAAATAGTAGGGCTGAAACAATACCTCGAGTAACTCAAGTAATTCGATTGCAAAAATGCCTTGAGGCTAATTTTTTGCCTCGGAGCCTCATTTAAATAAACACCTGTGTTTCACACATAGGGGTGGGGAGTGCAATTTGGTATTAAACAGCTGAATTATTTAAGACCAGAGTATTGATAAGCTCTGACGTATAAGTTTTGATGTACTTTGTTATCACAGGGCTTCAGCACCTCTCCTCTTTTAAGTCAATGCAAGCTACTCCATACGTATACATACAGTACACACAGAGCGAGGTCATTGCATTTCCCTTACTGACTTTTTTCAACTGCAGGATGTTTTATAAAGTCACTCCACTTATAAATTCACCTGCAATTCAGTTTTCACAGCAGCAGAGAAGCTGCATGTGGAAGAGACTTGTTCTTAATGACAGAGTTCATTAAAGTAGTCCAAACTAATGTCATGGTGAATGACATCGACACCAACCAGCTGCACTTATAAGATTAAACAACTGTATGAGGAGGCCTATATATTAAACAGGAGAGTCTGTGTTTCTCCGTCAGAAACTGTCAGACCTTCTCAGAGCAGAGTGAACAGGTGAGGGAGGGGGAGGAGGACAGAGTGATCACTAATCAATTGCGTCTGCTGTTGGCCTCTTGGACTGATTAGAAAAATAAAAAGGCCAAAATTGGTCACAAACTATACCTGGGTGTCCACACAAATAAAGTCACTGTGTGTGAAACACTGCAGAGTATAACATCATGCTGTCATTAGTTTGACAGAGACACAGAGAGGGTAGTACCTAAAAGGGAACCCTAGACCCGCAAAAGATCGCGCAAGTTTGAGTATTTTACCAGAAACAACGGATGCAAATCTTGCAAGAGTTTTGCAAATAAAGAGTTCCCTTCTATACATGACCAAGAAAGGTGTGCAGCTCCAAAAGTAGAAAATCATGTTGTGGTGCAGATGTTTTTTATGTGACAGTCCTGTATTCACTGAGCCACAGAGAGTCACTGAAACACTGATCACTGACCTGTTGTGATGGAAAAAGAACTCAGATCCTTTAAAACCACAATGTAAAAATACTTAATTACAAGTAAAAATCTTGCATGTAATTGTTTCCTTTTTTGAAAAATTAAAAACATTTGTATTGTTCTGTAATGGTATTCTTTATGATGTCCTTTATGATGACTAAATACAGACCTTCAAACTCGTAAGAGGAGAAATAGGTGACATGTTGGTAAACCAGTCCCCTGTCCTCTGGAGGTCTGTGGGCATCCTGCTCCTGAAGAAAAATGTTGTGATTTTAACAAGTTAACAAAGCACTCTGGTGACTGTTTTGGTTAAAAGAGTGACCTACATTTTCTGTTTGTGGTTGCAGACATTAATACCTTTACTTTTGTACTTCAGTAAAAAGTACAAAGCAGGGTACTACAGTAACAGTAAAGTTACTTTACTTTGTACTTTTACTTTGGCAATTTATAGTTGTTCATTTAAGAGACCTGTCTTATTTTCTCTTTTGTATGTTACCATAGCTCTTAAATAAAGCAAAAGTAATGTTATAGAAAAAATTGTGGAACACACAATATAACACAAGATAACTTGATTAATCGCCAGAATAATCAATAGATTATTTGATTACTAAAAGAATCGATAGCTGCAGCCCTAATCAATAGTGTACCTTGTAAGGACATGTTATAAAATGTCTGATGTCTGTTGCATTCTGTTTGCAGTTGTGTTTGCATTGGCGACTAAGCAAAAGGAAGTGTGAAACCAACAACATGATGGAATATGTAAGTATCTGTTGTGGTGAGATGATAATACACAATACAGAAAGGCCAGTCAGAGTATTTATTTTAATATTTATTTGATTTATTTGTATAGGGACAAGTATGTTGCATAAACCAATGCCGTAGTTAAAAACAAGTATATCTCTGTATTATGAGGAAAGATTGTATTACTGGAAATATATCATGCAATCATTTTGTCCTCCATGGCAACATTTCCAGGGCCAACAGCAGAATGATGATGTTCACGTTACATAGGAATCTGCAGTGGAATGTGTGACTGAATATGTTTGATTGTTCCATGCAGTTCAGTGCCACAGCCCTCTGCGTCAGGACCCTGGCAGAGTAATGATGTGCAGACTGCAGTTACAACAGAATAGATCAAGCAGACTGGGTCATAAAAATAAACATTTTGGTTAATAGTGGATGTATAGCAGGTGGGAAATAGGTTGAAGAGTCTCCCCATTAAGAGAGACGCAGTTTCCTTAATTATTTCATTGTTTCCTCTCGAGAGTTTCCTCTGTCCTGTCAAGTTTCTAAATGCAGTTTTTAGTTGTCCTGCTTTGGCCCACAATATTAGCTACTGTGACACCACTGCATATATGGGAGTGTTTAAAATGACTGAAAGTAGTCTCTCCAATCATATCAGTAAATCATTAAAGAAAACACTTCTACAACAATAAATCTGATATTGCTATAAAGTCTTATAAAATCTGAATTATCTCACAGTAACAGATTTTTCTCTTGTCCCCTGCAGGTAATCCTAATAGAGTTCTTACCTAAGATCCCCATCTTCAGACCGGACTAGCCTGACTCTGCGGCTGATCTCAAACCTCCACTGCTGCATCACAATGGTTGTCAAGCCCCAGAATAATTACCCTTCCCCAAATACTCCCAATTCTTTTGTTTACAGGGTAGCATTGATCCTCCCCCGTTTTCCCATACATAGCTTTTTTCCTACACCCTTGTTTACAAATCCAGCAAATTCAACACTCAGAAACTTTTGGAGTGAATTCACCCTTGAACCATGACCTTAGGGGCGAGCTGGCACACTGTCAAGCCATGTTGACCGGCACCAGCCTGCGTGATGTCAGGGGAGCACCAGCCATGGGCAGCATTATGAATTTTGGACCCAAAGCTGGAGACTGGACTCTCAAATTGTGAGATACAACTGGAATTTTATCACGTGTATGTTCCCTAATGTAAGCACATGGCACAGTCAGACCATGATGAAACACTTTCACATTACCTACTGTCACCCGCCAACTTCAGCCGCAAACAAAAAAAAAAAAAAGAATTACACCCCAGTGCTTTTGTAACAGTTGGTTTGGTGCTCAAACTGTAGGTCATTTCTAGAGGCTGTGGAGGCAACAAACATGGAACTCCAAAGGAACCTTCATCCAAATCAACTCTGCAGCAGCCAGCCGAGTCTTACAGGAACATGTCGGGCCAGTGGCCAGAACATCGGAACTCAATAATGTCACTCATCTTATTGACTACCAGACATCCTTATCCCCTCGCCTCCTTTCATATCTCTGCACACTTCACTGTGCATCATCCTAACCCAGAGACAATCACACACTCTGACTGTACTCTCCGTGGTATGAATGGGTCTTTATGCCACATAGTTTACCTGGGACAGTTTGTTTTCAACGTTATGTGTGTCCAGGTGATGGGCTGGCTGCCTAGCAACTACTTCTGAGTCACAGTGGAACAAGTAACCTGGAAAGAAAGCCACTGGTGATGAAGAGAAGAAACCTTTTTTTTCTCTCTTTTTTTTTTAGTATCTCAAATTTTGTTAACTGTTTTGAAAGAGAGGCAGTCAATGCTCGCAAAACTGTTCGCTGTTGTGTGTGCGTGTCTATGTGTGTCTGAGAGAGAAACAAGCAAAAAAAAAAGAGACAAATCAGACATGAAGAGATACTCTTTACTCTGTAAAGCAGGGTTCTTTCTGTGACGCATTTCTTTTTGCCATAACCGATCTTTGTTACTTTTGTTGTAGTTATTTATAAATGCGTGAGTGCACATATAATATGTGCATTTGTGAAATAGGCCTCAGTTGTTTATTTGCAAAGGTATGCCATGGTTGTTTCCTTTTTGTCTTTACGGTCATGTGTCAACACTAAAGCACACAATAGCTTTGTCCTTAACACCTTCACATGGCCTCTCTTCCTTATCTGCTGACCTTGGCTCACTTACATGAGTGTTCAAGTTAAGGATGTGGCTCTGAGAAAGTTCCTCTGTTTTTCACATAATCTAACTCATTCAGAGTTCTGGGGTGACCGGGAGTGTTATAATAATACCAGGGTTGTAATATCATGAAGCAGGGTTACTTAAGTTAGTGTGATAACTGCACAAACCAGACTCCTCCCAAATCAGGAATGTGGACTTAAAGCTGTACTCATCAGTATTTTTATATTAACAATCTAAAATTACTACGTAATGCTCAACGGGTTAGTTATAATTATGAACCTATAGAGAATGATCACCCAGCTGTGCAGTTCTCAGCGCTACGTACTGTGTTAGTATATTTCAGCTCATTGGGGTTTGTTTTTTTTTTTCGGCATGAAGACACGATCAGACAGAGCTGGTCTGGCAGGTTACAAAAGGCGAGGTGTGCTGCCCTGCCTTTTTTGTTGAAGCTTTTGTTTGAAAAAACAGCGAAGCAGTTCGCTTTTTTAAAATTGTTGCAAGGCAACTATGAATCACCTGTTCTTAGCCTAACCTTGAATTTACTGAAATGTACACTCAGATCTGTACCTTTTTATTGTGGTTAGCTAGAAGTTAACATTCTGGTTGGTAGATGAGTAGCTAACTAAATATCTGCATAAAAAATAGACAGGCGGAGGGCACTGGCTCTGATTAAGGGTGACAGGCTGTTTTCAAGTACTGCACTTGACAAGGGGAAACAGATCTGTGTGGGTCGATGAGACCCTCAGAAGGAGAGGAAATTATTACAGGGCTGCACACAGCGAGAGATCGTGAAAGTGAGCTAATGTTAGCTTAATAGCTTAAATGGCTCAAATAAATTAAACTAACTTATCTGAAATCTCAAGTACTGCACAAATTTGCCTCCAGGCTGCTTTTCTGTATTCAAGTCAGAGTAATTATGGTTGGTAGAAACATACAGCTCCAGGTATCAAGCAACAGCCACCAGCAATTTGTCCTCCATGGTTGTTATTTCACCACCACAGTGAGCCCATCTCTTAATTAATCCGGTTGGACAATGGGGAACAAGTGCTGATGACATTGGGCACTCTGCTGCTCTGAGTTGAGGTTTATCCAACTTGAAGTGTTCGGGGCGCTCCTGTAAAAAACACAAGGCACTTGAGACACCCAGGGGTGCATTAGCAGTGTGCATAATGCCAAACTGCCAGTAGAAGACAACCGGAAAAAGATGGCTCTCGCTGCCAAAACTGCACTCTGTCTGATCAGGCGCTTACTGTTCTGGTTCAGTTAGTGTAAAAAAAAAATAGACTTGCATCCATGAGGTGGCCAGAAACACGACTCCAAATGAATGATCATATCTACTGGATATGTTAATGGGCAACTGTTCTCTAACAAGTTTGCGCCATCAACTTTATAAGGTGATGCCATGTCATTTAATGCAGGTTCAAGTAAAAAGACTTGTTCCAGGCTCAGTTTAGATCAGTAATCTAGCTAAGTAGCAGTCCTTCTTGATAAAGGCTAAGACTTTAAAAAACTATCAACACAATATAAATCACATCACAAAGCACATCTCAGTGTAATGAAACATTAAACGATTTGTTAACAAGTAGGAGAAAGTGCAGAACAGGAAAAGATGGTCCTTTAAAATACGGTCTTGGTTTAGTTTTTCCCTCTCAGCACACCTCTTGATTTATAGAAGAAAAAACATCCTGGGATTGAGATTAAACAAAGCCAGTTTTAGGTCACTCAGCTCTGGTGATTGTATGGGTCACACTCAGGGGATTATACCAGATAAACCACAAAATGTAGCATTGGAAAATTCACTGTCAGTTATGTTCCGAGGTTACACCAGGGGGTCAGGCATACCACACAGATCACACATTACTTGAATAAATGTAAAATGATGCATTTGGAGTTTCGTTTTTAACTGAAACATGCCCCTAAGAAAAAGACAACTACCCTTCCTGTGGTCTTCCTGTTTAGATAGTAAAGGAAGCACATACTCTACAGACCCACAGAGCTCAAACATGGTTTTGGTTTGTATGTTAAAAGACCCAAATTCACTTGATTACCACTGGGCTGCCTATTGGTTCATCAGTCACTTTTCTACATTTTTCATTGTGGTCAGTTCTATGTAAATCAAGGCATAAGGCCATATGCAGATATTTGTTTTGTGTGTGTGAGTATGTGTGTATGTGCACGGTGTATGCAGATGCAAATGTTTGTAGATCTCAAACTGTGATTGAACCCTGCACAGAAAATGAGTCCTTTTTATATAATCTGGAGTGTTTTGTGTGTGTGTGTGTGTGTGTGTGTGCACAAGAGTTTGTGCATTTGTGTGTTTGGGGGAGAGAAAGATATATGTACATATGACTCGAGCAGGTGTATGTACAGTAATAAACTACCAATAAACAAGGCTATGGGCATCTTCTCTGTAACTGATTTTTTTCTCCCCTTTCTTGTTGTTTCTAATCAATCCACATCACAAAAAAGTTGGGACGATGTGTAAAATGTGAATAAAAACAGAATGCAATGATGTGCGAAACCTTTTAAACCTATATTCAAAACAGGGCAGTCCAAACACATGATATTAATGTTCAAACTGATAAACTTCCTTGTTTTTTGAAAATATACACCTGACTTTGATACCTGCAACATCTTCCAAAAAAAAGTTGTGAGAAGGGCATGTTTATCACTGTGTCAAATCACTTTTTCTTTTAACAACATTCAGTCAGTGTTTAAGAACTGAGGACACTAATTGTTGAAGTTTTGAAAATGGAATTGTTTCCAATGTACCTTTCAACATTAATGTTATGTTCACAGATATGAAAGTTAACCATGGGCACTAACACCCCCCCCCCCCCCCCCCATTTGTACATTTGTACATCTGTAGATGTACTGTGTTAACTTACTTTTTTCTTTCTTAATTATCCTCTGCACAATCATGTTGGTTTTTAATGCAGTGCAGAATGAGGGGTCAAAGGTCATGCTCATTCACTGTTTTTTTTCTCAGCCTTGCTCCTTGCGTGCAGAGATTTCTCTGGATTCTCTGAGTTGTTTAATGATATTATGGATTATAGATGGTGAAATCCCTAAATTCTTTGCAGTTTTGTGTTGAGAAATGTTCTTAAACTGTTGGACTATTTGTCCACAAAGTTTTTCACAAAGTGGTGAACCTCAATTCATCATTGCTTGTGAATAACTAAGCCTTCGAGAATCCCCCTCCCTCATATGATACTGTCACCTGTTACCAGTGAACCTGTTTACCTGTGGAATCTTCCAAACAGGTGCTTTTAAGTATTACACAGCACAGCTGTACTGTATTCAACTGAGTGTAAGTCAAAAAGGATTCGCAAATTGTTACATTCTGTTTTTATTCAGAATTTATGTAGTGTCCCAAGTTTTTTGAAATTGGGGTTGTAGGTTATTTCAACTTCCAGGATATCCAGAGGGAGCTGTTTTAATCTAAAAGATGTTCAAAGGCATGTACAGTCACGGGAGATGACAAAGTGGCCAACAGAGGCCAAAGGGCCCATGGCCCCAGCTGAAATCTGATTGGCTCCTGAAAAGTACTTATTTGCTTCAGAGCACATCATTGGCTGAATTTTGAAAGATAGTCAAATGTCATCATTTGGAAGATTTCACCCATGAAGTGATCTTTGCACATGCTGACAGAGAGACTAAACTTAAAGCCTGTGTAAAGGAAAAGGGGAGTTTTTCTTCTAAACACATTATACATGTTAGACAATTGTTGCTGAAAATGTGAAGACTGAGAATTATGAAGTAATGAATTCAGAAGTTGAACTGTTGTTCACAATTTCTGTGGTCAGGATTTTTTAGGCCAACTTGAAACATGACTCGGTGCCGTGCCAGAGCCACGGTTCCTCCATCAAGCCCCATGAACCGATCCATGAACGACACCGCTGCCCCCGTCCCTTCACCCTCCTCAACGGTCAGTTACAAACGTACCTTCAGCGAGTCTCTCAGTCCAAATCAGCCCAGCAGTTCACTTCATCTCACTTCAGTTCCAACAATCTGACACAGAAAAAAAAAAAAACGTCCTGTCACTGTCCTCTGGTTCGGCGAGCAGACATGTCAGTGTGCCAGTGCAGAGAAAATGAATAATTTTTTCATGATTTTGAGACCTAATTTTACACACTTAGTGATTTATTTAATCATTCAAATTTTACTGTGTGGCTAATAATGTGTGTTTCTGTGGTATGACAAACTCAGAGCACACATTTATACTGTATCTATAATGTTACTAACGACATAAAGAGATCTTATAGTTAGTTATGTTTCAACACATCTAACTCTGCTATCACTGAAATTTTGTCTGTATAACATGCCAGCCAATCAGAACTCCACATTCACAGGGGCCATGTTATCGAGAGTAATTTTATAGGCTGTAATCATTGTTGTCAAGGTTACATCTATAACATTTAGGAGGATTTACTGGCAAATGTGGAATATAATATTCATATTTATGTATTCATTAGTGTATAATCACCTGAAAATAAGAACTGTTGTGTTTTCGTTACCTTGGAATGAACTGGTTTTATCTAATGGTCTACGGCTCCTCTTTCATGGAGTCTGCTATGTTGCACTGCCATGTTTTCTACAGTAGCACAGAACAGACAAACTAAACACTGGCTCTGGATATGGTCTTACACATTTTGTATGAGTTTCGCGGCCATGGTAGTTTTTTCCTACACACTTGGCAGGTGAGTTGGTTGTAATTTCCTATTTCACCACTAGATGCCCGTAAATCCTACACACTGGTCCTTCAACAGGTCATTACATCAGTCATACATCAAATTCATTTTTATTCTTTTTTATTGATGGAATTCTCTCAGACACAGACTCTGTACAATTAGTCCATTTTGGAAGTTATCTCAGAGACCATTTTGAGGAAATTCTCTGGTATACTACTGTTAGAAAAATTCTCATGCATATTCATGAAGTCAAAAGCCTGTTCATTGAAGAACAAACGTAGCCCATCTGTATTCTCCGTGTCTTGAGAGGGAGGCTCCGGGCAAACATCTGTAAGACAGAGTAAGTGTGAATTAATTTAAATATTTTCATAAAAGAGACTGTGAATAGCATGAATTAGTAAATACACATTCCTGCATGGTTCTTCATAGTAACCACAATTTTAAAAAATGCTCAAGCTACTATATTATTTATGGTATAAAACACTACAGGTATATCCTTACTTGCTTCTGGGTTTGAGACAAAAGGTGGTGGTAAGTTGAGACATTCTGCCTGCTTCTTAAACTCTTCCATCTCAGCATCAGTCACAGTCCTTCTCTTGCCTGAGGGAGACGAAACGTGCATAAGCAGTTAATAATAAACATTTAACTAGTACTAAAGCAGCACTTTTGCTATAACAGAATTTCTCTCTTCCCTTCAAATTAACATGTCATATATGTCATTGATTTTATTCCTGGATCAGTCTTATTATTACTGAGGTGGGAGATGGATATGGAACAGGACTGCTACTCGCTGTAATATTCACTGTACAGCTGTGTTTTTATTCTTATTCTTATCTTACTCATTAGCAGAAGACCCCTGGCTGGCTTTCCAAACATTGTGATATTGTCAGGTGACTGAAACAGCAGACAGTCAGAACAGCCAGTTTTCAGAAGGGTTATATGTGCCATCCCTGGGAAGCACACACACACACACACACACACACACACACACACACACACACACACACACACACACACACACACACACACAGTTGTTGCAATGCTAGACACAAAGTTCAAATGTGTTTGTGTCAGACAAAATATGTGCACAGCATGTTTCATTTATAGATTAGTCGACTCACCTGATTTCAGGGTCACGTTTTTCAGGGCTGTGACAAAGAAGTGGAGGCTTTAACAGGCAGAAACTAACATTCAATTTGTACACCTTAGTGATTTGTCAAAAAAAAAAATCAACCTCCTGTATTCAAACCTACAATATACTGATATCATCAAGTTCATCACTTTGCTTAGCCCCATAATGTGCCCACAAGATCAGGGTTTGAATCTTTCCGAGAAGTCCCCTTTGCTTAGCCTCCTTATTGCTGCCACTGTGGCTAAAAAGATATTTGAGATTGAATCATACTGTATAGCCTCATAAGCAAGGCTGCCCAAACTTTTTACCTTGGGGCCAAAGGTGAGGGCTAAAATCAAACACCTATTGTATTGTTAAGATGTAGTCTGGTACTAAAATCCCAATTTCCATGAGTTGACTGACTTCCTGAACAAGGAGTCATCTGAAAAATTATTAATAATTGGAAATCCAGCACATTTCAATAGCATTTTACCTCACAAAAATTAAAACAGCACAAACAGCAATTTATATCTTAATATCTATTTATATATTTTATAGCCTTATGGCAGGCCAATTTTGGCTGTGTAAGATGCGATCCCACAACTTCACAGGTGTGTTGAGACAAAAATGAAGGTCCAGATTAGGCTCATTTATGCTATTTCAAATGACAGAACGGCCACTGCTCACTGAAGGAAAAAAAAGGTCGGATCATGATTTTCCAATCATTTTTGGGATCAGCAAAATAAATAACAGCCAATCAACACAGATTCAACCCAGGCAGACACAGATCGAAGCTGAGCAGAGGTCTGTCATTAATAGTCTCACCTGGTTGGAGAGTGTTGTTTTCCACAGTTATCTTTAGTGACAAAGCGATACAAAGATCAAAAAGTTCACTGGTAAAAGAACATAAAGTTACAAATTGAAAAACCTGAATATTTGTCAAAAACAACAAAAAATTCAAACAGAATCATGGTGGTCTAATTATTAGATCTGAAATTACACTTTTGATGAGCTTATGACATCAATGGCATTGCTCTCATTAGCAGCAGTGATTTTCATCCAGTTGCTGTCCCGATAAGTCTTGATTATCTGTTCAGCCTCTGTGTTTTCTGTGGTTTCTGCCATGAGCAGCCACTTTCCCAGCAGCTGAAACAGAAGACATCTAACTCAGTTGCAGAAGAGACGACAAATGGAGAATACAAGAGTAGAAAAAAAACTTGTTTCTTCAATGATGAAGGAAATGATAGTTTGAAGCTCACTGACAAAAGAAAGTGAGATTGTGTGGGACAGATGACAAGTGAAAAGAAAAGAGAGGGTGTCGTACCTGCTCTCTTCCTGTGATATCCAGAGGCTGGATCAGACTCTCACAGTTGGTCACAGGAGCTGACTGTCCAACAGACAGAAGGCTGAGCACAGCCACAGCAACATGAATAAACCTCATCATGGCTCGTCTGCCGATTGTGTCTGATTCAAGCTTAAAACTGGTGTATGAAAGTTCAGAGGCTCATCCCACATTAAATGTCAGAGTCCAGGGTTGTTTGCTCGTGGTGTAACCTTGTGAAGTGGGGAAAGTACACACACTGGTCTCCAGTTCCTGAGAAAGAGTCAATTTCACAGACAGAGCTTGAAGGGATAGTTCACCCACAAATGAAAATTCAGTCATTATCTACTCACGCTCATGCTGATTTTTATAAAACACTGCTGGTGTTACACAAGGAAACAGTGTTGCAGAATGGAATTAAATGGTAACCAGTTTTCAAATGAAGAACTGAAAAACAACTGAAAAAAGCGTAAAATGCCTCCATACTGGTTGTCTGGTGTAATCCAATTCTCCTAAGTCCTGACATGCCATTTGCACATGGTCACAACACACACACACACACACACACACACACACACACACACACTGTGTCATGGCATGGAGACAGGTCTATTACTGGCAGGCACACTCTGTTTCTTGTGCAGTCTGCAAAACAAAGTCAGTGTTGGTGTCCTCCAGGTAACCTCAGCTGTTATGCAAGCTGCAGAGTATGAAGTTTAAAGATCCCCTCCCTGATTTTGTTCTAATTGCCAATATCAACCCAGAACCTTCGAATGTTCTCCCAAGTCTCCCTCCACATTGTAAAACCAAATACAGTTCGCTAACACACACCACAGCACTGAAAATAACACATTCACTGTGTGTTGCAATAGAAAACAGTCAGGGGAGGGTCACTTTTCAAGCAAGTATGTTAGTCTGTGTTTTGCTGGGCTGCAGAAAGATGAGTCAGATTTGTTATTCTGCTGATGAAGAATATGCCTTTGTGTTCAAATGACATGCTGGGATGTTTTAGAGGAGTGTGTCCATCACAGGGTCCAGAACATGTTCAGAAAACTTGTCTTGAATGAACAAACTTGCCCAGGACGAGTTTGTTTTAGCTCGAAGCTAATGACTGAGTTTAGTTCAGCCTTTTTCTGCAGGGGCTCTTTTGTTTTTATCTTAAAGACAATAAGAGAAACTCCTTCACACTGTCTCACTTTCTACTGACATGTTAAATAATGACGTTTTGGTCTAACTGACCGTCATCAGGTATGCTGACAGCATCCAAACAGAGACTGCCTCGCCCAATCAAGGGACTGCTGAGTTTGATCAACACCTGAAACTGCCCTTAAGTCAAATTTAAAAAAAAAAAAGTAAGTATCATCATAAGCACTATCCTACAATAAATACATATATCCCAAAAAGCCATTAAGTCTGGAGACTGTGTTGGCCACTCCATGTTTTCAAGCTTACCATCTTGTTCTTTTTTCCTGAGGTAGTTCTGGTATAGCTTGGACTTATGTTTTGGGTCCTTATGTTGCTGTAGGATGTATTCCTGACCTATTAGGTGCATACCAGAGGGAACTGCGTGACGCTGCAGAATACTGTGTAGCCGTTTTGGTTCGGGGTGCCTCTCGCTCTGTACAAGTCACCGACCCTGGATCCAGCAAAACAGCCCCAGACCATCACGCTTCCTCCTCCATGTTTGACGGTTGAGGTCACACACTGAGGAACCATCCTTTCGCCTGCTCGACGGCGTACAAAAATCCTGTGTGATGAACTGAAGATTTCAAATTTTGATTCATCAGTATAAAATGTGTTTTTCTACAAAACTATTAGTGTTATCACTTTGTTAAAGATGTTAGGTTTTAGTGATTTAAGAAAAATCTGTAAAATAAAGGTGCTCTGAAACTATTAGTGCTATCACCTTACTGAAGGTGTTTGATTGCAATAAAAATGTTAAGAATGGTCAAATGACAGCTGCCAAACAAAACACATAACATTAAAATAAAATAGCTTAATACAGATAAGTGCAAAAACAATAAATTTACCAGAAAAAAATCTGAACAAAATTTGTGCTGTTACTTTATTGAAGGTGTTTGGTTGTAATAAAAAAAAATGGCTGACAAAAAAAGTAAAATCAAACCATCCTAATTCAAATAAAGTGAAAAAAATATCTTTACAGGAAA
Source organism: Lutjanus erythropterus (assembly GCF_056507025.1). Taxonomy (NCBI): domain Eukaryota; kingdom Metazoa; phylum Chordata; class Actinopteri; order Lutjaniformes; family Lutjanidae; genus Lutjanus; species Lutjanus erythropterus. The sequence continues at coordinate 23,787,371 of NC_139319.1, read as the reverse complement.
AATCTGTAAAATAAATCTCTACAAAGCTGTTAGTGTTATCACTTTATAGTAATTATTTAGGAATGATCTATAAAATAACAGTTTCTCTGTAAAACTTTTAATGAAAATGTCTGTAAAAGTATTGTATTGAACTTTATTTGAATTTGGATATTTTACTGAAACTTTATGGCTTTTGTTTGGCAAAATGTGACTTATTTGAGAATAAAATTATGCATTCAATAATGTATCTTAAGTATTTCAAATACTCTAATACAAGTAAAGTATTTTTTCTGCCCAGCAAAATGCACATTACAAAATACTTCAAAGCAATTAAATACATAGTTTGAATACATGTAATTGAAATACTGTCCATCTCTGAATAGAAAGAAAATAGTTCCTACATGAAACTGCTCACAATAAGGTCTGTGGATTATCTTGACTAATCATGTCATGATTTCTGCTGTGTTAACGTTTCTCAAATGAATTTTTTGGGCACTTTGAGCAACACAAGCTGAGTGTCTGTTAGTTCCATTACATTAGAGAGAAGACACAAATCTCTACGGCTGATATCTCCAAAACTATCTGGATGGATAAACAGCACTACAGGTGAGGGGGGAAAGTGTGTGTTTTTGATTTTTGGGTTAACTGTCCCTTTAATATAACACTTGATCACCTGAGAATTAAAACCACACCACTGGCTGTATATTGTAGGACACCCCAGCATCAGCACCATCTAATCTGTGCATTTATTCACTCTTGTGTTCAAACTGAGCTCTGGTTATTGCTGAATCAATCAGTATTGTATTTACAGTCAAACTGATGCTGGTGTGAAAACATTCTCTTTACAGCTGAAGATAGAACTCAGCAGGTTCTCCTGTGATGATGAAAAGTTCTAGAACTGATGTCACAGAGAGAGCGGTTCTGAGTGATGTCATCAATCTGTAAGCACTTGGACTCACAACCACCCTCGAATTAAAGACATACATCAACCGAGAGGCCCGGAGAAGAGGACTGGCAACCAACTAGCACTATACGGCTAAGTATCTTTTATTAACAAAATCTACATTATTCATATTTGTTCACATCTGCTGTTTTTTTCTCTTTAATTTCTGTTTCCATAGGAAAAGACATGTCTTCCAGGAGAGGCGCCGTTTCACCCCCGTCCTTGACCTCAGACGACCGTCCCTACAGTCCCCCCAGCCAGTACAAGTTCCTGAAAGTCCTGGGAGAGGGGGGCTTTGGATCTGTCCTGAAATGTTTGAAAAAAGACACTCAAGAAACAGTGGCTATAAAGATCCCCATATACACCGAAGCCAGGAAAGAGGTAGGACACTGTTTGATGTTCACAGCTCTAAAAGACATTTTATAGTCAAAGGTACAGTAAGTGCCAGCTATTTAGTCAATTGTATTTAGCAAGTACAAGTGCAAAAACATAATTTCCTTCAGTTAGTGCCATTAAATAATACATTCAAAGGTACAGATATCGACAAATGTTTACTGTGTGTTACTGTGTAGGCCTGGGTGATACAGATGAAACACCTGTCACTATAGTGAAGTTTCATATTGGTCGATATCAGTAATTATTGATCATATAGGTTGTGACTGGCAACGTGTTGTGTACTGCAAAGGGTGGAAGTGGCCAAGATGTATAAAATAAGTTTGGGCGATACGGATAAAATCACATATCATGATAATTTTTTTCACCAAATACGAAACAGATACAGAATATTAACACTAGGGTTGCAGGTTTTTTGCATTTTCCTCAACTCATAGTTGAAAATGCTAACAACCATTTAATTATTAAGAATTAATAGAATACATAACACGTGTTTTTAAGTAAGTAAAGACAAATAACAGCTTGAACAGTCAGCAAGTTTAGAAAATGAGATCATTTCACTGTAATGCAGCCTTGACAAAACCAGGAAATGGCAACACTTATTCCATGTCACGATATCTAGTTTCATTTCACAATACAAGATAATATCGATATATTGCCCAGTCCAAATATTGTGATTATTTGTACAAAACTGCAGTTACCTGTAGTGAGTTTGTTGTTTCATACATGTGAACATCTGAACTGTGAACATCTGTGAACAACTAATCATGTCAAATTTGTCATGTGTCTCCAGGCTACCTTGTTGAAAAAGTTCATGCGCCACAATTTTGACCAACGCCATATAGTCAAGTTTTTGGATTCTTTCAACACGGAATTTGGAAAAGCGCTGGTGTTCGAGGAACTGGATATCAGCTTGGATACGTACTTAATAAACACCTGGTTTAGACCTATGCAGCTGAGAGACATCAGAAGCATCATCCGACAGGTATGGATACAGCACCATCACGCACAAAGCAAAGCACTGAACAGTCAGCTTTAATGTCCAAATTCACAACAGCCTTCTAACTGTCACTGACAGCTTCATGTAGCCGACATATTATAATAAAAGAAATCCTCCTGGCTGATTAGGCTTGGTATTATTAGCTAATCTTGACTTTAAAAACACTTCACAATCCTTTTTATTTCTGATTTCTCCGGGGAAAAAACACTCTTCTCACCTGCTGCCCACTTGCACTTTGTTAATTTTTACCCATGACTGTACCTGTGAATCTATATAAATATATTTTTACAGAACTCAGCAGGTGCAGGACTTTGCTGGGAACCGTGGCTCTCATTGTCTGAACTGTATCACTGATCTTGTATTTGCAGACTGCTACAGCTTTGAATGCACTGAAGAGCTTGAGGGTGATCCACGCTGATATAAAACTAGACAACATAATGCTGGTGGACCGACAGAGAAGACCTTTAGAAGTCAAGCTGATAGACTTTGGCATGGCCTTGCCCACACGTAAAGTCAGGCAAGGCATGACGTTACAAACAGAAGGGTTTAGGTAAGTTATATAGACACCCTGATTATTATTATTATTATTACACTGGAGTGACTTGGTAGTTTAACAGTTTTATCATAAAAAGTAGCTGAGTGCTTGCTTCCCTCAATGTGCTAACTGGTATATTTCATCTTTATAAAATGTCATGTACACATTCTGTGTTTCACATTCAGGGCCCCAGAAATTATTTTAGGACTACCGTTTGACGAAGGCATTGACATGTGGTCCCTGGGCTGTGTGATGGCTGCTATGGTCACCGGCGGTGTGCTGTTCTCAGGAAACACTGAATACCAATTAGTAAGTCATCTACTCAATTCCACTCTGGGGGGTTAGTTAGCAGTCAGTTAGTTCAAAGGGGAAAAGTGCAGAAGAAAACAGGGAGGGGAGAAAAAGAGACGGCCGTGGAGCTTTGTTCAAACAAAATTTACTTTCAGGACAGAAAGGACAGAAAGAGGTCCTGTGAATTTTGCACATTAGCGATGATGGGAGTTATTAGCATTAGCATCTTTAGGAAAAGAGAAAAGTGCTCCTGTTGCATATATTCAACATTTGGTTCTGTGTTTTATCTCCAGCTGCAGTGCTTTATTCACCTCCTGGGTCAGCCAGCGGACCACCTTCTTAACGACGGGATGTATACAAAGCATTATTTCACCAGGACTGAGACCGACGGCTGGAGGTTTGAGGTACCACAGTGAACCTTTTCTGACTTTTCCACAACATTTTTTAATCTTTACCACTCTCTCTATGTAACAGGGATGTAACGATACCAAAAAAAATTTCAGTGTGATAAAACCACAATACAAAGTCCATGATACAACATTTCTGGAATAACAAATAACAAATCTGATGTATATTTTCTGTGTGCATGAAGTTTTTTTTCCTTTTAAATGACTGTATCTTTGGAAATGAGCCTGTCCAATTCTGGATTTTGGGATTCTGACATTAGGGAATTTAAAACATTTTCCGAAATCGATACATTGGCTGATTTTCTTACTATGCATCCAAAATTACATCTGGACACTGAAAGAATAAACTTTCACTGGTATTTTTAATAATTAAATTAAATTAAATCAATTAAATAACTATTAAAAACACTAATAGTTCAACCTGAATTAAGAAAAATGACCAAAAATACATAAAATTTGGCCTATAAAGCTAAATAATACTAGAATAAAAACTAATCTGCTTTATGTTCTGTAAAGTAAATATCACACAATGTATGCACTGATACCGACATGGACGATACAGCTGTTCCAGGCCAATATGCAACCAATATTATTGGCTGAATGATTTATCTGTCCGGCTTTAGGGGCCTTAAATTATTCATGTCAGTCCTTTTATAAAATCAAATCAAAATAATAAAAGAAAATAACTAACCATGTCATAATATACAGTATATCGTCACAGTCTGGTACAGTATTGAGACATTTTATTACTGTGATATGGTGAAATTTGATATCATTACATCCCTACTAGTTAAAATTAAACATGTTTACATTTCTCAGCATTTAAAAGTTAGTAAGTTTGTTTTATTAAGAAGAACATTCATACAAACACACTGAACCTTTTTTCAGACATCTCAGAAGTATTGGGGACTAGAGCCTGAAGACATGTGCTTAGGACTCTCATCTCTGGACAATCTGAAAAAAGTAAGTGAAGTAACATTTACTGCGATTGGCTGTCTCCGTGAATCATGAGGATGACTTGGCTGATGGTGGATTTGAACATTGTTTCCTCAACTAGGTGCGACTGGAGAGACTCAACAAAGCAGAGAATTTGGAGCGGGAGCATTGTATCGAGCTCCTGAAGGCCATGCTGACAATAGATCCCACACGGAGGATCACTCCCCGTGAAGTCCTCCATCATCCATTCATGTGAGTGCTTTTGGTAGTGTTCTGAGCAAAAACAGTCTACTGCTTTGATCACTTTCCTGTCCTGTTTCCTGGACACTGGTGTAACAGTGAGAGCTTGTCTTTTGGTAGCACTCTGAGCACAGGTGACGTTAGGTGAGATTATTCTCTCCGACTGTAAAAACTGTGGCTTTTCTTTGAAGATGTCAAAACAAATATAGGAATATTACACTAACATCCTGTCTGTGTGTGTGTGTGTGTGTGTGTGTGTGTGTGTGTGTGTGTGTGTGTGTGTGTGTGTGTGTGTGTGTGTGTGTGTGTGTTTAGATCGTGGACTGAAGTGGACGACTCATCAAGTATCGTTGATAGTATCAAGACTTATTCAAGTGAGGACTCTTGGTCTTTTGCCACAACTGAGGACACGCCGTCACTGGAATCTCTCGCGGGGGAGTATTCAGACAGGTGAGATGAGCTCTTCTGGTCATGACACTGATTTTACACACAGAATAAGAAACGGTTCATTTCAGTTGGACCTGGAGCAGAGAGTGTGTTGGGAATAACGTATTACTAAATAACACATTACTACTGTTTGCAGTACCTAGAAGTGTATCTAGTTACTTTTCAGATTCAATAACACTGTTATAATTACTGAAATTTAAAAGGCCTCTTACTTGTTACTTTAGATTTGAGGTCACTTGTAGTTGCTCTGATTGGTTGTAAGTCATGTTTTGTCGGCCTTATTGGTTGCAGGTCACTCAGTCTAACGCTGTGTGTGTTTGTGTGTTTATCTTTCATGCGATCAACATATCAAGAAGTGGATTATGGACATCTTCAAGTGAGGACTCTGACCGTGAGCCTCCTGCCACTGCCCAAGAGGACAAAGACGCCACCAACACCCAGCCAGACGACCACAGCCCAGCACCCGCAACCACACCATCACGTGTGATCTGTGTCCGACCTGCTGCACCTGAGAACACGTGGGATAATGTGGGGAGTACAGACAGGTGAGATGACCACCTCTGATCATGACCCTCATTTTACACACAGAAGACGAAACGGTTCATTTCAGTTGGACCTGGAGCAGATTTGAGAGTGTTTACCTCTGAGCAGTGTTGGATTGTTGGATTGAATAATGTATTACGAAGTAAAGCATTAATGTAACTCCATTACTTTTTGCAGTAACTAGAAGTGTATCTGAAAGGGCCCATTATTTGTTACTTTAGATCTGAGGTCACTTGTAGTTGCTCTGATTGGTTGTAAGTCATGTTTTGTCGGCCTAATTGGTTGCAGGTCACTCAGTCTAACGCTGTGTGTGTTTGTGTGTTCAGCTTTCGAGCAATCAACATATCAAGAAGTGAATTATGGACATCTTCAAGTGAGGACTCTGACCAAGAGCCTCCTGCCACTGCCCGAGAGGACAAAGACACCACCAACACCCAGCCAGACGACCACAGCCCAGCACCCGCAACCACACCATCACGTGTGATCTGTGTCCGACCTGCTGCAGACAGGTGAGATGACCACCTCTGATCATGACCCTCATTTTACACACAGAAGAAGAAACGGTTCATTTCAGTTGGACCTGGAGCAGATTTGAGAGTGTTTACCTCTGAGCAGTGTTGGATTGTTGGATTGAATAATGTATTACTAAGTAAAGCATTAATGTAACTCCTTACTGTTTGCAGTACCTAGAAGTGTATCTAGTTACTTTTCAGATTCAATAACACTGTTATAATTACTGAAATTTAAAAGGCCTATTACTTGTTACTTTAGATTTGAGGTCACTTGTAGTTGCTCTGATTGGTTGTAAGTCATGTTTTGTCGGCCTTATTGGTTGCAGATCACTCAGTCTAACCCTGTGTGTGTTTGTGTGTTCAGCTTTCGAGCGATCAACATATCAAGAAGTGAATTATGGACATCTTCAAGTGAGGACTCTGACCGTGAGCCTCCTGCCACTGCCCAAGAGGACAAAGACGCCACCAACACCCAGCCAGACGACCACAGCCCAGCACCCGCAACCACACCATCACGTGTGATCTGTGTCCAACCTGCTGCACCTGAGAACACGTGGGATAATGTGGGGAGTACAGACAGGTGAGATGACCACCTCTGATCATGACCCTCATTTTACACACAGAAGAAGAAACGGTTCATTTCAGTTGGACCTGGAGCAGATTTGAGAATGTTTACCTCTGAGCAGTGTTGGATTGTTGGATTGAATAATGTATTACTAAGTTAAGCATTAATGTAACTCCATTACTTTTTGCAGTAACTAGAAGTGTATCTGAAAGGGCCCATTACTTGTTATTTTAGATTTTAGGTCGCATGTAGTTGCTCTGATTGGTTGTAAGTCATGTTTTGTTGCCCTGATTGGTTGCAGGTCACTCATTCTAACGCTGTGTGTGTTTGTGTGTTCAGCTTTCTACCTAATGTGATCAACAATTCGAGAAATGGATTATGGACATATTCAAGCAAGGACTCTGACCAAGAGCCTCCTGCCACTGCCCGAGAGGACAAAGACGCCACCACCACCCGGCCAGACGACCACAGCCCAGCACCCGCAACCACACCATCACGTGTGATCTGTGTCCGACCTGCTGCAGACAGGTGAGATGACCACCTCTGATCATGACACTTATTTCACAGACGGAAGAGGCAACAGTTCAGTTCAGCAGATTTGAGATGTTGTTTACCTCTGAGTGACATTTACATGATTCTTTTGAGTTGTCATGACAATAAGGAATAATATTCTAACTCTGTGTTTATGTGTGTGTGTTTAGCTTGCAGGCTGGGCTGACAGAAACATCAGAACCACTCGTGACGGACACTGATAATGACACTTCGACACCTGAAGACTCCACCGCTCCACCACAGTTGTCTTCACCTGCGTCTCAACTATTCCTGAAAAAGAAAAAGAATTGTTTCCGGCGTTTCTACTATTGGATGAAGAAGAACTTCTTCTGCTGCTTGACCTGTGTTGATGACAATGAGGAGGAGTGACTTGTGCTTTTTTAGCATGATTCGAGCCTCTGAGTTGTCAGCAGGGTCAGTAGCAACCTAAAAAAATTGCGCGCCCTATAATTGGAAAATCTTACATCAACCGAAATTGACACTCTTATATCACATTGGCTATCAGACAGAATATACAACTGCTGTTACAACGCGATGAGAAGAGAAGCTCTGTGAGGATTTTTATCAGCATGATTTCTGAGCCCTTCAGGAGTTGTGCCATAAACACCCTCACAGGGCTTCTCTTGGGCGGCATGGTGGCTCAGTGGTTAGCACTGTGGCCACGCAGCAGGAGGTCTCCTCCTGTCTGTGTGGAGTTAACTTGTCCTCCCTGTGTCTGCGTGGGTTTTCTCCGGGTGCTCCGGTTTCCTCCCACACCAAAATAGAAAAAATATGCGGACATTATATTCTGTTCAAAGAAAAAATCAATCAATAAACACTGAAATTGAATTTTATAAAACCGTCTCATGACTTTATTCAAGTGAGGACTCTTGGTCTTTTGCCACAACTGAGGACAAGCCGTCACTGGAATCTCTCGCGGGGGAGTATTCAGACAGGTGAGATGAGCTCTTCTGGTCATGACACTGATTTTACACACAGAATAAGAAACGGTTCATTTCAGTTGGACCTGGAGCAGAGAGTGTGTTGGGAATAACGTATTACTAAATAACACATTACTACTGTTTGCAGTACCTAGAAGTGTATCTAGTTACTTTTCAGATTCAATAACACTGTTATAATTACTGAAATTTAAAAGGCCTATTACTTGTTACTTTAGATTTGAGGTCACTTGTAGTTGCTCTGATTGGTTGTAAGTCATGTTTTGTCGGCCTTATTGGTTGCAGGTCACTCAGTCTAACGCTGTGTGTGTTTGTGTGTTTATCTTTCATGCGATCAACATATCAAGAAGTGGATTATGGACATCTTCAAGTGAGGACTCTGACCAAGAGCCTCCTGCCACTGCCCAAGAGGACAAAGACGCCACCAACACCCAGCCAGACAACCACAGCCCAGCACCCGCAACCACACCATCACATGTGATCTGTGTCCGACCTGCTGCACCTGAGAACACGTGGGATAATGTGGGGAGTACAGACAGGTGAGATGACCACCTCTGATCATGACCCTCATTTTACACACAGAAGAAGAAACGGTTCATTTCAGTTGGACCTGGAGCAGATTTGAGAGTGTTTACCTCTGAGCAGTGTTGGATTGTTGGATTGAATAATGTATTACTAAGTTAAGCATTAATGTAACTCCATTACTTTTTGCAGTAACTAGAAGTGTATCTGAAAGGGCCCATTACTTGTTACTTTAGATTTGAGGTCACTTGTAGTTGCTCTGATTGGTTGTAAGTCATGTTTTGTTGCCCTGATTGGTTGCAGGTCACTCATTCTAACGCTGTGTGTGTTTGTGTGTTCAGCTTTCTACCTAATGTGATCAACAATTCGAGAAATGGATTATGGACATCTTCAAGTGAGGACTCTGACCAAGAGCCTCCTGCCACTGCCCGAGAGGACAAAGACGCCACCACCACCCGGCCAGACGACCACAGCCCAGCACCCGCAACCACACCATCACGTGTGATCTGTGTCCGACCTGCTGCAGACAGGTGAGATGACCACCTCTGATCATGACACTTATTTCACAGACGGAAGAGGCAACAGTTCAGTTCAGCAGATTTGAGATGATGTTTACCTCTGAGTGACATTTACATGATTCTTTTGAGTTGTCATGACAATAAGGAATAATATTCTAACTCTGTGTTTATGTGTGTGTGTTTAGCTTGCAGGCTGGGCTGACAGAAACATCAGAACCACTCGTGACGGACACTGATAATGACACTTCGACACCTGAAGACTCCACCGCTCCACCACAGTTGTCTTCACCTGCGTCTCAACTATTCCTGAAAAAGAAAAAGAATTGTTTCCGGCGTTTCTACTATTGGATGAAGAAGAACTTCTTCTGCTGCTTGACCTGTGTTGATGACAATGAGGAGTGACGTGCTTTTTTAGCATGATTCGAGCCTCTGAGTTGTCAGCAGGGTCAGTAGCAACCTAAAAAAATTGCGCGCCCTATAATTGGAAAATTTTACATCAACCGAAATTGACACTCTTATATCACATTGGCTATCAGACAGAATATACAACTGCTGTTACAACGCGATGAGAAGAGAAGCTCTGTGAGGATTTTTATCAGCATGATTTCTGAGCCCTTCAGGAGTTGTGCCATAAACACCCTCACAGGGCTTCTCTTGGGCGGCATGGTGGCTCAGTGGTTAGCACTGTGGCCACGCAGCAGGAGGTCTCCTCCTGTCTGTGTGGAGTTAACTTGTCCTCCCTGTGTCTGCGTGGGTTTTCTCCGGGTGCTCCGGTTTCCTCCCACACCAAAATAGAAAAAATATGTGGACATTATATTCTGTTCAAAGAAAAAATCAATCAATAAACACTGAAATTGAATTTTATAAAAACGTCTCATGACTTTTATTAAGTTATACCACTAATATTCAGTATTTTCCTCAGTGTTGGTTTCAGGTTCAGGACATAAAGCTGGACTAATCAATAATATGTATTAATGATGAGGTAAATGTGTCACATACACAATTAAAGACACAAGCTGGTGAACACATGGATTATTTAGCAGCTAAAGACATTTTTCTCATGAGTTGATGGAGACCAAAGCAGAGCTAAAACAGAGTGAATATTGAACACAAACACAACTAATGAATGTTAATGTTGCTCTGTGTCTGCTGGATGTGTCAGTAAAATACTGTGCGCTGCAAACATTTAGCAGTCTGTCAATGTGTCTGTCAGGTTAAGAATGAAGTCTGTGCTGGTTACATTGCAACTAGTAAAACCTCAGGACCTCAGGAGTGTTGCAAGAATTATGCTCTGTTATCAATGCTAATGCTTTTAGCTAAGTTTAGCATTTCCAGTGGACTCGATGTATAAACGTGTAGATCTGGTGAGCAGGTTCAGTTGTTCTGACTATTAAAGAGGTGTTTAGCTTTATTTAGATTTAGATTTATTTATTTTTTAAAATAAATAATGACCATATTAATGAACATTGTGTGTATGTAAATATGTTTGAGATTGTAGCCAAGGCTAATTTCCATCTCTAGTCCTATTGGCAGGTTGGTGTTCACAGAAAAAAGGTAACAGTAAGAGAAATATCAATATAGAAGGAGATTAGAAAAGAAAAGTAAAAAAAAGAAATTAAACAAAGAAAACAAGCAAGGCAATTAAAAAAAAAAGACAATAAGTTACTGATTACAGACCAGACTCCATCCACAGTGATAAAAGTTTGTCAAATTCTAAAGTGCAAGGTGCTAAAGTGCTACAGGTCCCAGTTAAAGTGTTAAGTGCTAACATTATTGCATACTGCCTGATTTCATATGATCTTAAAGTGCTTAGTGGATTGCACACTTCCTTATTGTACATGCTGGCATTACTGCACGTTGCTCGACTTTGTAAAGTGTAAAGTGCTAGTTAAATTGCACAATGCCTGTTACACAGTATAAGGTCACATGGGGTTGCTCATCAGGTCTGTTTTCAATAATAAACAGGTACAAGTGAGGTTTGGTTGTCCAGTAGCCATGTTTTCAGATGCTTAGTAAATGATCTTAGAGTTGGCAGAGCATGTCTGTCATTTGCTATTGTATTTGGATGAGGGGTAAATGAACAATGATTGAGGTGTTTGATTAGTTGCTCAGCTGTACATTTTTCAGACAACAGGGAGGATGCTT